>NC_092047.1:94396378-95028260 GCF_003086295.3 Arachis hypogaea
TTGTATATTATCTTTTATTATAATTCTTTTATAATATGAATGATTGATTTTATTAAAAAAAATAAATTAAATAAAAAATTAAATATAAATAATAATAAAATCTGGTTATTTGATTCAGGGACGGAGTTATATTGTAGGAAAGGGGGAAAATGGTCTTCTTTAATTTTAATTTTTTTATATATAAATTATATGTAAATTTTAGTTTAGCTCTTTTTAAAATTTTATTTTAATCTTATTTTATTGTGTAAATATTTTTGGTCCTCTCTAATATTTTATCTAACTCTGTCTCTGATCTTATTACTCTAACTGTAGATATACTCAATTAAATAATGTCATAAATTAGTTCAAGATCTTGAGTTGGGTCTATAATTTCATAATTATGGTTCTTGTTTATTATGTTTATTGTTATTATCTTTCGTTGATTCCATTAAGTTGGTAAATTAAACACAAATTAATCATAAATAATAATAATAAAAAATTATAAAATACTAAAAAAATATTAAAAGTATTAAAAAAATACTACATTAAAAATATATTAAAAAATATTTAAAATATTAAATATATTTAAAAAAATAATATTATAATATCATATTTTTTTAATAATTGTCTATCTAAAATTAATTTTAATAAATATTATCTAAATAATATTCATTCTATTAAAATTAATTTTATATAGAGTTAGTCAAATATAAATTGTTAAAAATTCACTTTTATTTAGCTACTTAGATAAAGATGTCAAAAACATCTTTTTTTTAAAATATTTTTTGAAAATTAAAATTTAACACATATAATCAATGAAATTGTATTATTTTTATTAAAATTAGACTGGATAAATCAATTTAGCAAAAAAATTAATAAATTAAATTTTTAAATCGATATAAATTAATATTTTTTATAAAAAATTACTACAATATCCTATTATAAAACACAACTAAAATATATATATATATATATATTTATATTGAAAACTTTAAATTCTAACCCTATAACGATAGAAAAGAAAAGGGTTAGAATTTAGAATTCTTAAAATTAATATATATTATAAGAGTATTTTAGTCATTTTATATAAAATAGGAATATTATAATTATTTTTTATAAAAAATAATATTAATTTAAACGAATTCAAAATTTAATTTACTATTTTTCGGTCAAATTAATTTGTCTGACCTAATTTTAACAAAAATAATATAATTTAAGTGATTATATGTGTTAACTTTTAATTATTAAAAAATATCTTAAAAAAAAAAAAAAAGACGTTTTTTGGTCTTTATGAAAGCATCCCCATTAAGATCCTATTGGATGCTGAAGACAATATGTGACCGGAAAAGCTCTGCATACAAGCCCTAATGGCTTGTATGCCATACAAGTTCATTAAACAATAAGAACAAAATACGCGCTGCTTCAGGTACGTTGATTACACGCGCTATATAACATCGCGCGTATATCTAACTACCAGATTTAAAATATTTCTTTCCTTTTTCGTTTTCGTTATTTTGAGATTTCGTTCTTCTTCTTCTCCCGCGTTTACCCTCCTTCTTCTCCATTGTTCTTTTCTTCTCCTTTTCTCACTAGCATCTTCTTCGTTTAGGTTACCTTTGTCTCTCTCTGCAACTCCATCTTCGTTTTCTATTTTTGATTTGTTGTTTTTCGAAATCAAAGTTTGATCTCGTTTTGAAGATAATGGATCATTCAACCTCAGATTGTCATCTGAATGCAGGCGAAGTGGATTATGAGTCAGAATCTAACGAAGTCCCTGAGGTTTGATTTACATAGGATTAGTATGAAATTTCTTTCAGTAATTTGTATAGCATTGTGTAGTTGAAAAATTGCTGAACATTACTGTGAAAGTAACACGTTTACGTGAATCTGTCGATTCAATGTATTAGTTGTGATTAATTACCTGGAATTTGTAGCAGACGCTCGGGTGTAGATCAATTCTTGTTTGGGTGTATTTTAGCTAGAAGTGTGGGTGTATCTACACTTTACTGGTTTTTTGTTATTTTAATTTACTTGTTGTTGTTCAGCTGTATTATAACAGACATGATTAGGTGTGTTTTTAGAACTGTATTATATCTGCATGCTGTGTATTTACAGTTTATGGCTTTAAAAGTCATTCTGTAGTTGAGTTGTTGCGGTTAGGGTGTATCGTATTAGACATGATTGGGTGTATTTGAATCATATCTATGGGTGTATTTACAGTTCTGACACGGTGTATTTTGCAGCCTCTCTCAGTTGTTGATGACGAGCTTGTTCCAAAGGTCGGAATGACCTTTACCACCCTTGAAGATGCTGGAAAATTTTACAGGAACTACGCCAAGGCTGCAGGTTTCTCTACAAGAGTTCGGTGCACAAATAGGAAGGGAAACGAGATTAAGAACCAACTGATTACATGTAGCAGAGAGGGAAAATGGAAATCTAAAATATCTCCGACCGAGAAGACCAATCCGACAGCTGGTCTAAACTGTCCTGCAAGAATTTATATACACACATTGAAGGATGTCGGTGCTTGGATCATTTCAAAGGTTGTGCTGGATCATTCACACCCCTGCTGTCCAAGCAAAGCAGAGATGCTCAAACAGCACAGGGAACTAAGCATGTCCATTCGTCGTACGATAGAGAATAACGAGGAGGCCGGTATCAGACCAAGCAAAACCTACCAATCATTTGTTGCGGCTGCCGGGGGTCACCGCGAGTTAAATTTTATCGAAAAGGACGTGAGGAATTACATTACCAGGGAAGTGCGGAATGTTTCCGAACAAGAAGATGCAAAGGAATTCGGGAAATATTTCTTAAGAATGAAAGAGAAGAATCCGAATTTCTTTTTTGAGCTCCAACTCGAAGATGATCAATCGATTAAGCTGGCTTTTTGGGCCGATGCAAGAAGCAGAGCCGCCTTTGAGTATTTCGGAGACGTCATTTCATTCGACACCACCTACAACACAAACAGGTAACAAACTGTCCCTGTTTATGATGCCAAATTAATTTATTTTTTACGAATCCGCAGTAGAGGTGTATATTGGCTGTTTCATTGGGTGTATGCGAAGCATTTGTTAGGGTGTAGCTAATGATTTTGCATTCTGGACCATGGTAATTTGTTTCAGGTATAATTTGGTCTGTGGTTCTTTTGTCGGGGTGAATCACCACGGTCAATCAACACTTCTCGGATGCTCTTTGATGAAGAACGAAGAAATTGAATCATTCAAATGGTTATTTCAAAGCTGGCTTCGTTGCATGGGAGGAAACGCTCCGAAAGGGTTTCTCACCGATCAGTGCGCATCCATGAAAAGGGCTTTAGAGGCCTGTATGCCAACAACAGTTCACCGCTGGTGCATTTGGCACATCATGAAGAAGATTCCAAGCAAATTAAACGGGTACAAGGGACATGCCGATATCGAACAAGAAATGAGCCAAGTTGTTTGGAACTCTCACAGCAAAGACTCATTCGATAGGAATTGGAACGATTTTCTGCTGAATTTTGGTCTTGTGGACAACAAGTGGCTTTCAGGTAATGTCTTTTTAAAATCTGCATCAGAGGTGTAAATTGCATGTTTTTTCGGGTGTATTTATAGACTGTCTTTGGGTGTATTATGCAGATCTGTACGAAGACCGTCACATATGGGTTCCTATCTATCTGGATCACCATTTCTGGGCAGGGATGAGAAGCACACAAAGGAGCGAGAGCATGCATTCATTTTTTAACAAGTATATCACCCGGAACAGCTCGCTTATTCAGTTTGTCAAACAATACGATAATTGCCTCGGAAGCAGGGAGCAAGCAGAGAGAGAATCAGATGCTGCAGATTTTCATACGGTCATACCGTGTGCAACGAAATCCTGCATTGAAGCTCAGTTTCAAGATGCGTACACTCACGCAAAGTTTAGGGAAGTCCAAGCGCAATTCAGAGGAAAGGCGAATTGCATCACCAGACTGAAGAATTCCGCTCTAGGCTATTCAGTATACGAAGTCGGAGAACAAGTTTCCAGCTCAATATTCAACAAGTTCGTGGTTACTTACGACTCGGTTGCAGCCGAGGTAAAATGCCATTGCTTATTATTCGAGTCGAGAGGGATACTGTGCCGTCATGCACTAAGCGTGTTAAGCTTCGAACAAGTAAGCCAAGTGTCACCGAGATACATACTGGAACGATGGAGCAAGAAGGTAAAGAGGCGACACACACACATCAAGAGCAGCCACGACGAGCCACTAATGGAGCCAAGAAGCAAGAGGTTCGACCAATTGGTTTTTCGTTCGCAAAATATATGCGAATTTGCCTCCGAATCGGAGGAGCTGACTGCAATTCTGCACCGTGCGTACGATAACATCATGGCCGAGATGGAAGCATTAAAAGCCAAAAGGAAGGGGACATCTTCTTTATCCCACGAAGACGCCAACTTGGAATCCGTTAACGAGCTTCAAAGCCCGCCAAGGATTCGAACAAGAGGACGTCCAAAAAACAGGCTAGGTTCAAAGCTGGAGAAACAGATCGCAAATGCCACAAAGAAGAAGAAGACGAAAGTTTTAAGCGAGGTAAAAGTAATGTTCTTTAAATTTGTGGCGATTGAGTTTATTTTTCTCGTTAATAGTTTAGGTAATGTGTGTGTGTTATATTTTCAGATAAACCTGTTTGATGCTGCATCAGCGGCGCATTCAAATTGCAGCCAATATCAAGGACACGTTATGAGTTATCAGTTCAGGGTACCAGCAGCAGGGGATAACTCGTTGGGTGTATAGTTTTACAGAATATGGGTGTAAAAGCACCGTTATTTTGGGTGTATTTTCGTTAATTCACAAATTAGATATAGACACATATATAGATATATATAAAACAAAAGCTGTAAAAATTCTCAGGTTATGGGTTTATATTTGATTTGATGTTTTTCTTCATATTTTAGTACATGTAATTCATACATTTTGAATACAGCGCAGACAGTTTGGGTGTATATTTAATACAACCTTGGGTGTATTATTAGACTTGCGTTGGGTGTAGCAGTTTATTATTTGTGTTTTTTCCTTCATATTTTACCACCTGTAATACAGCTTTTGAATACATCACAGACAGTTTACCAGCACAGATAGTTTAACTATGGGAAAAAATATACATGGAATAGAAGTTGTTGATAAATGGCAAATATTTACATCATTTGTTCAATTTACAAAGTTGGATTACCCAGTTTCTATATCAGCAGAATTAATCTGACAAAACGGACTTAATAATATAGAGGATGGCTTCGACAGCCTTATAGCACTACTCTCTCTAATTGCCTGATCTCTCTGTGTATTCATCTCACTGAATAGTATCCGGGATGCGTACTCCACTCTATAGTGGTCCACCTCCTCCTACAATAAAAAAGTATATTCTGTTTAAACAGCAATATTAATTCAGTAAAGTAATACAGAGTTATATGGTTTTAAAGACAGTTACCTGTGGCCAATTATCCCATTGATACTTCCCCTTTTTGATGTTTTCCGGCTCAATTATCTCCATCCACTTCATAACGTACACAGCGCAGTCATAGCTGAAAACAAAGAAAATAAATTACAAATCTCATTTACAAAAGTTTAATGTTCAGACTCACAAATTTATACCTTGTTTTTTGGCCTGATATTTTAACATATGGTGATTTAATTTCCTTCTCCCTCTCTCCTTTCTGAAGAGGTCCCCCGCCGGCATATGTTATCAATCTTGAAAATACGTATCCCTTAAATACGAAAACAAATCAGTAATACACCCGAATGAATGGACAAGATACACCCAACTGAATGGACAATATACACCCATCACAACTAACGATATGACCTATCTATTAAAGTAAAGAAGACAGAGGCAACTTACAGTGAATTTATTAATGGTCTTTCTCTCATCAGTGGGAGCTATTTTGTGTAGCGGGTCAAGTATTTGACATTTCCGCTTTCTTGTATTTATCAGCCATAACCACCAATGCCCGGCGTAGCAGACAGGGGCAAAAATCTGAAGGATTCCCACACATGAACAGTGTGTTATTTTATTTTGCAAATAAGTAAATAAGCGTAGTAACAAATTTAGCAAACGAAAACTTAGATATGGGTGCGAAGTCAATTTTTTTCTATCTATGAAGGGAATGAAACTCGGGTAGGCTTCCACCCTGAATTCCTTTTTCGTTTTTGGTGATACGAATTCCCCGTTTGGGTGATCCGAAAGCGCCATGCACTGCAAGAATGGGAAACGAGAAATGAAATACTAAACTTACACCCAATGGAACGTGACAAATACACCCAAATCAATACAGAAAATACACCCGAAGTTCGTAGAAGTAACACTTACCACAATATCGGGGGGGAGACAGTATATTTGTTCTTGAAATCTCTTTTCATTTTTGTTGTTGAGGATGAGGCAGACGGCAGATACAATCTAGAAATATATGCCGAAATCAATTTTACATTAATAAGCATTGTAATTGACTTTGGTGTAAAAACAGTAATCTTATTCTAATATTACCTGAGATTCTATATCACTTTTTGCCTGGAGGGAAGCAAGGTGCATTCTCATCAAAATGTATTCTCCTTGGCCAATCAGAGTGCACATCTCCTCATACTCGTTAGTATTGCCATCTGCATCTTCCTTCAGTCTCGTCCCCCAGATGTAGCACTTTTGTTTCATATCATCCGTAATCTGATATAATCCCCGAGGAGTTTCAAACTTTGCAGAACTTTCTCCCCCAGTCTCCCTCTGAATTTGTGGACTTGTGTTTTTTCCCTTCGTCGCGCTGCTTGCTATTCTTTGGACCAAACTGTCCAATTGTTCTATCAAATTCGCAGCTTCTGGAGATTTTTCCCTTTCTGTCTCCTGCGTTGACGCCCCCTCCTGGCTTGAATCAGTCAATCCAAGGCTGAATGATGGCACCCCTGGATCTGTTTTAGGAACATAGGAAGCTGTCCGTGCCATCATCAACAGGGCAGCAGCGTCTTCTGCGTCTGGATGACTGCGTCATCATGTATAAGAATAAGAATAAGAATAAGAATATACAGATGATAAGAAAAGATTGATTTTAGTCTGATGAACTTACACTTTAGTTGGAGCTGGGGGAACCGTGGGTGTGGTCTCTTGAAGTTGTTTGGGGGTTTCAGGAGTGCTGCACAGTTACAAAAAATTAATCACGGCGTAAAAGAAACTAATCAGGAACAATATACACCCAAACTGTTAGCTAATATACACCCAACTCCAAACAAATATACACTCAATACTATTTCTTACGTTTCTATAGTCCCTTCAATCTGTAGCATAGGGGTTGGTTCAAAATCTGTCTCTGTGGTTGTTTGGGATGCCGGCACAAAAACCTGAATCGGGACTCTAAACAAGAAGAAAAAATGAAAGGTTAACAACGCCTTTGAAAATAATAAGGTTATAAGGTTGAATATTATTGTAAAACTCACATTGCAAGCGCTTCGGACGGTCTCTGTTCCCTCACAACCATCAATTCGAATCAGACGGACTCAACCTAAAATACACCCAAAGAAATTCAAGAAATACACCCGAACAATTCAAAAAGAAGACAGGCTTTGTTTTTTTGAGAACTTACATACTTGCAGTTTTTGCTTTTTTTCCTGCCTTTTTTTTCTTGAATAAAATAATAAAGGGCTTTTTTTTCTAAAAAAAAATATATACAGAATTAGAAGTAGAAGGGTAATAGAAGAACAAAAGTAACGGTTATTTGAAAGAGAAATTACATGCTCTGTGACGGCTGGTTTACACTACTCTGTTCTGTGTTTCCTTGAGAGGAAGGAGCATCAGTTCCCAAGTTCACAGCCGGTATTCTAAGACAGATTTGATCCAAGCAACACAACAAAGTTAATATTCCAACTTATTAGACAACATACACCCAACTTGATCCACTCAATACACCCAAATGGTACCACAAGACACACCCAATTCATGATAACAAGATTTTATTAAATAATAAAGCTTCTTACGTTTCAGACGACACATAGCGACCTTCTGTCGATCGCAGGTCAGGTTGGTTCTCCCTGCAAAACAAGAAACAATTATTAGCATGCAAAACACAACAAAATATGAAATAGACAGCCCATCAAGACATACCCCTCTGCAGCAGATTTATCAACGTTTTGCCCTAGCCATTCATCCAGTTCGTCACTTGATATTTCATATGTCTCACTACATTCATAAAGGAAGATGTTAACAAAAATAATTACGACGATAGACGGTAATATAGCTTACGAGGTACTGTACCCGTCAAAGTATTGGTCTTCTTTAGGAGGTGAATCCTCCACGAGAACTTTTTTCTTTTTTGGTTGTGTTCTGGGTGGAAAAAAAAGAGTACCAATCAGAAATAAAAAATTAATTTTATCACAGAATATTATGCAAAGAAGTGCTTACTTTTTTGGTGTTGTTTTTGTTTTTTTCTTCTCCTTCTCCTTCTCTGCAGGTGATGATTCTTCACTCCTATAAGTTAATAACAGACACTTCAGTTAATACACAAAATCTTTATAATGAAGCCAAAAGAAAGGAGTAATAATTTCAGGACATTACTCATCACTTTGTTCAGATTCAGATTCTGAATCAGAATCTGGCTCCTCTTGCCTCTGCTTTCTTTTTCTGGAGTCCATTATGGAAGGCAAACAGTGATTATTTAGAACATATTAAAATACACCCAACGTGATCAACAAGATACACCCAACCTGAAAAAGAAATTACACCCAAGTATGGTACTTACTTTTTCCCCTTTTTGATGGGTTGTTTTCTTGCTGAATCCTCCGAGTCTTGTTGAGTCTCAGACTCAGAGGTAGAAGTGTCACTGTCAGTAGCTGTTTCTGTCTCCGAAGACGATGTTGGACTCGCCTTCCTTTTTTTTGTTTTTTTGATTTCTTGTTTTTTTTCTTTTTTTTCTTTTTCTTTCATTTTTTCTCTTGCTCTTGTCTCCGCCATCTTCACAATTCCCTGAAACATGAGATATTTTAGCTAGCAGCATTCAGGTAAATAAAATACAAGCAACATATTATGTTTACTTACCAAAATTTCTTCTTTTTCTGCAGTCATTCTTTCCACCAACTTCTCCTTAGTCCAGTTGGCAATCCAAGGCTTTGGTGGTCTTTCGGCCCTCTTCTTGCCTTTGTTTTCAGAAAGATGAAAGTATATTATCATGAGGGCAAAGAGGCAGCCATCAATTGCCTTCTTCTTCTTATCCTGGTAGTCTGTGATGCCTTTGATCAAGAAGGTCAAAACATGCGCCCCCCAGTTTCTCTCCGATATGCCGTCCATCTTAAAAATTGGGGCGAGGTGCACGGGCGATATTTTGTTTATCGTCGTTGGCAAAAGGAACGCCATCTGTATGTAGAGGATGAATATCCTCTTGAACATCAGGCGTTCCTCTTCGCTGCCAACGCCGATTTCCATCATTTCATCGGTAAGACTTTTGAGGGTCTTACCCTGGAATCTTCTATAAATTATTTTGTCATCATCAGAAAGTTGCTTATAAAGTTGCTTATACTCAACTTTCTCAGGAAACAGATTTCCTACAAAAAAGAAAACAACAAAGTATCAAAATCGGTTCAAAAACACCCAAGCATCAACCTTAAATACACCCAAGCATGAACTTAATATACACCTATAATTTTGAGCTAGTTACCTGTTGCATTGATGCCAAGCGCATCACCTATTGTCTTTGGTGTTATTTGGAAAGAACCATATCCTGTCTTCAGTTTGTTCTCCCCAAGTTTGAAGTTGTTTGCCAGTTCCCTTAAGAGTTGGTGATCCACCCTTAGAGGTGGGACATGCATCAACCCACCAAATCCGAGATCCCTGACAATTGCCTTCTTCTCCTCAGCCATGTTTCTGAACTTATCACTCAGGAGATGTGTGGCACACTTAAGGTCTTTCGTTTGGTTTCTTGCTGCCATTTTGTCTGAAACAAAAAATACACACAAATATATTCCCATTAGTAACAGTAAGATACACCCATATGTAAGAATCAGATACACCCATTGATAACAGTGAGATACACCCATTGAAATTATTCAGATACATTCATATATATCAGTCAGATATCAGTCAAACATGTTTCAATATCAAGCAACATTACAAGGTCTAATAACAGTAAGATACACCCATATGTAAGAATCCGATACACTCATTGTTAACAGGGAGATACACCCATAGATATTATTCATATAAATCCATATATATCAGTCAGTTATCACTCAAACATGCTTCAATATCAAATTAATTCAGATATCAGTAAGATACACGCATATATGAGTCAGATACACCCATTGATAAGAGTAAGATACACCCATATGTAAGAATCAGATACACCCATTGATAACAGTGAGATACACCCATTGAAATTATTCAGATACATTCATATATATCAGTGAGATATCACTCAAACATGCATCAATATCAAGTCACATTACAAGTTCAAACAGTATACAACCCCCAATCTACGGAATAAAGCCCCAAAAATCAACAACAGTAGCAAGAGAACTTAGAACAAGAATGTAGAACGACGTAAAACTTAGAAGAATGACGTAGAACTTAGAACAGTGTGACAAAGAAGCAAGAATAATAGCACAGTAAACCCTAGAGAAGAACGACGTAGAAGAAAACTAAAATTGGGAGGTTTTCTTGATGAACTTACGTTGAGTGTATTTGCTTCGTTTTCTCTTCAGATTCTTCACGGAGAGTTTGATGTTGTTTTGATGGAGGTTTCGAACAACGATTTGTATATTTTGAACTTTGATTTTTGCTCGAAATTGGGAGCGTTTCCTTGGTTTCGAAGCGTTTTGAGAAGTGGAAGAAGTGGAGGAAGTGGAAGAGTCTGCCATACGTAACTGTTTGTGTTGAGCGCGTGATTTTGACGCGCCATGTTATGCTTCCTTATGCGCGTGTCTTCGATTTGGGCTGGGCCAACTTGGAAGCTTGGATACTTGTATGTGTAGCAGGCCCGATATGTGACACGCAACTTAGCTAAATATCTTCATAAATTATATTCTCACGCGAAGCACGTGTTGCTAAGAGCAGCTATCAGCTCTTGTTGCCCACATATATACATGATATGTTTCTGTGTATTTGCTTTCATTTATTGTTGGAGAAAAATACACAATCAAGGCACCTATCCCTTCTTCTGAAACAGAAAAAAATAGTTGTAATCAAATGTGCCCACATTATCCACCTAATCACATTCCTGATCCTAATTATCTCCGCATATCCTCGACACCACCCTCCGCGACGGTGAACAGTGCCCGGAGCCGCCATGACTCCCATCAGCTCAACATCGCACGCTAGCTTGCAAAGCTTGGCGTGGACGTTATCGAAGAAGGATTTTCCTATTTGTCCAAGGATAACTTTGCTGCCGTAAAAACATGCATGTAAGAAGAGATAGGAAATTATAAGAAACATCTATAAAGAACCGCTAGTATTCATCTTATTCAATCTTTTTAATTAATTAATTAATTAATAATAATTTATTATTTAAATTTTAATAAATAAAAAATTCTAAATTTTAATTCAATTTTTTAAACAATTAAAAAAAATTTAATTCTAATAAAAATAAATAAAGTGTGTTTAATATTTATTATTAGTTTTTTAATGATTAAATTAATACAGTTAGGTACAGACACTATATATGGTATTTTTCTAAAATTAAAATATTATTATTTCTTAGAAAAACTTTTTTGTCTTTATTATATTTTTCAAGATCTATTTTTTTGGGCGCATTAATAACAAATTCATCTATCACTACATAAAAAACTTGTTTTAGTGTATATTTTTATTCGTTCAATTAATCTAATTTTATTTAAATAATTTAAAATTTTAAATTATAAAATTTTAAATAAATGTATTTTATAATAATTGTTCTCATTTTCCTTTTATGTTGTTGACTAATAATATATACTATTTTTTACACCATACTCTGAATCAGGAGACTTGATGTCTTTGATGGTTTATATACAGCAATCAACACAGAGCATATATTAAAGAATAAAGTTTTACATCCAAGTAAAATCTTTATTCAAGTTTATCTAAATTGTTGTAACAACTTTTTAAATCATGTGCCGATTCTCTGTTTCTTTCTCTTTCTCCTTCTCCTTCTCTTACTCGTATTTCTTTTTCTTCTTCTAAATTCGCGTAGGTTCTTCTTCTTCCATTCTTCTTCTCCTACTCTTTCTTCTTTCAAATTTACACACGCAGATTTTTCTTCTTTCCTTTTTCTTCTGCTCCTCTTAGAGATTATCAATTCAATTCAATTTAGAACACCTGCGTCCATTCAATTCAATTCAATTCAATTCATAATGAACCGAACATATTATTAAGGTGAAACAATTGTATAGTACTAAATAAACAGAACATTATCTATTATATAAAATCAAATTCAGAACAGTTTTCTGCATAATAAACCGAATACATTATTAAGGTAAAACAATTGTATAGTACTAAATAAACAGAACATTATCTATTATATAAAATCAAATTCAAAACAACTTTCTGCATAATGAACCAAACATGTTATTAAGGTGAAACAATTGTATAATACTAAATGAACGGAACATTATCCATTATATAAAATCAAATTCAAAACACATGTGTCTACAATTTAGAGATTATCAATTCAATTCAATTCAGAACACCTACGTCCATTCAATTCAATTCAATTTAGCAATTGCATTCCATTCATCAATTCGGTTGAAAAAATATCCATTAGCAAAATGTTGGTATTGTTGGTGATGACGATAACGAAAGATATGCGTGAATTTGAAAGAAGAAGAAGAGGACGTATACTTGTATTTTTTCAATTCGATTGAAAAAATATCCATTAGCAAAATGTTGGTGTTATTGGTGATGACGATAACGAAAGAGAAGAAGAATCTGCGTGTGTGAAGAAGAAGGAGGAGGAGGAGGAGGTATGCGTAAATTTGAAAGAAGAAGATGACATATACTTGTATTTAAAAGATGAAGAAGAAGAAGAGCGCAAGGGAGGAAAAGAAGAAAAAGCGTGTGTAATGACACTCTTTAATAAGAGTGGTTTTTTTTTTTTTTTTTTTTGTGTTAGACCTACTTGAATAAACTTAAATGAAAAAAATATTTAAATGTGTAACAATTCTGTATATTAAATACAAGCAAGATGGTTTTAAACCTCAAACTAATGTTTAAATTTTGTTAATTTTCTCGCTCTTTTATATTTAAATTGGGTTTTTTTTACGATACAATATTTGTTTGTAGGTTGAAGAGTACACCAATATGCATTTACAACCACACAAGGCTCTTGTAGGTGCTAATGCTTTTATGCATGAAAGTGGTATTCATCACGTTAGTATGATGATGTTAACTATATGGCCAAATTACACTCTAATCTTTTAGGTATAGTGAAGTTTAATTGAAAACGATAATACAATTCGTCCTAATTCAATTGAAAGTCTAAATCTATAAATGCAACGAATGAAAGATTTTTAAAATACACTAAAAGAGTTTTAAAATACACCAATTTATAATCGAAATACATCGAAATAGGGGGAGGAAACAGATTCATCAAAATAATAGAATGAGATTTAGAAGTGGTACATTATATTTAATTCAAATCATCAACCATGAACAACAATTTTCATAAAGAAAAACATCATTATTCACTTACAGAACCATAAACTACTAACGCATAACATTAAACTAGATAGTTATATATCACTTCATTCAATTCAAAATAATAATCCACTTTACTCTGATTCAATTGACAATTTGAGCTTGAATCATTCATTATCTTCGATAACGAAATAACTATTCAAACCTGTTCTGATTTCACAGCTTGATTTCAAAAACTTGAAATAAAAGCATTGAACCTGAGCGAAGAGAACGTAGAGAATGAAGAGAACATAGAGAAGGAGGAGAAACGCAGAGAACGCAGAGATGGAACGGAACGTAGAGACGTAGAAAATACTGAGAAAATTTGAAAAAAAAAACGAAATCTACATGAAAAAAGGAAGTTATATACTGAACATTGGGTGAAAATATTGTTAGAGAAAGTGGCGCGTGAATTAAATTAAGTCAAACCAACTTGTTTGTTTAAATCACTTGTATGTAGAGATTAATTGAATAAGAAAATAATACCACGTAAATAGTTTTATTTTATAGATAGTTATCATAACCGAACCGAATTAACCAGTTCAACCGAAAAACTGATAAACCAGTAATTTGATCGGTTCGGTTAGTAAATTGGACCGAACTTGCATGAACCGGTTGACAATGAGTTTCAAATAAACACGGGGCAACATGTATACAACACTTCCCCGCTTGCCTTGCGCCATCTTGTTTCTTAATAATATATATGACAAAATATAAATATATAACAAACCGTGAATGAATTTTTTATCATTTTTTTTATCATTTTAAGTATGAATTGACATGGATACCAAACAAATAACAACATATGGTATATAAACATATTGATATATTAATATTAATTATGTTATTTTTTGTTTTTTTTTTGTTCATTTAAATTGAAAAAATATTTTGTACTAGTGACTAATTTATTATTTCTTTTTGTATCATAAATTATATCTAAGAATTGATATTTAATTATTATTAATATATTTTTAAAAATATGTATTTAATTTTTAATTTTAATTTTAATTTTAATTTTATTTTATATAATTTTATATTTTTATTTAATTATGACTAAGTCAATCGAATAAATTAATAACTTATCGTTTAAATTAATAACCTAATCATATGACCGAGTCGATTATCATCGGTTCGATTCTCAAACTATATTTATAGATATCAATCTCCGATATGCCCACTCGCTGCTAACTCCAACAATAAAAATCACCACGTGCTCCTTCAATTGCCAAACAGATCAGACTACCTAGCTAGCAAACATTCACCATGGTCCATGGAATGCGACTTCTATTCAAAATGAGCCCAAAATTTCTTTCAACTTAAGGAAATATGGACAGCTATATATGTCAAAATATTTCTAAAAAAAGAATTTTTATATTAAATTCTACTATATATAATAAAAATATAGGAAAGAGTTGGTGTACAAATTTTCATTTCCAAAATACACTTTATGATATATATGAGTAATCTATAATAAGAGTTGAAGCGATAATTTTTGTATTTTAGTATAGGGAAAAGCTCAGTATACAAGCGATTAGGGCTTGTAACTATTACAAGTTCATTAACGCCTAATCCACTAAAACGCGTTGCAACTCCTACGTCACTTACACGCGCTATACAAAGATCCCGCGTTTGTATAACTACCAAATTTAAAAGATTTGTTTCCTTCTTTGTTTTCCTTCTTTCCAAATTTCATCGTTCTTCTTCTCGCGCGTCTTCCCCTGGTTTTTCAATCGTTCTTTTCTTCTCCTTTCTCATTGGTTTGTTCTTCGTCATTGACGTTAGTTCTTCTCTCTATAACTCCAGCTTCGTTTTCTTTTCGATTTTCTGGTTTCTGAAATTAAAGTTTGAACTCGTTTTGAAGATAATAGATGATTCAACCTCAGATTGTCAGCTGAATCAGGGCGAAGTGGAGCACAAATAGGAAGGAAAACGAGATTAAGAATCAATTGATTACATGTAGCAAAGAGGAAAAATGAAACCCTCATAGCAAAGACTCATTTGATAGGAATTGGAATGATTTTCTGCTAAATTTTGGTCTTGTGGACAACAAGTGGCTTTCAGGTAGTGTTGGGTTAAAATCTGCAGCAGCGGTGTAAATTTAATTTTTTATCGGGTGTATTTATAGTCTGTGTTTGGGTGTATTATGCAGATCTCTGCAAACCGTCATATATGGGTTTCAATCTATTTGGAATTCTGGATCACCACTTCATATTATAGTACCTGTAAATCAGACATTTTGAATACACCAGAGAGAGTTTAATTAATTTTGGTCTTGTGGACAACAAGTGGCTTTCAGGTAGTGTTGGGTTAAAATCTGCAGCAGAGGTGTAAATTTAATTTTTTATCGGGTGTATTTATAGTCTGTGTTTGGGTGTATTATGCAGATCTCTATGCAGACCGTCATATATGGGTTCCAATCTATCTGGATCACCACTTCATATTATAGTACCTATAAATCAGACATTTTGAATACACCAGAGAGAGTTTAATTAATTTTGGTCTTGTGGACAACAAGTGGCTTTCAGGTAGTGTTGGGTTAAAATCTGCAGCAGAGGTGTAAATTTAATTTTTTATCGGGTGTATTTATAGTCTGTGTTTGGGTGTATTATGCAGATCTCTATGCAAACCGTCATATATGGGTTCCAATCTATTTGGAATTCTGGATCACCACTTCATATTATAGTACCTGTAAATCAGACATTTTGAATACACCAGAGAGAGTTTAATTAATTTTGGTCTTGTGGACAACAAGTGGCTTTCAGGTAGTGTTGGGTTAAAATCTGCAGCAGAGGTGTAAATTTAATTTTTTATCGGGTGTATTTATAGTCTGTGTTTGGGTGTATTATGCAGATCTCTATACAGACCGTCATATATGGGTTCCAATTTATCTGGATCACCACTTCATATTATAGTACCTATAAATCAGACATTTTGAATACACCAGAGAGAGTTTAATTAATTTTGGTCTTGTGGACAACAAGTGGCTTTCAGGTAGTGTTGGGTTAAAATCTGCAGCAGAGGTGTAAATTTAATTTTTTATCGGGTGTATTTATAGTCTGTGTTTGGGTGTATTATGCAGATCTCTATGCAGACCGTCATATATGGGTTCCAATCTATCTGGATCACCACTTCATATTATAGTACCTGTAAATCAGACATTTTGAATACACCAGAGATAGTTTAATTAATTTTGGTCTTGTGGACAACAAGTGGCTTTCAGGTAGTGTTGGGTTAAAATCTGCAGTAGAGGTGTAAATTTAATTTTTTATCGGGTGTATTTATAGTCTGTGTTTGGGTGTATTATGCAGATCTCTATGCAGACCGTCATATATGGGTTCCAATCTATCTGGATCACCACTTCATATTATAGTACCTGTAAATCAGACATTTTGAATACACCAGAGAGAGTTTAATTATGGAAAAAAATTTACTTATAATTGGATCAAATATATTTACACCATGTGTTCAATTTCTTACAAGAGTATATAACAGTTACATTAATCAGTGACAATATCATTAGAATCTATCTGACAAAATGGACTCAATAACAATGAGGATGGCCTGGACAGTCTTATTGCATCACTTCTCCTCGCTCATATTTCTGAATTTCTCACTCAACAGATGGGTTGCACACTTTAGGTCCTTGATTTGTTGTAAACAAAGCAAAATTAGAGTTAGATATATTTCTATTATGAAAAACTGATTTGATCGAAGACATATATTTGTTCTTACATTTTTTTCAGCTTGGTTTCTGCCTGCCATTTTTTCTGAAATGAAAAATACACCCATAGATATGAGTCAGATACACCCATAGATATGAGTCAGATACACCCATAGATATCAGTCAGATATCACTCAAATACACCCAAATGATTACAGAAATACACCCAAAGGATTACAGAAAATACACCCAAACGGTTACAAGAATTCACCCAAACGATTATAGGAATACACCCAAAGGATTTAAGAAAATACACCCAAAATTCGTTGAAGTACATCTTATGCATAATTCAGAACTCTTTCTCTTTCTCCTCCTCATCTTCTGCTGCTTCTTCTTCTTCAAAAACGATTTTACCATGAAAAATCGAAAAAAAAGAGAAAACAGAGAGAAAAGACGTAAATGAAGAAGAAGAAAAAGAGGAAAACGAGGAAGAAGAACGTGCAGAAACGAAAGAAAAGGAGAAGAAGAAGAGTAAGAGGAAGAAGAACGTGCAACAAGAAGAAGAGAAAGAATTTTAGAAACCATGAAAATCGAAAAAAAAAACGAAGAGGAAGAGGAAGAGGAAGAGGAAGAGGAAGAGGAAGAGGAAGAAGAGGAGGAGGAGGAAGAGGAAGAGGAAGAGGAAGAGGAAGAAAAAGAAGACGAAGACGAAGACGAAGAAGAGAAGAAGAAGAAGAAGAAGACGAAGAGGAACCGTTTGAGTGGGGCGCGTGTAGTTACGCTCCATTCAAAATGAATTAATGCGCGTGTTAATGAAGTTTGGACTGATAACTTGTAAAACTTGTACGGCCTTTTTACTTGTATGTGTAGCAGGCCCCTTTAGTATAACAATTAACAAAATTACCATATTGACTTGATTAAATAAATATTTAATAAAAATATATAACAAATTAAAATATTCTTGAAAGAATTTAATTTAAATTATGAGTATAAATAATTTAAAAATAAATAAAAGGTTATGAAAAGAGAGAGAAAATTGTGGGCTAAACTAAAAAAAAAGGAGACTAGTTTTGGTTGAAATCTTATTAATAAGATCATACAAGTAAATGATGATTGGTGGGATGTTTAGGTATGTCATATTTTTTAAACTATTTAAAAAATATCAATTTTGATGTGATAAAATTTAAAAAAGAAGGTCCAAAACATCTTAATTTGAAGATCTTATAACTACTGATGTAGGTGTAAGGATATCCTCTCAAGATATAGATGATAGTTATATAAATGAAGTAAGAAACATAGGTACATCTATGAAAAGATATATGGCAGAAATAATGACGAAGATAATGATGATGAAAGGAGATAAAAAAAATAAAAATTTTAAAAGAAGAGTTAAATGATTAATTAACACCTTTTAGTGCAAGGAGATAAAAAGAAGAAAAGTTGGGAGGACAATAAATGTAAGGTCCCACATCGGTTGGGGAAGGGAACGAAGCATGCCTTATAAGGGTGTGGATACCTCTCCTTAGCATGACGCGTTTTGACGAGTGAGCGTGGGGGTTTCGGTTATCATCCCTATCGTCAAATACAAAACCGTGAGGTCTTGTGTGCCAAAATGGACAATATCGTGCTAGCGGATAGTCTGGGCTGTTACAATAAAAGATTGGAATCGGAGCCTCTCAACTAGAACGTATACTTAATGATTTTAAAGAAGAAAAAGCCAACAAAATAGTTCATAGAATTAACGGACCAAGTATATCAATTTATGTAACTGTTCTCAAATAATTGTCTTAGCTAAAAATGGAGAGTGATATATTCTTTATAGTCACAAAACTAATGGCAAAAAGGTTAAATAAGAAGATCTTTATGGGATTGGAAGACTCTAGCTTGTAACTTGGTTAGTTGAAGACTCAGTTTGTCAAATGAGTCTCGTTCTTGAAAATTTTTTTGTCTAAAATGTGTGCCTTTATATATTTATATGTTGTTAAAAAATATTAACCATAATTATATTTCTTTATTGTTTTTCATGGTTGTTTGCTATGTTATATTTAAAATATAAATTAAAGATTGTGATTTTTTTACATGTGTGATTAGTACTTATTATTTGATATTAGTTTAAATATTTGTATAACAGAATATCTAACAGTTTAAATGAAATTTTGTCAACTGAAAGTTTGATATTGAATACAAATGTGTCAGATAAAAAATTTGAAAACAAACAAAAGGATTCAGCCAAACGTAAGAAAGAGACAATGATTTTAATAACAATTGTAAACTCCACGAAACTAGCGAATAATTAATTAATAAATTAATTTTTAATAAAAAAATTAAAAATGTGAATTTTATAGTAAAACAGAATAGAGCTAATTAAAATAAAAATTTTGACACTAATTTCAAAGAATTTGGTCTAAGATTGGGACGAACGGACCGAACCAAATTCGAACCGGACCTGTGGGCCCAACCAACTCATTAATATAATGAGCTAAAGCTCATCTTCTCCCATTCAGCATACAAACACGCTGTGGATGCTCAAAAGGGGGAAGAACATGTGGTAAGTTCACAAACTATTTCCATTCAAATTCTTGTAACTTTTGATCCGGAGTTCCGATCGCCGCACCGTTTGTGGCCACGCGACCGCAGGGTTGAACTCTACAAAGCCCAGTATGTTGTAAGGTAAGAAAACCACTTTCTCAGTTTCAATTTCCTGTTCTAAAATCTGAAAATGGTATGGTCTTGGGTGTTGCGATTTGTGGTTAATTTGATGTTTTAGGATCAAATTAACTTGAGGAATTATTGGGTCTTGGCTTAATTGAGACACATACAAGATAAGAATCCTTAACCCTAGTGAATCCCTTAGTTAATTGTAGTTTTGGTACTAAAATTTGGTATACATATGTGATGTTATGTAATAGGTGATGTATGTATAAGAATTGAAGCATATTTGTGGAAATTGGAGGCTTGGAAATTGGTATTGGTTGCTGAATTTTTGGTGTGAGGGCTTGCAATCTGGCCTAGTAGGTTGTCTTGGGTGATACGAGGAAAACAGCCAAGGTATGGTTTAGGTTTCTCGTATTTAATATATAATGTACTGTGAAAACTTAGGCTAGATGACTATAAGATAGGAATGAATGTATGAGTATGTAAATTGTGTAGTGTGTAACATCCTACCACACAGAGCTTTAAGCTTAAGCCGTAAAACAGAGGTGGTGTGGTATTACGCCCTCTAAAATAAAATATATACGTAATAATATTGAAAAGGATATAGTATACGAGGAGCCTTGAAAAGATGGATAAAGCGAAATCGCAAAATAAAAAGCGCAACGCTCAGGAAAAGAGATTACTTGCGTGTGAAGAAATCTAAAGCTCATAAGCATAACTAAACAGGAAATAGGTATAGAAGGTCAAGAGTACTAAATAACAAGCTCCTAATTCAGCCTGCGAAGCTAAGGCTGGTCGGAGGATAATTACATACATATATACATAGCCCGAAGCCCAAAAATACATACATATAATCCTATTTCTCCATAAAACTCTAAGACGTATAAAAGTAAAGCAGTAATATACACAAGAGGAGAGTCTAATACATATACATATCAAAATATTAGAAGCCCCACAATGAAACCACTTTGCGGTAGAACTCCAAACGCCTAGCGAGGTGCCTCTCGACCTGCATCTGAAAAATACAACATAGTATGGGGTGAGAACCGGAGGTTCTCATCATGGTAAAGGTGTCATGCATATAAGATATAAGGTTCTGGGAATGCCAGAGGCAATCCTAGAACACCGACACTCAGATATAAAGCTTAAAGAGTTAAATAGAAACCATAAATGGGTGGTCTTCTAAGGGTTCTTAAGCCTAACGAAACTTATCTTGAACTCTAAACTTTTCCACCTTTCCTCCGTTCCTCCATCTCCGATGAATTCGCATAGACAAACAAGAAAAAAAGACAAGCACAAGTAATTCACAAGTAATACAGATAACATCTATAGCAAATAGCAGATTATAATCACGTAGGCAATCCCAAATAATTCACAACTAAGCAATTCAAACAATATGTATATAATGCATGCCTATCCTATGGCTAATGAGTCACATCTGTCAGTTATCAAGCCAACCCAACAAGTCCAGTTGCTAAACCCTAAACTGCCCCCGACGGACATCTCCAAGAGTCTATGCATAGCTTTTTCTCAGATATATAAAATTGCTCAATGGGGTTCACATCCCCGGGAATTTATAAGTGCCCGGTCACACTTACATCGTAGGGTCAACAGAGTATCGAGTCTCAACCTGGAACACGTGGTGGCAAGCCACGGTACTTTACCCAGGAAAACTCGTATCTCAGATAATTGAGTGCATAATCCAAATAATATTCATAATCAATGTAATCTTTGTATAATCATATCATATAAGCCATGGTACCATATACACTCCAAATATACACATTTTCAAATTCAATTCATCACTTTTTTCACTTTACTTCACCCCCAAGTTACCTCAATTTTCTAACTCCATCTTACTACTAGAGTTACTACTATGATTTTGGGCTAAAAGAGTGAAAATAGAGGTTTAGAAGTTTGAAATTAGACGTAAAAACACAAAATCTAGTTTTTGCTGAAACAGGGGCCATGCGTACACATGGGTACGTGCTTGGACCAAGACGGGTACGCATAGCCATTCTCGCGTACACATGCAAACCAGGTAGAATCGACTGGTCACATATGAGGAATTTTGCGTACGCATAGACCCCGGGTCACGCATACGCGTGGGCCATGCATACCCGTGGACGTACATCTTGGCCCACTTCGCGTACGCAGCTCCCTTTATGCGTACGCATGTGCATGAAACAGAGATGCATGGTCGCGTAAGGAAGGTTCACGTATGCAAAAATCCCAGGTCACGCGTACGTGTGGGCGTACATTTTATCAAAAATTTAACTAAGTCTGAAAAGATGCAGAATTTTCAATTTTAAACCCCAAACTTCCGATGCGCATAACTTTTTTGTTTTAAATCATTTTTCTTCTGTTCTTCAAATGGCGTAAACTTCACGAACCCAATTTTCATATAAAATAGATTTGAAACCATTTGGGGGTCCGGAAGCCTAGTTATGACTCGCCGAAGTTCAGTCAAAAACCAAATTTATACAAAACTTCCAAACCTCAACTTTCTTAAAAACTCAACTTCAATTCAACTTACCATACCCATAAATTATTAACCCAACACATCTTCCTCAACACCACAACAACCACCATGTCTTATTACTATATCTCAATTCAACAATATCATGCATCAATCTCTCAAACACATCAACAAAATCGTAATTCACCTATCCTAGACATATACATTATGTCATCAAGTCAATAATCATCAATTCATCAATTCACATCCTAATATTATCATCATTAGCAATCACACAATCAAATACACAACTCATATCACAAATCATCACAAGGGTACTAAGCATTAAACATTCCTTTACGTTCCAACCTATCCTATGGTCGTCTAGTCTAAGTTTTCACAGAATATTATATATTAAATACGCGAAACCTAAACCATATCTTGGCTGATTTTCATGTATTATCCAAGGCAACCCACTAATGCACCAAATACAGCCCCAAGAGGTCCAAAATCTCCAAGGCAATGATTCCCCAAACTCCACCAAGCTTCCAAATCACTTATACACAATCCTAATACAAATATATCATACATACATACTCAAGATTCAAAATTTAGCATATTAAAACCAATAATTGGCAAGGGTTAGTGATCCTCACCGTACGCGCGGACCAAGGAGCCAAGTCCAACAAGTTCCGCAAGCTAGATCGAACCTAGAGAACCAAAATCAACAAATTTTCAACTTGGATACTCACAATTTTCAAAATTTAAGGGGTAGAAAGACTGGGGTTATACAGTGACTTACCTATGAAATTGTCTGATGGATTCTGGTGCACGAAATTGTGATCTCAGGTAACGGTGCCAGAAACTCTGTACGCACGTCTTAATAAATCATTTTTCATTCACAACTTCGATACAACTAACCAGCAAGTGCACTGGGTCGTCCAAGTAATAAACCTTACGTGAGTAAGGGTCGATCCCACGGAGATTGTTGGTATGAAGCAAGCTATGGTCACCTTGTAAATCTCAGTCAGGCGGATATCAAAAGGTTAGGGAGTTTTCGAATATTAATAATAAATAGAAAATAAGGATAGAAATACTTATGTAATTCATTGGTTAGAATTTCAGATAAGTGTATAGAGATGCAGTCGTTCCTCTAAACCTCTACTTTCCCGCTGTCTTCATCCAATCAATCCTACTCCTTTCCATGGTTGGCTTTATGTAAGGAGATCACCGCTGTCAATGGCTACTTTTAATCCTCTCTGGAAAATGGTCCGATGCGCTGTCACTGCATGGCTAATCGTCTGGAGGCATCACCCTTGCCAATGGCTGCATCCTGTCCTCTTGTGAAAATGGTCCAAATGCTCTGTCACAGCACGACTAATCATCTGAGGTTCTTGATCATACTGGAATAGGATTCACCCTCCTTTTGCGTCTGTCACTACGCCCAGTATTCGCGAGTTTGAAACTCGTCACAGTCATTCAATCCCAGAGTCCTACTCGGAATACCACAGACAAGGTTTAGACTTTCCGGACTCTCATGAATGCCGCCATCAATCTAGCTTATACCATGAAGATTCTGATTAAGAGATCCAAGAGATACTCATTCAATCTAAGGTAGAACGGAAGTGGTTGTCAGGCACGCGTTCATAGGGAATGATGATGATTGTCACGTTCATCACATTCAGGTTGAAGTGCGAATGAATATCTTAGAAGCGGAACAAGTTGAATTGAATAGAAAAACAGTAGTACTTTGCATTAATCTTTGAGGAACAGCAGAGCTCCACACCTTAATCTATGGAGTGTAGAAACTCTACCGTTAAAAATACATAAGTGAAAGGTCCAGGCATGGCCGAATGGCCAGCCCCCAAAACGAGATCACAGGATCAAAAATACAATCCAGGATGTCTAATACAATAGTAAAAAGTCCTATTTATAATAAACTAGCTACTAGGGTTTACAGAAGTAAGTAATTGATGCATAAATCCACTTCTGGGGCCCACTTGGTGTGTGCTTGGGCTGAGCTTGAATGTTACACGTGCAGAGGTCATTCTTGGAGTTGAACGCCAGTTTGTAACGTATTTCTGGCGTTCAACTCTGGCTTGTGACTTGTTTCTGACGTTTAACTCCAGACAGCAGCGTAGAACTGGCGTTCAATGCCCTTTTACGTCGTTTAAACTCGGCCAAAGTATGGACTATTATACATTGATGGAAAGCCCTGGATGTCTACTTTCCAACGCAATTAGAAGCGCGCCATTTTGAGTTCTGTAGCTCCAGAAAATCCACTTTGAGTGCAGGGAGGTCAGAATCCAACAGCATCAGCAGTCCTTCTTCAACCTCTGAATCTGATTTTTGCTCAAGTCCCTCAATTTCAGCCAGAAATTACCTGAAATCACAGAAAAATATACAAACTCATAGTAAAGTCCAGAAATGTGAATTTTAATTAAAAACTAATAAAAATATACTCAAAACTAACTAAATCATACTGAAAACTATGTAAAAACAATGCCAAAAAGCGTATAAATTATCCGCTCATCACAACACCAAACTTAAATTGTTGCTTGTCCCCAAGCAACTGAAAATTAAATAGGATAAAAATAAGAGAATATACTATAAATTCTAAACTATCAATGAAACATAGCTCCAATTAAATGAGCGAGACTTGTAGCTTTTTGCCTCTTGAATAGTTTTGGCATCTCACTTTATCCATTGAAGTTCAGAATGATTGGCATCTATAGGAACTCAGAGTTCAGATAGTGTTATTGATTCTCCTAGTTCAGTATGATGATTCTTGAACACAGCTATTTTATGAGTCTTGGCCGTGGCCCTAAGCACTTTGTTTTCTAATATTACCACCGGATACATAAATGCCACAGACACATAATTGGGTGAACCTTTTCAGATTATGACTCAGCTTTGCTAAAGTCCCCAATTAGAGGTGTCCAGGGTTCTTAAGCACACTCTTCTTTTGCTTTGGAGCTTGACTTTAACCGCTCAGCCTCAAGTTTTCACTTGACACCTTCACGCCACAAGCACATGGTTAGGGACAGCTTGGTTTAGCCGCTTTGGCCAGGATTTTATTCCTTTAGGCCCTCCTATCCACTGATGCTCAAAGCCTTGGGATCCTTTTTATTTACCCTTGCCTTTTGGTTTTAAGGGTTATTGGCTTTTTGCTCTTGCCTCTTGGTTTTAAGAGCTTTTGGCTTTTTCTGCTTGCTTTTTCTTTCTATTTTTTTTCGCTATTTTTTTTCTGCAAGCTTTGTTCTTTGCTGCTTTTTCTTGCTTCAAGAATCATTTTTATGATTTTTCAGATTATCAAATAACATGTCTCCTTATCATCATTCTTTCAAGAACGAACATATTTAACAATCTTAAACAACAACTTCAAAAGACATATGCACTGTTCAGGCATTCATTCAGAAAATAAGAAGCATTGTCACCACATCAATATAATTAAACTAAGTTCAAGGATAAATTTGAAACTCATGTACTTCTTGTTCTTTTGAATTAAAACATTTTTCATTTAAGAGAGGTGATGGATTCATAGGACATTCATAACTTTTAAGACAAAGTTACTAACTACTAATGATCATGTAATGAAGACACAAATATGGATAAGCACTTAACATAGAGAAAACGAAAAACAGAAAATAAGAACAAGGAATGAGTCCACCTTAGTGATGGTGGCGTTTCCTTCTTGAGGAACCAATGATGTCCTTGAGCTCTTCTATGTCTCTTCCTTGTCTTTGTTGCTCCTCCCTCATTGCTTTTTGATCTTCTCTTATTTCATGAAGGATGATGGAGTGCTCTTGATGTTCCACCCTTAATTGTCCCATGTTGGAACTTAATTCTCCTAGGGAGGTGTTGATTTGCTCCCAATAGTTTTGTGGAGGCAAATGCATTTGAGGCATTTTCGGGATCTCATGGTGATGAGCTTCATGCGCCTCTTGAGCTCCATGAATAGACTCTCTTGCTTGCTCTATCCTTTTCTTAGTGATGGGCTTCTCTTCCTCAATAGAAATGTCTTCTTCTATGGAAGCTCTAGCTGAGTAACATAGATGGCAGATAAGATGAGGAAAAGCTAGCCTTGCCCCAGGAGAGGGCTTTTCGGCTATTTTGTAGAGTTCAAGGGAGATGACTTCATGAACTTCTACTTCCTCTCCAATCATGATGCTATGAATCATGATGGCCCGATCCACAGTAACTTCAGATCGGTTGCTAGTGGGGATGATGGAGCGTTGGATGAACTCCAACCATCCTCTAGCCACAGGCTTGAGGTCCAGTCTTCTTAGTTGAACCGGCTTGCCTTTGGAGTCAATCTTCCATTGAGCTCCTTCCACACATATGTCCATGAGGACTTGGTCCAACCTTTGATTAAAGTTGACCCTTCTAGTGTAGGGGCGTGCATCTCCTTGCATCATAGGCAAGTTAAACGCCAACCTCACATTTTCTGGACTAAAATCTAAGTATTTCCCCCGAACCATAGTGAGATAATTCTTTGGGTTTAGGTTCTTACTTTGATCATGGTTCCTAATGATCCATGCATTGGCATAGAACTCTTGATCCATTAGGATGCCGACTTGTTGGATGGGGTTTGTTAGAACTTCCCAACCTCTTCTTTGGATTTCATGTCGGATCTCCGGATACTCATTCTTCTTGAGCTTGAAAGGGACCTCGGGGATCACCTTCTTCTTGACCACAACATCATAGAAGTGGTCTTGATGGGCTTTGGAGATGAATCTTTCCATCTCCCATGACTCGGAGGTGGAAGCTTTTGTCTTCCCTTTCCCTTTTCTAGAGGGTTTTCCGGTCTTAGGTGCCATCAATGGTAATGGAAAAACAAAAAGCTTATGCTTTTACCACACCAAACTTAGAATATTGCTCGCCCTCGAGCAAGAGAAGAAAGAAGAGATGAAGAAGAAGAAATGGAGGAGAGGGAGAGAGAGATGTGTTTCGACCAAGAAGGGGAAGAGAGGGTTATGCTGTGTGAAAATGAGGAGGAATGGAGGGCTATATATAGGGAAGGGAGGGGGGGTAAGTTTTGGCCATATAGGGTGGGTTTGGGTGGGAAATTGATTTTGAATTTTGAAGGTAGGTGGTGTTTATGAGGTAGGTTTATGGGGAAGAGTGGATGGATGTGAGTGGTGAAGTGGTGATAGGGAAGAGAGATTGAGGTGATTGGTGAAGAGTTTTGGGGAAGAGTGTTTATGGGATTGTGTGAAAGAGGAGTGAGAAGAAGTGAGTGGAGGTAGGTGGGGATCCTGTGGGGTTCACAGATCCTGAGGTGTTCAAGGGTTTACAACCTTGTACCAAATTAGGCATACAAAATGCCCTTGCACACAACTCTGGGCGTTCAGCGCCAGATTGGTGCTTGTTCTGGGTGTTGAATGCCCATTTGTTGCCCATTTCTGGCGTTGAACGCCAGAACCATGCTTGTTCTGGGCGTTCAGCGCCAGCTCTTCTCCAGGGTGCAATTCTGGCGTTCAAACGCCCAGATGCTGCCCATTTTGGGCGTTCAGCGCCAGAACCATGCTCTGTTCTGGCGTTGAACGCCAGCCAGATGCTTCTTACTGGCGTTTAAACGCCAGTAAGGTCTTCCTCCAGGGTGTGATTTTTCTTCTGCTGTTTTTGATTCCGTTTTCAATTTTTTATTTATTTTGTGACTCCACATGATCATGTACCTACAAAGACATATAACTAATGAAAATATAATAAAAATTGGGTTGCCTCCCAACAAGCGCTTCTTTAAAGTCAATAGCTTGACAGTGGGCTCTCATGGAGCCTTACAGATGTGCAGAGCATTGTTGAGACTTCCCAACACCAAACTTAGAGTTTGACTGTGGGGGCTCTGGTTGACTCTGTTTTGAGAGAAGCTTTTTATGCTTCCTCTCCATGTTTACAGAAGGATGTCCTTGAGTTTTAAACACAAGGGAGTCCTCATTCAATTGAAGGACTAATTCACCTCTGTCAACATCAATCACAGCTCTTGTTGTGGCTAGGAAGGGTCTTCCAAGGATGATGAATTCATCCTCATTCTTCCCAGTAACCAAGACTATAAAATCAGCAGGGATGTAAAGGCCTTCAACCTTTACTAACACGTCCTCTACTTGTCCATAAGCCTGTTTTCTTGAATTGTCTGCCATTTCTAATGAGATTTTAGCAGCTTGCACCCCATAGATTCCCAGTTTCTCTATTACAGAGAGGGGGCATGAGGTTTATCCCTGAACCAAGGTCACATAGAGCCTTTTCAAAGATCATGTTGCCTATGGTACAAGGTATTACGAACTTTCCAGGATCCTGTTTCTTCTTAGGCAATGTCAGTTGATCCAGATCACTTAGTTCATTGGTGAACAAGGGAGGTTCATCTTCCCAAGTCTCAATACCAAATAATTCGGCATTCAGCTTCATGATTGCACCAAGAAACTTGGCAGCTTGCTCTTCAGTAACATCCTCATTCTCTTCAGAAGAGGAATACTCATCAGAGCTCATGAATGGCATAAGGAGGTTTAATGGAATCTCTATGGTCTCTAGATGAGTCTTAGATTCCTTTGGTTCCTCATAGGGAAGCTCCTTATTGATCACTGGGCGTCCCAGGAGGTCTTCCTCCTTGAGATTTACGTCCTCTCCTTCCCTTACAGGTTCGGCCATGGTGATCATGTCAATGGCCTTGCACTCTCCTTTTGGATTTTCTTCTGTATTGCTTGGGAGAGTACTAGGAGGAATTTCAGTGATCCTTTTACTCAGCTGGCCCACTTGTACCTCCAAATTTCTAATGGAGGACCTTGTTGCATTCATGAAACTTACAGTGGCCTTAGATAAATCAGAGACTAAATTTGCTAAATTAGAGGTATTTTGTTCAGAGTTCTCTGTCTGTTGCTGAGTGGATGATGGAAAAGGCTTGCTATTGCTAAACCTGTTTCTTCCACCATTATTAAAGCCTTCTTGAGGCTTTTGTTGATCCTTCCATGAGAAATTTGGATGATTTCTCCATGATAAGTTATAAGTGTTTCCATAAGGTTCACCTAAGTAATTTACCTCTGCTATTGCAGGGTTTTCAGGATCATAAGCTTCTTCTTCAGAAGATGCCTCTTGAGTACTGTTGGATACAGCTTGCATTCCATTCAGACTCTGAGAAATCATATTGACTTGCTGAGTCAATATTTTATTCTGAGCCAATATGGCATTCAGAGCATCAATTTCAAGAACCCCTTTCTTCATAGGCGTCCCATTACTCACAGGATTCCTCTCAGAAGTATACATGAACTGGTTATTAGCAACCATGTCAATGAGTTCTTGAGCTTCTGCAGGCGTTTTCTTTAGGTGAATGGATCCACCTGCAGAAGTATCCAATGACATCTTAGCTAATTCAAACAGACCATCATAGAATATATCCAGGATGGTCCATTCTGAAAGCATGTCAGAAGGACACTTTTTGGTCAGTCCTTTGTATCTCTCCCAAGCATCATAGAGGGATTCACCTTCTTTCTGTCTGAAGGTCTGAACATCCACTCTAAGCTTACTCAGCTTTTGAGGAGGAAAGAACTTGGCTAAGAAAGCCTTGACCAGCTTATCCCAAGAGTTCAGGCTATCCTTAGGTTGAGAGTCCAACCATATTCTAGCTTTGTCTCTTACAGCAAAAAGGAAAAGCATGAGCCTGTAGACTTCAGGATCTACTCCATTAGTCTTAACAGTATCACATATCTGCAAGAATTCAGTTAAGAACTGAAAAGGATCTTCAGATGGAAGTCCATGAAACTTGCAGTTCTGCTGCATCAGAGAAACTAACTGAGGTTTAAGCTCAAAATTGTTTGCTCCAATGGCAGGAATGGAGATGCTTCTTCCATGTAAATTGGAATTGGGTGCAGTAAAATTACCAAGCATCCTCCTTGCATTATTATTATTTTCGGCTGCCATCTCCTCTTCTTGTTCGAAAATTTCTGAAAGGTGCTTGCTGGATTGTTGTAATTTAGCTTCTCTTAGTTTCCTCTTCAGAGTCCTTTCAGGTTCTGGATCTGCTTCAACAAGAATATTCTTGTCTTTGCTCCTGCTCATATGAAAAAGAGGGACAGAAAAATAATAATAATAATAGGGGTCCATTTTACCACAGTATAGAGGTTCCTGTGTGAGTAGAAGAATAAATAAATAGAAGGAGATGAGAGAGAAGGAGAATTTTCGAAAATAATTTTTTTGAAAAAGAGTTGGTGGTTTTCGAAAATAGTTTTTGAAAAAGGTTAGTAATTTTTGAAATTTTAAAATCAAAGATTAAAATAATTAGTTAATTAAAAAGAAAATTTGAAAAAGAGGGAAGATATTTTCGAAAATTAGAGAGAGAGAGTTAGTTAGGTAGTTTTGAAAAAGATAAGAAACAAACAAAAAGTTAGTTAGTTAGTTGAAACAAATTTTGAAAATCAATTTTGAAAAGATAAGAAGTTAGAAAGGATATTTTAAAATCAAATTTTTGAAAAAGATAAGATAAAAAGATATTTTTGAAAAGATATGATTGAAATTAGTTTTGAAAAAGATTTGATTTTTAAAATCACAATTAATGACTTGATTCACAAGAAATCACAAGATATGATTCTAGAACTCAAAGTTTGAATCTTTCTTAACAAGTAAGTAACAAACTTGAAATTTTTGAATCAAAACATTAATTGATGATGTTATTTTCGAAAATTAGGAGGTAAAGATAAGAAAAAGATTTTTGAAAAATATTTTTAAAATTTTCGAAAATAACTAAGAAAAATGAAAAAGATTTGATTTTTGAAAAAGATTTTTGAAAAAGATAAGATTTTTAAATTGAAAATTTGATTTGACTCATAAGAAACAACTAGATTTTAAAATTTTTTGAAAAAGTCAAATCTAATTTTCGAAATTTTGAGAGAGAAAAAGGGAAAGATATTTTTTTGATTTTTAAATTTTTAACGATGAGAGAGAAGAACATGAAAATGATGCAATGCATGAAAATTTTAGATCAAAACATGTGATGAATGCAAGAACACTATGAATGTTAAGATGAACACCAAGAACACTTTGAAGATCATGATGAACATCAAGAACATATTTTTGAAAAATTTTATATGCAAAGAAAACATGCAAGATACCAAACTTAGAAATCTTTCATGTTTAGACACTATGAATGCAAAAATGCACATGAAAAACAAGAAAAGATGCAAAACAAGAAAACATTAAGATCAAACAAGAAGACTTACCAAGAACAACTTGAAGATCATGAAGAACACCATGAATGCATGAATTTTTCAAAAAATGCAAGATGAACATGCAATTGACACCAAACTTTAAATTTGACTCAAGACTCAAACAAGAAATACAAAATATTTTTTTGATTTTTATGATTTTATGATTTTTTTTGTATTTTCTTTTAATTTTTTTTTCGAAAATCATTTTGAAAAAGAAAAATAAGGATTCCAAATTTTTTAATATGAATTCCAGGAATCTTATGCTCTTTAGTCTAAAGCTCCAATCAAAGGGTCAGGCATGACTTAATAGCCAGCCAAGCTTTAGTATGTAATTACATGCACTGAAGTGATTAGTTGAATCCTCAGTCCAAGGGAATTTGGACATGGCTTCACAGCCAGCCAGGATTCAACAAATCATCATGAAACACTAGAATTCATTCTTAAAAATTCTGAAGAAAAATATATTTTTGAAAATATTTTTATTTTAAAAAACACTACAAGAAAAACACCCATTCAAGTACACTTGAAAAGTGTAGCCAAAAGTAAAAAAAAATGATGCCTTAGGCTACGGCTACGCTTTTTGGGCTACGACTACACTTTTTGGGGTGATTCCTATTCGGCCGTTGCCTATTCTCAAAGGCTACGCTTTTCTGCACCAAGGGCTACGCTTTTGGCAATTGGGAATAGGCTACGCTTTTCAAGTGATGCTATCTAGGACCAAAGGCTACGCTTTTCAGCTTTCATTTTTCCAGAATAGGCTACACTTTTCAACGCTACTGCATCACTTGTAAAGCGTAGCCAGATTGTATACCATAGCTACTTTTTATAAGCGTAGCCTTAGGTCCCTTATTATTTTTTTTAATTTTCTGTATAACCATAGCTACTCTATAAAAGTGTAGCCTTAGGTCCCTCATTGTTTTTTTTATTTTTTTTTATTTTCTGTATGTATATAATATTCTAATAATTTTTTATACAACATAATATTTAATAATATTATTACATATATAATTCTACATTTTTAATTAAATGAGTTAAATATTATAAAATAAAATTAAACACATAATTATACTAAATAATTTCTTTAAACAATAAAAATTATCCTTACATAATTCAAAGGCATAATCTTAAGAAGCAATTAACAATCAAAATATAACTTAAGATAATTTAAGTCACATAAAACTTGTATCACATCAATTAAAATGCAAAGTTTACACTCTATATCCGACAAGAGCTTAACAAACAGAAAATCGCCAATCTTCTAATCTTGGCATAATGACTAAAAAATCTTCTGAAGCGCCTTCAGATTCTTCTCAAACACATCTTTTTCATGCTGATCTTCGTCACCATCAAGAAAACTCTTGGCCTTAACAATTGTATCGGTGTTCATTTCCTTGTTCATTCCTAGCGGGGCTGCTACAAAAATACATGCACTTCTAAGAAGTTTAAACAACAAAATTCTTCTAAAGGTGCACAAAAGAAGTGTAAATAGAAATTAACTAAATCAAAATAGTAAGATCACAAACTGAGTTGAAATACTAAAATATATATGATCATCATACTAATTGCTGAATAAATGGACAAAGAAAAAGAAATTAATTGCTGAATATACCATTACCTATCTTCACTCCAAACAGCTTGAACTTTACTGCCAATAGGATATTTATCACCCAAACCAATCCCAGCATTATTTACCAAACAACTATAACAGTTACTCACCTTGAACAAAACTAAAAGCATTCTAATAGCTCGTTACCTATCAAAAGTAGTAAGCACTTTGATTTAGCAGATTTGATATTTCAGATAAATAAGATACAATACCACAGTATCTATTTGATTGATTACTTACTTTTTCTCTTCTCAGCTTGTTAGTTTTTTATTATTCTCATTAAAGCTGAATGATAAATTCCCAAAATCATGCCAATCAACTTAATTTCAAGTGGGAAAAACGGCATTGCTTCAAAGAGTAAAGTGAGAATTATCAACCTAAATTGTAAAATTAAAAATGAATTGAGACAGATATATCAATTTTGTACCAATATCCCCAATGCAATTGACGGACCAGACATGAATCCCCTCGCTTAATCTATTTATGGCGAATCAGAACCCAAAACACAATTCAAGAATACATCAAGTTACACAAGTAAATTGAAGCAAAAGGCTTAAAAAATTGAAGACAAATTAATGAATAAAACTTCATAAACTAGTGCATTAACAAGAAACTTTTTCACCTCCAAATTTTGAGAAATACAGTGCTGCTTACCTCTAGAATGGGCTGTCGGATTACATTTTCCACGGCAACACCAATTAAAATCCTCCAAGTGATCTTGCACTACATATTGAAGACTAATAATAAGAATTAAAGGTATTTCAAAACTCAAATGCCCCTGCACTGTTTTGAATTCCATTAATACAAATTACATAATAAGAATAGGAACTCTATAGCACAAATTCAATTGTACACAATAGAAGAACAAAAAAGCTCTGCCCCTAATGCAGTAATAAAATTTGAATGATGTGATGGTTGGCAGGCTTAGCTTTGGGATTGCAATGATCTTATTGATAACTGCCACAAGCATGAGTAAGAGGCAGCCTTATAGGATAGGTTGGTTGAATGGTGAATACTACCTAGTCAAAAGGGGTGTTTATGCCGGCTCAACCATATTGATCCTAGTAACCGTAGGTTTGGTAATTGGTTCGGTTTTGTTAACCATAAAGGCCAATCAAACAGAACAAGATTGCAAAATACATGGACAAACAGGTTGAGGAAGAATTGATCATCCAATTATTATACTTAGAAAGATCCCTTACAAGTTGCTAAGGTAAAAATCCAAGTTCACATTCCAAAGACATGCTTTCAAAGGAATACTAATATTATAATAATAGTCGTTCATTAAAAAGGGTTGCCACATCCAATTAAGATGAGTAAACATGCTTGTATAAAAATTTAAGTGCTGTATAAATTTAAGTACAAAAATATTATAATAATAGTTGTTATTATCACAAAAAGGAATTGATTCCCATAACCAGTCATATGCCTAGTCCCCCAAAGATGCATAAAGTGCTGCAGCTAAATTTAAGTATAAAAATACGCATACAAACACACATGGTATAATAATAGTAACTGAGCATTGTCATATGAATTGCAAGTACCAGAAAAATTTCATCTCCAGTGGCATATCTCCCTGCATGATCTTTCAGTAGCTTTTCAAGTGCTGAAAATAATGAAAAATATGCAACATTTAATTAAGGCAAGAAAAAAAAATCACTTAAATGAATAATTGGTTTGGAAGTAACAAACCAGAATATATCTTAATGGTATTCAGTGAAGTGTCACCTGTGAAGCCCTTTCTAATGACACTTTGTGCCCAAGGAAGTTTTTCATGAGGGCCAACCTTTTTTCTCAATGACGTTATTCTGCAAAATAATATGTGCAACCTGTGGAGAGTGGATAAGATGATTAGAAAGCCGAGTAACAAAAAGGACTAGAGCTTAAGATTATGCAGCAGGTGTACCTGAAAATTGAGTGCTCTTTTGGGAACGTCATGAGGTAGCAAAGGGTATTGAGGATACTTATCGTCCAAATACTGCATACATAGAGAACATGAATAATTGAATATAAATAAGAATATATAAGAGAAACAGGGAAATTAAAATCATGAGTTGGAGGACCAACCATAATAATGGCTAAGGATTCAGCAAGAACAAAATCTCCATCCACCAGAATAGGAATTAAAGCAAGAGGATTCAACTTGAGGAACTCTAATGGTTGTTTAAACAAGGCAATTTAACAATACATGTAACAGAAATAAATACAGAGCATAGGTTTAGAACAAACCGGGGTCAGATTTGGAGGAAAAGCAAAAAGAATAGCAATCCAATGCAGCAACCAGCAGGGGAAAGAATGTTAATGCTACCAGCTAAAGATCCTTCACTCTTTGGAAAATCAAGTTCTTCCTCAACGAGAAAATGAAAAGGACAAAAAAAAGAAAACAGAGAAGGAAGAAAACCGACAAACACAAGATCCATTAAGCTTGCGCTAGTTGAGTCAGACAGCACAACAGAAATTGAAGTAGAGTACTGAACAAGCATCCATTCTTTAAGCTTGACAGAGCACATGTGAGCAAGGAGAAAGTAAGTATCCAACTGCCTCTGTAATTTGAAGCTAATAACACAAAATAATGTCCTTAGTGAGAAGCAAAGAAACTAATCAAAGAAAATATTAGAATATATCTACCCAATCTTCAGCACTTAACTGTCGAAGTTATTGCACCAGGATATAAATTGGCTTCAGCACTTCAGTTAATTATCTGCATTAACCCTTCATAGAACTTCATCATACATATTTTGAATTTATATCTCATTTTCATGAAAATGTCACATTATGTTTTATTAGAAAATTTGCAGAAAAGGAGGAAAAAATGCAATGATTCCTCCAATGCATGAAACTTCATAAAGAGAGGTTATCTGAGCAATAGTAGAGAGGTTATCTACATGTTGATACAATAGTCAAAGGTACAAAAAACTGCATTGTAGATTATATCAATTTAATTAAATACCATAACAATCATTAGAAAAACAAGTTGCTATTTTCTTCTCATCCACATAGAGAAGCACCTACTTGAAATGAAATCACATTCGCTATAGAAAATTAAATAAATGCAAATCAAACCTGAGAATGACTCCAATCTCTTAACTCACAGCAGCCTCCACATCATAAAGCAACAATAAAAATCATTGAGAGATTCAAAATTACAATAAATCCTGCCACAAAGTATACTAGTAAAAAGGTTTTCTTTTAGTCACAATTTAATATACCCTTCCCAATTCCCAAAGACGCTCTTCCTATAAGAAATATACTAGCAAATTCAAAGTTAAAAAGTTACTCAATAATCCTTGAAGACAACTCTAAAATTGGAACCAAAACTCCAACTCTATTTGGCACTAAGGAATCAACTTGCTTTACTTGTAATCAAGCATTTTTTATAGCTGTCTTGTGCAAAAAATTTAAATTAAAATAAGGTAGATACATAGCTTAAATCAGTAGCTACAATGCAACTAAAAGAAAGAGTAATGCTAAACCTCAGAATCAAAAACACCAGAAAAGATGAAGCTCAAACATGTTCCAGTTATTCCATTCCAGCACAAGGGCATTTGAACCCTCTAATGCACTTGTCTCATAAATTAGCACAACATGGCTGCAAAGTTATCTTGCAAGAAAATATGCAAGAGCTCATTGATGATGGAATCATGGATACCAATGGTAAGAGTTATAATTTTCACTCTTTACTCAACTTTACAATTTCGGATAAATCACAAAAACTACTCATGCTAAATTTCATAGAATCTACAGAACATTGAGAACATTAGATCAGTGTAATAAATCAAGAGAGTAAAGAAAGCATAGTGGATTGGCAAAGTTAGCAAAAGCAAATGATTCCAAACCAGCTAACATGCTCTTATCTATGATTCAATTCAATTCAACTCAACCTAGTGTTCTTCATTCACATTAATCATATATGATCTGTTAAACACGATTTTACAATGAAATAATATGTTGAACTGATTATGGCGAGATATATGATCTGGTATTAATCAACCCAATTAATTAGCAGATGGATCAAAATCGAATTGAGAAAACTAATCCAAATAGAAACCGGAACCTGAAGAAGAGGTCTGGGGAGATTGCAGTAGAACTTTTCAAAAGAGAGAATTGAATCCGCACCCTTGGCGTCGAAAACGGCACCGATGAAACACCTGTAGAGACTTTGAAATTGAAATTGAAATGAGAATGAAATGAAAGTTGGAGAGAGAGGGGTTGGGAGTATGAACAGGAAGTAATCGTAGAAGCCGAAAGTGAGGACAGGAGCACGGCAAGCCCTAGCAGCGGCGGCGGCTTCAATTGACCCCAGGAGCGACGACAGTGCACGGCGGAACAACCTCCTCTCTCGCGTCGCGTCTTCGTCCTCTCTCTCCATCTCGTCTGCGAATCATCTTTCTCTCTCTCCTCCGGACTCCCTCCTCCACGATGGTGATGGCGGCGGCTGCAGCGGTGTTGCAGCGGTGACCCCCTCTCACTCTCTGGTCTCTCGCTCGCGCTCTCATCTCTGTCTTCCTCCTCTCCTCCCTCTGGTTCCCTCATTCTGAATCTGGGTGTGTGTGTGTGAAAGGGTGTGTGGCGAAGGTGAGCTTTGGAGGCAGGCAGGGTTTCTACTTCGCGATGGTGACTTTGGAGGGAATGGGGGGCGACGAGGGTTTACGAAAGTGGATGAAGGTGCTTTGGAGGTGAGTGAGATTTGGAGGGAATGGACCAAAATTTTACTAAGTGTCATCAGTTTGCTTTCAGGAGAAAGAGGAAAAAAATTTACTAAGGGTTAAGTTTTTTGCTCTAGATACATTAGGCATCATTTTTAAAACGCACCCAAAACTTAATAAATAGGCTACTCTTTAAAAGCGTCTCCTTTGATACGAAAAGTGAACCTATAGATATCAACCTACGGCTACGCTTTATAAGTGATTTCTATAATACCTAAGGCTACGCTTTTTAAACGATGCCGCATTTGTGTATCCTTTTCTCTTATAAAAAGGCAACACGGAGAAAAGCGTAGCCTATTCTATGAATAGGCTACGCTTTTCAAATGTAGCTTAAAAAAAGTGTGGCTGAATGGGTATTTTTCTTGTAGTGAAATTTTTCGAAAACAAAGGAGAAAATTTTTGAAAGATTTTTGAAAAATTTTTGAAAATAAAACAAAAAGAAAATTACCTAATCTGAGCAACAAGATGAACCGTCAGTTGTCCAAACTCGAACAATCCTCGGCAACGGCGCCAAAAACTTGGTGCACGAAATTGTGATCTCAGGTAACGGCGCCAGAAACTCTATACGCACGTCTTAATAAATCGTTTTTCATTCACAACTTCGATACAACTAACCAGCAAGTGCACTGGGTCGTCCAAGTAATAAACCTTACGTGAGTAAGGGTCGATCCCACGGAGATTGTTGGTATGAAGCAAGCTATGGTCACCTTGTAAATCTCAGTCAGGCGGATATCAAAAGGTTAGGGAGTTTTCAAATATTAATAATAAATAGAAAATAAGGATAGAAATACTTATGTAATTCGTTGGTTAGAATTTCAGATAAGTGTATAGAGATGCAGTCGTTCCTCTGAACCTCTGCTTTCCCGCTGTCTTCATCCAATCAATCCTACTCCTTTCCATGGCTGGCTTTATGTAAGGACATCACCGCTGTCAATGGCTACTTTTAATCCTCTCTGGAAAATGGTCCGATGCGCTGTCACTGCATGGCTAATCGTCTGGAGGCATCACCCTTGCCAATGGCTGCATCCTGTACTCTTGTGAAAATGGTCCAAATGCTCTGTCACAGCACGGCTAATCATCTAAGGTTCTCGATCATACTGGAATAGGATTCACCCTCCTTTTGCGTTTGTCACTACGCCCAGCATTCGCGAGTTTGAAGCTCGTCACAGTCATTCAATCCCAGAGTCCTACTCGGAATACCACAGACAAGGTTTAGACTTTCCGGACTCTCATGAATGCCGCCATCAATCTAGCTTATACCACGAAGATTCTGATTAAGAGATCCAAGAGATACTCATTCAATCTAAGGTAGAACGGAAGTGGTTGTCATGCACGCGTTCATAGGGAATGATGATGATTGTCACGTTCATCACATTCAGGTTGAAGTGCGAATGAATATCTTAGAAGCGGAACAAGTTGAATTGAATAGAAAAACAGTAGTACTTTGCATTAATCTTTGAGGAACAGCAGAGCTCCACACCTTAATCTATGGAGTGTAGAAACTCTACCGTTAAAAATATATAAGTGAAAGGTCCAAGCATGGCCGAATGGCCAGCCCCCAAAACAAGATCACAGGATCAAAAATACAATCCAAGATGTCTAATACAATAGTAAAAAATCCTATTTATAATAAACTAGCTACTAGGGTTTACAGAAGTAAGTAATTGATGCATAAATCCACTTCCGGGGCCCACTTGGTATGTGCTTGGGCTGAGCTTGAATGTTACACGTGCAGAGGTCATTCTTGGAGTTGAACGCCAGTTTGTAACATATTTCTGGCGTTCAACTCTGGCTTGTGACTTGTTTCTGGCGTTTAACTCCAGACAGCAGCGTAGAACTGGCGTTCAATGCCCTTTTACGTCATCTAAACTCGGCCAAAGTATGGACTATTATACATTGCTGGAAAGCCCTGGATGTCTACTTTCCAACGCAATTGGAAGCGCGCCATCTTGAGTTCTGTAGCTCTAGAAAATCCACTTTGAGTGCAGGGAGGTCAGAATCCAACAGCATCAGCAGTCCTTCTTCAACCTCTGAATCTGATTTTTGCTCAAGTCCCTCAATTTCAGCCAAAAAATACCTGAAATCACAGAAAAACACACAAACTCATAGTAAAGTACAGAAATGTGAATTTAGCATAAAAACTAATGAAAACATCCCTAAAAGTAACTAGATTCTACTAAAAACATACTAAAAATAATGCCAAAAAGTGTATAAATTATCCGCTCATCAGATTCGTAGAACTCGACACGGTGGACGCGTGACCGCAAACGGTACGGTGATCGGAGCTCGGAGTGAGGAGATATGGTGGTTTGAAATGGAAGTTAGGGTTTGAAATCCTTCTCTTCCCCTTGGCTGTTTTAGCGTCCCTTTTTGCTAAATGGGGTAGAAGGAGGCTCTCCCTTCATTAAGTGTTGGGCCAATGGGTTGGGGCATGGACCCATTTTGGGCCCGGTTCGATCCGTTCGGCTCAATTTTGGGCCAAATTCTTAAAAATTAGTGTCAAAATTCTTATTTTATTGAGCCCTTTCCTATTTTAATATAAAATTCACATTTCTAATTTTCTTTATTAAAATTTAATTTATTGACTAATTATTCACTAATTTAACGAGGTTTACATAGTGCTTAATGAACAATGTTGAGTTTTGGCCTATTGTTGATATTGGTGTTGGATTACTAAATGATGAATTAATGATGCTTGTCAAGGTATGGGAATGAATATGAGTCTATGGTGGTTTGTTGGTAAGTCTTAAGACTAAAGTAATGAAGTTTAGATATGAGATTATGTATATATTGAGGTATAACGGGTTGAGATAGGATGTAGATGGTTTTGAAAATATGAATGATATGTGGCTGTGTTAAATATGTATAAAGGAAGTATGATTTGAGTTTGGTTTGAAAGAAAAAATTGAGGTTTAAGGTTTTGGTGAAAAAGTGGATTTCTGGTCGAACTTCGGCAAGCCATAAGTCGGTTTCCGGACCCCCAAATGATTTCAAACTTATCTCATTAGAAAATTGGGTCCATGAAGTTTATACCGTTTAAAGAACAGATGAAAAATGATTTAAAGCAAAAAAGTTATGCGTGTTGAAAGTTTGGGATTCAAAACTAAAATTCTGCAGATTTTCAGACTTAGCCATTTTTCTGATCAGAACTCAGTGTATGTGTACACATACCCTTCATTCGTGAAGGGTTGCTTCTGCCTCGAGTACATGCATACGCGGACAATGCTATGTGTATGCGAAGTGGGCCAAAATGTACTCCCATGCGTACGCGTGGCCCACGCGTACACGTGACCTGAGGGTTTCATGTACGCGAACATCATCACACATGGCCATTCGTTTCTATTTGGCGCGCGCGCGTACGCGTAAAGGAGGTTGCGTATGCAAAATGGGCCAAGCTGCATGCCCACGTGTACGCGTGTCCCACTTTCAGCAAATCAAAGTTTTGTATTTTAAAGCTAAATTTCGAACTTCTAAACCTCTATTTTCATTCCTTTGGCCCTAGATCTTGTTAGTAAGCCTAGTAATAGGATGAAGTTTGGAAATGGTAGTAACTTAGAGATGAAAAAAAATTTTTAAAAGGTAATATGTGGTTAGAGAAGATGGTATTTGATTGATAAAGATGATAAAAGTGGTATATGAGGCAATTAAGAGAGTAAAGTAACATTGAGAATGATGTGTGAGATAATTGATGGTGTTAAATAATTGAGAATGATGAGATAAGCTATGAATCATTGTAAGGTTGAAAATGATATTTATGAGATGTAATTGATTATTACTGAGACATTTGTTGACCCCTGTACGTAAGATGTGACCGGGCACTCTAACTTCCCGGATTATATATATAATTGTGAGCTTGGGGTGTTATCTCCCCCATGTCAGCTTGGGATCCTTCCCATGAAATATCATTGAGCTTGGGGTGTTGTCTCTCCCATGTCAGCTTGGAATCCTTCCCATGGAATATTATTGAGTTTGGGGTGTTGTCTCCCCCATGTCAGCTTGGGTTCCGTTTCATGGTTAATTTTTGAGATTGGAAATGCGCGTACAGAGGGACTGTCCACGGTTAGCTACCAGGACATGTCAGACTGGCTATGTAACCGACATTTGATATCAACAGCCATAGGATAGACATACATCATGTGCATATTGTTTGAATTGCTTGCTTGTGCATTAATTGGGATTGTCTAAATGATTTTAACATGCTAATTGTTATACTTGCTATCTGTATTACTTGTATTCTATCTATGTTTGCCATTGTCTGTTTCTTTAATTTGTCTATGTAAATTCACTGGAGTTGGAGGAATGGAGGAAAGGTAGAGAAGTTAGGGATTTAGTTAGGCTTAAGACTTGGTTAAGTTAGGAATCCCTAGAAAACCACCTTGACTTATGGTTTCTACTTTACTTCTTTAAGTTTTATAATTTGAGTGTCGGCGTTCTAGGATTGCCTCTAGCATTTTCAAGACCTTATATCTTATGTGCGTGTCACCTTTACCATGCTGAGAACCCCCGGTTCTCATTCCATACGAATATTCTGTTGTTTTTCAGATGCAGGTCGAGAGGCACCTTGTTAGGCGTCTGGAGTTTTTGCAGCGAAGTGGATTCATTATGGGATTTCTACCTTTTGTCTTTTGCTATATATGTATAGACTCTCCTCATATATATATATATATATATACTCTTTACTGTTGCACCTCTTAGAGGTTTATGGAGAACTAGGTTTTTTTTAAACATGTATTTTTGGGTTAAAGGCTATATAATTTGTATGTAAATATTCTCCGATCAGTCTTAGATTCGCAGGCTGAGTTAGGAGCTTGTTATTTTGTACTCTTGACCCTCCACTCTTGTTATTTATATATGTATGTTAGTGAATTTTAGTTTTCTTCGCACGCAAGTAATCTTGTCTCCGGAGCGTCGTGCTTTATATTTTGCGATTTTGCTTTATCCGTTTTTCAAGGCTCCTCGTATACTGCATCCTTATAAATATTATTGTTTATATATTTTATTTTAGAGGTCGTAATACCACACCACCTCTGTTTTATAGCTTAAGCGTAAAGCTCTGTGTGATAGGGTGTTACAACAATTGTAACTTGTGTTGATTATTTTCTAAAATACGTTGTAAAAAATTCACGAAGAGTTTTAACATTGATAAGAAGTAGTTATGTAAATGAACTTTTAAAAAAGTATCTTATTCATTGCTACCAGCTGTTTAGAATGAAAAAATATGTATTCTTTCATTTTGATAATATTTTATAAAAATACTTACAGTCTGAGGACAACAAAACACATTGGAATTCATGAACAAATAAGTATATTTTTATATATTATTAGATAACCAGGTTCAATACATATTGTATAAGAGAAATTCCAACATTAGGAAAAAATCATTTCTAGATAATTTCATTGTGTATTGGGTATTGTTTGTAAGTTTGCTCAAGATATATATTAGTTGACCAACTGATCTACAATTTATAGATATTTCAGTGAAAATTATAAATGATAAAAGATATTATCTATGTTTTAAAAGTTGCATTAATGCAACAGATGAAACTCATATATCTGTTGTTATTTAAATTTTTGTTGATAAGAAAATACCATACATTAGTAAAAAGGGGACTACAATTACAAATGTGATGGCAGCATGCGATTTTAAGATGTGTTTCACATTATATGGGTAGATTGAAAGAAATCTACATACGATACTAAAATTTTCAATCAAGTTATGCGTAGATCAAGTCTTCATTTCCTTCTTCCTCCTGAAGGTTAACAAATTTGAGACTATTATTATATTATATTAGATTAAACTCTTTATTTTTATTAATTGATTTTGTGTTACACTAAAATTTTGCTAGGCAAGTACTACTTAATGGATTCTGGCTATCCGTATTTTATGGATTTTTTAGGTCCTTATAAAGGTTACAAATATCATCTTCTACACTTTACATTGGGTCCCAGAGCAAGAGGAGAAAATGAAATATTCAACTACTATCATTCTAGTCTTAGATGTACAATTAAATGCTTATTTGGATGTTGCAAAGCAAGATAAAAAATTTTGGGTGCCATGTCATCATTTTTCTTAGACACAAATTAGGATCATTGGTGCTTGTTTGGTTTTACACAATTTTATTCGACGTAAGTAACACAAGAAATGAACAATTTACAGAATTTCATGAAAATTTTGATCTTATTGGTGAAGGCGAGGTAGAAGAACCATTTTCTCATGATATTATATGAGAAGAATCGAATGTTAAAAACACTAGAAAAAGGAAGACTAATAAGAGAGCCAATAAAAAATCAATTGCCTAATCGATTGTACTCTTAGTGATTACGTTATGTAAAATTAACATTAAATATTAGAAGGTACTTATCATCATCGTTACTACATACTTTATATTCATTCTCTTCTGTTAAAAAAAATATATTTTTTAAGTCATTTATTCAAATACTACAATTTTAAAATAAGTATTTTTGTGACTAAAAAATTAAATACAAAATTAACTTATTTATAAGATATTTTTAATATATATAACTTCTTATATTTTAAATTTTTTTAAAAAAATTAATTAAATTATTTATCCAAATTAGCCCTAATTTTTTTGTTCTCATTTTCATGCACATTTTCTATATATACTCACATACTGCATGTATACATGCATATGGTTACACGTGATTATTCTCACTCATAATTAACTAACTGAAATATTTAGAAATATACGAACTAACTAACTGTAGAGTAACAAACACTTTCGTACTAACTAACTTATAACTACTCACAGGCTTGTACAATATGTAGCATCCCATGGCACGCTAGGATGGAAAAGATTGAGAAATCTTATCTTGGAGTGGCAGCTTTGAAAACGTCCTGGTGCTAAAGCCTTTGATCCTTGGTGGAGATGGAAAATAGCTTGGTATGAGGTATGAGATTCAGTTAATTTATGTGTTTAATTAGTTCAATAGTATAACAGAAATTAATAAATTTAATCTACAAAATATAGTGAGTTATATACATACAACACAACTCAATCTTCTTTTTATGATTCATGGGTGGTGGCTAGGAGCCTTGGGTGGTCTTGGTGGTGGTTTTATTGGGCTATCACTGTAATGGCCTCGACCGTGATCCATACTCCTCAAGCACAAGAAAAAAATATAGAATAATTATCGAGATCAATTCTTAAAATTTGGATCTAAATATGATGCTGTTTTTTACTCTGAAGTTAGAAATAAGAGTGAGAGTGCATTCATAAAAAATAAAAGAAAAATAGTACGTGAAAAAATTAGAACCCACATTTTGAATCGCAATAATATAATAAAAAATAATTACAAAAAAATTTATACTCTCCATATAATTTTAATCTGTATGGTAGAGTATGCTCCCTTTAATAGTCATATATAGCCACCTAGTCAATATGAATGTGACTTCATTTTTTACCTATTCTCGCATGGATGATACTTCTAATTTGAAAACATTTTTAGACAAGTGAAATTATAGTTACTGGTCAAATTATGAATTTCTGAATGCATTGAATCTTAATTTTTGGAGCTTCTTAATAATTCTGATTTTAACGGATTTTATTTCATTTTTTCTAAAATTTTTATAGTTCTGATTGTTACTTCTTAGGATTTTTTGAATTTTTCTGTATTTTGATTATGAATTTCTGAATGCATTGAATCTTAATTTTTGAGACTTTTTAATAATTCTGATTTTAGGAATTTTATTTTGATTTTTCTAAAGTTTTTATGGTTTTGATTGTTGTTTCATAGAATTTTCTGAATTTTTCTACATTTTGAATATAAATTTCTTAATACATTAAATCTTAATTTTTGGGGCTTCTTAATAATTTTGATTTTAGAGGTTTTATTTCAATTTTTCTAAAATTTTTATGGTTCCGATCGTTGCACATTGCACGTCTAGTTGTGAGAACATGAGACTTATTTTTATATTAACAGGACTTCTAATTGAACCAAATGGGTTCGTGCCATTTGCACAAAGCACTAAAAACGTATGTCCCTAATTAAGCTGCTATATATATAAAGGATGATAACTGTTATTTATTCAAGAGATGGGAGAATGTATTGTACTTAAATAAGAAATGAGGCTTGCTGGGGAATTGGGTTGGAGGAGCTACCTACGGGTGAAATTTGTAATTGTGATCCCAAAATACAAAAAGTTTAAAAATACTGTTTTGGTACACTATTTAATAAACAAATTATTATTATTATTATTATTATTATTATTATTATTATTATTATTATTATTATTATGCTATCGTGTGTCTAAAATATAGATTAAACATATTATAAAAATATATTTTAATACTATTTATTACAAAAATATTTTTCTTATGTTTTCACTGTATAGAAGCAATAAATAATATTAGAATATTTTTTATAATATACTTAATTTATGTTTTTGAGGTACACGATAACAAAATTCTTATTATTATTATTATATTTAATTACTTTATTAATTCTGGTTTTATTTCAATTCTGATTATGTGTGAGACATATTTTTTTTATTTTAAATTTTTCTGTATTTTTCTGCCTTTTACATTGTCAATAAATTGGATGTATATATTAGTTATGCAAAGTTAATTCCTTTATCATGTTAAATATAGTAGTCTGATGTATTTAATTAGTGCTTTTTAAGTCTTGATCTTAAGAGATTGTTTTGAGGTCTTTCATGTGGATTTCTTCCATGATATGATTATTTGTTTGCCTTCACCTTGAGGTTTGGGGATTGAATATAAAAAAAAGTCTTTCGATTATTATTTTTTATTTGATTTTTCTGTTTTTCACTTTGATTGAGTTAAATAATTCATAGAGAATAATGTAAATTTGATACTTTGCTTTGTTATAGAGAAATATTGCTTCAGAGGAGTTTGAGGAACATTGGTAGACATTCTAGGACTTGAAGATTGTAATTTGTTGAGCCATGACTCTGTAAGTTTTTTTTATCTTACTTATACTTGTATGTTTTAATATGTATATTATGACCTTTGTGTAGTTTTTTTTTTTTCATGTTGAATGTCTTTTATGTGTCTTTTTCATTGTTTTTTAATTTTAATAATAATATTTTTATGTGCCTTTTTATGAATTTATATACTTAATGTGCATAAACATTATTATTTACATGCTTGGTTAAATAGTAGTAATAATATATGAATAATTAGGTTTTTCCAAGACCTAGAAAAAGATTGGATGAGTTTACCGAGAGATAAAGTTGAGTTTAGTAATGGTGTCAATGACTTCTTAGACTTTGCTTACTCTACCGGATACCCGCAAGGAGAGGAAATCTTATGCCCTTGTGCAAAGTGTTGTAATTTCTTGTGGCACAAAAGACAAACAATTTATATCCATTTGATTGCCTTTGGATTCGTTAATGGTTATACGAGATGGAGTCATCATGGAAAAAGCGTAGTCGGCATGGATGTTGATAGCGATAGCGATAGTAAGATTGATAGTGAGAGTGAGGGATAGTGATTTTATTACCTTGATGTACACTAATTAAAAAGTTGTGCCTAAGCAAATCAAAAAGCGTATTTGGAAGTATATTAATGTAAGCTTCATTTATCTTTATGTTTATGCCATATGTTAATAATCTTTTTATTCATATGATATGATGAAATTGATGTGTTTGTAGTCAAAGTTCATTCTTCTAAAATCCTCAAAGCTATGGGTGATGACTGGTGTTCAAGGAGCATGGAAGCGTTACAAAACAAGAATAAAAAAGAAGCATTTTGATCCATATTCTGAAAATATTGAGGATATGTTGGTGAATCGTCCTTTGAAAATTCCAGAAAAACAATTTCGGAAGCTAATTGCATATTGGAGTATTCCAACTGTCAAAGTGAGCTAGAGGGTTTTAATTATTATTATTTGATATGATCAAGTATAATTTTTTCAATTTTTATATTTTTTATCATTATTTATTTTAAACATAGGCCATGTGTGTTATAAATTCTGAAAATCGCAAGAAGCAACAATGGAGGCATAAAATGGGACCAATCAATTTTGCAAGAGTGCGTGTTGATTTGGTAAGGTCACATTTGAGTTAAAATTCTCTACTCGTTACTTCTTCCTAATTTTAGCATGTTATAAACTTGTAATTGCTATCTTGGTCTGTGGCGTGAGAAAAAAGAGAACAAAGAGGAACCAAATCAAGCTGAAATATTTGTTGCAACTTGGAATGGACTAAAAGGGAAAACACTTGATGTAGAAACACAAGCTGTTATTATAAGTTAGTCTATAATTTTCTTGTTTTAGTTGTTGTTTTATGGCTGTCATAGATGCTATGCTCTTTGCTGTTTTATGGCTATCGTGATTTTATTGTAGTATCTACTTTGTGGCTGTTTTATGGCTGATTTAGTTGCTGTTTTATGGCTATTTTATGACTATTTTATGGCTGTCATGGATTGTTATTTTAATTGCTATTATATGCCTATTTTGTGGCTATCGTGGTTGTTATTTTAGAATTTATTTTATGGCTGTTTTATGGTTGTCATGGTTGCTGTTTTCTATTTTATGGCTGATTTAATCACTGTTCTATGGCTATTTTATGCAAATTTTTTATGGCTATCGTAGTTGTTGTTTTAGTATCTACTTTATGGCTGTTTTACAGCCGTCATGATTGCTGTTTTATAGCTATTTCATGGCTGTTCTATGGCTATTTTATGCCTGTTTTATGGTTATCGTGGTTATTGTTTTAGTATCTACTTTATGACTATTTTATGGCTGTCATGGTTACACTGTTATGGCTGTTTCATGGCTGATTTAATTGCTGTTATATGGCTATTGTATGCCTGTTTTATGGCTATCGTGGTGGTTGTTTTAGTATCTACTTTTTGGCTATTTTATGGCTATCATGGTTGCTGTTTTATGGCTGTTTCATGGCTGTTTTATGGCTGATTTAATTGTTGTTCTATGGCTATTTTATGCCTGTTTTATGGCTATCATGGACTGTTATTTTATGACTGTTTTATGGCTATTTTGGATTGCTGCCCCCTATTAGTTATCAATAGGTTGTTAGATTCTTTCATTGAATTTTTATCACTAAAAATAGACATATCATATATTTGTGTGTATAGGATAAACTTGATGATCTTCAAGAAGCTGGAGAAACTCTTACTAATATATTTCAAAAAGTTTTTGGTAAAAAAAATTCAGGAAGAGTTCGATGTTATGGAAGAACTGTTACAAAAACTTCTCTTAAGAAAAATAAAGAAATAGATGAAATCAAAAAACAAAGTGAAGAGAAGGTAACATCTTTAAAAACTGAATTAGACGACCATAAGCAACGATTGCAAGGATTGGAAGATATTGTGAAACTTATGTTGCAACAAACTTCTCCTGGTATGAATGTTGATGAAGCACTTTCTGTCTTGCGTTCTAAGCAATCGTCAGCAAATAGTGCACAAGATCCAAATTTAGTTTCTTGGCATTCTCCTCCATCGACTCATATACCAAATCATGATTAGGTATGTGTGCTAAATTGTTGTAACACTTGAGTATACATGTTATTGTATAGCTTATGTTTTGACTATAATTTTTTTGTTCCTTTAAATTTGACTACAGCTTTCTAATTGTTGGATGTAGTTTTCTGAAGACATAAAGACAATTCTTGGCACAATGGGGAAGCACAAAGTCTTTTTGGTTTCAAGTGGACAACTTAGTTTCTTTTTTGGGTAAAAAAACGTAAACAAGCCAAGGGCCAAACAATTTTACACAAATAAGCCAAAGCAAAATCTGATTCATCAATCAACCAAAGCACATTTAAATGTAGTTCGAACCTACCTGTTTCGCACTCAATTTTCATGTAATTCAAACCATGCTGATTCGAATTACACAGAAACATGTAATTCGAATCAAGCTGATTCGAACTCCTCTCATGCACGCCATGCAACGTAATTCGAATTAGTCCAGGTGTATTTCGAACCAGGCTGGTTCGAACTATAAAGGAGCAGAGTTGTATATATATGTTGTTCCAAATCATGATATTGTACTTTGAAAATAGCTGTTCAGGGTTTATTTCAGTTACTAGCATATTTTTCGCATCATGTATTAGTTTAATTTGTAGATTTATTTATTGCCTTGTGAATTCAATAGACATTTCGTAAAAAACTCTGGAAACAGAACATATTCATTAAGTAAGATGTGATGCACAGTACATCGCATTAACATAAACAAACTCTATCACTTATCAACAACAAGTAAGAAAACCTATAACAGTGGAATGTAAACGCTAAAGTGAAATAAACAAAGTATTAAAGCTAACAATACACCTACTCATGTCCGACCTGTGGGCAACTCCGACGTGTGTGTCTGGGTTGCTGACAGAGGCCACATCTCTTTGGCCGGTTCGGATCTGCCTCGTCCATGTTGGTCCGTATCCTAGTGGACCTCAGACGACCCTCTCTCGCATGCCTCTTGTTAGGGTCCGGGATCACAGTCGGCTCGTCATATGGTGGCCAGAAATCCTCCGGAATGGGAGGTGTGAATTCCATCCGATACACACTGAACACCGAACTAAGACGATACACCTGGTGGACGTAAGGCTGCCATGTAAGCCGTGAGTAGGCACAGCATGCCAGTGCGTGCGGACACGGGAAATGAAGTGCCTGGAAGTATCCGCAGTCACATGTTTGAGATGCAACCGAGACTCTGTAGCAGCCCAGTGAGAACGAACCAGTCGGAGTCATCTCTGCGACGGTGAACTCCGAGTTATCCCTGTCGTACAAAGTCACCATGAAGCACCTCGCCGTCTTCAAGTTGGCCTCGATACACTTCACCAAGTGCTGACTGAATTGTTGTCCGGTTCCCAGCTGGGCCTCAGCCTCTCTCCCCTTGCGAACAAATAGTTCGGCCAGCCTTCCGTATGTTGCCTTCACCAGCGAGCACACAGGGAGGTTTCTGACACCCTTCAGGATTGAGTTCACACACTCAGAGATATTCGTCGTCATGTGCCCGAATCTCCGCCCCTCATCACAATGCTGTATCCACAAGGAATACTCAATCCAGTTCGCCCAGTCACACATCGCCGGGTCTTCAAACCGCATAATATCAAACCAGTAATCAAACTTTACCTTGGTCTTTGCGTACGCCGCGTTGACAAGAAGCCTCCTTGGGTCTTTGCTCTTGAAGGTTAGGGCGAAATTTGCCGCTACATGTCGAATGCAGAATGTCCGGTATGTGGATGGAGGTAACCAGCCTCCGTCGCGAGCCTCAAGCGCGGCCTTGATGCCGTTATGTCTGTCCGATATAACCAGCAGACCCGGCTGCGGTGTCACGTGCTGAAGCAGGTGGGAGAGAAAGAAGGACCAGGACTCAGCATTCTCACCCTCGACTAGTGCGAATGCAACAGGGAGTATGTTGGAGTTCCCCTCCTGTGCAATAGCGACAAGCAACGTTCCCCCATACTTGCCATACAGATGGGTGCCGTCAATACTAACCAGCGGTTTGCAATGACAGAATGCCTTGATACACGGTGGAAACATCCAGAACAGTCTGTGAAAATAAGCTCGAGACTCGTCCAGCTGTCCCCCAACTCGAACAGGGCTCGTCCTAAGGACTGCAACAGTACCAGGCATCGTCAACTGGACTCCTAACACCCACCTAGGGAGCTCGTTATACGACTCATCCCAGTCACCATAGATGAGGGTAACAGCCTTCTGCTTCGCCAACCAGACCCTCCTATACATCGGCCTAAACCCAAAGTGTGCGGCCGTGGCATTTAGGAGCACCTTGATGCTGACGAATGCATCAGCCCTAACCATTGGCATAATGAATGCCGATATCACATGATAATCCAAACTCCCGTGGTCACTGGAGATGGATGTGGCCAGACACGTATGAGGTCCATTGTACCGTTTGACCTCCCAAATGCCCTTGCGCTGCCGGAGACTCAGCCGAATCAACCATGTGCACCCATTCTCGAACTCAGAACACTTGCCCACATACTGACGATAGTCAGACTCCACTACCTTGTACTGTACCCCTCGGCAGATGTTGTAAGTCTTCACACTTAACAGGGCCTCATCTTTATCCTGAAATTGCTGACCAACCTGGAACTCTGTCAGACCTGCAGACCCTTCCGCATCTCTAGCACCAAACCCAGCAGGCTGCCCAGGAACCCCCTCCTGCCTCATGGCATCCAAGTCCAAGGATGAAAAATGTGGAGGCTGTGTGCCAGAGCTAGAACCACCTCCCACCCCAGCAGGCTCACTCGCTCCAATATCATCGCCACTGTCATCAGCAATCATATCCGGCTCGACATCATCGTCCTCTTGATCATCCAAAAATTGCTCTCCAACCCCAGCCGGTGCAGCACACTGTAAAGAGGTCGGCCAAAATTTCCCTATTCCAACCTCGTCACCTACACTGCCGTTGAGATCAGCAGCGAAAGAAGGGGAGGCGACAGGCTGGACGGGTGGCTTGTACGCAGGGACGGAGGTAGAAGCAACGGCAGGTCTGGAGCTAGAACCAGCAGCCGTGGCTAAAGTGGTGGTATTCCGGTTCGAACCCCCCCGAACTGGATACCACATCAACCAACTTTGCCAACAGCTCTGGTGTCCTCACTTCCGGAAACTGCCGGCGACAATGAAACATGACCTGCAAGTCCTCATCACTCCCGATCGTGAAACAATCATACTTCACTATTTCTTGGAGCACCGTGATTGGAATGCGATAGAAAAACTTCTTAACCCGTTTCACACCATCCAGACCAAGTTTCACCAGTACAGAGCTAACAAGGTCATCATACCTAGTCGTAGGCCTCACGATAATACAGAGAGGATCCTTATCAGTGAACTTCACACCAGAACGTGTCTTCCTCTTAATCGATCCTCTGTGGTGAACCAACACCACAAAACTCTCCTCACTAGCCATTCTACCCCTCTAGTGAGACCAACTCACGTCCACAACATATATATACAACTCTGCTCCTTTATAGTTCGAACCAGCTGGTTTGAAATACACTTGGAGTAATTCGAATTAAGCCTATTCGAATTACGTTTCATGGCGTACATGAGAGGAGTTCGAATCAGCTTGATTCGAATTACATGTTTCTGTGTAATTCGAATCAGCTCAATTCGAATTATGTGGTTTTCGTTATCAAGGTGTAATTCGAATCAGCATGGTTCGAATTACATGAAAATTGAGTTCAAAACAGGTAGGTTCAAACTACATTTAAATGTGCTTTGGTTGATTGATGAATCAGATTTTGCTTTGGCTTATTTGTGTAAAATTGTTTGGCCCTTGGCTTGTTTACGTTTTTTATCCTTCTTTTTTTTAAGCCTTTTTGGTTTCAAGTGGACAACTTAGTTTCTTTTTTATTTAAGTTCATCATCAGAAAAACAAGTATTTTGCTTACTTATGCTTATTATTTATTTGACTTGGTAACTTAGCAAGTATGCTAGTTGGCACTTGAAAGACCTTTTTATATATATGCAATATATATTTTTAGCTTATTCAAATGTGGGTGTTATATATCCTTCAAATGTCATATAAATATAACAAAGGTAAAAAATATATCATTTTAGATATTAAAAAAGAGAACCTAAGAAAAACTCAATAAGGTGTTGCTTTAGGTATTAAAAAAAGACAACTGCAAATAAACTTACATAAGTGTTGTATTAGGTCTATAAAAAAAGACAACTTAAAAAAATCTAGACAAGTGTTGCTTTAGGTATATGAAAAAGGCAACTTAAGAAAACTTGGCCAAGGGTTGCTTTAGGTATATGAAAAAAAATTAGAAAAAACTTGCACAAGTGTTGCTTTAGGTATATGAAAAGGTAACTTAAAAAATTCTGGACAAGTGTTGCTTTATGTATTAGAAAATACAACTTGTAAAAAGTGTTGCCATAACGTCTCATCTAAAGCGTTGTATTTGGGTGTTCTAAGGCAACCCTTTCGCGGAGTTGCTTTATTTGCAAAAAAGGCAACATTTTTTGAAAGTTGCCATAAAAAGGTTCCCTTTAATACACAAAAGCGTTGAATTAGACCAAAGGTAACGGGCGTATAGCCAATCCCCAAAAAGCGTTGCTTTTTGTCGGAAAGTACCTTTCCCTTATTATAGGCAACGTTTTTAAAGGGTTGCCTCAGTCCGAATTTATTGTAGTGAAAAAATCAATTGCCTAATCGATTGTACTCTTAGTGATTACGTTATGTAAAATTAACATTAAATATTAGAAGATATTTGTCATCATCTTTATTACATACTTTAATATTCATTCTCTTCTGTTAAAAAAATATATATATATTTTTTAAGTTATTTATTCAAATACTATAATTTTAAAATAAGTATTTTTGTGACTAAAAAATTAAATACAAAATTAACTTATTTATAAGATATTTTTAATATATATAAATTCTTATATTTTAAATTTTTTAAAAAAAAATTAATTAAATTATTTATCCAAATTAGCGCTAATTTTTTTGTTCTCATTTTCATGCACATTTTCTATATATACTCACATACTGCATGTATACATGCATATGGTTACAGGTGATTATTCTCACTCATAATTAACTAACTGAAATATTTAGAAATATACGAACTAACTAACTGTAGAGTAACAAACACTTTCGTACTAACTAACTTATAACTACTCACAGGCTTGTACAATATGTAGCATCCCATGGCACGCTAGGATGGAAAAGATTGAGAAATCTTATCTTGGAGTGGCAACTTTGAAAACGTCCTGGTGCTAAAGCCTTTGATCCTTGGTGGAGATGGAAAATAGCTTGATTAAACAAGACGGTGCATGACTTGCTTGGAACCACGTGACAATTCACCTCGATATGTTTGATTTTCTCGGGGAAGACAAGGTTGGTGGCGATGTGAAGTAGATCAATTGCGATAAAAGGCAACTGACTTAGATAGAGGAAAGCCAAAATCAATCGGGACATAGGATAGCCATTGAACCTCTCTTGTTACCATGGCCAAGATTCGATACTCAACTTCATCAGATGAGCAAGCCCCTGTTGTCTCTGCTTTTCACTCTTCTAGATAACAAAAGGATGTTTCCAAGTATACGCAATTGCTAGAGACATTTCTCCTCGGGTAGCTACAAGCACCAAGATCAAATGAGGCAGAGAAGAATAGGAGAATTAATGAATTGACTCAACTTTCCTACCAATGGTCGATAGTTGACTTGCACTAGTAAAGGATCTCCAATGTTGGTTGCCAGCTTTATAGAGTAATCCATAGGCGTGAAAGTAGGCTTAACGTGAAATAATTCAAATCCTTCAAGCAAATCCATAACATATTTGCGCTAGTAATAAAGAGCAATTCCATACTTATTTCTTACAATCTCCATGCCTAGAAAATGTTCAAATTGCTAAATTTTTTAAAAAATATGTTTGCAGCTGCTTACACTATGTCTACATTCTCTTCTTTCCACTACTACTTATTCTCTTCTTTTTTTTATGTAATTGCATTTTGCAGATACAAAAAAAAGTCTTTAAAAAAATAAAAGTAATTAAAATAATATAATTTAAATAAATTCATAATATTATAATAGACATAATAAATATTTAATAAAAATAAAATTAAAAAAGATAATCTCGTAATATTATTCATATAGTAAAAAATACATATAATTATCACATATATACTTTTCAATTTCTTCTATTTTTAAATTTTTATTACTTATCTTTTTAATTTATAATTTTTTTTTAAATATTTATTACATTTGATTTGAAAACAAATAACAAATAGCATTTTTATAAATTGGAGACGAAATTTGCAATTTACTCTGCCTCAAATAATAAATAGCCACCTAATTAAAATAGAAAATAACAATCATAAACTATGATACATAGACACTAACATTGACATGGGACATGTGAACACATAAATTTTAAATTTTTATAAAATACTACGAGTACACGATATATATATAAAATATAAAGTATTTTTTAAATAAATTATAATGATATTTTAATATTTTATTAATATATAAATATAAATTAATTTTTTAACTATTTTTAATATTTTTTATTATATAAAATATTTACATTATTTTTTATTTTAATAAATAATATATAATATTTCTAAACTCATTTCAAGGACACATATTAAGAATAAGGTTGGACACGTTGATATGTGATAATATTTAAATGTGTCAAAAATATCAAAAAAATTTTTACTTTTAAAGTGTGCTTGATTTAGCGTTTGGACTATAAAAAGTACATTCAAGTGCCTTGAACATTTTAATTTTTGGTTTGACGATTTTTTTTCCTTTGAACGTATATGTGATTTCACACCGTTAATGCAGATCTAGCTCAAGCTAAAAGTTTTAGCTTATGCGTTCATGTCTTACATTGGATTATTAGTTAAAAAAATTTTTTTTATCAATCCTACACATTATTCTCTTCTTTACAAAGAGGTACAAGGAACAATCCATTTTAAAAATTATTAATCTCACTAGAAAGAATAAATTAAATAAAAAACTAATTATAAAGTAATAATAGAATTATAAATATAATCTAAAATAGTATTAAATAAAAATATTAAAAGTATTAAAAAATATAAATTATATTCTTTTTTTTTAGATTTGTAAAATTTATTATTATAATTTTGTGTATTATTTTTTATTGTAATTCTTTTATAATATGAATGATTAATCTTGTTAGAAAGGACAATTAAATGAAAAAATTATATATAAATAATAATAGAATTTGGTCATTTGATCACTCTAATTATCGATAATATACCCAATCAAATTATGTCCTAAATTAGTTCCAAATCTTGAGTTGGACATATAATTTTATAATTGTAATTCTCGTATATTATGTTTATTGTTATTATTTTTTATAATATGAATTATTGATTTCATTAAATAGAATAAATTAAACAAAAATTAACCATAAATAATAATAAAAAATACAGCTAAATGCTAAAAAAATATAGAATACTAAAAAAGTATAAAAAATAATTTGAATATCATATTATTTTAATAATTATCTATCTAAAAATAATTTTAATAAACATTATCCACTACTAGAAAACTAGTTATTACAGACGGATATTTTCGACGGATTTTATCCCACGAAAATACAGAGGAAATTTTAGAGGGATTTTTTGTCGGAAAATAAAAAAATGAATTAGTATAAATTACAGACGGAAAAGAGAATCCGTCGATAATTCCGTTGAAAAAATTAATTTTTTTTCCGTGAAAAATGATTACAGACAGAAAATCCGTCTGTAATTAAATAGAAAAAATGCTGCATTTTATTAAATTATTTTCCGTCGATAATTTTTAGTTGAACCTAGCATATGCCCGAACTCCATTTACAATACACAAATCAAAGAAACCTAGCGGTTTAACTTCAAATCCTTGACCAAAAAAAAAAAACTTCAAATCGCTCCTTCTTCTCTCCGTCGCGCACGAGCTCCTTTTTCTCCATTCCTCGCCTACAGCTCCACCGCCGGCCACCCTAACCGCCGGAGCTACCTTCTCCTGCTTCTCCTCTTTTTTAAACAAAGCAAGCTCCGTGTCTTTCTTGTTCGCAGAACAAAGCAAGCTCAAGCTCCACCGCTGCCGCGCCTCTCTCTCTCCTTTTATCCCCCTCAGTTTTGGCTCGCATACCTTCGCGCAAGCCCTAACTCCGTGGCGACCAAAATCGGTTCCACCTCTCTTTTTCCCCCTGTTCGAACTGATAGGGTGCGTGAGCTAGGGTTTTGGTTTTGCGGCAGTGGTTGTTCATTGGAGAGCCATTGGCGATGCTCCTATGCTCTTGTTGAATGGCGAAGCTTGAAGCGAAGCTGGGAACGATAGTTGACTCCGTTGGTAACTTCTTCTCTGGCAAAGACCAGCTTCCCTGGTGTGACCCTGATATCGTCGCTGTAAGCCTTTTCTTTTTCTCGATTCCATTTTCTTCCTTCAGAATTGATATCAACTTGTGATTTCTTATTATCTATTGGTCATGATTTCAGTCTTGATGTTTAGGTCAAAATTGAAGTGGCAACTATTCAAGGAGTAGGGATCTTGTGGAGAGGTGCCTAATAGTTGTGCTTCTGCTCTTATGGAGGAGGCTAGAGGTATTTGGTCTGACTTTCTTGTTACCGCTCTCTATGAAGAGTGGAGAAAGTGTAAAAGAGGTGAATTTCATATAATTTATTGTGCTGCTTAATTATTGTAGTGTTCAAGAGTTAAATGACTTGTGTGTTTTTCTACAGTTGATGTTCCAGATGGATAATTTTCTACAGTTGATGTTCCAGATGGATTATGTAATATTTTTTATTTTTTATCAAATCAATTTTTGTGAATAGATTTAGTTATGTTCCAGAGGCATTTTTCCTGCAATCTTTGTGAAATGGAAGCTTTAAACTCGTGAATTGCCTCATGTAAAGAGGCATTTTTCCTGCAATCTTTTGTAAAAAATGGTATGGTTTTCACAGGTGAAAAATGGGCATGATGGCTTCCTTGCAGTTCAGAGTGGAATTGCCTACCTCAGAAGGATTCTGCACATCTTCCCTAACTGTAGTTTGATAAGGTAGTCATTTTTTATTACAGGACATTGCCTAACATTATTTTGATCTGATAGGTTACTCAGTGTTAATAGTTGTCCCTGTAGTTGTGCTCAATGTGTTAGATTCACAATTTATAATCTAATGAGTCTTGTTTGTAGTTCTTTGCCATTTTTGCTAGTTCTTTTCGAGGCTTGCTAAAATTCTTTTATTGAACATGTATAAAACTCTTTGATTTGTATTGTTTCATTGGGAAATCTGTTGACTAGGAACTTTAACTTGATCATATATGCTTTAGTTGTTGTTAAAAGCAATATTTTTAGAATATCTTCTCTTCTGAACTCTTATATGGAGTTTAAGTTTCAACTGTGAGAATGTGAGATGATGTTGATTTACATGTTTGAGTAGATTTTTCTTGTTAATTATCATGCTCAAAAGAGACCATAATATTATTATATGATAAGCATGTACTAATACTATGTTATTTACATGTTTGAGTAGATTTTGTTATTCCAAAAGGATGCTTTGTAGTTCCATTTCTTTCAGCAGTCCATTTAGATGAGAATGTGTATAATGGATCTCTAAACTTAAATCCTTGTTCATATGCATGGTTGTTTTGTTTGCATGGTTTTGATGATAAGCTTGATAGAGCTTGTATTTTAGTATTTTACTCTCTCTGTGATCTTTTGGTTTATTTGCTCTCATTCCCTAAGTTGTTTTTTTTTCTGATTTTAGTTAGATTAGGTTTAGTTAGATTTATTTTTTTTTTTTCTGATTTTAGTAATTAGTTTGATTTAAAATTTGTTATTGAAACTTTTTTCCTCATGGTTTTTCAATTTTTGGTGTTGAGGCGTAGATAGAAAGAAAGCAAAAAGGAAAAGATGTTGAAGGTGAAGGTGTATGCGGACCGCATGTCCCAGCCATCTCGTGCCGTTCTTATCTTCTGCAAGTAATTCAATTCAACGTTGTATTTCTTTTCTGGAATTTGAATTCTGCTACTACTACTGCTAATGCTTAATTTCTCAATAGAGTTAATGGAATAGAATTCGACGAGATTAAAGTTGAAATCTCCAAAAGACAGCAGTTATCTCCCGAATTTGCAGGTAATCGTTACAATTACTATGCTTCCGAAGACACTTATCTACCTCTTTAATTAAGCCTCCATAATCTGTCTCTATCAACCAAGGTTGTCAAACTCGCGAGTCTAGGTAAACTCGTGGAGCTGACGTAGACTCGACTCGTAAACTCGACTCGTAGACTCGTACGAGTTTACCTGTTATACATTTTTTATAAAAAAATATATATATCATGTATAATATATATATTTACTCAGATATAGACATTCAAACTTAACAATTTCAACATCAAAACATATAAATTAACATAATACTACAATTGCAAGTTACAACAAGTACTCTAGATCACACATTTAAATCCTTCACAAGTATGTATCTAGTTCAACATAAAACACACAATCACACAATCAAAGCTTCATAAGACACAACCAAAACACAAAAGAAAACAATTTTTTTAAAGGGAACTTTAAGCACAATGATCTTATTGCTTCTACAACAACAATTTTGAATTCATCAGCAATATCAGACATGAAATTTGTAATATGCTTCATAAGACCTTCTACACTTGATTCATTTCCTGTCTTTAAAAGAGTGGTAATAGCAAGTGTAGCAATGCTTCTGTTCTGGTCAGAAATTAAACTTTCCATGTCGATGTTGCAGTTAGTTATAGCCATTGGATGTGTCATTGCAACCTGCAAAGTTCAAAGCAATACTCATTAGGAATCAATGCTTAGGAATAATTCTGAGGCCAATATTTGATTCAAAATAAGCAAAGGTTAAATAAGCAAATACATTTCATTATTCCTCCCTCAATCTACTTTAATTCACTATAGTTTATACCCTCGTAATAATAATAACATGAATTCTAGGACATATTTTCATTCCACAGTCGACAAACAAACTACAATCTTCACTGGAATTTGTCCTTTAAGCTAAGAAAACAGAGCACTGAAGAAAAAATAACCAAGTAAAATTCAATAACAATATCAGATCTCATATACTTGTTGTTATAAAAATAAAATGAAGCAGCATTAGTTTAATTTTTTTTCAACATATCAAATCTCATTAACCAATTCTGTGTAGGATTTAAACTAAACTAAAAAAATTTAAAAAGTTAACATCAACAATTCAGAACAACATTGCAGAATTGATACCAAGATTGTTAATATTTGAATTTGTTTAAAAAAAATTACCTTGGAGAACAGGGCAGAATTGAAGCAGATCGGCAGTGAAGAACAATGGCGACAAACAGGGGAGGTGAGGCAAACGCAGTGAAGCAGAACAAGGAGGAGTGCAACGACCTACGATGGTAGAACAGGGGCGGTGAACCTTCACTGCGTGGTGGTGGGCTCTGCGACTCTGCGTGGCCTCTGCGTGGTGGTGGGCTGGTGTCGACGAGTAAATGAGGAACCTTCACTGCGTGGTGGTGGCTGGTGGGCTCTGGCTCTGCGACTCTGCATTGGATGAGAGATGAGGGATGAGGCGAGGCGACAGGTGAGGGATGAGGATCCGTCCGGCGTTCGGCCTCTGCGTGGCGGCGCAGATGACGGTGCCGGTAGATGGTGGCGATTCACCGACGTTGGAGAAGAAGAAGAGAGTGAGGGCGAGGCAGTGAGCAGTGATGGGCTGATGGCTTGGTGCTGGTGGAGTGTGAGGGTTTCGAAATTAGGGTTACACACTTACACTCTTACCGGGTCTGGGTGGGTTAGTGGTTAGCTGTAGGTTTTTTTTTTGGGCCCAAAACGACGCCGTTTTGGCGAAAATGGGCACCGAATTCAAACTCGCTGACTCGCTAGCAAACTCGCGAGTTTGAGCGATTCTGTCCGAGTCTAGCCGAGTCTACCCAGAAACGAGTTTGTGTCCGATTCAACTCGATTCCACTACCTAAACTCGTAAACTCGTACGAGTTTACGAGTTAACTCGCGAGTTTGACAACCATGCTATCAACTATCAACCCTTTCAAGAAACTCCCTGCTATTGTTGATGGAAGGTTCAAGCAATTCGAGAGGTATTTCCTTCTTATTTCAATTTCATTTTTATCAATCATTTCCATGAATTTGAACTTCAATTAGACGTGTTCTTTTCTTCTTGGCAGTCACGCAATTCTTATCTATCTTGCTTCTGCCTTTCCTGGTATTGCTGATCATTGGTTGGTATTATCCCCTTTTCACTTATTTAATCACAACAATTTTCTTATGACTCCACAGATATGTGAAATCCAAACTCAACCCTACTCACCTGGTATGTCACTACTTGTTTTTGTTCAATTTCTTCTCCCAAGGGTTTCTTTCTTGCATCATTCATTCCACGCTGCGTTTTTTCTAAGTAGAACTCTGGTTCTTTCATTTGCTTTTTTTCAACCACTAACAGCCACTCTTTTGATTCTGTTTATCTATATTGGATATGTTTCATGGGAAACTATTAATTTTTGCATTCTTTTATTTTCTTACACTTTTATTTTGGCAATATTTGCAGCAGATTCAACGACTGTCTCTTTGCTCTTCTCCAAGTTAGGAACAAGTACAAGTACAATTACTTACTTAATTAAAGCCCTTCTTCTTCTTCTTCTTTTTCTATATAGCATACTCTATGGTTATAAGCTTACACGGTTACAGTACTATATTATATTATTATTGTTGTTGTTGTTAATATTTATTATCTTTCTCTGTGGTGCTAGAAGGTGCTGAATTAAGGAGAGAAGAGAGAGAGAATTTTGGAGAAGGTTTGAAGTGATTGGATTTCACAGTTATATGCATTAAAAGCTATCTAAGGCCATAGAGCAGTTACAATGAAATATATGCACGGCTTCAATAATAATAATAATATCAAATACATGCCGTAAACTACAAGGTTTGCACTTTCCATCTACTTCTAACTGCTTTCACTATTTACCTTATTATTTTTCAGATCACTTCACTACACCACTGCTCTTCTTTTCTTTTTAGTTTGTGGCCTTAATTCTCTATCCTTAATTATGTTATGTGTTTTGATTTTTCAGTGTATATACATGCATGATTCAAGAATGTATGTGTGTCCTTTCATTTCTTTCTTTCTTTAATTTTATTCTTTGTTTATATTGAAATAAAGTATTATTGTGTATGATTGGATCTGAAGATGAGTGGATCAAGTTAGGAACATGTGCTTCTTTTCTTGGCTGCTGCTTAATATTATATTACTCTAACTTGTCTTTGCTTGCTGCTCTTACTTATTGCCACGTTGTTTTCTTTTAGATGAGTTATATGAATCTCTGACTTTGTTTTCTCTCTTGTTTGGCTAATGTATTATTGCAACCATTAGTTCCCTCAATAAAATAAGGATTTAAAATTAGAGAAATGACAACAAGGTGGAGTAGAAATGGAATAAAATCTAAATGTAAAATGTATATATAATAGAAGTGTTTAGATATCTTAAAAGTCTTAGTCTTATATAACTACTACCTCTAATTGAAAATAGCTGTTTAAGTTATAGGTTTACATTGTAATAAATTATTGTTTGTTTGATAAAACTTAAGCAATATTAATAGGAGGAGAAATAATATATTAGTAAGTTATGTTATTATATTTTGGTTAACCCTTTATCATAGGCATACTTATATTATAACTAAAAATCACTATCACTAAATTAGCTTTCTAGATATATTTATTTTTCTAATTATGTGATATCGTATTTACATATAATTGTAAAAATGTGATGGTTACCACAAATTTTTGCTAGTGCATTAGTCATGCTAAGTTTCTTGTCTCAAAATCATAAGCTGATGATGTGTCTTCCACCATAATTATAAAAGTGCAACTCATACCACAAATAGAAACACTACAAGCCTATTTCTTTGCTTCATTCATGTACTCATAATCTCCATTGATTCAAATATCGTTAAATTCAACTCTATCACAGGCTTTTAGCAAAAGGAGGTATAATCTTAAACTGAAAGGTTTTATATATATAGAACCACTAACACTGCTACTTCCATATTACTAATTGATAAAGTGTTTGAACTGCATAGCTATATGCATTTCACAAGATTATTATGTATTATCTTATCTAAGTATTAATCTTGTCTTTAATTTTACCACGTCTAAGTCATTGATCTTTTACTTTTTAGGATCATCTTCAAAGTGTAACTGGCGGCTTAAGACTGTTGTAGGTAAACACTAAACTTAATTAAATTTCTCTTTATAATTATTATCATCATTCTCATTTTCTAGGATACTGTGGCTAGTATCTCTTATATTCAGAACAACAATCATGTTAACGTGTATCAAAAAATAATTAGTTACCAAAAAATAACGTGTATGATAAATGAAATATTACTTGTGTTGTGTTGTTGCTTGTATTGCATTGAAAACATTGATATAGTTAAATATTGATAGGATGAATGCTTTATCATTGAAAACTTTAAGGAACCAACATGCCGTGGCATCTAAGATCCAGGCTGTTTATAGAGGCTATATGGTAAACTTCCAAATTTTTTGCAGCTTAATGTTACTGGTGGTTTCTGAAATTTTTTGGATTGATTTTATTTGATTTGGATCTGAAATTTAAAGAGAGAATGAAAAAAATTTGATTTCTTTTTATTGTGTTAGGAATATGGGAAGCACAGATGCCAAGTGGAAATTGGCTGATCACCCAAAGGGAAATTAAAGCTAGTTGCTGTGGTGGTTTTGGATGGATGGGGTGAGGCCAACGCTGATCAATACAACTGTATCCACACTGCTGAAACTCCAACCATGAATTCCCTCAAAAAGGTAGATATATAGATATAGATACTACATAGTATATGCACCCTTTTGTGGAATCTGAAATCTTTTTCTTTTTGCATATATTATGATATATTCATTCATATAATGATAAGATCTAAGATTGGTCCCCATTTTCAGGGTGTATATGTTTGCTTGATTCACTTGATGCTCATGTATTGTTATGATTCCTAGGTTTTTGTTACCTTGTCATTGGTAGGTGAGAGGCCTTCTCTTGATTTGAAGTTTATTTAGTTGGAAATTCCAGTGTTATTGAATGTGTTGGATTTGTATGATTATTGATGAGATAGAAATAGAAATGAATGGTGGGGTTGGTTGGTTTTTTTGTTGTAGGGTGCACCTGAAAGGTGGAGATTGGTGAGGGCTCATGGTACTGCTGTGGGACTTCCTACAGAGAATGACATGGGCAACAGTGAAGTCGATCACTTTGTTTAAAATTAGATAAAATTGTGTAAAATTTAGTATGGTTGAACAATATACTGAGGATTATAGTTGATAATACACTTTGTTTATATTTTGAATTATATTGATTTGTTTGTTTATAATAATTTTCTTAGTTTTATAATACGATGAATTTGTTTATTTTTTGAAATATTATAAATATTCGAATACAAATTAGATAAAAATTTGTATTAAATTTATATTTATTTTGTATGAAAATAAGTTTATTTTGTAATTAGAAAAATAAAAAAAAATTATATTTTATCTTACTGACGGATTTACAGACGGATTTTCTGTCTGTAATCAGAGTGTAAGATGATTTTCCAAAGTTCAAATTACAGACGAAAAATCCGTCTGTAATTACAGATAAAAAATCCGTCGAAAAATTCGTCTAAAAGTGCGTCGTCGTTGGGAAATGGATAGAAAATTTACAGAGGAAAAATCCGTCGGTAACTGGTAAAAATCCGTCTGTAATTTTCTGACGGAAAAAAAATCCATCGGTAAATAATTTCCGACGAGGCTTTTACAGAGAGACAAAATCCGTCGGTAACCAAAAATCCGTCTGTAATAAAGACTAAATCTGTCTATAAATCTGTCTGTATTAATCCATTTTCTAATTGTGATCAAAATAATATTTATTTTATTAAAATTAATTTTATATAAAATTAGTCAACCATAAATCATATTATAACAAATTCACTTCTACTTAAAATTAATTCTATAAAATTAAATATATTTAAACTTCACTTTGGTAAATACCAATCAAAACAAACACTTATTAAAACATCATTGAACATTAAAAACAAAATTATAACACGTAACTCAGCCAAATATCTTCATAAATTATATTAGCACGCGAAGCACGTATTCGTAAGAGCAGCTATCAGCTCTTGCTGCCCACATATATATATACATGATATGTTTGTGTGTATTTGATTTCATTCATTCTTGAAGAAAAATAGTAAAATACACAATCATGGCATGCATATCTTTTTCTTCTGAAACGGGAAACAATAGTGGTAATCAAATGCGCCCACACTACAAACCCAATCACATTCCTGATCCTAATTATGTCCGCATCCTCGACACCACCCTCCGTGACGGCGAACAGTCCCCCGGCGCCGCTATGACTCCCCATCAGAAGCTCAACATCGCCCGCCAGCTTGCGAAGCTTGGCGTGGACGTTATTGAAGCAGGGTTTCCCTGTTCGTCCAAGGATGACTTTGCTGCCGTAAAGATGATAGCACAAGAGGTAGGAAATAATTATAAGAAACATCTCCAAGGAACCATTAGTAATTTAGTATTCATTTTTTTCAATTTTTTAATTAATAAATAATAATAATGATAATTTATTATTTAAATTTTAATAAACACAAAACTCTACATTTTAATTCAGTTTTTTCAAACAATTTAAAAAGAATTTAATTTTAACAAAATAAATAAAAAATATTTAATATTTATTATTAGTTTTTTAATGGTTGAATTAATACGGTTAGGTACCGAGACTACTTACGATTTGTCTCTACGAAGATGAGTTGTCATATCAAGTGTCGGATAGGACACTCATCGACGTTCATCTGACACTTCACTTATCAGACATGCGTGTTAATAAAAACTAAAAAATGTTTGGACACACCTAAATACTATCACGGATCTGTGTCCAACCTTATTCTTAACATAAAAATTTAGTTAATTTCATAGATACGCGCTGTATATTATAATGACTGATACGATAACCAATACAGTAAATATTCTATTTTTTTTTATGAAATCATTCATATAATTTCAATTAATAATTTAAATATTTAGAAGAAACAGTTAATTATGACATTATTAATTTATTATACTAAATTTTCAAGTTTTAAAAGATTTAGAAAAATTAAAAAATACTTGTACAATGTTTAAGAAATTTTAGATATATTTTTTATTTTTTCCATATCTTATGAATTACTTTTAATATAAAAGATAGAAAATGTTAAAAAAAATTATATATGAAAGTGCGTGGTATATATGTGCAGGCTTCAGATCCAAATTAAAGGGAACAATATGATTACTTGTTGTCCACCATTATTATTATTTTTTTCGAATTCGTACCTAAAAATGAACAGAAAATTAAAAGAAAATATTCAATATTCATTAGTAATTGTTCAAAAACATGTAGGTAGGAAGCAACGTTGATGATGATGGGTACGTGCCTGTCATCGCCGGTGTTGCGAGATGCAATGAGAAGGACATAGAAATAGTTTGGGAAGCCGTAAAGGGCGCAAAGAGGCCAAGGATCAGCACGTTCATCGCCACTAGCGAGATCCACATGAAGCACAAGCTTAAGAAGACGAAGGAAGAGGTTCTTGATATTGCATGCAGAATGGTCATGTTTGCACGGTCTTTGGGCTGTGATGATGTCCAATTTGTTCCTGAAGATGCTGCCAGGTTTAATTATTATTTTTTATTTTAATTAATTATTTTATTGCTTTTTAAATTATTTATGGTTCTTGTTTCCTGCTTCCGTTCTTGATGCTAAGGTTTCTTTCACCAACTAACAGTGCACCATGTTTTTGTAGCCATATATCCGTTGGATATCATATCAGGATTTATTATCTTGGAAACAAAATGAAGAAAAGTCCAAATAAAAGAAAAAAAACACGTAAATCTAAATAAAAGAAAATGTTGGAAATTCCAGTTCTATACACGTATCTTTTGGGGAAAGAAGGAAAAAAAAAAAGCTATGATCGATGCAGGCACACAAACAATTAGAAAAAGGACATGCTACGAGACATGAGACATACAAATTTTTTATTTTTATAAGATTTATATATATATATATATATATATATATATATATATATATATAATATAAAATATTTTTAAATAAATTATAAATATATTTTAATATTTTATTAATATTAAAATATAAATTAATTTTATATTATTTTTTTAATTATATAAAAATTTAAAATATTTTTATTTTAATAAATAATAATATAGGCACTAACAATGTTCATTTAAACCGTATACATCTAAATTCTTGTGTTTAGATGCATCTTCTCTTGATAAGTGTTGCTAGGTAGCCAACATTTGCAGTAATTAAGAATTGTTATCTAAATGCATAATTAATTAATAATGGTTGCAACTTTTTTCCATTTTTCAAATATTAGGTTGTGTCCACTGTGCTTTAACCATGCCCCCTTCTGGAAATTGTAGGTGCAAGTATTTGTTATTTGCTGTAGAAGATTTCTTCACTCTTCTCTCAACATTATTACTACCACCTAACTTTGAAGAAGATTAATAAAAATTAATAAAAGGCGGTGGACATAACAAATTGGGTATTATTGAAGTGAATTTTCTTTTAGATATTTTAATATGAATTATTAATTCAATTGTTATGTAATCAGATCAGAGAAGGAGTTCCTTTATGAAATTCTTGGAGAAGTTATAAAAGCTGGAGCAACAACTATTGACATACCTGACACCGTTGGTATAGCAATGCCATGGGAATTTGGAAAATTAATTGCAGATATAAAAACTAATACTCATGGAATTGAAAATGTTGTTATTGTAACACATTGTCACAATGATCTTGGACTAGCTGTTGCTAACACAATAATGGTAATAACCATGCATATATAACAAATATTAATCTAGTTAGTTTTAAATAAGTTTTTGACTTTTCAAAATTTTTGTATATATTGATATTACAAAATAAATAAATAAAAAGTCTATTTTAGGTAATTTTGGAAATGTTGTCGTATTTTAATGTAAAAAATATGGTTTTCAAAATTCAACATACTTCTTTCTTTTTTTTTTTTAAATTAGGAGTGATACTTAAACTCGAGATCAAGTAAGGATGCAAAACTATGCCATTTGAACTATAACTCGTTGACAAATTTAACATACTTACATCCTTTCCAAATATATAAACAAATGATTTAAGTCCAAATTAATTAGTATTTGTAAAACTCTTCTTATACTTTTTTGTGTGTGTCTAAACATGGAAAGAAACAAAATAAACACTATCCTATATCCGAGCAAATGATTTGCTGGAGATCAACACAAGGCTCAGACCAAATAACATGATTAGAGTTACTCTTGGCACCATATCTAGTCATCCAATTCGCAACTCTATTTGCTTCTCAGGACACCCACTCAACGTGAACAAGCCAAGGACGAGATAAAAGCTCATGAATCTTGTGAACCAAATTTGTTACTTCAGATGAATACCCACATGTAAGCTCATGCATGATGGGCAGAATGTCAAGGCAATCCATTTCACATATAATATCCCTCAAACCGCAATCCCAAGCTAAAATCATCCCCCTCTAAGCAGCAAATAATTCACATCTGATGATAGACCAGGGGGGAATGCTTCCAGAGCAACCCGAGATCCAATATCCCTTAGAATCTCTAATAATACACCCAAATTCCGCTAAATTTGAATCCAGATACAAGCTTGCATCACAATTGACTTTAAAAATGTTGCCTACCGGTGGTTCCCAACACAGGCAATTTCAGAGAGACCTAAAGGCATTGTTTCGATTCTTGTAAACTTGTAAGTATTTGGCGGTAATTCTGGCCAAGGCAACAACCTTGTGGTCTGTCTAAGGGTTGTCAGTATTGAGTATGTCATTGCACTTATGTCTCCATACCCACCAAAGTCCTACACCAAAAGACCCCTCATTATTAGCCAAGGCCTTCTGAAACCACTCTTCAAGACCAGGATACTAGGATCCAACATATGCCAAATTGCCTTTGATCGTTCACAGTCTCTAAGGCAATGCTCCATAGTCTCTTGCGCCTTGTTACATCTCTTATACATATCTGAAGAAGCTAAATGCCGCTTGAATCGAAAGGTCTCAGTTGGTAGAGCATCATGTAAGCCAAGCCACATAGTAAATTTGAACTTCTCCGAAATGTTTGTATTCCACAACCAGTTCCAGTTACTATTGGCATTCCAATTTAATGTTTTCTCTAATAACCATCTATAACCCTCCCTTGCACTATACTTTTTTGTTGCTGCAGGCCACCACTCCCACTGTGGCTCCAACTCAGTCGAACTAGGATATCTCATACTACAAATAAACTGCTTAATCTCATGTGGAATAGGCGTGGTAAGACTATCTACCTCCCAAGACACCCCTTTCCACAAGTCAGCCACTATGATATCTGATTTAAAAATATATACATAAGGAACAAGATTGCAAAGCTTAACAAAATGAGTCCACTCATCATACCAAACTAATTTGTGGACATCTCCAATATTCCAATGAATCCCTTCCTTGAGATGCTCATAGGCACTAACAATGTTTTTCCAGGTAGCCGATGAAGAATTTCTACTGTTTTCGTTCATACCAGATTGATTCCTGAGATATTTATGCTTCAGAACCTGCACCCACAACTTCTCACTATTATTTAGACAATCCCATACCAACTTTTTAAGAAGTACCACGTTAGCACAGGAAGTATCCCTAATACCCAATCCTCCTGCCCTTTTAGGAGTTATGGCGACCTCCCACCTAACCAGAGGCAGCCCTTTGCCGGTCGCTTGGCCTTTCCACAAGAACTGTCTCATCAAAGAATCAATTTTATTACATGCATACTTCCAAAGAAGAGAAATTTGCATTTTATAAACCAGGATAGAGGCCATAACCGATTTAACAAGACAAAGCCTCCCTGCTTTATTCAGCAAGCATCCTTTCCAACTGGAGAGCTTCTTCGAAATTTTTTCAATAACCTCCTGAGCCATCTTCCTGGAAGCTCTGGCATGACCAATGTTGATTCCCAGGTATTTACCCAAACCATTGCAAAACCGGATATTAGAGACCCCTGAGAGAACCTCTTTTCTCCTCTCCGACACCCCCTTGGAACACTGGGCCTTTGACTTATGAAGATTTATCTTCAAACCTGACGCTCTAGAAAACAAGTCCAGGCAATGCATAACCTCTATTACTTGAGCTTTCGATGCCTTACAGAAAAGCAAAAGATCATCTGCAAACATCAAATGAGAGAGTCATGGTCCGTTCCTAGAAACCGCTACCGGGTTCCACAAACCTTGGGAAACTCTATGAGAGATAAAGCAGGCAAGCATTTTCAAACAGAGTACAAATAGATAAGGAGACATGGGATCTCCTTACCTCAACCCTCTCTTTGGATTAAAATTTTGGAGCCTATTCTCATTCCACAAAACTACCAACAAAGAGAAAGTCACACAATTCAATATAAGATTAATGGTAGCCTTTGGAAATCCAAATCGGACCAAAATAGCTTCCAAAAAAAACTCCAGTCTATCCTGTCATAAGCTTTTTCTAGAATCAATCTTGAACGCCATGGTACCTTTTTGAGACTTGGTGTTCCTCATGAAGTGCATAATCTCTTGAGCAATGATAATATTCTCTGTGGTTCCTCTTCCTGGAATGAACCCTCCTTGCAAAGGACCAATGATCTTCGACAGAAAAGGTCTGAACCTGTTAACTAGAACTTTTGTGATAATTTTATAAATTACATTACATAAGCTAATAGGCCGAAACTCCCGTAAGGAAGAGGGAACTTCCACTTTAGGAATTAGAACAACGAGAGTATCGAAAATAGCCGCATTCATTGGCTCACCTTCAAAGGCTCGCTTGACCAGTCCACGCACATCATTGCTAAGAGAGTCTCATAACTCTTTATAGAAAATTGCTTGAAATCCATCTGGCCCTAGGGCTTTAAACGAACTCATGGACATCACAGCTCTTTAAACCTCTTCAGACGTCACTGGTTCCACTAGCTTTTGACAAGTCTCAATACTAAGAGACGGGCAAGGAAAAGGCCCTATAACGTCTAGGTCAATATCCTCCCTTGTAGAAAAGAGTTTTTGAAAGAGAGAATTTGCCGTCATTTCTAGGGTCGAAGTCTCCGTGGCCCAAGACCCATCCTCCAAAAACAACCCATGAATTTTGTTCCTCTTTCTGCTGATAACCGTCTGCAGATGAAAATTTTTTGTATTTCTGTCTCCACATCTCACCCATTGTTCTTTAGATTTTTGATACCACAACAGCTCTTCTTGAAGAAGGACAACATTCAGTTCCTGATGCAAAACTAGCTCTTTGATCCTAAGCTGTTGATCCTCCCAACTCTCCAGAGTAATCTAAACGTCATTCAAAAACCTCTCCAACTCCCTTTTTTTAACAAAAATATTGCCAAAATCCTTTTTATTGAAGTGAGTTGCATCTTTTTGAACCTCTAACAAACATTTGACCACATCCGGAGCTCCTTTATTCCAACCTGTATGAACAACATTCCTAAAAAGAGGATGAGTCATCCATGCAGCCTGGAATCTGAACGGACGATGGCCTTTGGTAGCCCTCTCTGTCATTTTGCACCTAGTGAACAACGGGCAATGATCAGAGTGAAGGCGCGCTAGCACCTCAGTATAAGCCTCCGGAAACATTAGTCGCCAGTCCTGGTTGATGACTGTTCTATCAAGCTTCTTAGCCACCTGCACCCCACCTTTCACCTTCCTGTACCAAGTGAATCTTCTCCCAATAGCCCCCATATCAAACAACGCACAATCCTCCAATGTTTTCGCAAATTGTTCTGCTTTGGCAAGTCTAAACTGCCTCCCTCTAACTTCACTCTGCAACAGAACATCATTAAAGTCCCCTAACACAATCCAAGGTCCTTCCAAGGTCCGTGGATTATATTAGCAACCCTTATCAAGTCACCCCACAGTTTTTTACGTCGATGTATATGCGGATTAGCATACACCGCACTGCATTAACTAGAAGTATTGCCCATAGTGATTTCAAAACTGATACATTGATCAACTACATCCAATACTCTCACAGAAATATTTGAATTAGAACATAGAACCCAGATACCCCCACTATGGCCATTAGCCTCAACAATACCAACACCCTGGTAACCTAGATTATTCCAAAAAGATTTCATCCTCTAGAAAAGGAATATGAGTTTCAAACAGAATGAAAAAAGTAGGATGAAATTTATTCACTAACTCCTTACTATGAACTCGGGCCAATTTATTAGAGGCCCCTCTAATATTCCAAAATAGAAAGCTTAAATTTAAATAATCCATAAAACAATTGTATTGTAAAAAGGACCAACCTTAGTCGAAGTCCCTAACAAGATGATGACGATCCACCATCATATCCCCCTGAGACTAGCTTGTCCTTATCCAGTTGTTGCCCGGTTTGTCTGTGTCCCTCCACTGACAACCCTTCTAATTCGCTGATTTGTTGCTTGCTGGTGTCGCCAAGTCAGTCCGGAGTCGACGGCAAATTTTGCAAAGAAAAAGGGCGCAACCTCTTATGTCCGTTTTTGATAGTGGCAGTGAAAATCGGCACCGCAATGGAGACAGCTTTGCTCTTCACCCCTTGCTATTTGGAAGAAGCCATGCATGCTTGAGATCCGCCAATCCACCCGGTCTTCACTCTCTAAAACCACTCACTCGCATAGCCACTACATGACTATAATAAAAGATGTTGACGATAAATGCTAAACAAGATAAAAAAAAAAAGAGGACTAAATACTTTTTTAAAATAAATTATTTTAAAGATTAAAAGTTTATTTAATCCATTTAATTACTTAGATAATAAAAATACAATTTTAATTTATATAGAATTAACCTATTTCAGGGTGCACGTGCTGGTGCAAGACAATTGGAAGTAACAATGAATGGAATTGGAGAAAGGGCTGGTAATGCTGCACTAGAAGAGGTGTGTATTACAATTGTGTGAAAAAAATTTACAATGCATCCATTAATTAGTAAACATGATATATTATTCAAAGTAAAATCTAACATATATATATATATATATATATATATATATATATATATATTGAGAAATTTTTTAGATGTACATAGTTATTTCTTAATCAAATACCAGAGAGAATATCATAGCAATGTTAAATTTGTAACATTATCTTATCTCATAGCTAATATGCATTCAGTAACTAATTTATTTATCAATTTATTTTTGTAAGGTTGTGATGGCCTTAAAATGCAGCGGACTTGATGTCTTTGATGGTTTATATACAACAATCAACACAGAGCATATATTAAATACAAGCAAGATGGTTTTAAATCTCAAACTAATGTTTAAATTTTGCTAATTTTCTGACTCTTTTATATTTAAATTGAGTTTTTTTACGATACAATCTTTGTTTGTAGGTTGAAGAGTACACCAATATGCATTTACAACCACACAAGGCTCTTGTAGGTGCTAATGCGTTTATTCATGAAAGTGGTATTCATCAGGTTAGTATGATGATGTTAAATATATGGCCAAATTACACTCTAATCTCTTAGGTATAGTGAAGTTTAGTTCAAATCTTTTTTATTTTTTTTAGAACATATATTGGTCTTTCATAAAAAATATTATTATATTCAATATATTTATATTTTATAAAAATTTAATATTAAATATTTCTGAAAAAGATGAATTTATTTTAAAACAAATTTAGGTAGAAAGATCAATGTACTTTACATGAATATAAATAGATGACGACAAATTTTGCTAGACCTATATATAAAAAGGACTACTATAATTAATTAACCCTAAAAGAATTATTGAAATTTATAACTCAGACTATGAATTTAGCATTGTCTATGCTTAGAATACTTCGATTTATTTCACTAGCTAGACATAAAAAAATTTATTTTAATATTTCAAGATCAAAATTTGATGACAAAAGAAAAGTTATAATGTTGTTTCAAAAACTCCATTTTTTTTCTTTTTATACTCCATTAACAAAGTATTTTTATATTTATTTTTCTGACATGAAATATATAATACAATCATCAAGCTTTTTATTTCTAATTTGGATTTTATCCCATATATTGTGTCACGACCCAAAATGAGCTATGACTGGCGCTCAGGAAAATAATCCTATAGCAAGCCTAACATAGTCAAATATAAGTTCAATAAGCAAGTACAAATATTTTACAAGTTCTAAAATAAATAGTTATATATTTTTAACAAAAAATTAAAATAACTAAGAATGGTTGGTCCTGCCTGTGACATATGGAGCATATACTTCTAGGAATTCGACAAAGAATAGGTACTCATTGCAGACCGTTACTCTTGAATAGAAAGTCTCACACAGTCAAATATTTGTTCCTGAAAAATATTTTTAGAAAAATGGGGTGAGTTTTGCAACTCAGTGACCAGATAATACATCTATAATCAACATGAGACTATACAAACATTATCATTAAAGTAATTTTAATTAGAAAATAATAGTTGATAATAATAAGTGAATCAATAAGGGAGTTCTCATACAGAAATCAAATCAAAAGTCCACACTTGGGCGGCTCCACCTCTATGGGTAGCCCTTTCCTCTTGTGTGTCCTAACAGAATAACAGATCTAACGTGTGGCCTACACGTTAGGCTAGCAACACCCCTGCTAGCTGGAGTCTGAGTTAGATGCATCTAAGTTAACGTCATAACCGCCGTTAACTACGGTTTTCTAATACGAGCCTCCCAAACCAATTCAAAATATATAATTTCAAATACAACAAATATTTGATCTTTCAAATATATAAGGTATCGAATCGAATCGAATCGAATCAAATCAAATCAAATCAGATAATACTTTTTCATCAGAAATCTTTTCTCAATCATACTTTTTCAACCATAAGAGATTTCAAATATATTTCACAATTTTTAGAGTGAGTATCAACAAATACTTCAATGCTTCAAAAACAAATATTCAAATAAAATCAAACATTTTAGAATAATGCAAAACTTCATCAAACATATATATAGTCTCATGTATAGTTCCAAAAGTATAAACTTCATAAAAATGAGTTATTTAATTCTAATAAATCAATTATTTTAATCAATTCAAAACCGTTCAAAGCAAATATAGCTATAATTCAAAGATCATAATATATATATATATCAAAATAATTGTAGATGCACAATCAAACAATCATAAATGTAAAGCCTACTCACAACGTAGTCCCTAGGGACCGAAGATACCAAACCCAGAGTGCCAAATTCAAGGTAAGGAGGATTGAAGTGGAATCGAATGAATGAGCGTAGAATTTGAACCGGAGTAGCGACAAGATAGAGCTGGCTATAGTTCTCGATTGTTAAAACTATAATCCAAACGCGCCGACGGAACCTTTCCTCTCAACCCGAAATTGCGGCAGCCACAACCTCAGCTCCAAATCACTTTCTCAGCAACTACAACGACTCGGACTTAAGGGAAACAAGTAGCGGCAGCACCGGTGGTGGTTCCGGCAACAACAGCGCCATACCCATTGACCAGAAACCCCGACAGCGGCGGCGGCAGAAGAACGGCGACCTCAATGTGACTTTCCAGCGGCCAGAGGTGCAGTGGCTCTTGCGGCAGCAGCGAGCCACTCCAGCAACCCCTTGTGCAAGCTCTCTTCCTCCGGCAGCGACCCAGACGGCGACGACTCTCCACGGACGGCGGCGGGCCTTCGGCGGCGGTGCAGCTCCAGTGACGACGGTGCATGGCGGGACAGCGTTCCTCTCTTCCTCGAGCTCTCCCTCTCATTGGCGCTCAAGGACGACGGCGAGGGTGGCTTCAATGGCGGCGGTTGCAGCTCGCGATGACAGAGACACTCCTCCGCGACGGCGCAGTTGGCAACGATGGGCATGAACGGCAGCAGCGACCTCCCTCTCTTCTCCGCGTCAGTGTAAGTGCGTGTGTGTGGGGATGAGCGACGGCGTGAGGGTGAGCGAGGGGAGTGCGTCCGTGAGTGTGTGTTTCTACAAAGAGGGTGTGGGAGGAGCGGGGGTGGGAGCTCGACGGCTAGTGAGGGACTGAGGGTTGAGAGAGTGTTTTTGTGTGATTAGGGTTAGGGAAAAAGTAAAGGAAGAGTGGCCCACAAATTTTTTTTTTTTGAGCTATTACATTCTTCCCTCCTTTAGAAATTCGGTCCCCGAATTTCAACTTACTATTATATTTCTTCTTCGGCAGTACAAGTCACATCTATTTCGTACAACTAGACCCTGATGCAAGAAATGATGCATTTAGGAATAAGGAAAGAAAACAACATTGAGACAACCTTATCCGAAAGAAGTATAACCACATCATGACACCATAAGTTTAATAATTTGCACAAATAGATAGCAAGAACAAGGCTAAAAATCAAGCTATCTGAGCAAAGTTGCAGGAAAGAACTTAAGCACATTAACTATACAATATTATATCCAGATACAAATTGAACCCAATGCATAACGAAAAACATTTTGCAGATATTATGCAACGATCAAATGCTGTACATTTTCTTAATATTCACATATACAATGTAGCAAAAGGAATCGATATGAAGCACCATCAATCACAAAGAACATATTGCATAATTAGAATGATATGAAAAATTTCAAAAGCACACTACAAACACTAATTGGAGTCCAAATAACATAGCCAAAAGTGTAAAACATATAGAGTAACACAAATTCCAACAATACACCCAAAATATAAAGCAATAATTAAAAAGCACAGTCATATGAGATTCCAAGAGTTCGAGTTCAATTATGTGGTGGATAAGGATGAGAAAAAAGAGAGGCAAGGTGAAGAATTAAGCATAATGTACATGGCCAGAATTCCAGATTTAGAGACAAACATAACCACCACATCAAACCAAGCATGCAAGATATAGCCAACAAAACATTTTCAAATCATATTATGCATATTAACCTTAAATGTCAAGTGATAAGAGGTAGGAAGGTTAAACAGAAGGAAGGAATTTAATCGATCTACAAGGCTCTTTAAGGGCATTGTGAAAGCATCATATTAGTATGAATAGTTCCGCTTACTCAAACATAGCATTGGCCCTAGCCATCCTTTAGGTTAGCAATCGACAATCCCAAATAATAAACTAACAAATGTGCTACATATACACCAATTGATAAACAAACAAAATGCCATTAGTTGGGAAACAATACCACCAATCTAGCAAAGTTTTGAATTTCATTACTCAACCACCATTACAATGCAGCGCACTCAAGGAGTAATAGAACCACGGATTTAGTGAAGCTCAAGAATATCGACAGGCGACAACATATTTCAATTAATTGCAATCCTGAGCAACTTGAAACCAGCAAAGTGATGTCTCAAGAAAGTCATACAACATAGGATCAGTTAAGCAGCAGACTAATGAATCAATGTGACTGCCTCAAAAATTCGATCATGTTAAGAACTTTGCAAGCCTATATATCTTTGGAAGAAAAATGGTTGATACAACAATTTAAAATAAATTGTACTTAGATCATGATGTGCAAATTTAAAGAATAATAGTACAACTGATAATCAAACCCTTAACGTATGAAGAAATGTCAACCTAAGATGTGGGCTATGAACTAAGGCAAAATACTAGTAGTAAAACAGTCGATTTTCAGAATTTCTAACAGACAATATTCAAAATACACTGTGATTGTTACCAAGGAAAAATTTGGCCAAAAAGGAACAACTTAACACAAAACCCTCAGTGCAGAGACTCTTTAATCAATTAAAATCCTTATTAGGCAAACAAGGTAGGATCCGCGACATAGTTAGATAATCAACAAAACCATGGGGTAATAGAAACTATTGATTCTGCAAATGAAACAAAATCAGAAAAAGAAAGAAAAACCTTTTTTTTTGAGACCATCAGTAAGAAGGAGTAACTTAATACAAAGCCAGCTACTAAATATCACCAAAATTCAAAACTACATAACAAAAACAACAATCCTATTAGCCAAGATAATCCAGCCAAAAGTACAAAACTAATTTCTCTCACTGCCTTTCACTATTAAAACAAATGAATCAAAGCTCAACAGGATGTAAAAGGACAAGCTGATAAATTTATTACACTCGAGCACATAGTCTGCAATCACACAATTACCAGAAGCATATAAAGCATCTGCACCCAATAAGCGATGATAGATCTGAATCAAACATCCATTTGCAACTCAATTCATTTCACAACCATCACTTGAGAAAATTATATAGTAACAAAAATAGTTTATTGACAAAAACATTTATGATGCTTGGCATTACTTAAAAACCAAAGAAATCGTCGGTGTGTCACTACAAAGTAACACAACACACAACTTTCGAAATATGTACAAAAATATAATTGTAACTTTGTAAGGGCAAAGGCCATAGAGGTAAATAAAAAGATGTACCACCACAACTAAAACCATGTGCTAGGAGCATTTTAAGGGGAAAAATGAAGAAACAAGCCAAATCCACAAACAATTTGGGCAGAGCAAAATAAAAATTCATGAGTATAAATAATAGACATAAACAGGTTTTGCATGTACAACAACCATTTAAACTAGAGAAAAGGGAAGAAAAAAAAACATAATTAGACACGGCACGTGAACAAATAAGCTAAACCCATAAATAAAGCAAAGCAAAATGAACATTCATCATAAAATTGTAAAAAATGTGCCACTCTAAAAATAGAAACACGATAATCCTATATATAAGAAACCGTCACATAACACAGATTATATGATAAGCACAATACTTGATAGTTTTGACATGTTAAAAATTAATTAGGTTTTTTTTAAAAAAAAAAAAACAATGTAGAAAAAAAGAAAAATAAACAAGGCAAGGTCATTAAACATTTTTTTTATTGAGAATGTGAATGCAATACTAAACATTTTTACATAAATCTTACAGTGCTGACTAGAGTAACTAACTTTTATGTTAAGCATCATATAATGGACCACCAATGAGATAATATTGAGTAAACTTTAGAACAATATGCTGAAAGAGTTGGAACAACTTTTCTAGTCAATAAAATAATTAATTTTGAAGGAAAAAAATTCAGATGCTCAAGTGTGTCACAAAAGTATTGTACAGATCACAAGTTTATCATGACAAACTTCAATTCGAAATTATCAAGTCCTCATCGTATCAAAGAAATCAAAACATTTATTAATCCGTCATATATAACTACAAATCAGGCATATAATCTCCAACAACAACACAAGCAATTAAGAGGGTTTATTACCGCCTTTCAATAGAAATTTTTTTTTTACAAGATAACAACCAAGATTCACCTAGTTACAGTCACATCAGTCACCAATTCAGCAACAAATAATAATATTAACTCCTATACAGCAGCAAAAACCAATAACCTGATGGGTCTCTCAAATAATTAACCAAAATCATTTACTTGTTAATTACTGTAATAATCACTAATCAAATGACATGAATCAGCAAATAAGTATCTAATCAGTGGCTACCACTCATAAGCAAGCTACAATTTATCACATTTAAAATAATCATCAAATGCTTCATAATCACCATGATCAGTCCACAAGCTCAGCAAACAAGCCTATATAATTAGAAATCACATATAATCTAAGAGACGTATTCACTTAATAATATATAAACAAGAAGATTCTACCTGAGTGAAGCTCAAATGTGTTTTTCATACAACCAGTTATACTAAGTATAGAACTTTAGCACTCAATTTGGTTAACATCCAAATGTTAATATCAACTATGGAAATTTCAATGATCTTGGACAAAGACAACTTTCTCAAAGAAACTCATGCTGTGGATTTAGTCTCTTTAAAATCAATTATCTATCATCCGTATTATAGTTAGCAAACTTATTTAACATTTGTTTAACTAGAAACTAAATAAACACACATTTCAAACGGATCATAACAATTAAAGATCGAACAGAACCTAAAACAATATAATGATTTAATGTCTTAAAGTAGATGAAAGCGAGGCTAAATATCAATTCATATTATGTACCATTACTCAAAACATTCTATTTCGATGAAAAAATTTCACAAACTTTAAATTTATTAGAGAATAAGTCGAGATTGAGTACAAAGGGAAGGAAACGAGTCGCAAGAAGCGGCAGGAAAGGAAAAGAGTAGCAAGAAGCGGCTGGAAAGGAAAAGAGTGGCAAGAAACGGCAGAGGTCATATGTTACAACCAGATGACAACAACGACATAAAGGACAAGAATGACAATCCTATAGGCCTCTGATAGTGCCACAATTCGTACAAATAGGCGCACTTCTATTTATACAATTGTGATCCTACCATAGGACACTTGCTCCATATTACACAGATTAAACCTAAGCTCTGATACCACTCTGTCACGACCCAAAATGAGCCATGACTGGCGCTCAGGAAAATAATCCTATAGCAAGCCTAACATAGTCAAATATAAGTTCAATAAGCAAGTACAAATATTTTACAAGTTCTAAAATAAATAGTTATATATTTTTAACAAAAAATTAAAATAACTAAGAATGGTTGGTCCTGCCTGTGACATATGGAGCATATACTTCTAGGAATTCGACAAAGAATAGGTACTCATTGCAGACCGTTACTCTTGAATAGAAAGTCTCACACAGTCAAATATTTGTTCCTGAAAAATATTTTTAGAAAAATGGGGTGAGTTTTGCAACTCAGTGACCAGACAATACATCTATAATCAACATGAGACTATACAAACATTATCATTAAAGTAATTTTAATTAGAAAATAATAGTTGATAATAATAAGTGAATCAATAAGGGAGCTCTCATACAGAAATCAAATCAAAAGTCCACACTTGGGCGGCTCCACCTCTATGGGTAGCCCTTTCCTCTTGTGTGTCCTAACAGAATAACAGATCTAACGTGTGGCCTACACGTTAGGCTAGCAACACCCCTGCTAGCTGGAGTCTGAGTTAGATGCATCTAAGTTAACGTCATAACCGCCGTTAACTACGGTTTTCTAATACGAGCCTCCCAAACCAATTCAAAACATATAATTTCAAATACAACAAATATTTGATCTTTCAAATATATAAGGTATCGAATCGAATCAAATCGAATCAAATCAAATCAAATCAGATAATACTTTTTCATCAGAAATCTTTTCTCAATCATACTTTTTCAACCATAAGAGATTTCAAATATATTTCACAATTTTTAGAGTGAGTATCAACAAATACTTCAATGCTTCAAAAACAAATATTCAAATAAAATCAAACATTTTAGAATAATGCAAAACTTCATCAAAAATATATATAGTCTCATGTATAGTTCCAAAAGTATAAACTTCATAAAAATGAGTTATTTAATTCTAATAAATCAATTATTTTAATCAATTCAAAACTGTTCAAAGCAAATATAGCTATAATTCAAAGATCATAATATATATATATCAAAATAATTGTAGATGCACAATCAAACAATCATAAATGTAAAGCCTACTCACAACGTAGTCCCTAGGGACCGAAGATACCAAACCCAGAGTGCCAAATTCAAGGTAAGGAGGATTGAAGTGGAATGGAACGAATGAGCATAGAATTTGAACCGGAGTAGCGACAAGATAGAGCTGGCTATAGTTCTCGATTGTTAAAACTATAATCCAAACGCGCCGACGGAACCTTTCCTCTCAACCCGAAATTGCGGCAGCCACAACCTCAGCTCCAAATCACTTTCTCAGCAACTACAACGACTCGGACTTAAGGAAAACAAGTAGCGGCAGCACCGGTGGTGGTTCCGGCAACAACAGCACCATACCCATTGACTAGAAACCCCGACAGCGGCGGCGGCAGAAGAAGGGTGACCTCAATGTGACTTTCCAGCGGCCAGAGGTGCAGTGGCTCTTGCGGCAGCAGCGAGCCACTCCAGCAACCCCTTGTGCAAGCTCTCTTCCTCCGGCAGCGACCTAGACGGCGACGACTCTCCACGGACGGCGGCGGGCCTTCGGCGGCGGTGCAGCTCCAGTGACGACGGTGCATGGCGGGACAGCGTTCCTCTCTTCCTCGAGCTCTCCCTCTCACTGGCGCTCAAGGACGACGGCGAGGGTGGCTTCAATGGCGGCGGTTGCAGCTCGCGACGACAGAGACACTCCTCCGCGACGGCGCAGTTGGCAACGATGGGCATGAACGGCAGCAGCGACCTCCCTCTCTTCTCCGCATCAGTGTAAGTGCGTGTGTGTGGGGATGAGCGACGGCGTAAGGGTGAGCGAGGGGAGTGCGTCTGTGAGTGTGTGTTTCTACGAAGAGGGTGTGGGAGGAGCGGGGGTGGGAGCTCGACGGCTAGTGAGGGACTGAGGGTTGAGAGAGTGTTTTTGTGTGATTAGGGTTAGGAAAAAAGTAAAGGAAGAGTGGCCCACAATTTTTTTTTTTTGAGCTATTACATATTGTTTATTTTTGAAACCAATAATAACACGTATATACACCACAAACATAAAAAAATTAAAATAATATGTTTAAATAACATTTTTGCTTTATTCAATCACGTAATATTCTTTTCCTATTCTTTTTTCCTAGCGTGTTTTTAAAGTGCACACAATAAAGTAGACTTTTTTTTTCCTTTTAATGCCATTTTGTTTTTCTGTCTTTATTTTTTGTTTATAAGGATGGATGTTAAAACATAAAGCTACATATGAAATAATACTTTCGGAGTCTATTGGGCTGGAAAGATCCAATGAAATTGGCATTGTATTGGGAAAATTTAGGTATGTTATGTGAAAAAAAAAAAAGAACACTTTGCTATGTTATAGATCATAGATGCATATAAGTCATGCATAAAAAAAATGCATATAAGTGATATTATATATATTAATTCTTTTTAAACAGGATGGTTCGTTTATGCTTATGGGTGTGATTTGATAGTTATCTTTTGTGATCTTTATCATTTACAAAATATACCAATGTCAGTATCAATTGAATGTTGTCAAGGTTAGATAAGGCATTTGCTTTATATGTCAATTAGTATGCCGTGGTTGTATGATTAGATGATTGTTAATTGTTGGATTATGTTGTGGTGATATATTAATAAAATAGGCTGGTGCGTGATTAAAAGTTAATTAGTTGAGAGAATCAATTATGATAGCTGGCATGTTGATACTAGTTAATTAGAAGGAATAATGGTTAAATTAACCGAACTATTTAGTTAGCTTTAACTGTAGTCAATAGTTTGCATAATTTTAATTGAGATTAATCATAATAACAAATCTATTTTTTGATTTATCACAAGTTAACTTTGCAATTTTTTTTCTACCTAAAACTAGATTCTACATCATTGTAGAATTTCAAATCAATAGTCATAAGCAATGTTATAAAAATCAGATTGGATCGACCAATTCGATAAAAAAATTAGTAAACTGAATCTTTATTCAGTCTGGTCAAGTAATATGACCGTTTAAAAATAAAAACCGGTGAAAATTGGTCAAAATCGATAGAAACCGATAAAAACTTAGTCCAACTAAACCGCTTTAGAAAAAATTGTTGAAGATCTGACTTGAATTTGAATCTTTCTTGTTCTTGCGTGTTCTCCTTGTCACTAAGTTATGTTATTTTTTTTTATTATTTTATATGCTAATTATTAATTATATAGTAAAAACATACAATAATTTTGTTAATATTATTTTAATTTTATATTCACTTATATTTAAATAATTATATTTTTTATTTTTTATAATTATTAATATAAATATTATTAAACATATATAAATAAAAATATCAAATATTTTTATTAATTACAATATCATTATTCTTTTTATGATTATATGATCTTTTTTAAATATTATTTTTTTAATAAAAACAATATAATAAATATAAACTAATTAGTTAGTTATTGAAATAAAAAATAGTTATTTTAGTATGAAAATAAAATTAAAAAATCTTTATTATGAAAAAATACTAGAATTTTATATACTTATTTAATGATAACTGAATTATAACTTGTTGATTATAATTTGTTAAAACTTGATTGTTTTTAAAATATTAATGAAGATATCTATTTTAAATTTTAATATTAGACTTTTGACTATTTTTTATTTTTTATTTACGTAGAACCGATTCTATCGGTTCAACCAATAACTTATCGGTTGAATCAATAAACTAATAAATCATAAAACAATTCACTGTGAAAACATTCAAGTTGTGTTTGGAAAAAAGATTGAAACTGAGAGATAGAGATTGAGAGACAGAGACTAAATTAAGTCTTTGTATTATGTTTAGTGTAAAATATAATGGATTAATGAGTTAAGTTTCAATATCATGTTTGATTTAAGATAAATATGGAGACTGAAGGGTACAATTACACTCTCATCATTATAATTATTACAATCCATATGGATTTAATTTTGATAGTGGTGAATTTCATTGTTCATATTTTAATATTGCTATTTTCCCACTTAATGATGCACGTAGTGGACGACAAGGCTTAATGAAGCGTCTTGAAGAGGTATATTACTCTCTCTCTCTCTTTCTCTCTCTCCCTCCTCTCTTTATTTTTACTTAAATAAATGAATAAAAAACAAAAATTACTAATTAACTTACCCAACATGAACTCAAAACACATATGTTCTATTTCTTTATTTATATAAATTGTGATAGAATGGTGTGTGATAGCATTTGCTATAAATCGTGGTTTCCTATCAAAATTTACGTTTTAGAATTTTAAACCCATGTGCACATAAATTATGTCAAGATGTTGATAATGCATAGAAACTAATTGTGAATCGTAACAAATTGTAGCGATTTACATTAAAATAGGAAAGCACACTAGCTTATGACAATTTCATGCATTTGGAATGTCCAGGACCTTAGCACAATTTAAGTCCACACAACTAGAATAGACTATGATGATACACCATCGTGAAGAACGAGGGAGGATGAGATATCATGATACTCTGAGGAGGAGACAACAGCAGTATAAGAACAGAAAAGGCAAAGAACTGTAGAGTAAGGAGGATTTGGGTTGAAAAGTGAGGATAAGTTTGGTAGATCTTGAGGTGGATATATATTACTTGAATGTTGTGCATATTGTTAGATAGATGATGAACATGTTAGTTCCTATTTTTCTCTATGATAACACTATTAATTGATGAAATTAATTTAATTTTATTAGTGAAGTAATATAATGAATATTCGTGTATTGAAATTTTGTTAGAAAATTATGAGATTAAAAATTTGTTAGGAGTTTAATTTGATATTTTTGTTGTTATATATGCATGATACCATATTTCTTAATGATTTTTTTAGGGTGTTAAGGATATTTGCATTGCCTTTAAGTAACAAAACAAAAATATCATATATCATTGATAGCTAATTTATTATTTTTTAGAGTAAAGTATCATTTTTGTCCCCAACGTTTGGGGTAAGTCTCAAAGTTATCCCTAACGTTTCAATCGTCCTATTTAAGTCCTTAACGTTTCAAAATTGACTCAATGTTGTCCTACCGTTAGGGATCCGTTAACAGAATTGACCGCAGGACAAAATTAAGACGATTTTGAAATGTTAGGGACTTAAATAGGACATAAATGTTAGGGACAAAAATGATACATAAAAATAAATTTTTAATTTTATCTTTCAATAATATTAGTTTTTTACTGTACATAGTATTCAATTATTTTTTAATTACATCTAAATAAATTACACTTAATCACATTACTTTCATTTTAAATAATTTTATTTTTTTATAATTTTAAAAAATTTTGATACATTAGAGACAAAAGGTATAATTTATATTTTAGTGTATATATATTATTTTTTTTTTGCAAGTTTATATACTAGTTATTCTACAAATATTTTATGATAACTAAAAATCTTTAAAAGTAAAATTATAAAAAAATTAATTTATTTAAAATGAAAGTAATATGATTAAGTGTAATTTACTTAGATGTGAATAAAAAATAATTGAATACTACGTATAATAAAAAATTGATGTTATTGAAGGATAAAATTAAAATTTATTTTTATGTATCATTTTTGTCCCCAAAGTTTTCGTCCTATTTAAGTCCCTAACGTTTCAAAATCGTCTCAATTTTGTCCCGCCGTCAATTCTGTTAACGGATCCCTAATGGCAGGACAACATTGAGTCAGTTTTGAAACATTAAGGACTTAAATAGGACGATTGAAACGTTAGGGACAACTTTAGGACTTACTTGAAACGTTAGGGACAAAAACGATACTTTACTCTATTTTTTATTATTGACGGCTAACTTATTTTAAATATATGTGTGTTTAATTGAATTTTCTTCAAGATATAAAATGTGTTGTTACTTTAATGCAATTCCAAAATATTTTACTATTTAAAAAAAGTAGAATCTAAAGCTACTGATGAAAATCAATTTTTGATTTATTTATGAAAGTAGATTTTTGTCTTTATTTAGTTAAATGGAAAATACTAGAAATTAATATTTCATTTTATTTTATCTTATTTGTCCTAATATGTTAATTTCTTTGATTTTTTTTTACCAAATAATTAAGAGTATAAAACTATTTCGAGACAACAAAAGATGATCATACAAGACCTTATACTGTCTTATGTTTAAAATTGATACGTCGCTTATTCGTGCATTTGTTGAAGGTGAAAACTCGAAGCTTATACCTTCCACATACTATTCGAAGAGTGCATATTTACCTTACAGGATATTGCATACTAATTCAACCTTCTAATAAATGACTTTGTGGTAAGCAAAAGTTTAAGTGGCTTTGAGTAGTTGATGGTAAGAAAAAATCATCTCGGACTTAGATTTTTCAAGAATTATTTGGCAAACTTTTCTGGCTTAGTTTTATTGATGAGTATACTATCTTATATAAGTGGTTTCAGAACAAGTTTATGGTTATACCGTCAAATACAAGAGAGGAAATTGTTGTTAGATGGGGAATAATGCAGTGGATTAATTTGTGATTTGCTATTATTTTGGTTACTTGGAGAATTAGAAGTCAGAAACTCTTTGAAGATAAACAAACACAAAATAATGAAACTTAGGAGGAAATCATTTACCATTGGAAGGAATGGGAGAGGTGCAAACAACCAAGTTTGGGGGGTAAAAATTGTAAAAGAAAAGCTGAAAAATGTAAGAATGGGTCAAGGAGAAAAGAAAAAAAAATCATTAGTGGTTATGTGCGGAATTCATCCATGACAAGAAAGTTATGATCAAAGACTAATATAGTCATTTTTAGATTTATTTGCTATATGGCATGAACATTAGGAAAAAAGATTTGACAAGGTGTTGTATTTGAATTAGTGATTTTTCTTTTACCTTCAATGGAATATCTTTAGTGGTGGAATGGTATACCTGGAAAGTTCCTTTCTTCTGATCACTTTTTGAATAACCCTCAGCAAGCCAAAGTAACTGCAGATGCTCCTATTCAAGATTAGGTTACTACACTAGTCAGAGATCAAGGTTTAGATGTCGTGCTAGATAAACGTCGTTAGACAGCTTATACCCACATTGTTCGCTGCGCTATGCAGCGTAGTTATAGGTGGGTGAAGGATGAGTTAAGGTTTGGTAAAGATGATGATGTGGATGGGGGAAGCGATGGACGACATGATATCATTTTTTATGTATCACAAGCTAATTTATGTGTTAAAGGTTTGTCCCATTTGTTCAAAAATATAACAAGCTGGTGTGCTTTTCGCTTCATCCAAATCAATGCAACCTGTCACAATTTATGTGTTTCGACACACCATCAACATATCATGGCACAATTTATGTACATACAAGTGTCAAATTTTGAAATGTAAATTGCGACAGGATACTCTGATTTACATATGCTATTACACACTATCCTATAACGATTTATATAAATAAAGAAAATGACATATGCGTATTTAATGTTGTTTTGAGAAAAACTAGTGATTTTGGTTTTTAATTAATTAAATTAATTTAAAAAAATACACACACAAAGTTAATGACATTAATTTTGTCCTCTTTATATTTTATGGGTTAAATATCTCTTCTTATTTCAGCTTGGTTATCGCCTTAAAAACAATGAAGTTGATACTATCTTTTGGAAATTTAAAGCAGTGGCCGACAAGAAAAAGGTAAATAACAATAAGTACGTATTTAACATTTTAATAATTTTAAGTTTGATTATTACTATAATGTATAATTAGATTCAACTTGCACTTATGACAAAATTAACATTTTAAGCATGCTATTCATTTTATATTTACTTCAAACTCTAATAGAATAAAATAAATATGGTTTACCATATATAAACAAAACTAATGGTACAAGAGAGAGAATAAAGATTGAGAGTGTATTCATGTGTCAAATGTAATGTATTATTATTATTATTATTATCATATTTTTACTAGTTTTGTAAAGTTAAGAAAAATGTAGTCAAACTACATTAGAAAAGTAATATTGCTTTTGGTTAAATAATAGTTTAATTATTTGAAAAATATTGATACAAACTAATTTGCTTATTAAATTATGAAGGATATTATTGTACATATATAATAATATGATTTCAAGAGTGAAATATGTAATCATTGTAAGAGATCCATAAAGCTACTACACTCCATTTTAATTCACATTTGATCTTTTTGTAACATTAAGCACTAAGTTTAACCTAATATATAAAAAAACATTACATATGAGATTTTAGCGTATTAAATAAGTTTCATTTTTCTTATTACCTAATTATAATATTTGGTTTATTAAGAGAGTGACTGATGCTGACCTTAGAGAATTGATGTCAAATGAACTTACTCAAGTGGAATCTATTTGGAAACTTGGTGACATTCAGGTAACTTTGATATATATATATATATATATATATATATATATATATATATCTTTTTATTTGATTTAAGGGTTTAACTTCACAAGATAGAACAAATTAGTTTATATTAAAATGTGTCAATATATGTACTATGTAGGTGACTTGTGGAACTTTAAGTCTTTCAACAGCAACTATTAGACTTAATAATATTGTTGATGGAAGCACACATGTTGCTTGTTCCGTTGGTTCAGGGTCAATATATTCTGTTTTCAAAGCAGTGAATCTCATTGTGAAGGTTTGAAACAATGCTCAAATTAATATTTTATCATTATTATAGCAAAAATTGTAGAAATGGTTCATTTTTATTTGGTGTGTTTGAGATATGATGAGATTTTGGTAAAAAATAGATAGATGGAAAAAGCATGGCGTAACTATATTTTTTAAGTCCATTTTACTTATATATTAGCCTGAGAATATCGATTAAAATAACTTATATAATTTTATAGACCTATATTAGACTTATCATCATTGCCTAAGTTTAGGTTTATCAAATATTAAAAAGATAACAAATACCCAATAAATAATCTAAGAAACTTATGCGGTGATTCTTAGTTTGTGTAAGTAATAAAAAGATCCATTAGTATAGTTGGCACATATATATTGTGCTATAAGTCTAGAGTACGAAGACACATATTTATTAGCTGAAGAAAAAGTTCAACCAACCTTTAGGTAAATTATTATATGGTAAACTCAAAAGTTTATTGCTTTAATTTGTCTAATATGGTATTTATAATAATTAGCAATCAACTATTACACACATACACACACACATATTTGTATATTCTTTTTTTGTTTTTTTGCATAACATACAACGTAATTATAATTATGATTATAATTGCAATTTAAAGCATGAACATTAATAATGTTTTTGTTTTGATTATGTTATATATAGTGGAATTGGAGCAGGAACAGATGTCGTTGTCTCCAGCATTGCGGCCTATATTGAAGCCCTGAACAAGATGTTGGATTCCAAGAAATATTTTTTATATAATAATGTTTACTAAAATAATAATTACAATTTCTCCATTTGAGAATAAAGATACTGAGGTCATATTTTAAACTTTTATTCCTTTGAACTTATCATGTATGTATCGATAATGTGTGTGTACTTAAGCTCCAAAAATATAAAAGAAAACTACAAAATAGTGTGTAATCATAATACATCTTGTATGTTATATCTGGTTGTGTTAATGTATGAAGAAATAAAAACTAAAAAAAGATATATTAATAACTGTTCATTGGTACATCTTTTTAACTCTTAATTGTTGTTATATTGTCTTTACTTTAATTGAATATATAATATATCATTTATCATATCATATATATTGTATCATGTTCTTTTAGAACAAAATCTCCCTTTATATTTTACGGGTCACTCAAGGTACTTTTGTTTTGGATATCTAAGAACATCTACTGGAGGCGTTTAACATCCCAGATCTACCAAACATTGAACATTTATTGCTCCTGATCCTTACGAAACCTGAAATGTGATTGCAACATACAACAACAATTAGCAGAGTTTTTATTACTTTATATAAAGGTTTCAATTACTAAATATTATAAAGTTATAAATAAATACATCTTATCGTAAATTGGTCCTACCAGAAGTCACAGATAAGACACAGGACTTGGGTAAATTTCAAAAGAAACATTAATAGTGGTTTTTATAACCACCCCAACAATACACTATAAATTTTCAAATTTCATCTTATTTCAAGTTTTCAAATTTTATACATTATTACTTTAAAATATTTAATTAAACAAATATAAAATAATATGTAATTACCTTTGTTATTATATTTCGAACCAACGTAATCACCTTATTAACGACATAAAAAAATAGAGCATACACAAAAACTTTTTCAACAGACAAACGAAAAGAATCTCTACGCTTTCTACACATATCATTTCACCTCTCAATCTTACAATCCTATTTGTAGGTTCAAGTCTCTATCTCAAACATGCAATAATTCACAAAATAAATTGTTTCAGTTTATAAGTTAGTTGCACTTATATTAAATAATAAATTACTAGTTTTAAATTTAAATAAGGTTTAATAACAATAATTTTAATTAATTTCATTAACTACATACCTATAGGAAATTTTTTTTGTGAAACTCCTTCATTGCTACTCGCAAACACAATTTCCAAGAGAACTAGCTTCTCCAAAAAACTTCAATTGAAGATCACGATTGTTAGAAATAAATACAAAAGCCAAATAAATATAGCCATACAAAATTATCGAAAAAAATTAGGTCATCAAAAAAGTAAATCGTTAAATTGAAGGAAAACACCACGATCACAATGGTGCTCACAGAATGTCGAGCAATGCTTTGACAAGGGAGAAAACAGTAAAGAAAGTTTCAGAGATAGAGAGAGAAAAACGATGTTAGAAATGTAAAGAAAACCAAGAAATGATAAAAAAAATAATAAATAGGGACACAATGTTTAAATTTTTTGTTTTCCTATTACAAACGATCTAGCTATTAGTTATAGTAATTTGTGCAAATTTTTAATTTTAAATTTATATAAAAAAATATATATTTATAAATTTTACATATGGTTAGGTTGTCTATAACAACTTTCTGATATTTAAAAAAATAAAGAATATAATAATTAAAGACAACTTAGCCAACACTCATGATTATATATGTTGTAGTCGACTTGACTGTCAGTAACCTATTTCTAATATTTTAAAATAATAATATAATTATTACTGACTACTTAGTCGTCACTATGTATAAAAAAATTAAATATTAAGAAGAAAATGATTAGGAATGGCTCAGCCATTGCACACCTTTACTTAATTAATGATGTCAAAATGTGGGGATGTTACTAACGGCTCATTCATCATAAAGTTGGCTCGTCAAAAAATGTCTCGTCTAGATGATCATATTTTAAAGATGACTTGGCTATCGGTAACCAACCGATCACGACGAATCATCAATAAAGTTGTCAACAACCAAGGCGTATATAGTAGTAGTAGTAGTAATATTAGAGTGTATGTATCTATATTTATGTCAAGCCATTAATAGGCAAGGCGTATATAGTAGTTGTAGTAGTATTATTAGTGCGGAATTTAAGATTTCTACAACTGAACCGGCAAGTGCACCGGGTCATCCAAGTAATACCTCAGGTAAGTGAGGATCGATCCCACGAGGACTGAGGAACTGAGCAATAATGGTCAGCTGATTGGCTTAGTTAGGCGAATAAAGAATTAGGTTAGTGGTTGAAATTGCATAAAATAATAAACCAAAGAGTAAAGAAAGCAATTAAGATGTATAGTGTAAAAACAGTGAGAGAAAACAATTAAAGTATCGGAGATGTTTACTTTTCCGGATTAAAACTTCTTACCAACTATTTGAACAATGCATGATTCATTTCATGGCAAACTGTAAATGACTAAACCCTAATGTCTTAGTGATTTAGTCTCATCTAATCTTCATTAACCTCCACCATCATCGTCACTTAATTCCAATTAGAGGGTTAAGTTCGAAACTAGTTTATGGCCACAAAAACCCTAATTACCTAAAGCTAACAGGATTATATGTCACATATCCTAATTAGTTCATGTAGTTAGCAATTTAGGTGGAATTTACTTTCAAGCTGTGTCTAGGTGAGAGGCCTCTTCCAAGGGTCACAAGAACGCATCTAGAATAAGGGTTATACTTTCATTCCACCCAAATTCATAAAATTAAGTGCAAAAGTAATCCTTGAAACTAAATTAGTACATTGATTAAAATAGAAAAGTAATAATCTCAATCCATAGAAATAAATAGAGCTCCTCACCTTAACCAAAAGGTTTAGTGACTCATGACTTACAGAGAAAAACTTGGGTTCTAAAAAGTGCGGAAGTCTGATCCCCCAAAAAGGGTAGATCTTTTTCCTTTTATACTAACCTAATAAAATAAAATAGAAATATAAAAATTCTAAAACTAAAAGATATTATTTTTAAATAAAAATTACAAATATAAAATAAAAGATAACTAATAAAGGCTAAGTCCAACTAGAAATACTCCAAGAGTGGGTCTTCAATTCGAATCAAAGGGGGCAGAAACGTGCATGGTTGTGAAGCTTGTTGGCGCTAAGCTTGGCGTTTAGCGCCCAGAGGAGGGCTTCAGCTCTTTTCCTTTGTTTTTGCTCTAAACTCTGCCAAATTGCTCCGAATTTCACCTGAAATCATAAAAACACTAAAACAACTCAAATTAGCATCCAAAGAGAATTTTTTGCACCCAAATATAATAAAACTTAATAAATTCTAACTAAAAACAGCTAAAAATAAACAAAAAAGGGTGCAAGATGTTCACGCATCAATTATATATGTAGGAACAAATATCAGAGCATTTGTCTCAAGATCAAAAGTGTGCTGCCACTGAAGGTGTTCCCTCAAAAGTATGCAATTGAAAAAGTCTGTGGTCCTGAGAATGGTAAGTGAGTCCGTGGTTCTAGTAATATTATATGTCCTAGTGGTTTTGGTAAGTCAAAGCGTATTCTTAGAGTTGCAAATTGTGGTGGCTCTAGCAGTGTATCACAATAGCATGATGCGGATTTAGAGAGGCAACTTCAACAAGCTAAGGATCAAGTGGCAACTTTTCACACATTTCTAGTACAAAAGTATGGTGATAAAGTACCTACTTTTTCAGGTGACGTGCCACACACTTAGTCAGACTTAATGTACCTCATGGCTTGTTTATTTAATTTTTAGATATGTATAGTTTAAACCATGTTATTAGAAATAATTTTATTTGTTAACGTATAGAATTTTAGAACATGGTTGATTTAATTTTTTTCATGAACAATGCATATTCTGGACCATTGTTATTTAGTTTGTTATATATTGTGGTTTATTATTGATTATTGTTGTTTATTTAATAGTATCTCTTAATGTAAAATATTTTGAAAATAGTAATATATATATATATATATATGTATATACACACACATGAATAGAAGGAAAACAATTTCAAAAAAAATAATTAGCAATTAATACCTAGAAATTATTTTTTACAAAAAAAAAAAACTAAAAACATCTAATTAGCCACAAAAGGATGTGTTGTTAAATAAACCATCAATATTGGCAACCAAAAAAAGCATGGAAAAAACCAGTCTACCTATGTTAACCACAAATAAAGCTTGGCAAAAGTTGAATTTATTTTTTACATGTTTTTATTTTGCCACGAAAAAAACTGTTGTTAAATAACAATTAACATTGGCCACGGAAAAAAATTGGGCTAAAAAAACCCCGTTTTCTCCATTTTTGCCACGGGTAAAGCGTGACAAAAGCAAAAGTTGTTGTGCATCGTTTCATTTTGCCACAAAACAGAGCATGCCCAAATGGCAAAATATGTGGCTAACAAAGGTCCATAGGCGTAAAAATGGTGGCTAATTAAAAACGCGTCACCCTCTTTAGCCAAACATAGCACACTATGAAGGTCAAAATAATAAGCAATTTCAGAGGCAACATACACAATATGGCTTTAGAGGAGGTAGATTCAGCAATTTTTTGTGACAGAGGAGGCAGAACAGGCAATTTTGGAGAAAGAAATAGATTTTCAAGACCATGAATCACTTGTCAAGTATGTCACAAGCTAGGGCACTCAGCTGCATAGTGTTGGTACAGATATGATGATAGTTATGAACCAAGAAATTTTGAGTCAAGGAGTAGTAACAATGATTCAGACAATATCCAGATGCACAATTTCAAAGGCCATGTCCAAGAGCAAACATGGCTACAAGTAATGCCATAGTAATTCCCTCTACATTGAGTGATCCGAATTGGTATCCAGCCTCATGAGCTACGCACCATATGACCCCCGATCCATACAACCTGATGCAGAAAACAACTTATGATGGTTTAGATCAAGTCATGATTGGAGATGGTTAAGGTTTGCAAAGAACTCATGTTAAAAACTCTTTATTTAAATCTGATTTGAGCACAAAATTGTTTACGTTAGCCAATTTGTTGCATGTTCCTAATATTACTAAGAACTGATTAGTGTCAATAAACTTGCAAAGGTTAACAAAGTCTTATTCGAGCTCCATGATGACTTTTGTTGTGTCAAATCCCATGAGACTAAGGAATTGCTCCTCCTTGGCTCAATTGAGAATGGACTGTATAAGTTTCAAACTTCACCCTTACTCTTCAACCAACTAAAGCAATGCTTGTTGCTAGATGTGCCACAAATAATGCCAAAATCTGGCACAATAGGCTAGGACATCCTTCATCTCTTGTATTAATCAGAATGTTAAATGATTGTATTCTGATGTTTGATATAACTAAAATTGTTTGTACTGCATGTTGCTTAGGAAAATCATATAACTTATTTTTTCCCACATCCTCTACTACTACAAGAAAAATGGTAATTACCGTCGGATTTACCATCGTTCTGTAATTGGCGATATAAACGGCGGCAAAAACCCCTTACTGGCGGATTTTTTTAGTCCGACGCTAATTACTGGCAATCTTTCTGTCAGTGTTTTCAATGGATTGTCGAGCCTGGGTTGATTTTTACTGTTGGATTAATTCAACAGTAACTTTGGCACCATTTCGCTTCAAATGGCACCAAAATAGATTAATCCGACGGTACATGCGCCGGTAGGATTTTTATCTTTTATTTTTTTAGCATAGTTTAGCCATAATTGACAGTCAAATCAAATTAGAATTCTTGTTAACAAAATTGTTATCACAAATCTAAAATTAGCAAAAATTAACAAATTATGTTATTAAAAATAAATGGTATGAAGACAATAAAATGTCATAAAAGTAGAATAGTGTACCCTAAACAAACAAAAATGCAAAAAATCCTAACCCCTACAGATCATGATAATCGTCGTCATCGGCGGCGGTGGAGACGTGGTCTCCCTATTAACGCAAAGGAGTAGGTGCAGCAGTTGGTGCCCTACCAAGAGTAGCGTTGCTGCTGGAACCAGTAGCGCTACTGCCTCCAGCGCGCATCTGCTAGCTGTACTCCTCCATCTGCTGTTGCAATCGCTCGAGCTACTCCAGCTTCTCCGTCAAGTCCGAGCTAGCGGCATCGTGTACAAAAATCTCTCGATACCTCTGCTCAGACTGCTCCTACTAATGGTGAAGCTTCTGTGTTAGCTTCTGCACCTCCTCCCTCAGATCGATAACTTCTTGGGATCAGCAGGGCTGGTACCAGAGGCAGAGGCAGAGGAAGCAGCCAATGCAGAGGAGCAAAGGGCACTAGAAAAGAATGAGTCCAACCCGAAGTAGCGATTCTTGTGGGGTTCAGAGGTGGTCTTGCGCTAAATCCTGTTGACATCCATGACTGAGGCCTTGGAGCCGGCTTCGTCGGCTCCACCAAGCGGCTGAGATTGCTGGGTCGTGGCCTCCAACCTCTGCTGATACTCTTCCCGCATCATACACGTTAGTTGTGATTAGGATAATAGTTAAATAATTGACTTTAAACCAAATGAAGCTGAAATTTATGATGAATTTAAACTCACATAATGGGTCGTTGACCACTCGTCAATAAATCTCTCATTGTTTGCCTTCAAAGTGTGGGTATACTTGAAGGTCTCTGCCAATGTCGCCTTACGATCCAACGACTTAGACTATAAATTAATATATCAACCAAACATTAAAATAAATGAACAAATTAAACAATGACAGATTAACATATATAAAGCAGGAAATCTCTATTCTAATTTTGAAAACATAATTTTAATTTTTTTATTTAAATAAAAATCTTATAAAAATTTCAATAGAGTCTCCCCTGAAACTTGGATTTAGCCACTCTTGAAGGGTTCCATCCAAACCAAATTAACATCATTATTTTCACAATCAAGCATTTTGTAAACAATTTCAGCAGCATGAATCAGCAAACAGTTAAATAATCCAACATTTTCCAGCAATCTTAGAGCTTAATCTAACCTATCATAACCACCTAAATCCACTAAAACTGAAAATTAGTTACCTTAAACTCTACGAACTAAATTGGATAACTTGATGAAAAAGGAAGTTAAACACCGTAAACTCTACTAACTAATTCAAGCAACATAAAACAATGCCAAAATTCTTACCAGTCTCGTCTTCATCTTCATGAAGGTTTCCAACCCACCTGTATACCTCGACAATTTGGGCAAAGCGCTGTTGGCAATGTTTGTCAGACATCGACACTTGAACCCCTCTTTATCTCTAAAATGAGCCTCCAGGTCACGCTTGATGTTTGGACGGATCCATGAGGTCAGGTGGACTTTTCCCTGACGAACATCACTTATCATCTGCTGAAAATGTTTGGCTATCCAGTGGTCTTAGATCTTTCGGATCATGAGGTGATGCTCTGCATCCCATATAAATTTCAACTGCACATAGTGATTCACTAACATTAGTTAGTTGGAATAAAATACAGTTCAAATACAGTAAATCAATTCTAACCAAATTGGGTTTTTACCACCCACTTTTGAAGCCAACGCTCTCTGGTATCAGCCAGGATCTGCGTGTAGGTTGGTCATGGATGGTCGTACATGGACTTAATGACCTCTCCCGTGTGCAAGCATTGGCGTTTGGTGTAAACCTGTCACAAAACAAATCGTACAGTAACAATCACATAAGATAAAAAAACTTAACATAAACAAACTTAATAATATAAAATTAAACTCATGACAGCATGCCATCGGGCCAAATCCTCAGCCGGATGACAGGCAATGGTGGAGGGGCATCCTGCTCAGGGGCATTGGAGGTATCACCCACCACAGGCTCTGTCAACGGGGTCGCTGCATCTGCAGCGGGTGTAGCAGAAGGAGGCACTTAGTTCGGGTTTGGGACCATGATAAATTTCTGGTCCAATGAACTCGCCTGTGACGTCACATGAGGTTGACGGGGTAGCCAGGGTAGAAGGCAATGACTGGGCAGCCCTGGGAGCTTCGGTGGCAGCCCGCCTTCTACCATGACCATGTGTCCTACTCGACCTACCTCTGCTGCTTGTGGTCATGTCTGTGCAGTGAATATATTAATAACATAACAAACACCAACGAATAATAACATAAGAAGCTCAAGAAATAATAAGTAATTTGAAAAGTGGTTTAGTTTAATAAATTAAAAAAAGAAAAGAAAATTATAGTGTTTTAGTTTCAAAAATAATTAAGTTAGACTTTCAAACCATTCTAACTTTATTCCAACAAAGCATTCTAACTCTCAAAGCATTCTAACTTTGTTAACAATTTTTCAAAACATTCTAACTTTCAAAACATTCTAACAATAACAAAATTATCCTATTTAAGCTCAAGAGAGCACAAAATAACATAATGAAACATCACTAGCAATGAATATGGCAAAACGCTGTAATTAATCAACATAAACCAGCAGTTTCAGCAGCAATATGAATAAGCAAAATAAGCATTAAAATAGTAATTTCGTAACAAGGCAACAACAACCAGCGAATCATCAAAATAGTTAAACATTGCTCAAACAAATTCAGCAACAATTCTTCAACCAAATTAACAGTAAAATGCAGAATTAATGATTTAGACTAATTCAAATAATCCCAGCAACAAGAATCAACAATCTTAGATAATAATTCTAAACACATTAAGAAGAGATCATAACTTATTAATCTAACTAAATTATCCTAACCTAACCACCTAAAAACAATTTACAATAGGAATTAATCTACCTAAAATCAATGGAAACTAATTCAATGAAAACCCTGACCACCTAAAATCAACTAAAACAGAAATCAATCTAATTAAACTAACTAGAAGAGAGAAAAGAGAAAACCTCGAACTAAAATGGGCGGTTCGAGCAGCTGCGGCAGGGTAGCAGTGGCAGGAACAAAGGACAAAGAAGGGGGTGTTTCGAGCAGCGGTGGTGGTAGTCTTTCCAACAGCGGCAAGGCAGGGCAGCAGCAGCAGCGGTGGCGGTCTTTGCAGCGGCGGTAGGGGGCTGGAGAGAGACTGAGAGGTGAGAGATTAGAGAGAGAAGAAGATGAGAGAGTAAAGAGAAAAACCAATTTCAAAATGAAGGGGAAGACGGTTCACGGTTCGAATTTAGGGCACAATTACCGTTGGATTTACATGCGGATTAATCTGACGGTAACATTATGCGTGTAATCAAAACGCAACGTTTCACTAAATAAGGTTCAGCGTTGGATTTACTCGCTAGTAAGTTCGAGGGCAGCTAGTGCGCCAAAATTTTTTTTCCTCCAATTGTTACCGTCGACGTTACTGTCGGAACATCAACTCCGACGGTAAAATTTTAGGGTGACGAATTCATTGCCAATTCCGTTGGTAATCCTCGAAAAAACTCACTGTTAATGTCTGACGCTAAATCCGACTCCGACAGTAATATTTTAGGGTGACGAATTCATTGCCAATTCCGATGGTAAATCTGAGGAAAAACTCGCCGCTAATGTCTGACGCTAAATCCGACGGTAAATCCGACGGTAATGTACTGTGTATAATAAGCCTCTTGAACTTGTGTATTCTAATATTTGGCTATACTTAATCTCCTCTAGATCACATCTCAAATCAGTTTTTAAATGTTTCCAAAGCATGGTTGAATTGCAATTTGATGCTAAAATTAAAATGTTCCAGAGTGATAATGCAAAGGAATATATTAGTTTGTCTAAAGATTTGCAGGATCAGGGTATCATCCACAGGTTTGCCTGCCTTCATGTGCATCAGCAGAATGGTGATTTAGAAAGGAAGCATTGAGATATTGTGTAGATGGGACTAACTCTCATGGCTAGTGCTAGTGTGCTTCTGAAATATTAGGGTGAGGCTTTTTTGACTGCCATTTAACTTATCATTTTTTCAACACCAGTTCTTAACAATTGCTCTCCAAGAAACCTGATTAACACAATTTGAGGGTATCTAGTTGTCTATACTTTCCTCATCTTCGACCCTATAACAATCACAAGCTTGTGTTCAGATCTGAACCAACAGTATTTCTTGGTTATGGTATGTAGTATAAAGGATTTAGGTATTTACTTCCCTCTGGAAAAATAAGTATCACCAAGCAATGTGTTATTGATGAATCCACCTTCCCTTTCCAAACTGTGTCTTCAAATCTGCCCTCACCCTCATCTACTGACCATCACCAACCACCTTTTCTTCCTATACACCATCAATTTCACCCTCGTCATAACCCTTAATTCTCCATCCCCTTACTCAAACACAACATTACATATTACTCCATCTTATTCTACCATGACGATGTCAACCCAACCTCCTTTAGACACTTACCGAATTTCTAAAACCACCACAACCAGTGAACTCTCATCCCATGACCACACGATCCAAAGCCAGCATCTTCAAACCTAAGGCCTTCAACACATCTCTGGTCCTAAAGATAGTCAAACAAGAATTAGCCACACCTCATTAGAAACATGCCATTGATAAGGAATATGCTGCTCTCATGCGCAATAATACTTGAACTTTAGTCAAATGTCCACCCGATAAGAATGTGATAGGCTGTAAGTAGGTGTTTCGAGCTAAATTCAATGTTGATGGCTCCCTCCAGAAGTACAAGGCGTGTTTGGTCACTCAAGGTCTCCATCAATGACCTGGTTGTGACTTTAAAGAGACATTTACCCCGATGGTCAAACCTGCTTCCATCCATATGGTGCTAAGCATTGTAGTGTCGAATGGCTGGCAGCTAAGACAGGTCAATGTTAACAATGCCTTCCTCAATGGTGAACTTGAGGAAGATGTGTACATGGTGCAGCTAAAGGGCTATGAATCTGGGGACAGGTCTATGGTTTGCAAGCTTGCCAAGGCCTTATATGGGCTAAAACCAGTCCCAAGAGCATGCTACACTAAGTTGCATGGTGTGTTTCGCTATCTTGGATTCCAACCAACAAAATCAGATGTTTCCTTATTTTCCAGATTTGATGGTTCAAAAAATTTGTTTGCTTTGGTCTATGTAGACGATATCACATACATACAGGGAGCTCTCCCACTCTAATTTCTCGCAGGGTTCATCAATTAAATCAGAATTTTGCTCTTAAGAATATGGGTGCTCTCTATTATTTTCTTGGTATTCAGGTTAATTCAAATGGTTCAGTTGGTATTGCATTGATTCAAACCAAATACATCCAAGAGATACTCAAGAATGCAAACATGGGTGAGTGCAAAGGGTGATTTACTCCCTTGGCATCCGATACCAAGCTATCCAGCCAAGAAGGATCTCCATTTTTTTATCCTAGTCTATATAGAACAATTGTGGGTAATCTTCAATATGTCACAGTAACACGTCTAGAAATTGCCTTTGCGGTGAATCGAGTGTGTCAATTTCTTTATCACCCATTGGACTCGCATTGGAAAGTAGTGAAGTGAATACTTCGCTACCTTTGTGCTACATCCTCTCATGGTCTTCACATCTCACCTACATCTGATTGTAAGCTTACTTGTTACACAGACAGTGATTGGAGCAATGATTCGAATGATCAGAAGTCCACTATTGACTACTGTATTTTTTTATGGTTCAAATTTGGTGTCTTGGTTCTCATGAAAGCAACATGTAGTGTCACGCTCCAGCACAAAGGCAGAGTATCGTAGGATCGCAGCCAAGGTTTTGAAAATCAAACCGGTCATCAAACCCCTCTAGACACTGGTTCATTTGTTTAGTGGTCTAAACGATTCAACTGTGGTCCAACCGAAAAAATTGTTTTATATTAAAATAATAAATAAATTATAAATAAACACTTTAAAACATAATTATAATCTAATATAAAATTAAAATATCTTCTAAATTTAAAGCACTACATAAAATGTCATCATCCAAAGTTTTAAGATTTTTAGATAAAGTACAACCTTAAATATTTTAATGAACTAAAGCTTTTGCTTTCAAAGTTTGCTATAAGAGAAACGAAAATCCTTTCTTTATTCTATAAATGTTTGCTATGATGACATTGATCAATAAAACAATTACATCCAAAAAATCATACAAAAAAAATCAAACCATTTCCAACTCTAGTTTAAATTTGTCCAAGCAACAAAGAAAAAGAATGAAGGTTTCCTCACCAAAATAAAAGAATGAAGGTTCCTCGAACTAGCAGCGGTACAATCTATATCATTTAACACAAACTAGAAGTTCAGAAACCTTATTCTTCCATAGCTACAGGCTCAAAGCTATCACCACCTAATTCTAACCTGCCACCTAACATGCCAAAAATTTCTAATTAAGAGAGGTGTCTCCATTCTCATAGTAAAATTGTATTCACTTGAGGATACTCAAAACAAATTAGGAAAAGCAAAAGGATTTCACAATAACCCCGAGCTAAACTTGACACTTTAATGCTCCTTTATCATGTTACTCAATAAATCATCAAAGCAGTCACAATCCAAGCACATGTAAATCACAAAACAGCCAAACAAACACAACAAGTCAGCAACACATCACTAATCAATAATCACAATACATTCAAAAACTAAACAATAATTAGTAAATTAAAATCACAACACAAAAACAGCAGCACGGAGCTTTGAAATAATAAATAATCAATAAATCCACTTCAAGAAACTAATCAACTAATTATCCAACAGAATCAACAATACCTCAATTGTAATTTTGGTATCAATCCTGGGGCTAGACAGAAATGTGTTTATGAACCAAGGAGATTTCCACCCTGAAGGTGATTCAAGGCTTCTCCTAAAAGGTGTTCCATTAAAAATAAAACCAAACAAGCAATCAGTCAGAAACAGTGCAATAATTGCCATCAAATAATCAACAAAATCATAACCTAGGTACAATTAAATCACAAAACAAAATAGTAAAACACAACACACAAAATCAGTAAAGAACCAGAGCTAATCACTAGTCAGTAAAGGCAAAGACCGGTCTGCCGACAACAAAAGTAAAGGAGCAAATATAAGCTTTCATCTCAATTGGCTTCGTGTTCGGGAGACATGGGAAAAGCCTCATTTCCGGCAATGATCCTTATCGCAATCAATTATTCAACAATTATTATTACAAAGAAAAATAAATACCTAGAGCTAGAAGTTGGAAGCCTGGAAAAAAGCAAAGCTGGCAGGGACAGTGGCTGGCAAGAGGTAAGACAGTGGCTGACGGGGTAGAAGTGTGGAACAGAGCTGGCGCTATGGGAAGTGGCTGCGTGACGAAAAGTGGCGCTGGTAGTGGTTTCAATTTTCAAAGATCAAACAAAGCTAGCTGCACGACGAAAAGTGGCTACGCGAATAGAGCTGGCTAACGCTGGCTGGACAAAAGTTGCGACGACGGTGGTGGCTGGATGGAGGTTGCAGCAGAAGCTCGAGGTCTAGCCGTCTAGGTGAGTGCTGCTTCGCGTTCTGCTTCCCGTTGTGGAGACTGGAGAGGAGAGGGGTAATGGTTAGGAACTTAGGGAGTTAGGGTTCAGCAACCAAAATGCATCCATTTTTGACACAATTCAAAAATCGGCCGGGTCACAGTTCGGTTCGACCGACCAGTTCTCAATCGGCTCGGCAGTCCAACGACGGTTTTCTAATTTGGCGGTTTTGACTTTTGTCTGAACTGTATTTGGCAGCGGTTCACAATTTGACCGGCCAGTTCGAACCAATTTTCAAAACTTTGATCGCAGCACTTATTCCAGAAACTACATGGCTTAAGAACTTGTTGAATGAGCTATGCATGCCTCTTCGCACTCCTCTTCTCATTTACTATGACAAACTTAGGGCACTTATGCTAGCAGCGAATCCTATCCTTCACTCAAAATTGAAGCATTTTGAGATGGACTTGAGTTTTGTTCGAGACAGTGTAGCAAAAGGCAAGGTTGCGGTTCGTCATATTCGAGGCACGGTTTAAATAGTAGATATCTTTACCAAATCAGTTTCATCTAAGTTGTTCCATGATTTCAGTCACAAACTCAGGATTGGAGAGTGTCGGGTCCTGAGGTTGAGGAGGTGATAATAGTAAGAAGTAATTAGAGTTATAGTGGTTATACTAGCTAGTCTGCTAAGTGTAATTATAAGTGGTTAGAGTTTGTTATAACTGTGTCACCTAGGACAAGTTAGTTAGACTAATCCTTAGCTTGTCTATAAATACAGTGTAATAAGTCTCTCTCTGCGATTGGTTCAATAATTACAAATTAAAATCTTCTACACTCTTCTCAAACTTTCTTTTGTCTCTCAAACTCTCTTCTCCCTCCTTAAGCTCATGCTTAATACCTTTTAGTAGCAAAAACATCATTGCCACCGTTATTTTGGAGTTTAGTCACAGTTTTTTTTGTGACTAAACTTCTTATTTTTTGTAGTAGGTATTACTATATATTGTAATCTTTCATATATATATTTTGTATTCTGCATGTTTCAACTTTTAACAGACTAAATAACTTTGCTTTTGCTTTTTTAATTTTTGGGTTATTTATTATTTAATTCTGTGGGATAGTTAACCCTTAATACTTTGCTACTTCTTTTGGATTTCTAAATTTCTTATTTAGAATAATAAATTTTGCAAACTAGAAGCCATTGGTCAATATTGCCTCCCTGTTATGTTCTTTTTGAAATAGATATTAATTGTACTACCTAAAATTTCTTTTTGAAATAAAACGGATTTTATGTCGAAGATTAATACATAATGTCCGTTGACAAATAAATTGTAAAATTATTTTAATAATAATATAAAACAAAAACACCCCTAATCTCATGTATATTTGAAAAAATTGAAAGTTCAATTTGATCTGAGTCCCAATTTCTTCAAATTGAATCCGAGATTAAACTAATCGGATAAAATTCAAATCAATATCAAACTGCAATAGAATTGGTTTACATGTATTTTTCTAATCTTAAAGATGAATATTATTAAATCTTAAAGATGAATAGTTTTTATTATTAAATCTCAAAAACACCGTTCTGTTTTCCATTTTTATCTGTAATATTATTAAATCTTAAAGATGAATAATTTTTATTTTTCTAATTATATTCGTAGAAGATTGTATTAAAATCTTATTTTTAAAATTATTTTTAAAATATATATTTAATATTTAATTATTTTATCATATTTTTAATATGTTTAGGAGATATTTTGTTATTTTTATTTTTAAGTCTTTGTGACTGTTAAAATTTTTTTTTTTTAGATATTTTGGTGGTTTGCCCGAAAATATAATTATCATGGTGTAATTTGTAGGCACTGATGTTTAATCTTATGTTTAGTTAACACTAGTAATTTTATCCGTAATAATGTTACGGGAATATAAATCTTTTAAAATTATGTCAATTTTGTTATAATATTATAGATTATGGCACAAAAAATTTATAGAATCAAATTACGTTCACAAAAATGTCGTAGGAGATACCCATCAACTAAAAAGACCAATCTCTATCATAGTTATCAATTTCGAACTGGACCGTCCGGTTCAATAGAAAAATCGATGAATCGAACTTTAAACCAATCCGAATAACTTTTTTAACCGTTTCTACAATTGACCCGTTAAAAATCGGTTTGACTCGCCTTAAATCGGACAACTCAATTCGAACCGGACATATTTGACCGACGGGTCAATGTCCTGGGCACCTCCATGATGCATAAGCAGGGATTGATCTTCCACTAGGGCAACTTGTCCTTTACTATTAATAGGATAAATAATTATATATATTATAAAAGCAACGCCAAGCACTTATTAAGTTAGGACTAATAATTATATATATTATACTAAAAGTAATTATATTTAAATTAAAGCAATACAATTTAAAAAATATAAAATGTTATTTTTATTTTTTCATAATAATATTGTATTTGTTTATTTAATACTTAATTTTGATATTCTAATAATATAAGATATTTTACATAATTATCAATCACCTCTGTTCTTTTGAATAACTATTTCATGCTGTTAATATAAAAATTATTTTTGCTGACGTAGCGTTACATAATTAAATCTAATGCATCAAAATTTTAATTTTATTATAATTGTATATATTTATTTAATTATTACCGGGTCAAACGGTTCGACCAGTGACCCACCAGTTGAACCATTAACCCAGTGACCTAGTAACTTAACCGGGTCGATCGCTGGTTCGGTTATGATAATTATGGTCTCTATAGATAAAAAAATCAAATAATAAGATTTTTAGTTATTATTTCATATGAAAGTTTAATTTTTTTTACTAATAATTAATTTTAACATTTATTATCTAAAATTTAAAAGAATTTAATGTGTATATTTTTACATTTGATTAGGTGTTAAGTCCGTTGCACAAATAGAAATAATTAATTTATATGCTTACTATTTAAAAATAATATTTTTTTCTCTCTATGTATATAAAAATATAATTAGATATTAGCATAAAAAAATTATATTGATAGTTATAAATTAACTCAAAATTAATTTCATTTGAACAATTGAATTTTGATTCTAACTTTTAATTATAATATTAATATTCTTTTTAAATTATATGTAATAAATATTTGAAGGAAGAGAAGTGAAAATATAAATTAAAAAGATAAGTAGTAAAAATTTAAAATTAAATAAAAAATATACATATAATAATAATATTTTTAATAAAATTAACAAAATAAAATTAACATATAAAATATTCTCAATTAATTAAAGCCTTGTAATAAAATATTCAATTCCAAAGTGCACATTCTATACGTTCCATTTTTATATATTCATCTTTAATTTCTAAACTAATTTAAAGATTGGTGAAGTAGTTAACTTATTCATCTCTCTGTTTAAATAAGTGTAAAAGATTTAACATTTAAAATTTATTTTATATATACAACAATTATCTGATAGAATTTAGATTTATAACAGATTAATTATTACTTTTTTTATTTTATTATTATTATTTTTTTACTAAAGATAGAAGATTCGAACGCATAACCTCTTAATTCAGTATGAAGAGACTATCCTATTTGAGTTATAACTCATGAGCGTGTCAAAAATTATTGTGAAAAATAAAAAAAAAAAACTTTAGTTTTCACAAGCATAGCTCTCCAGCTAAGACTTTAATTTCCACAAAAATCTTTAATTTTCATGTAGAAAAATGTAACCAAGTACTCATTGTTACAATTAATCCGCCAAAGACTTGGACTGAGTGTACTAGTAGAGCTTGTGGTAAGAGACGCCGACGGTAGTATGAGTAGTCGAATTGATTTTTCTTTTTTCTCTCTTAGAAATTTCGTTAATCAACCACCCTGCAAAAAAGCTGATATCATTATTGATACTTAATTATAGTCAATTTATCTTTTTTGAATTTCCATGTAAACCATGAATAGTCTTGAAAAAAAATGTTTGCATTATATTTTGTACACATCTTTTTTTTTTTGTATATTTTCTGTATTTATCAAAAACAAATATTTTATATTTTATACTTTTCATGAATAATTCTTTAATACTAGAAGTGAGGGATGTTCAATAAAAATGTACACAAAATTAAAGTATAGTACATTTTTATTTGTGTCTTATCTTGTAGTACTTTATGATGCACGGATACTAACATAAACACGGGACATGCGAACACAAGAATTTTAAAATTTTATAAGATATGGGGACACGGTATATATATAACATATAAAGTATTTTTTAGATACATTACAATGAATTTTTGATATTTTATTGGTATTAAAATATAAAATATTTTTTTAACTTTTTTAATGTCTTCTCATAACTATAGAAAAGTATTTAAAATATTTTTTGTTTTAATAAATAATAATATATATTATTTCTAAATTCATTTCAAGAATACATGTTAAAACACGGTTGGACATGCGTGTCGAACGAATATCGATGAGTGTTGTTTCCAAAATGTGTCCGACACGGATTTGTTTTCAAAATGTGTCCGACACGCGGATACAACTCAACGAAGTGTCCGTGCTTCATAGGTAATATTGCTCAAAACCAAGTAGTACCCCATTTGATTATATTAGGCTTTTGAATTGGATTGGTTTGGAGTTTAAATTAGAATTTTGAATAAAGATAAAATTAAAAAAAAAATTGACTAATTATTGATTATCAATTTAGTAGTAGAATTAAAATTTATAAAATTGAAACATTAAATATTAAAGATAATTTTAAAAAATTTTAAAATATTAAAAACAAAAGTTATATTTTGCCCAACAATGATATCATTGAGATTTACTTGTTCATTAGTAAAAAACTCGAAATTCCAGCGATGTTTACTTATTAATTAGTACTTTTAAATAATGCATCACCATATTGTCACATACATCTTATCTATCTTTCATGGTCCTCCATGTTTTTTGTTCAAGGTCCACACCCTGCAAATGACATTGCAAATGCCATAGGTATTTATAGCAAGGAACATTCAACAAATCAGAAGTGCAATATATCACAGTGCTGATACCCCTAAAACACAAGTGAGCTTGTCACAAGTGAGTCTGAACTCCTGAAAGACTGAAACTGCTCTCAAAGAACTTGTTCTTATAGCCAGCTCAAACAACCTATACTTGTAGATTGAAGCCTGACCTTCAGTGAGATATATAGCATTAGACCGAATGGTTTGTTTGTTTCTTTTTTCCTTCTAATCTTACACTACACTCACCATCGGTTTCTAATTCCACTCTGGATGAGAGGCCAACATATCCTCTATGACCAAGCCTCAATTGCGTATGGATTGAATGTTTAAACTGACAAGATCTAGCCGATAAAAGTTTACAATAAATCTCATTATACAATAATTTTCAATATACATGGTGGTTGATGGTAGGATAACTAATTTCATAGACTTGAACTTCTCAAGAGGCTGAAGACATTGCTTAAAATGCTTTGATAATATACAAGCTTATGAGCATTTATTAATATTGAAATTATGTTTCTAAGAGTAGAAAAAATACCCTGCTGCAACAAATAAAGATGTTTGTTTCACCTCAACCACCACTAATTGGAGGTATTATGGCCAACTCATCTTTGTCTTGAACAACTGTTGTGTCTGCTGCATACTCCTCGTTCAGCGCCAAAACCATGCACCCTTGAATCTCTTCCAAGCTCGGAAACCCTACAAGAAGTTTCTTCAAACAATCTTGAGTGGTGCTTCCAGATGAAACCTCAAGTGGCATCTCACTCAAGCCAGTAATGTCTCGTGCTCTTGCAAAAAACAATACTTTTATCTTCACCAAGGAAGATTCTTTCTTGGTGTCTCCATTCATCGTATCCGCTTCCTTCAAACAAGCAGCAACTGGAGACAAATCAGTACATGTAGGTGAATTCATACAAGTGATTTTGTGGTACTTCAAACAAGGAATAATTATATAGGATCCAAAATACCATATATATAGGTTTCATAATTTTAACTTTTGAGTCTAATTTTGCCCACAAAACACATCTAGAAATGGATTTGAGTATGGTAATATAAAATTGTAAGCAAAAGTGGAACTTATGATCTCCTCCCATAGAGGCAAATGAAGTTGGTGAGCCATATGATGGGCAACTATCTCCTGCGGATTGAGAAAATAATAAATTTGTAGAGAAAAACATATTGCATAAAGATCAAAATCGACGTAAGATTCTAAATATACTATGGAAGTTCTATTTCTTCATTTTAAGCACACAAGAGAGGCTGAATGGCAGTCCGTCCTAAATAGGATCAGACCAAAGAGTACTATAAAATTCTCTAACATATTGACCTACTCTCGTGTAATTTTATGCTCCTACAGGCCTCTTTATGTTTTCGTGCTCCTTGTCCATGTCTATATAGATAGTAAAGATAGTTAAATTATGTGGGATTAGAGGGTCAAACATAACAGTCCAACATTACTAATCACCAATCAGATGAGTAGGAAATAAAAATGTAACATGAACAATTAAGACATCTAATAAACTTCATGAGCATCAAGATCAATCTCAATGTCCTAAACTAATTTGCAAATTAAAAAGAATCAGTTTGTTTCATAGTTTTTTATTGCGGCTGGCGGCTCATGGCAAAGAGCCAAAATCCACCATAGTATTATGGCAAATGGAGTAAAAAACAAAATGTATATTCAAAAAACTAACATGCAGAAAAACTGCACATGTAATAGATTATAAAATCTAAGCAACACAAGCAACTTTTTCAGTAAATTCAGCAGCAAATAGACACAACATTAAGTCTTAACACGCCAAAGACAAAGACAGAGAATTTAAATGTCAACCATGACATAGCCAAATACTAAAAAACACAAAAGAAACACCAAAGACATTGTCTTGAAGGGGCTGTTAGTTGTCTTGAAGTATACATAGTGAGTAGTTACTTATGTAAAATTGTAAATCAAAATAAAGGATATAAAAAGTGAGGTTCAGAACTTCAGACTAAGAGAGGGAATGGAAGAGAGGAATAAACCACAAAAAAAAGGGTTAGCAGAACAGAGTCTCGAAAAGAGAGTGAAAGAAGAGTTGGAAAAGGAAACCACCTGGAATGGAGGAGGGCTAACCCGCAGCGGCGATGATAATGCGTCGGCACCACCAGCAGCAGAGAAAATGCGAGAGAGAGAGAGAGAGAGAGAGAGATTTGGGGTTGGTGAGGGAGAAAAGGGGTAAAGCTGCCTGAAGCTTCCTAAGAAGGTAAGATCTTTCTCTAATTTAGATATTAGGTTTTCTAAATTACCAAAATAACCCTCGAATGCAGAAAATTTTCCAACAAACCCGCCATTTTCTCCATTCAGGTTGTGGACTACCATGGTATTGCCACAATTGTAGCTGCTGTGATTCCCACAATGCAGCGACCCGCATATGGCGGGCGGGGCCAAAACCAGCCATGCCATTTCACCATGGCCGCTGTTTTAAAACACTGGTTTGTTTATAATCCAACAAGCTCAGCTAACTATAATCCAAACTCTATTTAAAAGGGAAGGTGCAGTGGGACTTAATTAAGCTTAAGTGGCTTAAGCCTAAATAATAAAATCTCTACAATTCAAAGGCAATATGCCAAACTTGTTTCAGAGACTAAACAAGTAATGGCAATAGTATTAGACTGTGAAAGTCGCCAATAGTAATACCAAAAGAAGTTATCATCTTCAGTAGATGAACTAATCACATATGTTTGGCAACATTGTGCTACATTTATAGAAGGACGACAAAGCAAATCAACAGGATAAGCTTGGACACATGAAGAACGAACTAGATGAATATTACTGTAGTAAAATATCCCTCACTGGAAGCTTTACTAGCCGAAATTCATATAATTTAAACCACCTAAAACCTGTGAATGGCATAGCCAAAAGCACAAAACTTCAAATTCCCTAGTGCTAAGTGATTCCATTGCTATCTTTGTCAAGAATGAAACAATAATTTCCAAGCAAAAATTTTCTGGCCCTTCCACGCAGAACAAAATTTATGTAGAAAATCTTGTAACAATACCATGGCCAAATACTAATTTTACACTGTGTCCCAAAATTTGTGTTAAGGAGAAGTTATATAGAGCATGGTCATACAAAATATTATAAACACTTATCATTCCTCTATATTATAAACATTTACCATTCTAATCCCTCTTTCCATCAATAAACTCATTAATCCTCTTTACTAGTTAATCAAAAGGAAATAGTTATATGGATCCATGAAGAGGCCAATGACAATAAAACAGAACATAGGAGACACGGTTAACCTGAATCAACTCAACTATCATTAACATGAACAAAAACTGCTTGCTAATTAATCCAAAACAACTAACAACAACAGTCATCGATTGCAAAAATCACTGTTCAACGCAAGTAGCAACAAGTGTAGAATTCACCCGCTCAGCATCAATAAACCTAGATAATTGAGATAACGAATCAAATGAATTTAAAATAAATAACTATTCTGTTAACAATACAATTGTAGCATAATAATAAAAAATAAATAAGTAAATAAATAAAAGTAAGCAGTGCACACCTTGCAGCGAACCGAAGGCGGTGGCGTGAAGACTCAGCTCGTCACGGAACACGGCTGAGAGATGGATGAGAGACGAGAACTCCGGTGAGATAGAGGAGCAGTGGTCAGTGGAAGAGACGACGATTATTTTTTCCCCGGTCAGAAAGAGAGAAATAGTGGGACTCTTTTCTTTCAGGTAGCAGGCCTTATTTGGATAGAGTTAAATAAACACCCGTACAGGCCTGAAAGTTTTTTTTTTTTTTAATAATATTTCTTAACTCGACCGATCAAAAACTTCAATGCTTATCATTTTCAGATCGATTTTGGATCAAATTTTGGGCAGACTTGGCTTGGCCTGAAGTTACGTTTTATAGTTAAAATATATATTTTATGTTAAAATTGATAACAAAATGTTATATTCTTATACTTCCATTAATATTTTTTTATGTATAGTATTGTTTTTTATTTAATATAATATAATTTATTTTAGTATAAATGTTATACAATATTTGTTAAATTTTATTATTTTATTATATAAAATTTTACAAAATTTTATATACTAATTATCCATAGAATTGATCTGATTTAACCTATATTTTTGGGGATTCATTTAAGGTCAGATTCAAATTATTAAATTAGGCCCAATAAAATATTAGTGTCAGATTCACGTCTATTTAAATCTGCCCCAACCCATATACACCCTCCCTATAGGTCTTTATCACATCAACAAATAATAAAGGAATGGTGAATTCTATTATGTAGAAGAGAGATTTTTTTTATATGTGTAAAAATTTATTGTCTTTTTCTTAGTAGAATAAGTATCTAAAAAGAGAGTACAATTAAAGTTATAGTAGAAGACAAAAATTGATTTTGATGCAGAGTGTGGACCCATTATAGTAGATAAATTAAAATATTTAATAATATAAAATTAATTAGTTATTAATTATAAATGATAATAATGGGTTAATTTTTGTTTTTTTTAATAGATTTAAGTTTTTGGGCCAAGTCAATTTTTTTTGAATTTGGGTCTTAATTAAATTTTTTTAATAAAAAACAAAAATAATAAACATAATATCTTATGGATTTGGAGGTTATTTGAATTTTTTTTTGTTTGGGTCTTAATTGATTTTTTTTTTGTGTAAATATAGATGTTGATTGATTTTTTTTATGAAAAGTGGACAATTTTTTTATCATGAAAGATGTATTTTTGTGTTCTTGAAAATATTAATTTAGTCTTATTTTCACATGTTATTTTTATTTTAATATTCTCAACAATCTTATTCTTAATAATATTTTAGACTATAATCATTCATTAATTATGGTTTAATTATTAGTTATATGGTTAATTTTTGTAGCAGGATAAATAATATGCAGGATAAATAATTATAAAAAAATTATAATAGTACACAAAAATAAAATGCTTTAACATTTAGAATTTAATTTTGGTTCGTTTAGAGTTTATTTTGATGATAATATTTTTTGTACGTGATAAAAATTTGTGTATTGTAACATTTTTTTAAACAAAAATATCTACCAAAATCATTTAATTTAATTTATATTACTTTTTACATATGTATAAATATTTTATATTTTTAATTATTAGTATAAATATATCTATCTACATATTATTAAGTGATCACTTACATGTTAATATATACATAGTTTAGCCACCTATACTATACTTTTTAATTGATGCCTAATTTTGTTTGATTTATTTTTGCTAATAATTTTTAAATTATTATAATTATTTTACTTTTATCTTTTTAAATCTAAAATAAACCATTTAATTTTTTTTGACAAATTGACCAAAAATTTTAGACACCACAACAAATATCTACATAATTATATATAATAAAATACTCAAATATTTATACATTATTAAATTAACCTTAAATGTATCGAATATAAATTATTAATTAAACCATATCTTGTTTTATTAATTCAAGCGCCTCTTGCCGAACGAGAATCATTTTCAATATTTCTTCGTCAACAATACTCAACATGTTATTATCATTATAATTTATCACGTCCCAACAACAATCCTCCGTCAACGCAAAAATAAAATTTTGACAAGTAATAAAGCATACCTATCATCAAAGATTAACTGCTTTAAATTTAACTAACACACAAAAAATTAAATTCTAAATTTAAATAACCATTCTAACCAATAAAACAATAATTTTTTACAAATTCAGTTATTCACCGTATTTTTATTTTAAAAATAATTTACCAGCAAGTAAAAATTTAAATAACAATTACTTAAATATTTTTGTTCACATTAACCATTAACCTACACATAAATGAATTAACAACTAAATTAACATTATTAAGTATAAAAAAATCTAGTCATCAACACTGTATCTAATTTTTAAATTTTATCGAAAATGTGAATCTAAACACTAAATCCTTATCATTAAATAGTAAAATACTTAGCAATCCAATTTTAAAATGAAAAACTTAAACCATCTAATTTTAATCTCTAAACAATAAACCACAAACCCTGATTTCTTAATCATGAAACTTAAACTATCCAATCCTGAGCTCTAAACCGTCAAACCCTAAATTCTAAACAATATATTTCTAAATTCTAAATTCTAATAAAGCTTTTTACACTAAAACCTAATCCCTAAAGCATCTTACACTAAATCCTAAATCAAGTAACAATAAATTTGAATAACTAAACCATTTTATTCACAAGTTTAAAAATAATGAAACAACAAAAACAATTTAAATGGATTTTAATCCAATTTTAATATGTTAGACTTTATTTAAATATTATGAATGTAAAGTAAATAATTATTTTTTAAAAATCTTTTATAAGACTCATTTTTAAAAGGATTCATTTTTATAACAATACTTATCATTTCATAATTTTAAAACAAATTAAATATAAAAAGAAAGAGTAATAAAAGAAATAGGCAAGTAGCAATAAAATTCACCTAAATAAATCATGAAGGAATGATATCATATCATATCCGATAATAGATAATACTCTAGTTAATCTCTATATTAACTAATTGAATGTATAAAAATGGTAACATTCATTTTAAGGATAAATCACATAAATAAACGGAATGAGTTTTAAATTTACATGAATGTCCTAAATGCAAACTGATTATATGAATGTTTCAATTACATATGATTCGAATTAGTAGGTGTACTAGTAAATCGAATTCATTAGAATCAGTTTACTATGAAAAAACATTTTAGTGAAGACTATTTCATGTAAATCGAATCTATTAGATTTAATTTAAAACCTATAAAAATCCAATAGCTTCGATTTAATAGGAGCAACTTCCATGGAGATAAATCGAAACTATAAAAATCGAATCACACTCAAGGTAGATCAAATTCATAGGTTTCGATTTAATGGTTTTGACAAAAGCATTTTATTCTTGTGCACTATTATAATTTTGGATAAAGTATTAAATTGGTCCCCTATGTTTGAGCGTATTTCTGTTTTGGTCCTTAAGGTTTAAAGTGTTCTATTTGAATCCCAAAAAGTTTCATTTAGCATCAATTTAGTCCCACAGTGAGGTCAAAATTAAATAATTAACAAAATGTCCTACATAACAATAGTATAAGAACAAAATCGATAATATGGAGAACAAGTACAAGCTCTAGAAGTACAAAATCAACCGTTGATACATCAATACATTTATTTATTATTTTCTTTAGTTTTATAGAAAATATTTTATTTATATTATAAAAAATAATAAATAAATGTATTAATATATCCACGGTTGATTTTGTGCCTCTAGAACTTGTACTTGTTCTCTAGATTATCGATTTTGTTTTTGTGCTGTTGTTATGTAGGACATTCCGTTAATTATTTAACTTTGACCTCATTGTGGACTAAATTGATGCTAAATGAAACTTTTTTGGATTCAAATAGAACACTTTAAACCTTAAGAACCAAAACAGAAATACGCCCAAATATAGGGACCAATTTAGTACTTTACCCTATAATTTTTTTATAACGTCCTGCTACAAAAATTTACCATATAACTAATAATAAAATCATAACTAATGAATAATTATAGTCTAAAATATTATTAAGAATAAGATTGTTGAGAGTATTAAAATAAAAATAACATGTGAAAATAAGACTAAACTAATATTTTTAACAACACAAAAATACATCTTTCATGACAAAAAAAAATTGTCCACTTTTCATAAAAAAAAATCAATCAACACTTACATCTACACAGAAAAAATCAATTAAGACCCAAACAAAAAAAATTCAAATAACCCCCAAATCCATAAGATATTATGTTTATTATTTTCGTTTTTCATAAAAAAATCAATTAAGACCCAAATCTAAGAAAAAAATTTGTCTGGCCCAGAAACTTAAATCCATTAAAGAAAAAAAATAAAAACCAGTCCATCATTATCATTCATAATTAATAACTAATCAACTTTAAATTATTAAATATTTTAATTCATTTACTAGCAGTGGGTCCACACCTGTACTAAAATCAGCTTTTGTCTCCCACTATAATTTTAAGGCCCAGTTTGAGTAACTAACTTAATTAAGCTCCTTTTGATAAAATAACTTAAACAATAAATGACTCTGTTAAAAGTAACTTATAAATAAGTTATTTTGTGTTTGAATTTTTAACTCTAAAAGTGCTTATTTTAAAGAAATGTAATGAAAAGTAGAAGTATTATGAGAGAAGTCATTTTTTTTAACTTCTCTATAAGCTCCAAAATAACTTTTTAAAAAGTTGCAATTTGATTTTGAAAATTGTACCCAACATTAATACTACTACTTTTTATAAGTTGAAAGTTAAAAAAAAATTACTTTTAGATTTTCCCAAACGGGCCTAAGTGCACTCTCTTTTTAGATACTTGTTCCACTAAGAGAAGGATAATAAATTTCTACACATATAGAAAAGTATGGAATATGACCCTAAGTGAATGGCTATGCAAGCAGCATGGGTTGAGACGGGGGCTGTTAATCTTTTTGTATCCGGACTCGCGGGCGTTTGATTTGCAGGGTTGGTTTGATCATTTGAAGAAAAATCATCCAATCCAATTATATATAGGCCAAACAAACCAAACTAGTTAGAATGGATTGGTTTGATTTAGTTTTTCGGTTCTAGTCACTAATTAAAAAAAAAAAAAAAAAACAAAAATAACATGTCCTAAACTCCTAATCATATCTAGGGTACTAAAAAATTGTCCTAAGCTATTTTAACCAATATGCAGCAAAATACCATGTAGTAGTTTTCACCTCCTCTAATGATTTCTGCCAGCTTTTTAATAATATATTTTTTATCACAAGACATTCACATCATGAAGCACTACTCAAAAGAAAATCATGTACACAATGTTAGAAATGTAGTATGTGCATAGGGAAAAACACCTTGAAACTAGTTATAAGATTACATATAGCATTACATATAAAATAAATGAACAGAGCATCATAAATACCAAAAGGATGCATATTAGATAACTTTTCATGCCAGTCAAGAATCAGCTAAATTGAAGGTAGAAAAGGAAGGCGGTTTTGGAAAAACACAGTGATGGAAAGAAAGGTTCATCACAGAACTGATTTCTAGGATTTTCAAACAAGTTCTTAATGTAAAATTTGAAAAAGCTATTTTATCAATGCAATAGAACAAAATTAGTGGCTACTAGAATCCAATCCATGTAAAGCTCTAGCAAATGCATCTTTGAGTACCGAAATGCACTAGTAGTAGTAGGTTTGGAAAACACATCTCAAAATTCAAAAAGACACTCACTTGAACTGAGATCAAACTGTAAAAGTATCACAATTCATAAAAAAATTTAGCACCTATTAGTACTGGCTACTGAATTTACAAACACTTAAAAAAATCAAACTGCAGACACTTCACAAAAAAAAACAGCATCAATTAATTGAAATTTATAATCAAATAATCATAACTAAGCAATCAATTAGTACTAACTACTAAATTTACAAACACACTTAAAAAAAATTAAACTGCAGAAGTATCAGAATTTACCAGGAAAAAAATAGCACTAATTAATTACAATCATAAATCAGAATCATAACAACAAGTCAACAATTTAAAAACAGAATCATAGTGCTGACTAGTGACTACTGAATTTACAGACTTAAAAAGAATAAAAAACCCCAAGATTAGAAGAATTTAAAAATATCATAAATTAGAATCACAACAAGAAGTTAACAAACTATGACAAGTAAACAAAATTTAAAAGCAAAATTAGAAAAAATAAAAAACCCAAAGGTTTGAAAATTTTAAAAACAAAATTTAAAGTTCAAAACAAACAAAGAATCAGAACAAAAAATAAACCGGTGAGAGATAGAGAGTGCACAGAGTAGTTGTGTTTGTGAGATAGGAGCATAGTTATTAGAACCAAACCGGTGATCGAACCGATAAAACCGGTCATGCTTAAATAAAAAATATAAAAATAGTCAAAAGCATACTTTGGAAAAGGATGCAAATATCAAGTTTGAGAATTGAAATGCTAAGTGGAATAATGAAACTATCTAAAGGTTATCCTTATTTATGGTCATAGAATTTTTCATTTAATTTACAATAAGTCATATAAAAATAAGTTGAGGACTCCTTTGCCTTACACTTAATAATATACTGAATTGATTGCTTGTGCAATAAGAGAAGGAAACAGAAAGACGAATAAAAAAGAATTATAAGCTGAGATAAAAAAGAATCACTTATATCTATTGGTCTTAACTTTTTCTAAGTTCTAAGACCTACACCTTATATACAACACTACACGTCTACACCAAATATCAGTAAAAACCAAAAACCAGATCAACTTTGTGATCGGTTTATTAATTTTCTGGTTCGATCTGATTCTTACAACTATAGATAGGAGAGGAGTGTATGCACGACATGAGCTAGAGAAGGAGCTAGGGAGTGTGTTAAGATTTGAGTTAAACGAGGAGTATTTTTGTAAAATTAACTGTAATGCAATTACATACCCCAGTTTAGTTTGGTTTGACTCAGGTTTTTAGTGTGAGAACCAAAACTCGAACCCAATCGAACAAAAAATTGTAAACTTTTATTTTTTCAGTTTTTTCGATTTTTTATCAATTTTGAACATTCTTATTTAAACTTACACTAATAGTGAAAATTGCCTCTAACGATGGATGAATTTCAATCAATAAAGAATCCTCTTATTGACAACTACCCAATACAGAGAGGCAGAGAAGAGGGAGGTTTTTTTTATTGTAGAGGCGTCGGTCAGATAGATGAGTGGTGGACCGGTGGAGACACTGGACGGGGATGTATAAAATTGTGTTTGTCCTTTAATTATATTTCTAATTTTTACTATTTAAAAATGTTTCCTTAAAAAAATCTAATTAACAAGATTAGAAGATGATGACAAATACAATGGAAAAGGTTACAATAACTCAACATACTTAAATAAAATTTATATAATAATAAAAAAAATTAATCGAAAGGAGCCGAAGTAGGATGATTTGAGCCTTAATCTTAATTCAGTTGAATAATTTAGCCAAATAATTAAATATGATATTACAGTTGTTGGCCAATAAATTGCTGTATGTGCGGACGAATGAATTAACCACTCCATCAACTCAAGTTGATTAAATAAAAACCAACACGATCAAATTTTACCCAAATTAAACCTATCAAGTTCGGCTCGGACCAGACTAAACATCCCCATTTCGTGGATATCCTACATTTAAATTACAAAAAGGCCTCAAAATCGGAATAATAATGTAGAGCATGATTAGATAGCTAACATATCTACATACAAGTCTTTCTTTTTGTTTTTCCGATCCTTTGACTTAAACAAACCCAGCAAGTAATCATAATAAGCACCACAAGACAATAATTCTTATAAAGTCCATAAACTTTTTGACCAAAATTTTGGCCTTAACTTATTCCTTAAGCCTTCGGATAGGTTCAAATAATTTTGGATGCATGAATGCATCTATCTGAGCAATCGTCCCTTCATAGTTCATAATCAAACACTACTAAGTCTTTCTTATTAAGGAATGTTCTTTTCAGTCTATCATTTTGTTCAATCTAGTGCATATTCATTTTGCAATACTTTAATTTTAACATTTCAGTGTATGTTCTGTTTCTTAACTTGGGGATATATTTTGGGTGATCCAACTTTCTTTGTCTTAAGTTATTCATACATAAAATAATGAATATTGAGGCCTACCTAATTTTAGGGATTGGAATAAACTACTCTTATTTGCAGTGATAAAAGAGAAAAAAAAAATTGATTTGAAAACAAGAAAAATTATTTTGGTTTACTATTTTTACTAATTTTAGTTTGTGGAGTAATGTATGAGTGTGTGCTCAAATTTTGTATCTTAAAAGAGTTGGGAGAAAACTTTTCTCCTTGTTCTCATAAATGTTTAGCGAGGCCATATGGATAATAATCTAATAGGAGTAATGAGAGTAATTAAAAAATAAAGGATGTTTTATTTTCTTAGCTCACAAGGGATGTTTTACTTATTTTTTCTCTTATTAAGGTTCTTTTAAAAGAGAGATTAAGATTGAAAAATAGATATTGAGAAATAGAAATTAAAAAATAAAAACTAAATTAAGTCTTTCTATTGTATTTGATGTAAAATATATAAAATTGAGTTATGTTTTAATATTATATTTAATTTAAAATAAATATAGAAATTGAGAGATAGATTTAAAATTTGAAAAGTTAAATGAGAGTATTTTTTTTTAAAAAAATATTATTAAAGTTTCAATTTTTATCATTAAAAATTTCAATTATTTGTGTCATTACTGTCTAAAAGTATTGAAAAACTAAAATTTTGTATTGTGGGACAAAAATTTTAGTTACAGTTTTTAATTACCAAACACAATACTCAGTTTCAATCTTTCAATCACAATCTTAAAAAACAAACGCAGCCTAAGTATCACAAACGATTTTAAAAGTAGCATTTAGAATATTCTAGGTGTGATTCAAGAACGTTAAAACTCGTGTATTTATTAATTTTTGGGTTGGAGAAGAAAACACCTTGGTATATGATCTGGGAAGAATCTATGGACTATAGAGAGTGTAAATTTCTTTTTGTTGAATTTTATGGGAATTTTTTATTTAAATAAATTAAATAAATATAATAATTACTAAATTTAATAATTTTAAAAGTTATTACCGAAATTTGTCACCCTCTCTTATCTCGTTTATACTGTTAACGAGATAATTTTACATGTATCTCGTATACAGTGTAAACGAGATAAGACACATAAACGTGATACGTGTATATCTTGTTTACAGTGTAAACGAGATATGTGCAAAATTATCTCGTTCACAGTCTAAACAAGATAGGTATACGTGTAAACAATCTTCCAGCAGCTATAAAAGGATGCCTAATCCTTGGCATTCTCCACATTCATTTCATATCTTCTTCTGTCCCATTTTTCTCACAAAAAAAAAAAGACAACAATGGCCAGTAATAGCGTATACATAGTTGTGTGTGTTTACCCCAATTGTCATATGAGAAATAGCAACAATGAGATGATATTTGAGTGTGAGAATCCGATTCTGTTGCGCATTCAGTGTGTGAGTTCGTTGTCCGAGTTGAAGAGTTTGCTCAGAAATGAGGGATGTTCGAAGGGTGGGTCTAGGTTACTGGCATCGCTGGATAATGGAGTTTTCAAGGTTGACTAGAGTGTCAGGCACCTGCTACTCTCCATTGAACTGCCGTTTCTCCCAGTCAACCTGGTAAAACTGCACAACATTGAAGCAGACAAGGGGGAAAGACTGACATTCATGTCCCCCACTCTTCCTCCTCAACAAACCAAGGAGGGCACAAAGCCTGCAGAGTAGGGTCATCATGTAGCCTCCATACAAACTGAGAGAACCGTGACATAACAAATAATTAGCACTTATAAACGAATGTAATATAAAGGACTAAAATGAAATTGTAGTGGTGTCAACCATGGTACTAACCTTATCGAATCGTAACCTGTTGATCGATACTCTCCATCGTAGGACCCTGACCTCATGCTGATTTCTGCTCGGCTGCTACAGTCCAACCAACCTGACACCAATAAAAACAATAAAACCATTTCATTATGCAGAAGGTCGTAAGAAGTTACAAATTCATAACTAAATAAAGACATAAACAGTTGTTACCTCGCAGCCATAGGATACATGTAGATCGCTCGCTCTAGTGGACACCACTGAGGAAAACTCTGGTATATCCACGACATCAACAGTAGACTGCAGCTAGCGATGTCTGTGATGCCTCGGTGTGCCGCCGAGCACAGTGACTGGTACATCTATGCTAGCACGGTTGAGCCCCAAGACAACGCCCAGCACCACCCAAAGTCCTCAAGAAGTGGGAGCCAACGCAGGTGGACCAAGTTGTTCGACTTATCTGTCATCAGATATCCTCCAATCAGTAACATGATGTAGCATCTAGCATACTGTCAGAGGGTCCCTGGGTCGTCCGTATGGGGCATCTAGTGGAAACGATCCCACAACCATACGAGCTTCAGCATGAACGACTCCTTCCTCTGCGCCGCCTGCTGTGGAGCAACCGGAGGCCTGGAGCCCAGCAACCGCTCTACCAACTGCCAGGTCTCCGTCTAGTACCACCTATCAAAGTCATGGAAGCACCCTGACGAACGGATTTTTGACGGTTTAGAATTTCACAAATGAATTCTCGTTGCAAGTATAGTTTCTAAACCAATCACTAATCCTTTCATACAAAAAGTTGTTTGTCACTAGTACAAACCCCTAAAATTTATAAACCGAAGTATTGGACCTCGGGTCGTTCTCCCTAGGAATTACAATAAAGTGTCTTGTTATTGGTTATGAGTTATTTTGGGGTTTTGGATAAGAAGCATGAAAAGTAAATGGCAATGAAAATAAACTAACAACTATAAAAGGCTCTTGGTAAGGTGTGAGAACTAAAAGTCCTATCCTAGTTATCCTTCTCAATTGTGATGAGAATTGTTCATTGCTACCACTTAGTTAACCCTTACTAATTAAAGGAAAGTCAAGTGGATGAATTGACTTGAGCCACAAGTCCTAGCCAACTCCCAAGGAAAGACTAGCTTTAGTGCATTCCAAACCAATTAGCAATCTCTCCAATTATCAATCAACAAAGGAATTAGATAACTCAAGTGTCACTAATTACTCTACCTAGGCCAAGAGGAACAAAATCTACACTAAAACTAAAAGAGACATTTCAACAAACACATAAAGTGCAAGAGGAGTAAACATTGTTAAATGCAAGAATCAAAGGAATCTACAACTACAAAAGCAAGAGATCAACAATAGAAAAGCAAAGAAGACACATTTATTATGAATTACCTCTTATTGAATTGGAAGAATGTAGAAGGAACAATACTAGATCTACAACAAAATGTAAGAACAACATAAAGGAAATTACAATAAAAGAATAGAAGAAGATTGAATGTAGCAACAAAGAATTGAGAGATAGAAGTGGAAGAAAGCAAAGATCAAAGACCTAGATCTAAGAACTAAACCTAACCCTAATCCTAATTCTAGAGAGAAGTGAGAGCTTCTCTCTCTAAAACTCTAAACTAAAAGTGATTAGTGGTTGGAAGTGATGATTAGTCAAAAAGTCCTCCTTCCCCTTAATCCTTCATCCTTTTATTCCTTTCCCTTAGCAATTTGGCGCCAAAAATGGGTTCAAAAACCCTCTCAAATCGCCAGGCACGTGTTGCATTAGTGAGGTCATGTGCCATCATCGGCGCGTGCGCGCATGGTACGCGTGCGCGTCCTTGGCCTGTTTTGCGATGTGCGCGCGAGCGCCTTGTGCGCGTGCGCGTGCATGGCTCTGATTTTGCTTCTTTGACCTTTAATGCTTCTCTCCACTTGTATGCTTCTTTCCTTGCTTCCTTTGATCCATGCCTAGCCTATTTCATCCTGAGATTACTAACAAACACATCAAGGCATCTTACGGAATCAAAGAGGAAATAGAATTCATCAAAATAGGGCTTAAAAAGCATGTTTTTACACTTAATCACAAATATGGAAGAGATAACAAGATCATGCTAATTCCTAGGCTAAATGTGACAAAAGGTTATCAAAATACTCTAAATTCAATGCAAAACAAACCGTCAAATTGGGGTTTGTCACACCCCCCCAACAGGGTCTCCGTGGGTGCATATCCCTAGGTGGTACGCAACATCCTGCAGGGTGATAGTGACCTCACCCCACGGGAGATGAAACGTGTGGGTCTCCGGACGACATCGCTCCACAAATGCCGTAATTAGGGCATTGTTGAATGTGAAATCCCTGAGCGGCACCGTGTCGCCGAATCCAGCCTCCCTCAAATACGAGATGATGGCGTCAGGTGGAGGAAGGGTATGACTCACTCGCCGGGACAATTGAAGGCGAGGTCTCTGAAGAAAAAATATATGTTCACAATTATCAATAAGTTATTTTAAAAATTTTATTGGTTTTTTTAAGTTTAATGGTCCTTTTAATATCACTAAATTTTTAAATAGGTTTCTATATTTTTTTATTAAATTCCTACACTGTTTTTAGTTATTTTAAAAATTTTATTGGTTCTTTTAAGTTTAACGGTCCTTTTAATATCACTAAATTTTTAAATAGGTTTCTATATTTTTTTTATTAAATTCCTACACTGTTTTTAGTTTTGAAAATAGATTTTTTCAGTATAAAATATATTAAAGCTAAAGAAATATTTTTTTTATAAATTATAGATATTTACATTAAGAATGTAATTAGATATTTAGTTACATATTTTCCAGAAAAATATTATTCTGTTAGTTTTAATATATTGATATAAAAAATTATAATTATAAAATTAAAAGGAGTATAATAACTAAATTAAATAGAGTTCCAAACTAATAATTATGTAGTAACAACCTAACACAAATTAATTTTAAAAGAGAGTACCAAATTGCTACCTGTGACTTATTTCATACTAACTATACAAACTATATTCTAGTTCTTGACTACTACCCTAACCATGGCTACATACACACATATATCTATATAGGATTGCGTATAATTCAATAAAACAGAACTAACTGCAAAGTCGGCTGCCCCTGCGTAATATGAAGTCTCGTTCAGCTTGTTGATGTCTCCGTCATTACCAACTGCGCGCGCAATCGTTGTATGTATCGATTATATGGCAAGAAAGGGGTAAAAGAGGGGAGAAAGTAGCTGAAAAGTTCAAACTGGTGCCCGGTCAAACACTGTTAACGAGTTGTATATATAGTCGTCGCCCTCTCTTATCTCGTTTACACTGTGAACAAGATAAGCTTTCCCGTATCCTGTTTACTGTGCAAACGAGATATACATATATCACGTCCACGTGTCTTATCTCGTTTACACTGTAAACGAGATACGTGTAAAATTATTTCGTTCACAGTATAAACGAGATAAGAGAGGGTCACGGATTTCGATAATAAATTTTAAAATTATTTATTTCGCTAATTATTACATTTATTTATTTATTAAAATAAAAAAATCAATTTTATGGTGTTTATAATTTAATGTTTAATGTTTTCCTAACTTATCTTTTATAATAAATTTTAAACATTTAAAATTTATTTATTTTTATATTTTTAATTAAATATTAGTTTTTAACTTTTTTTGGTACAAAAATAATTTTTTTTAACAAAGAGCAGTAAAAGAGAACTGTAAGAACCGTAATTAAAATCAACTGTTTAGATAATATAAAATAATAATTTAATTGCTCGGAATCGGTTCGAAAAATTAGACATCTTAATTTGAAAATTTAACGGTAAGATTTGAATTTCGTAAATTTTTCTGTGTGGAAAAATGTATCTTTTATGAAATTTTTTTGTGAAAACACGCACCGGCAGTACCTGCTCTAGTCTGACCAGTACTGCGTATTGAGAAAAATAAGATTTTGAACATTGAATTTATTGTTTTGGAAAGAAAAAAATAATTTAGAATTGAAAACCGGACACTAATTTTAAAGGTTTGGCCCAAAATTGGGTCAAATTGGCCCAACATATATAAAGTCATCTAATTATGTATTATGCCACTGTTTACTTTAATTATTACCTTGTGTATCGTGGAGTTATCTACAAGGTTTTATATGTATTATGCCTTATTTTGTTTTTACCTACGCGCTTAGTTATCGGGTGTGAACGCTTCACGTTTTGTAATTTCGCTTTATGCGACTTGAACTTTTACTCCTTCATCGGGCTTCTAGTATTACTATTTCCTTCTCTCTCTCTCTCTCTATATATATATATATATGGTATGAGCTTTAGAACTGTCGTGGCACTTTGTTATCCTTCACTTTACGGCTAGAGGTAAGGCTTGGGGTGATGGGGTGTTACATTTAGTGGTATCAGAGTGGTTCATCCTCGTGAGCCTGAGGGATGGAACGATTATGCTTCGTTGCACACTCTGGATTATTTTTCTTTCGTGCTATTTAGGATATCTGTTTAATATGCATAGCATGCTTGTTTGTGAGTGCCTTTCTGGGATAATTGAAGCACTAGGCTTGAGATATTGAGACTGATCACCTCGATATCGATTGTTTAGTGTAGACATGACACCGAATGGCAACTCAAGGACGAGGTCAATCATATTCACGGAGAGATAGTGAGGATGACTAACTTATCCAATGTGTTACAAGCTCAACATGTTTCAGAAAATTAGTTCGTAGAGTTTGTGACATATCAGTTGATTGGTGAGGCTTAACACTGGTGGCAGGAAAAGTGCCGACTGATGCAGCTATAGAATGAGGATGAATGCTTTTGCGATTTTTAATTAGGATTTTTAATTTCTAACTAGTATGGCCTTGAACCTTGTTGAAAAAGTTTTAAAGCTTAGAATGATTTTGAAATTTGGTTTGGAACTTTTGGTTTAAATGATTTAGTTTTAAAATTCGGTCAGAATTCTTGGTTTGAATGATATGGTTTAAATGAAAAATGAGTTCTATGATTTTGTTAATTTGTGAAATTGGTTTATAATTTAACTTATCGAAAGTGATTTTGATTGATTTAAGAATAAATAATTTATGAGTCTTTTGAAAAAGGTTTAACATTGAACTGGTTTATATTGAACTTGTTTTAAAGGTTTTTGAAAATGTTACAAAAGCGGTATTTGTTTTAAAAGAAATTTTCTATTCGATGTAGTGGAGTAATTCGGATTCTCAATGACAACAATCAGAGTGACGCAACGGAAGGTGTGTGGGAACTCGAATTTGAAATGTAGGTGTTCTACCGTCGTTGGTATGCGGACGACTTGAATTTTGGGGACAAAATTTCTAATTAGGAGGGGAGAATGTAAGAACCGTAATTAAAATCGACCATTTAGTTAATATAAAATAATAATTTAATTGTCTTGAATTGGTTTGAAAAATTAGACATCTTAATTTGAAAATTTAACGGTGAGCTTTGAATTCAGTGAATTTTTCTGAGTGGGAAAATGTATTTTTTATGAAATTTTTTTTGTAAAAATGCGTACTGGTACTTAAGCTGGCAGTACCGGCTCTAGTCTGACAGGTACCGCGTATTGAGAAAAGTAATATTTTCGTAATTGAATTTATTGTTTTGGAATGGCAAAAATAATTTAGAATTAAAAATCGGACACTAATTCTAAAGGTTTGACCCAAATTTGGGTCAAACAGACCTAAAATGCTAACGGGTTGGCCCGAGCCCAAGTTGGGCCCAAGGTCCAACATATATAAAGCCATCTAATGAGCATTTAGATCATTTCTCCCCCAAGAAAGAGTGAGGTTTCGAGCAAGAGAGAAGAAGAGAGGGTACTTGATGAGCGGATATTTTATACGCTTTTTGGGGTTAATTTCATATAGTTTTGAGTATGTTCTAGTTAGTTTTTAGTCTATTTTCATTAGTTTTTAGGAAAAATTCATATTTCTGGACTTTAATATGAGTTGTGTGTTTTTCTGTAATTTCAGGTATTTTTCTGGCTGAAATTGAAGGAGCTGAGCAAAAATCTGATTCAGGCTGAAAAAGGATTGCTGATGCTGTTGGATTCTGACCTCCCTGCACTCAAAGTGGATTTTCTGGAGCTACAGAACTCGAAATGGCATGCTTCTAATTGCGTTGGAAAGTATACATCCAGGGCTTTCCAGCAATATATAATAGTCTATACTTTGCACAAGAATAGATGACGTAAACTGGCGTTCAACGCCAGTCCTCTGCCCAATTCTGGCGTCCAGCGCCAGAAAAGGATCAAAAGCTGGAGTTGAACGCCCAAACTGGCATAAAAACTGGCGTTCAACTCCACAAATGGCCTCTGCACGTGAATTACTTAAGTCTCAGCCCAACACACACCAAGTGGGCCCCAGAAGTGGATCTCTGCATCATCCATCATAGTTTACTCATTTTTTGTAAACCTAGGCTACTAGTTTAGTATTTAAACAACTTTTAGAGACTTATTTTGTATCTCATGACATTTTTAGATCTAAACTTTATATTCTCTGACGGCATGAGTCTCTAAACCCCATTGTTGGGGGTGAGGAGCTCTGCTGTGTCTCGATGAATTAATGCAAGTATTTCTGTTTTCCATTCAAACACGCTTGTTCCTATCTAAGATGTTCATTCGCGCTTAACTGTGATGAAGGTGTTGATCCGTGACATTCATCACCTTCCTCAAATCATGAACGTGTGCCTGACAACCACCTCCGCTCTATATCCAATTGAATGAGTATCTCTTAGATTCCTTAATCAGAATCTCCGTGGTATAAGCTAGAACTGATGGCGGCATTCATGAGAATCCGGAAAGTCTAAACCTTGTCTGTGGTATTCCGAGTAGGATTCAAGGATTGAATGACTGTGACGAGCTTCAAACTCCTGAAGGCTGGGCATTAGTGACAGACGCAAAAGGATAGTAAATCCTATTCCAACCAGATCGAGAACCAACCGGTGATTAGCCGTGCTGTGACAGAGCGCGTGAGCGTAGTTTTCACTGGAAGGAAGGAAGGTAGCCATTGACAACGGTGATCCACCAACACACAGCTTGCCATAGGAGGACGTGCGTGCGTGAACAAGAAGACAGAGGAAAGCAGAGATTCAAAAGACAAAACATCTCCAAAACTCCAACATATTCTCCATTACTGCATAACAAGTAACCTTTGATCCATGCTCTATTGTTTATTTGCAATTCAACTGATAAACATAATTGACTTCCTGACTAAGATTTACAAGATAACCATAGATTGCTTCAAACCAACAATCTCCGTGGGATTCGACCCTTACTCACGTGAGGTATTACTTGGACGACCCAGTGCACTTGCTGGTCAGTGGTACGAGTTGTGAAAAGTGTGATTCACAATTCGTGCACCAAGTTTTTGGCGCCGTTGCCGGGGATTGTTCGTGTTTGAACAACTGACGGATTATTTTGTTGCTTAGATTAGGAAAATTTTCCTTTTTTTTGTTTAAAGTCTCTTATTATTGTCGTGTTAAAATTTTAGAATCCTTATTTTCTTTTTAAAATAGTTTTCAAAAATAATTTCTCTATTAGATCCTGTGCCAAACTTTAAGTTTGGTGTTTTCTTGTTGATTTTCCTTAAAATTTTCGAAAATTTTGGTTTGGTTTTCTAAAAATTTTAAGTTTGGTGTTCTTTCTTCGTGTTCTTGAGTTTTCCTTGTGACTTGATCTTAAAATTTTTAAGTTTGGTGTTCCTTGGTGTTTTCCCTCCAAAATTTTCGAAAATAGGGAGCATTAGATCTAAAAATTTTAAATCTTGTGCTATCTTATTGTTTTTCTCTTTCCTCTTAAAAATCAAAAATATCTTTTCTCTCTTTTTTAAAAAAACAAATTTTCGAAATATATTTCTAAAATTCAGATTTTTTATTTCAAAATTTAAAACTTTTTTTTCTTTCAAAATCATCATATCCTTTTCAAAACTTCCTAACCACTTTCTCTCTCCTCAGTTTTTCGAAAATCTTCACTCAATTTTTATTTATTCTATTTTAATTTATTTCATTTTCGAAATAAATATATAAATAAATAAATAAAAATATTTTTCCTATTTTACATCATCTCCCTTTCTCCATCATGGATCTAAGTGGAAATGAACAGTCCAAGAGGACTCTGGGGTCATATTCAAACCCCTCTACTGCTTCATATGGGAGTAGTATCTGCATACCCTCCATTGGAGTCAGTAGCTTTGAGTTGAATCCTCAGCTCATTATCATGGTGCAGCAAAGCTGCCAGTATTCCGGTCTTCCACAGGAAGAACCTACAGAGTTTCTGGCACAATTTTTACAAATTGCTGACACAGTACAGATAAAAAAATAGATCAGGATGTCTACAGACTATTACTGTTTCCATTTGCTGTAAAAGATCAAGCTAAGAGGTGGTTGAATAACCAACCTAAGGCCAGCATAAAGACATGGAAACAGCTGACAGAAAAATTCCTGAATCAGTACTTTCCCCCAAAACGGATGACACAGCTAAGGCTGGACATCCAAGGCTTTAAACAAGGAGATAATGAATCTCTTTATGATGCCTGGGAGAGATACAGAGAGATGCTACGAAAATGCCCCTCTGAAATGTTTTCAGAGTGGGTTCAGTTAGACATCTTCTATTATGGGCTTGCAGAAGGAGCTCAGATGTCTCTTGATTACTCGGCTGGTGGATCTATCCACATGAGAAAGACAATTGAAGAGGCTCAAGAGCTCATTGATACAGTTGCCAAGAATCAACATCTGTACCTAAGCAGCAACCCTTCCATGAATGAAGAGGTTAAAACAGTAACTGCTGAACTCAGTCCTGTAAAATAAGCTGCTGAATTCAATCAGCAATTGGACTTTCTAACAAAGCAGCTAGCCGAATTTAAAGACAGGTTACAAGAGACAAGGATGGCTAATATACATATGGACGAACAGTTCAAGCAAACAAAGCAGCAGCTGTCAAAGCAAATAGCAGAGGAATGCCAAGCAGTTCAACTAAGAAGTGGAAAACCATTAAATACCCCACCTCAAGGCAGCAAAAAGCTAAGAAATGAGCAAACCACCCAAAATTCACCTGAGGACAGTAAGAGCCCAGGGGAAAATAATTCTGGCGCTAAAACGCCAGAAAATTGGTGGAAGGCTGGCGCTGAACGCCCAGACCATGGCCAAAACTGGCGTTCAATGCCAGAAATACAGCAGGACTGGCGTTCAACGCCAGAAATGGGCAAGGATCTGGCGTTGAACGCCCAAAATGGGCAGGATCTGGCGCTGAACGCCCAGAAAGAGCACAGTTCTGGCGTTCAGACGCCAGGAGCAGACAAGGAGCTGGCGTCCAGTTTCACTCCAGCTTCTAACTCTGGCACTCAAGTGCCAGTGAGGGATCAGACACACACAAATGCTGATAACAACCTCTCTAAAAAGGCTTCTTCAACCACTTCTGTAGGCACTAAACCTGCAGCAACTAAGGTTGAAGAATATAAAGCCAAGATACCTTATCCTCAAAAACTCCGGAAAGAGGAGCAGGATAAGCAATTTGCTCGCTTTGCAGATTACCTCAGGACTCTTGAAATAAAGATTCCATTTGCAGAAGCACTTGAGCAAATACCTTCTTATGCCAAGTTCATGAAAGAGATCTTGAGTCATAAGAAGGATTGGAGAGAAATAGAAAGAGTTCTCCTCACTGAAGAATGCAGTGCAGTCATTCTGAAGAGCTTTGCTGAAAAGCTTAAAGACCCTGGGAGCTTTCTGATACCATGCATATTAGAAGATAATTGCACCAAGACAGCTTTATGCGATCTTGGGGCAAGCATCAACCTAATACCTGCATCCACTATCAGGAAGCTTGGCTTAACTGAAGAAGTTAAACCAACCCGGATATGTCTCCAACTTGCTGATGGTTCCACTAAATACCCATCAGGCGTGATTGAGGACATGATTGTCAGAGTTGGGCCATTCGCCTTTCCCACTGACTTTGTTGTGCTGGAAATAGAGGAGCACAAGAGTGCTACTCTTATTCTAGGAAGACCCTTCCTAGCAACTGGACGATCCCTCATTGACGTCCAACAGGGGGAAATAACCCTGAGAGTCAACGATGATGAGTTCAAGTTGAACGCTGTCAAAGCCATGCAGCATCCAGACACATCAACAGACTGCATGAAAGTTGATCTTATTGACTCTTTGGTAGAAGAGATCAACATGGCTGAGAGTCTCGAATCAGAGTTGGAAGACATCTTTAAAGATGTTCAGCCTGATTTGGAGGATTCAGGGGACATGAAAGAGCCTCTGAACTTTCTTCTGAAAGAGGAAAAACCTCCCAAACCCGAGCTCAAGCCACTATCACCATCCTTGAAATATGCATTTCTGGGAGAAGGTGACACTCTTCCAGTGATTATAAGCTCTGCTTTAAATTCACAGGAAGAGGAAGCACTTATTCAAGTGCTAAGGACACACAAGACAGCTCTTGGGTGGTCCATAGGTGACCTTAAGGGCATAAGCCCAGCTAGATGCATGCACAAAATCCTATTGGAGGATAATGCCAAACCAGTGGTTCAACCACAGAGGCGGCTAAATCCAGCCATGAAGGAAGTGGTGCAGAAAGAGGTCACCAAGTTACTAGAGGCTGGGATTATTTATCCTATTTCTGATAGCCCCTGGGTGAGCCCTGTTCAAGTCGTCCCAAAAAAGGGAGGCATGACAGTGATTCATAATGAAAAAAATGAACTGGTTCCTACAAGAATAGTTACAGGGTGGCGCATGTGTATTGACTACAGAAGGCTCAATACAGCCACCAGAAAGGATCATTTTCCTTTACCATTCATAGACCAGATGCTAGAAAGACTAGCAGGTCATGAGTATTACTGTTTTTTGGATGGCTACTCAGGCTATAACCAGATTGCAGTGGATCCCCAAGATCAAGAGAAAACAGCATTCACATGTCCATCTGGAGTGTTTGCTTATAGAAGGATGCCATTCGGGCTATGTAATGCGCCTGCAACCTTCCAGAGATGCATGCTCTCTATTTTCTCTGATATGGTGGAAAATTTTCTGGAAGTCTTCATGGATGACTTCTCAGTATATGGAGACTTATTCAGCTCCTGTCTTGATCACCTAAAACTTGTTCTGAAGAGATGCCAAGAGACCAACCTAGTTTTAAACTGGGAAAAATGTCACTTCATGGTGACTGAGGGGATTGTCCTTGGGCATAAAATCTCTAACAAGGGAATAGAGGTCGATCAAGCAAAAATAGAGGTAATTGAAAAATTACCACCACCTGTCAATGTTAAGGCAATCAGAAGCTTTCTGGGGCATGCAGGATTCTATAGAAGGTTTATAAGGGATTTTTCAAAAATCGCAAAACCTCTAAGCAATCTGCTAGCTGCTGACACGCCATTTGTGTTTGACATAGAGTGCCTGCAGGCGTTTGAAACGCTGAAAGCTAAGCTGGTCACAGCACCAGTTATTTCTGTACCAGACTGGACATTACCATTTGAGCTAATGTGTGATGCCAGTGATCACGCCATTGGTGCAGTGTTGGGACAGAGGCATGACAAGCTTCTGCACGTCATTTATTATGCTAGTCGCGTTTTAAATGACGCCCAGAAAAATTACACAACCACAGAAAAAGAATTACTTGCAGTGGTTTACGCCATTGACAAGTTCAGATCATACTTAGTAGGATCAAAAGTGATTGTGTATACTGACCATGCTGCTCTTAAATATCTACTCACAAAGCAGGATTCAAAACCCAGGCTCATCAGATGGGTGTTGCTTCTGCAAGAGTTTGATATAGAAATAAGAGACAGAAAAGGGACAGAGAACCAAGTGGCTGATCATCTGTCCCGGATAGAGCCAGCAGAAGGGACGCCCCTCCCCTCTCTTGAGATCTCTGAGACTTTTCCGGATGAGCATTTATTTGCCATTCAGGAAGCACCATGATTTGCCGATATTGCAAACTATAAAGCTGCAAGGTTCATACCCAAGGAGTACAACAGGATACAAAAAAAGAAATTAATCACTGATGCAAAGTACTACTTGTGGGATGAACCTTATCTCTTTAAGAGATGTACAGACGGAATAATCCGTAGGTGTGTGCCTAAAGAAGAAGCACAGAGGATCCTATGGCACTGCCATGGATCTCAATATGGAGGCCATTTCGGAGGTGAGCGGACAGCCACCAAGGTCCTCCAATGTGGCTTCTATTGGCCCACACTCTATAAAGATTCCCGAGAGTTTGTACGTAACTGTGACAGTTGCCAAAGAGCTGGTAATCTGCCTCATGGTTACGCCATGCCTCAACAAGGAATCTTGGAAATTGAGTTGTTTGACGTATGGGGAATTGACTTCATGGGACCTTTCCCACCATCATACTCAAACACTTATATTCTGGTGGCAGTTGACTATGTATCAAAATGGGTTGAGGCTATTGCCACACCCACCAATGATACTAAAACAGTGCTGAAGTTCCTCCAGAAACATATCTTTAGCAGGTTTGGTGTCCCTAGAGTACTAATCAGTGATGGGGGCACTCACTTCTGCAATAAACAGCTTTACTCTGCCATGGTTCGGTATGGAATTCGCCACAAGGTGGCCACTCCATATCATCCACAAACCAATGGGCAAGCTGAAGTCTCTAACAGAGAATTAAAGAGAATCCTGGAACGGACAGTAAATACCCGTAGAAAGGATTGGGCACGGAGCCTGGATGATGCTCTGTAGGCTTATAGGACAGCATTCAAGACCCCCATAGGGACATCTCCATACCAACTCGTGTATGGTAAGGCATGTCACCTGCCCGTGGAACTGGAACATAAGGCCTACTGGGCAACCAGATTCCTAAACTTTGATGCCAAATTAGCAGGAGAAAAACGATTGCTCCAGCTAAATGAGCTAGAGGAATTCAGATTCACAGCTTTCGAAAATGCCAAGCTTTATAAAGAAAAATAAAAAAAGTGGCATGACAGAAAGCTGTCATCTAGAATCTTTGAACCAGGACAGAAGGTCCTGTTGTTTAACTCTAGACTCAGGCTATTCCCCGGGAAATTGAAATCCCGGTGGAGGGGACCATACGTGATTACAAGTGTGTCACCATATGGTTATGTGGAGCTTCAAGATATTGATTCTGATAAGAATTTCATTGTCAATGGACAGAGAATCAAGCATTATCTTGAAGGCAACATTGAGCAAGAATGCTCAAGGCTGAAGCTAGATTAAAAGCTCAGCAAGGTCCAGCTAAAGACAATAAAGAAGCGCTTGCTGGGAGGCAACCCAGCCATGGGGCAACAATCCTCTAAGCATTTTTGCCCTATTTCTATTTTTATTTTTATTTGTTTATATAGAGTTCATTGATAACAAGGTAAATAATCATTTACAGAAGACCTCGGCACACAAAACAGAGAAAAAGATCTCACTGGCAAGAAAACACCAGTAAGAGTGCATTTTGGGCGTTCAACGCCCAAAATGGGCATCCACTGGGCGCTGAACGCCAGTGATGGTAGCAGCTGGGCGTTGAACGCCAGAAAGGGGCACCCACTGGGCGTTGAACGCCAGTAATGGCAGCAGCTGGGCGTTGAACGCCCAGGAGAGCAGCATTTGGGCGCTGAACGCCCAAAACAGGCAGTGTTTGGGCATTCAAACGCCAGGACAGCAGGGAGGAGCCAAATTCATTTTTGCACACGTATTTCCATTTTAATTTCAAATTTTATATTTCAATGCATGATTTTTACATGAACATGTTAAGAACCCTGATTTCTAAAATCCTTAATTTCTAAAAATCCCTCTTTCCAAATTCAATCCAAACTCTTTTCAAAACTTTTCTGAAAATAAATCTATCTTTTTCACTCAAAAATCTTTTCAACTAATCCATATCTTTTTCAAATCTCCATATTATCTTTTTCAAAATTCAGATTTATCTTTTTCAAAAATCTATCATATATTTTCAAAATTAAACTATATCTTCTATCTTATCTTTTTCAACTTAATCTTCTTATCTTATCTTTTCCAATTTTTCGAAAAACCCACCCCCCCATCCCTTTAAATTTGGGTTCGGCCTCCCTTCTCCTCCATCAACAATTGCACCTAGCTCTCCTTCTATCCCTCTCCTTTCTTTTCTTTTGCTTGAGGACAAGCAAACCTCTAAGTTTGGTGTGTTTATCCGAGATCACTAAGATCATGGCTCCTAAAGGAAAACAACCCACTCCAAGAGGTAAGAAAGAGAGCGTTCCAAAACCACTTTGGAATCAAGGGAAGTTCTTATCTAAAGAACATTCAGACCATTATCTTAAAGTAATGGGTCTGAGATCAGTGATCCCGGAAGTTAGATTCGATCTGAAAGAAGATGAATATCCGGAGATCCAGGAGCAAATTCAAATCAGGAACTGGGAAGTCCTAGCTAATCCTGAAACGAAAGTGGGAAGGAACATGGTCCAGGAGTTCTATGCTAATATGTGGCAGACTGACAAGCAAAAACTATCTGGAACTGCCTTCTATGAATTTCGGACCATGGTCAGAGGGAAGATTGTTCATACCACCCCTGACAAGATCAGAGAGATCTTAAAGCTACCTCAGCTAAAGGATGATCCAGACTCCTTCAACAGGAGGATGATGAGAGCAGACATTGACTTGGATAAGATTCTAGAGGACATATGTATCCCTGGAGCCAGGTGGACCACCAACACAAAGGGTGTCCCAAATCAACTCAAGAGAGAGGATCTCAAACCAGTCGCCAGAGGATGGCTGGACTTTATTGGGCGTTCTCTGTTGCCTACTAGCAACCGTTCTGAAGTCACAGTTAAAAGAGCAGTGATGATCCATTGCATCATGATGGGAAAGAAAGTGGAGGTTCATTAGCTGATTTCAACTGAACTCTACAAGATTGCTAACAAAAATTCAAAAGAGGCCAGGTTGGCTTATCCAAACGTGATTTCTCTGCTCTACAAGGACGCTGGAGTAAGGATAGGAATAACTGAGTATATCCTAATTGAAAAGCCAATCACCAAAGCATCAATGGAAAAACAACAAGCACAGGAGGATCCCACCAAGAAGAGAGCACAGGAATTCCTCCCAGAGATCCCTCAAGCTGAATACTGGGAGTATCTTGAGACGTCCGTTACCAAGATACGGGAAGCTATAGAGCAAATAATAAAAGAACAGAAGGAACACAGTCAAATGTTGACCTATATGTTTAAAGAACAAGAGGAGCAAGGGCGTGACTTAAGGGAATTGAAGCACCAAAAGTCTTCTCTTGTAGGACCAAGCACCCCAAGGATCAGAGGAACCCCCGTTCCCCCAGAATAAAGGTTGTTAATTTCCAATTTCTGCCTTAACTCTGTGACAGTGTCCTTATAGAAGTTTACCTTAGGAGTCATATAGTAGTAATTAGTATCTATTTTGATTTTATCTCCAATTAAGCTATAGTTTATTTTTCTCATCATCAGCAAACATGAATAAAGTAGTAGATCTTTTGAATAAGAGGCAATAAAATTTCTAGTTTTAATAAGAGAAATTCTAATTAGTTAAATGTGGTGGCAATGCTTTCTGTCTTCTGAATGAATGCTTGAACAGTGCATATGTCTTTTGAATTTGTTGCTTAAGACTGTTAAATATGTTGGCTCTTGAAAGAATGATGAACATGAGACATGTTATTGATAATCTGAAAAATCATAAAAATGATTCTTGAAGCAAGAAAAAGCAGCAAAGAACAAAGCTTGCAGAAAAAAAAAGCGAAAAAAAAATATAGAAAGAAAAAGAAAAAGCAAGCAGAAAAAGCCAAAAGCTCTTAAAACCAAGAGGCAAGAGCAAAAAGCCAATAGCCCTTAAAACCAAAAGGCAAGGGCAATGAAAAGGATCCCAAGGCTTTGAGCATCAGTGGATAGGAGGGCCACGAAGGAATAAAATCCTGGCCTAAGCGGCTAAACCAAGCTGTCCCTAACCATGTGCTTGTGGTGTGAAGGTGTCAAGTGAAAACTTGAGACTGAGTGGTTAAAGTCAAGGTCCAAGCAAAAAGAAGAGTGTGCTTAAGAACCCTGGACACCTCTAACTGGGGACTTGAGCAAAGCTGAGTCACAATCTGAAAAGGTTCACCCAATTATGTGTCTGTGGCATTTATGTATCCGGTGGTAATACTGGAAAACAAAGTGCTTAGGGCCACGGCCAAGACTCATAAAGAAGCTGTGTTCAAGAATCATCACGCTGAACTAAGAGAATCAATAACACTATCTGAATTCTGAGTTCCTATAGATGCCAATCACTCTGAGCTTCAATGGATAAAGTGAGATGCCAAAACAGTTCAGAAGCAAAAAGCTACTAGTCCCGCTCATCTAATTAGAATCTGAGCTTCAATGAGATATTATTGCTTCTCAACCTATTAGTCTTCTATTTTATTTGTCTAGTTGCTTGAGGACAAGCAACAGTTTAAGTTTGGTGTTGTGATGAGCGGATATTTTATACGCTTTTTGGGGTTAATTTCATATAGTTTTGAGTATGTTCTAGTTAGTTTTTAGTCTATTTTCATTAGTTTTTAGGAAAAATTCATATTTATGGACTTTACTATGAGTTGTGTGTTTTTCTATAATTTCAGGTATTTTTCTGGCTGAAATTGAAGGAGCTGAGCAAAAATCTGATTCAGGCTGAAAAAGGACTGCTGATGCTGTTGGATTCTGAGCTCCCTGCACTCAAAGTGGATTTTCTAGAGCTACAGAACTCGAAATGACATGCTTCCAATTGCGTTGGAAAGTATACATCCAGGGCTTTCCAGCATCATATAATAGTCCATACTTTGCACAAGAATAGATGACGTAAAATGGCATTCAACGCCAGTCCTCTGCCCAATTCTGGCGTCCAGCGCCAGAAAAGGATCAAAAGCTGGAGTTGAACGCCCAAACTGGCATAAAAACTGGCGTTCAACTCCACAAATGGCCTCTGCACGTGAATTACTTAAGTCTCAGCCCAACACACACCAAGTGGGCCCGAGAAGTGGATCTCTGCATCATCCATCATAGTTTACTCATTTTTTGTAAACCTAGGCTACTAGTTTAGTATTTAAACAACTTTTAGAGACTTATTTTGTATCTCATGACATTTTTAGATCTAAACTTTATATTCTCTGACGGCATGAGTCTCTAAACCCCATTGTTGGGGGTGAGGAGCTCTGCTGTGTCTCGATGAATTAATGCAAGTATTTCTGTTTTCCATTCAAACACGCTTGTTCCTATCTAAGATGTTCATTCGCGCTTAACTGTGATGAAGGTGATGATCCGTGACATTCATCACCTTCCTCAAATCATGAACGTGTGCCTGACAACCACCTCCGCTCTATATCCGATTGAATGAGTATCTCTTAGATTCCTTAATCAGAATCTCCGTGGTATAAGCTAGAACTGATGGCGGCATTCATGAGAATCCGGAAAGTCTAAACCTTGTCTGTGGTATTCCGAGTAGGATTCAAGGATTGAATGACTGTGACGAGCTTCAAACTCCTGAAGGCTGGGCATTAGTGACAGACGCAAAAGGATAGTAAATCCTATTCCAACCGGATCGAGAACCAACCGGTGATTAGCCGTGCTGTGACAGAGCGCGTGAGCGTAGTTTTCACTGGAAGGAAGGAAGGTAGCCATTGACAACGGTGATCCACCAACACACAGCTTGCCATAGGAGGACGTGCGTGCGTGAACAAGAAGACAGAGGAAAGCAGAGATTCAGAAGACAAAGCATCTCCAAAACTCCAACATATTCTCCATTACTGCATAACAAGTAACCTTTGATCCATGCTCTATTGTTTATTTGCAATTCAACTGATAAACATAATTGACTTCCTGACTAAGATTTACAAGATAACCATAGATTGCTTCAAACCAACAATCTCCGTGGGATTCGACCCTTACTCACGTGAGGTATTACTTGGACGACCCAGTGCACTTGCTGGTCAGTGGTACGAGTTGTGAAAAGTGTGATTCACAATTCGTGCACCAGTACTATTCACCTTCTTCTTTATTTGGCCATATCTCACTCTATGGAGCTCCGATTGACAAACCATTTGCAGCCACGTGAAGTTCTTGCCGAGCTCTTCCTTTCTAAATGATCAAATTTGGTAAGAAACTCTTTTTCCAAGCTCCATTTCTCTGTCCCATGTCATTTTCAAAATTGACTTTTTTGTATTTTTGTTGTTTAGGTGTAATCTAACTTGGGTGAGTAGTGGGTTTTATTCCAAAACTCATTGAACAAGGTGAGATATTACTAAATCCTTTTGTTTAGTTATGTGTCATAAACCCTAGCTTTGATTCTTGTTGTTCTTTATGATATAGAGTGTTCTTGGTGTTGTTTGGCGTTGAGTGAAGGCTTGAAAGCTTGTGGTGAAGTAGTTTTGTGCGTGGAGGATAATCAGCCTAGCTATGGTTTTGGTTCCCTTTATATAATATGTAATGTTTCTGGACACTTAAGCTAGTGGCCTTTAAGATAGGTTTGAATGATGTGGTTGTATGACTATTTGTATGTACATGTTATGCTTGATGATGGTTTGGATGGAGGTTGAATGAGTTTGCATGTGATGATGATGATGATGATGATATATATATATATATATATATATATATATATATATATATATATATATATATATATATTAGGAGATGATGATTATTGATGAGTATGATGACTTTGATGAGTTATGGTGGTGGGTGTTGATGTTTGAAGACGAATGTTGATAATGATATTGATTATTGGTTATTGTGGTTCACGTTGAAAACAAATGATTGAGGAGATTTGATGAATTGAATGAATTAATTGATGATAATGGGACTAATTGGATAAAAGATTTGATATATGTAACATTGACAATTGTTGAAAAAATTGAATGGTGATATTGAGGAATTTTGATGTGAATTTAGGTTGAACTTGAAGTTGGATGAGGTGAGTATTAAATAGTTTTGATAGTTAGGTAAATGATAAATGATTGGGAAGTGTCTATTGTGGATTTTGGGTTATTTTGAGTATATTTTGAGTTGGTTTGGTTTTGACGTTTTGGAAAACTAGAGAATTGTCTCTTTTGGTAAAACCTATTTTTAGTGAACGTTGGCGGATTATAACTTGAGCCTCGGTTTTTGAAATTGATCGGGTTTTATTTTAAATTGAAGATGATTTAGGGAGCTTTAAAATGATATAAAGTTTGAGGAAAATGGAGTTTTGTAGAGGAAGTTATGAACATCGAAATTTCGGTATAAAAATCTGATTTCTGCAGTTTTAAATTTTTCCAAGTCTGATAAGGCTTGCGTACATGGACCTGTGCATGCGACGCGAGCATTGGCAACTGCTAAGTGCCCTTGCATACGCGGGCACTAGCTTGCATACGCGAGCATGCATTTTCAAGGCTTGCGTACGCGAGATTTTAACGCAACACGAGCATCCCTTTCTGATTTGGGACACTCGCGTACGCAAGCAGGGTGTCGCATACGCGACCACCCATTTTTTAACTCTGTGTGTACGCATGATAGGGGTGTGTGTATGCACAACCCCTATTTTGCTAAAAATATGTTTTTCTTCACTTTTAAGGATTCTCTAACATTCCAAACTTTTTTAACTTCTCATTAAGACTTGTGGCTAGTACTTAGGCCCTAAGACTAGTATAGATGGGTTTATGAATTGAGATTAGTGAATTTATATATGAGTTTAGAAGACGTTAACTTAGGTTTGGTATGTCAATTGGGTGAAATTGTCTTGTGAGCTGATGGGGAGCCGGGTTGATGATGTACTTGTGAGAATGAGGATGGATGATGAGATTGAAGCTTGAAAAATGAATGATTATAGTTAATGGAATGAGTATAAACAGAATTGTGCTATGGGTAGTGACCTCTGAGATGGATTATGTGATTGTGACATACATTGTTCTCCATCGTAGGGGATGTGGCAGTTTCCCGCCTACGTTCGGATGTGAGGACTGTGGCAGTTTCCCGCTCACTTGATATGCATTGTCTTGATAAGTCACTATGCACCTCGGGCAAGGACTGTGGTAGTCTCCCGCTTGTCAAGGTAGCGGTGCCGGCGTAGGGGCTAAGGCAGTCTCCTACCTACGTTGAGATATGAGGGATGTGACAGTCTCCCTCTCACATAACCTTTTTGCCGCCAGAATGAACTTGGGCACTATAACCCGAAAGAGTGTGTCAGGCACTATAACTCACGGGACGTTAGAAAAAGAAAGAGTGAGCAGGGCACTATATCTTTGGTCATGGCAGAAAGATGACATCCTGGGGATAACCATAGAGAGAATATAGTCAGTTTATTTCATGCAAATCCAGGAAGGTAAGTTGTACGGAATAAGAATCATAGGCCAAATTGAGTACTTTGAACTCGATTTCCAAAAGGATTGAAGCCATTGCTAGCCAAGGCTAAGTGAACACTGCGGGGATCGCCAGAAAAGTCAATATATCTTTTGTCAAATACTTTCTAGGCCTCGTCGTCCCTAGGATGCCTCAAAGAACCATCAGAGTTAGTACCTTTCTTATGCCATAACATGTCCACATATGTCTTGCTAGACATGAATAATCGCTACAATCGTGGAATAAGAGAAAAGTAACAAAGAATCTTCGCTGCTTGAGGTTTCCCATTCTTTTTTTACAACCACGTTGATCCTTATTATAGAATTCTTCCTGGTCTTTTGCTTCCATCTCGATGTCCCACATCGTTTGCATCTAAACAAGTCTTGGTCGCATCCTTGGTATAGGATACAGTCATTTGGACATGCATCTATCTTCTTGTACACAATATCGAGCTTTCTTATGATCCTCTTGGCATCGTGCAATGTATTCGGAATCTTTGCATGCTCAAAACCGTCCTCAATAACTCTAGAATCAAATCGAATGCCTTATCGCTCACTCCACTCATGGACTTTATATGGTAAAGCCTCATAAAAAAAGACATCTTCGAGAATCTTGAGCAAAGACTCCAAATGGGCATGTGAAGGCTGTCTTCTCTTGATCTTGTGGATCTACAACAATTTGATTGTAACCAGAATATCCATCAAAGAAGTAGTAAAAAGCATTTCCAGCAAGTCTCTCCAACATTTAATCGATGAAGGGTAGAGAAAAATTGTCCTTTCTTGTTGCGTTGTTGAGCCTTCTCTAGTCTATACACATTCTCTATTCAGTGGCTGTTCTTGTAGGTATGAGTTCATTCTTTTCATTGGCCACTACAGAGACCCCTCCTTTCTTTAGAACTACTTGTACAGGGCTCACCCATGAACTATCCAATATGGGATATATGATACCAGCATCCCACAATTTCATCACTTCTTTCTAGACAACTTTCTTCATTGTTGGGTTTAGCCTCCTCTGAGCTTGTACTATTGGCTTTGCATCTTCTTCCAGTAGGATTTTCTGCATGCACATTGTTGGACTTATCCCCTTGAGATCATTGATAATCCACCCAATGGGTAACTTATGAGCTTGGAGTACTTTGATAAATTCTTCCTCTTCTTGCACATTTAATGAAGAATTGATTATCACTAAAAAAGTATCATTGGAACCAAGAAAGGTATATTTGAGTGTTAGAGGAAGTGGTTTCAATTCAAGAATGGGTGGTGTAATTTGTTTCTCCTTGCATGCATGTAATTGAACTCTTCCAAGGGTTTGCATGCCTCCTTCTTTTGCTTCCTCATCATCTCAGTCTTCTATATATGAGAGTGGGGAGCTTTTTGATTCACTTGAGAGTGGCTCTTCCTCAAGAATCTCTTGCACTAGGGGATCAATAATGTCAATCTTCATGAAATCTTCCAAATCATTTGGGTGTTACATTGCTTTGAAAACACTAAAGACCACCTGTTCATCATGAACTCTCAATGTGAGATCACCCTTTTGCACTTCTATTAGAGCCTTTCCAGTAGCAAGAAAAGGTCTTTCCAAGATCAATGAGGCATTTAGATTTTTTTTCATATCCAAAATCATAAAATCTGCTGGAAATATGAACTTTCCAACTTTGACTAGCAAATTCTCAACTATGCCATGTGGGAATTTAAGAGATCTATTAGCAAGTTGAAGTTAAATCCTTGTAGGCTTCACTTATTCAATTCCCATTTTCTTCATTAGTGACAATGGCATGAGGTTAATACTAGCTCCCAAATTACATAGAGCTCTCTCAATGGCTAAGTCACCGATAGTACAAGGTATCACAAAACTTCCAGGATCTTTGAGTTTTTGAGGCAAGTCCTTCTGAATGATTGCACTACACTCTTTTGTGAGCACCATTGTTTCATTGTCACTATAACTCCTTTTCTTAGCTAGCAACTCTTTCATGAACTTTGCAAAAAACATAAATTTCTCTAGAGCTTCGGAAAAAAGAATGTTGATATGCAACTCCCTGTAAATCTCCAAGAACTTTGAGAATTGTTCGTCCTTGTTTTTATTTTGAAGCCTTTGGGGGTAGAAAATTCTTGTCTTATACTCTTGTAGTCTAGGCTTCTCTGTTCGTTTGTCTTGTGGAGTTGTGACCAATGATGGTTGGTCACGAGCTTCCTGATGAATGTCTTCTTTAGTAACTTCTTCACTAGTTTCTTGAGCTTATCCTCCTTCACTTGATACTTCTTCCTCCACCATCTTGCCACTTCTAAGAGTGATAGCTTTACATTCCTCCCTTTAGTTTGGGATTGCATCACTAAGAAAGACATTGGTAGGTTTCTCAAAAAATTATTTTGCAATTTTCCCTATTTGGACTTCAAGGTTCCTAATGAATGCTTCTTAGTTTTTGAAATTGGCCCTGGTCTCTTGCATGAAATTGTTGGTTGACTGGATAAATGAACTTGTGATTTGAGAAAGTTGTTATATGGCAAGCTCAAGGGATGAAGGTTTCGAAAGATTTTATGGCAGTATTGGAGGTGTGTTAAAGTTATTTTGAGGGTTGTGAAAATTATTTTGAGTATCTCTGAAGTGGTTTTAGTTATGGAGTTGATTGTTGAAATTGTTGTTGTTGAAATTGGTGCTCTTCTGTCCTTGGCCTTGTTGATTGCTCCACCAAAAATTAGGATGGTTTCTCCATCCGGGATTGTAAGTCTTTGAGAATGTGTCATTTTGTTGTGGTCCAGATGGATTCCCCATGAAGTTGACTTGCTTTACAGAAGGATGATCAAGGTTGAATGATTTACTATTTTTAACAAAATATGCTCCTCCTCTCATATCATAAGAGAGTTTTGTATGCTCACGGCAGAGACTTGTATGCCTCCCATTTGCTTTTTGAGTGTTGTGAGTTGTTGAGACATGATCTTATTTTGTTTAACAAGAGCATCCAAAGTATCGAGCTCTATAACTCCTCTTTTTAGGCTCATGCTTCTCTCAGAAGAAGACAGATACTGATTATTTGCAACAATCTCAATTAGTTCTATGGCTTCACTAGTGGTCTTCATATGTAGAGATCCTCCCGTTGAGTTATCCAATAAATTTCTTGATGTAGGATTATTTCTGTCTAGAAGATTTATTGTTGAACCCAATCAGCAAACATATTGGGTGGACATCTTTTCAGCATCTCTTTATACCTCTCCCATGCCTCACATAGAGACTCTCCTTCATGTTGCCTAAAGGTTTGGACTCCATTCCGTAGCTTGATCAACCTTTGAGGGGGAAAGAACTTAGTTAAAAATTTGCTAACTAAGTCCTCCCATGTAGCAATGCTTTCTTTAGGTTATGTTTCAAGCCATTGTTTGGCTCTGTCTCTAAAAGAAAATAAGAATAAGAGTAATCTATATGCCTCTACTAGTACTCCATTAGTCTTCACTCTGTCACAAATTTGGATGAAGTTTGAGATATGTTGATTCAGATCTTCCTGAGGACTCCTTTCAAATTAGCAATTATGTTCTGTTGGACTAGAATGATTAGTTGTGGCTTGAGTTCAAAATTATTTGCATTCACATTAGGAGTCACGATACTATTCCCACAATTTTTAGGATTAGGAGTAGTATATGATCCCAATGTTCTTCTAACATGCTGAGCATTATTGTTGTGAGGCTCTGCCATATTTGTGTCTGAAGCTTCTTCAACCTCTTCTATCACACTTTTGTTTCTTGCTTGTTTCCTGAGCCTCCAGAGAGTTTGCTCATTTTTTGGATTGAAGAGGAGAGATTCTTCTTCTCTATTTTCTTTCATAAACATAAAAATAACAAAAGAAAAAGAAGATTGAAATTACTTCTGTCAAAGTGAAAGAAACCGCAATTGGTTAAGTGGCAAAATAAGAACAATGTTTAATCTAGATAATCGACTAAATTAGTGATTGTTAATCACAGATAAATCTCTGACAACGATGTCAAAAACTTGATGCAGATTATAGCAAATCCATAAACTATCGGCAACTGCACCGGATCGAATCAAGTAATACCACAGTGAGTGGGTAATCGTTGCTACGAGGATTAGAGGATAAAGCAACCATGATTAATTGATTATTCTAGTTAAACAGTTCAAATTCTGATTTGTGACAATTAGAATTAGAGAATCCATTAAAAGCAATAAAGGTGCATAAGTAAATGAAGCAATATAAGAAAGCAGAAAATTGGAAACAATTAATTAACGGTAACTATTGAAAAGCAATACATGACAGAAAGTAAAATGCAATATGTAAATTAAAGAAAATAAAAACCAGAGAATCAATAGAACAATTAAAAGATTAGAATTATAGATAAGCAGTAAATGACAAGAATTAAAAGAAGGCTAATAAATAATGTGAATCATAGGAAAGCAATAAATGAATTAGGACAGTAATATGAATTGAAACATTAAGGATCAGAGATGTTGAATGTTCATGAATTAATGCAACCAACTCTCTTCTCAACCATGCAAAGTGTGATCACTGGCAAATCATAAGTGATTGAACCACAATTCCTTAGTAATTCAATCTCTCTTGATCTAAATAACTACCAATTCCTTGATTAATTGCTCATGAGAAGAGGTAAAACATAATTTCTGATTCGAAACCACATAATTCTTAAGATTTAGATTGATTCAACATCACTTATCAAATTCTAAATCTAAAATAAGAGGAATTGTGAGAGAAGAGTTTCAAGCTTAATTACTATGATCCCTTTCCCAAGTTTTCATAGAATTAAAGTGAGATTCAAACTATTTTCTAATAGATTTGAATATTTAGGATGAAGAACAAAACTCTCTTAGAACAACAATGTTTGAATCAAAAAGAAGAAAAAGATAACATCAATTCATTATGATTCAACAGAGCTCCTCTCCTTAATGGAGAGAAGTTAGTGACTCATGCTACAAGCTGAAATAAAGAAAGAGTAGAATGAAGTAGAAAGAAGTAGAGAAGCCCCTAACAATGTATCATCTATGGGCTTTTATACTACTTCTCAAATTCAAATGAAAAACTCAATTCAAATTATAATCAAATTCATATTTATTAAAATGGCTAATTCTAGATGATTCTTGATTTATTAATGGATCCTTTTGTGGCCTTGATTGCTTATCACTTGTGGGCTTTGGTTGCATAAAAATGAGGTGGACTTGGGTGATAGTTTTGGCCATGCATTGTAAGTATGATGAAGTGGCGTGTAAGTGCTCACGCTCTTTGCATTTATGGCATTCTTAACGCCACTTTTTTGGCCCACTTTCACCCTCCTAGCGACCACATTGTGCATAGCGTTATTGAGCTTACACTCTTTGTTCATTATGGTATGTTTAACGCCACCTTTTTGTGCCAAAATTTAAGCTTCTCAATGAACCAAGCTTTGAAGGCGTTAAAGTAGTCACACGCTTCACAAAATTGGCGTATTTAATATTGCACTTGGGACCAAAATTGGAACTCCTAGTGAACCATCCCTCGAAGGCATTAGTTAGCTTACACGCCTTGTCCATTTTGGCATGTTTAATGCCACCTTTTGAAGCAAAAATCAAGCTTCCAATGGATCAAGCTTCGAAGGCATTAAAGTACTCACACACTTCACAAAATTGGCGTTTCTAACGCCACACTTAGGACCGAAATTGGAGCTCCCAGTAAACCATTCCTTGAAGGCATTAGTTAGCTTACACGCCTTGTCCATTTTAGCATATTTAACACCACCTTTTAAAGCAAAATCAAGCTTCCAATGAACCACATTGTCGAAGGCATTACTAGCCACAAATGCTTCACCAGCTTGGCATGTTTAACGCCACATTTCTTGCCAAAGTTGGAGCTCCTGGGGTTGGTGTCATCGAAGGCATTAATGTCAACACACGCTTCACTTTTCTTGGCGTGTTTAATGCCATTTTCTTAAAGAGTTTGTGACCTTCAGTGGCTTGATTTGCTTGTGGCGTGTTTGGTCACACATGCATGGTTATTATGGTGTGTTTGATGCGTGAGCATCTTGTACCCTTTTTTTCCTCTATTTTCTAGTTATTTTTAGTTAGAATTTATTAAGTTTTATTATGTTTTAGTGCAAAAATCCTCTTTGGATTCTATTTTGAGTTGTTTTAGTATTTTTATGATTTCAAGTGAGATTCGGAGCAATTTGGCAGAGTTTGGAGAAAAAAAAGAAAGAAGTTGGAGCTGCCCCCTCTTGGCCGCTAAACGCCAAGCTGGCGGTTAGCGCCAACAAGCCCATAAACAGCAACGCCTCTGCCTCCTTCTGGGCGCTAAACGCCCAACTGGCGTTTAGCTCCAGGCAACCTAATTCGAATTGAAAAGCCCACTCTTGGAGCATCTCTAGTTGGATTTAGCTGTCATTAGTTATCTTATCTTTTATTTTTGTAATTTTTATTTACAAATAATATCTTTTAGTTTTACGATTTAATATTTTATTTTATTTTATTTTCAAATCAAATTAGGTTAGATAAAAAAGGGAAAATATTCACCCTTACGATCGGACTTTTCACATATTTTCTCTTTCGTACTTTTCAGAACCCTAGTTTTTCTCTACAAGTCATGAGCCACTAAACCTCCTTGGTTAAGGTTAGGAGTTCTATTTATTTCTATAGATTAAGACTATTATTCTTCTATTTTAATTGATGTATTGATTCAGTTTCAAGGATTACTTTTGTTCTTAATTTTATGAATCTGGGTGGAACAAGAGTATGACCCTTATTCTAGATGCGTTCTTGTGATCCTCGAGAGAGGTCTCTCACTTGAACAACAGTTTAAAAGTAAATTCCTCCTAAATTGCTGATTACTTGAACTAATCTGGATATGTGACATATAATCCGTTTAGCTTTGGTAATTAGGGTTTCTGTGGCCATAAACTAGATTTGAATTTAACCCTCTAATCGGAATCAAGTGACCAAGAAATTGGCGGTTGATGAAGGTTAGAGGAGACTAAATCACTAAGAGATTAAGGTTTAGTCAATTACGGTTTGCCATGAAATGAATCTTGCATGATTAAAATAGTTGGTAAGAAATCTTAATCCGGAAAAGTAAACATTTTCGATACCTTAACTGTTTTCTTTCACTGCTGTCACACCAAACTCATTATTTGCTTTCTTTATCCTTGTTTCACTGCTTAATGTGTTTTAAAACCCACAAAACCAACTTTTCCATTCGCCTAACTAAACCAATCAGTTGACTATTATTACTCAGTACCTCAATCCTCGTGGGATCGGCCCTCACTCACCTGAGGTATTACTTGAACGACTCTGTGCACTTGCTGGTTCAGTTGTGGATATTCTCAAAATTCGCACCAAGTTTTTGGCGCTGTTGCTGGGGATTGATGGTAATTGACAGCTACTAGTTGTCTGATTGCTTAGATTAGGTATTTTTCTTAGTTTTATTTGTTTATTTTTTCTTTTAATTTTTGAGTTAAGCCTTATTTATCTCCACATCAATTTTCGATTTTAAGTTTGGTGTCCCCGTAATAATTTTTCTTTTTTTTGTAAATTTTTGAAAATATTAGTATTCTTCCTTGTTTAACTTTCGAACTAGTAGTTTAATTTTTCTTAATTATTTTCTAAACTTTTAGGTCTATTTCTTGTTTCATTTTATTTTATTTCTCTCTTCTTTATATAGGATACCTTACTGAGAACTCTCTATACTCTGACGTAGAGACTCCCACTTTGCTTTATTTTCTATTTGTGTGTGTAGAAATAGGAAGGAGCTCATCATGAATCCAAATGGAAATGAACAACCTAGAAGGACCCTAGGCTCATACACTGCTCCCACTCCTGATTTCTATGGGAAAAATATTATTGTACCTCCCATTGGAGCAATTGATTTTGAGCTAAGGCAATAGTTGATTATATTGGTGCAACAAAATTGTCAGTTTCACGGGCTCCTGCAGAAAGATCCCAATCTTTTCATCTCTAACTTCTTGCAGATCTGTGACACTGTGAAGACTAATGGAGTGAATCCTAATGTCTATAAGCTCATGCTCTTCCCCTTTTCTATGAGGGACAAAGCAAAGTAGTGGCTTGATGCTCAGCCCAAGGAAAGCCTGGACACTTGGGATAAGGTGGTTAACAAGTTTCTGAACAAGTTAATCCCTCTTTGGAGGCTGACCAAGTTGAGGACAGATGTTTAAACCTTTATACAAGGAGAAAATGAGTCCCTTTATGAAGCCTGGGAGAGGTACAAGCTGATGCTCAGGAAATGTCCCCTGACATGTTCTCAAACTGGATCAGGGTGCATATTTTCTATGAAGAACTCTCTGATATGGCCAAAATATCTTTAGACAACTCTGCAGATGGTTCTTTGCACATGAAAAAAATGGCTGAAAAAGTCAATGAACTGATTGAGATGGTTGCCAATAATCAGTACTTATACTGTTCTGAGAGGACTTCAAGGAAGAAAGGAGGCATGGAGGTGGACACTGTAGATGCAATCAAACTCTCATCCCAACAGTTGAGCCTTATCATGCAGTAATTGAGTGACAGGCAGCGTCCAGTTGCTAATGTTCATAGTACTCCTCTAGATGTTTCTTATGCTATCAGTGGCAACTCTTCTCTAAGTAAGACATGCAATTATGGCCAGTACATGCCTGAGCAAGTCAATTACATAAAAAATTTCCCCAAAACTCTCAATGATGCCCCTTATCCTCAGACTTTTAATCAAGGATGGAGGAACCACTCAAACTTTGGGAGGGGAGAGCAACCTCAGAAGCAACAACCAATTTATGCCAACAAATTTTAGGGCAGGGTCAATCAGAATCAATTCAACAATCTTCCTTTTCAACCCTCTCAGTCCCAGAACAGTCCTAACTTGGCATCCATGATTGCAGAACTCCCTAAGAGCCAACATATCTTTATGTAGGAAACTAGAGCTTCACTCTAAAATTTAGAGATGTGAATGGATCAGGTGCATGGTGCACGAATTTGACTCCGCAATATTTGCACAGATAGACCGGCAAGTGCACCGGGTCGTCATAGTAATACCTCAGGTGAGTAAGGGTCGATCCCACGAGGATTATTGGTTTGAGCAAGCAATGACTACCTTGTAGATCTTAGTCAGGCAATTAGAAACGATGATAGTTGTTGTGAAAAATGCATAAAACAGATAAATAAATAAAACATTACTAGATAAATGTGAAATCAGTGATGAGAGAATGGTTGAGATTTCGGATATGCTTCTTCCTTCTGGATCAACCTTTCTTACCCTCTACTCTAACTTCTGATGATTCATTCCATGGCAGGCTATAAATGACTAACTATATGCTTTCCTTCTTATTGATGACTTAACACTGTATATGATTGTTTAAAAAAAAAGATAAGACTAATGAAATAAAGAGTGTGTATTCTTATTTTCAATGATTATAAAAAGATGTTATATATCAACATCTTGTTAAAAAATCTATCTACAAAATCCATCAAAATCCTATTTCTGCACACCTCATAATAGAAAATATTTCTACAACGTTAGGGGATAGAAGGAAATATTTAAGGTATAAAGGACAAAGGGATAAAGGAAATATTTGTAACTGGGCCAATGTTGCAACTTTGTGGTTTCAGCATTGCCATTATTAGCCACCACCACCATGAGACAAACTCTTACATTTTCAAGTCATTGAGAATGCAACATTGTAATGCTTTGTCATTTATCAGCACTCCAAGTTCTTATCACATCTCTTATGATTCATATGAAAAAAACTGAGAACTTTGGATAGGTATAGTATTCAAATTCAAACAAGTCTTTTATGTCATTGATATTTGTTAATAGGATTCACTATTTTGGACTATGATTCTAAATATAATTGATATAAAACTATTAGTGTTGCTTATATGTTAGCATTTCTTGTTTAAGGTCTTCGCTCTATGTGATGAAGACCACCCTTGTGCATTTATACATACATTAAACACACAGCAATAGGTGGCATATGCATTTGTGCCTAGGCACCCTAGCTAAACATAATCATGAAAATAATGACATTGAAAACTAACCCTAAACAACCTTAAAGCTAAAGCTAATCATTAAACGGATGGTTGTTCCATTCAAAATACAAATAATTGAGAATGAAAAATAAACGAATAAAAAGCAGATGAGCAAAAATAGTTTATTAGTGCTGTCGTGCAGCAACCTAGCACCCAGCAAGGTTTTTCTGTTCTTCATAATCAGAAGGAAAAAAAAAGGGTCTGCAAAATCTGATTATTCAAAAACTGATTTTTGTGATGACCAAACAAGCAAACAGGGTACGAGTTTGCCGCATGAATCACCCCCCGTTTGTTCTTCCATTTACTTTCTCACTTTTCACACCACTCTCTCACCCGTCACTAAATATATACGAGAATGAAACTGAATCATTCAACCCACAAAATTTCAACAGTAGTCTCCTTTTCCTTTACTCTCCCCCCAACCGCCCAAAACCCAAACCATTTCATAAAATTTATTTATGAAAAATTATTTACCAAGAAGATGACCCCTACATTTATACTTCCCTTATTAGATTTAATCAATTTTTTCCTCTTTCCATGGAAGCACAGAGAACTGTTAAGAAACGTAAATCAGGCAATAGAAAGTTGTATAAACCAAACCATATCCAAGAAAATTCTTCTATCTTTATTTATTTATATAAGTTCTCATATATTTAATAACTGGATTTTAGCTTTCGTGGCTAGTTTGCATGCTCATTTACAAGTGTTCAGCTTTAATCTTTGGGAGAGATTTCTAAAAACTACGTTCTATCCTGTTCAGATACTAGTTAATTTTAAACAAAATTAAAACGAAAAAAAAGCATATGGTAGAAAGACATAACAAACGAAGAACAAGCAGGAACCCTACTAACGAAGAGGGGTTTTGTACATACTAGAAGGCAAATCGACGAAGCTGATCGGCAATAAACCCTCCGGCAACGGGAACGGCGTCAAGGATTTGCACGCGAAAGGGTCGACGGATCTGATTCTAGGAAGGGTCGACCGCAGGGGGAGAATGGTGGATCGGTAGCCATGTAACTCCACGGTGACAGAGTGGGGCACGGTGGAGAAGGGAAGAGGTTCGCGCGCTCTACACTCTCCTTTGGCGGGTTACTCAAATTCTTGATTTTGGATATTCTGAATTAAATTTGGGAAAAATCATCACTAGATAGATCAAGGTTAGCGGCGGGCTTGGTGGGTTCAAAACTAAATCAGAGCGATTCGGCGTCGGTAGGCTGATTTGGGATGGAATCGCAGCTATCCACCCTGAATTGCTGCCGTTGGTGACACCGCAGGAAATTTGTCGCAGGCATCCCCCGCATTTGTTGTAGTGTAAAATGATATATAAAGGAAAATTATTTCGCTTCCAAATACTATACTTTGTTTCTTTTAATTTGTCGATATTATTAATTCGTTTTCGATCAGATCCTAATGACATTTTTGTGAACTGAGAAGAAGGGAATAGAAGGAAAAGAAAAACTAATTTAAAGTATGTTATATTTTACTCATCAATAATAATTTTTTTTATTTATTCTTCAAATATCTTCACTTCTCTCCTTTTTCCTCCAAAATTCAAATTAAATATCCATATGTAGAGATTAAATTAATTATATACCGTAAATCTTTTTTGTATGTCCAGTTCCACTCATACCTATGCTTAGATACTAATTAATCGAAAATATTTAATAACAAAAGATATTAGTAAAAAAAATTAGAATTTATCTTATTTAAAATTTATTAAATATTGTAATAATTAATAAATACTAAATAAAATAAATTTTAATTTTTTATGTCCCTAATATTACCGTTATTTCACTTGATTTTTGGGAAACCTCGACAGCGTGTCGAATCAAGCTTGCATCAAGATATCAGTTCGAGGAGTAAATACAACCCCTCTAGAAAAAAGTGGGCTCAACTTGAAAATTACTTAGTGTTAGTATTGAAACCATATGAGATGCTTGAATTGTGGCAAATGATAAAGAATTACAATAAAAGAAAATAAATAAAAACAAGTAATGAAAGAAAGAGTAAAATTGAAATTAAAAGAAAGCAAAGTAACAATAAAATGTTGAAAGCAAAGAAATGAAAAAAAATAAATTGAAACGAAAAAGAAAACAAAAGAAAAACAAATAAAAGTGGACTTCCAACACTCACATATACAATTGTACTCCATATTCTTCCGTTGCATCGCAGAGTTTGAGAATTTTGGCGGAGTTTTTGTGTGATGATCTAGTATTTTTAAAGAAGTCCCAAAACTCTTCTAAGTTTCTCCTATTTATAGACCATGGAGATAGACTTGCCATGGCGAATCTTGGCCCACAATCTTACTTCCTCCTTTTTTTCAGTCATGACCTTGCCTTGACCATGAAAAATCTTGACTCCCAAGTTTTGACACACACGTCTTTCTTAGTCTTCAAATCCCACGTTTTCTTCAGCTTGCTCCTCAAATTTCGCACCCATGTTCTACCTGTCTCTGCCTCTGTCTCTGTAGTCAAAACACTGCTTCTGTAGTTGAAACCATTGGTAGTCGAAATGCCCTCTTGTCGAGAAAAATCCATTTTTTGTACCAACAAATTGCCCTTTTAAAACTTGTTATTTTGTTCAAAAATACAAGTTTTAATATTTCACATGCCGGGCACATGCAACCTTTTTAAATTCTCAAAATTTGAAAGGATAGTTACGTATCATTTAAAATGACGCGTACTTTTCTAGGAATATATAACATTCCCTGGGCTTTAATGAGTCGTTCCTTGAATAGAGTACTTCCTCACTCCATCATTACTTCTCAAAATTTTACCCTTCAAAAATCCTAATCTCTTTTCTCTCTGACCAATGCATCTTTCATGGCTTCCCAGTCCATTCTTCATTCGAGCTCTACGTCGGCTATCACCGCCACTTCCTTGACGTGAAAAATTTGTGTCGGTCTAGAATTCTCTAATAGAATCTCGTTGTAAGCATAGCCTAAACCAACAATTAATCCTCAAGTCAAAGTTAGAAAGTGTGTTACAACAATAAAATCAATAACTAGGAGTGTTAATCCTGGGTCGTTCTCCCTAGGAGTTATAACGAGATGCACATCATTGGTTAGGAGTTCTCTTGGGGTTTTTGGAGTTGAATGCAAAAAAAGTAAACAACTAGAAATCAATGTAATGAACAACTAGAAATGGAAACAAGGAAGCTAAAAGATCAAGCTAACAAGGATGAATAACAATCAATCAATGTAAAAACCTTGGCTAGGGGTGAAAATTAGAATTTCTATCCTCATTATCATCATCAATTGTGCCAAGAATCCTCCATTGCTCCACTTAGTTAACGTCTAACTATGAAGGAAAGTCAAGTAGGTGCAATTGACTCTAATCCACGCGCCCTAGTCAAATCCTAGTGAAAGACTAGCTTTGGTGGCATTCAAGTCAATTAGCAACTTCCAATTATCAATCAACAAAAGATTTTGACAATTCAAGAGTCTCCAAGTGCTCAACCCCTAAGCCAAGAATGGAAATCTACTCCATAGCCATGAGTGACATTTCCTCAAACACTTGGTGAGCAAGAATAAAAGACATTATAAAATTGAGAAAACAATTCAAATTAAAGCTATCCACTACAAACAACGAACAATAACAAGCCAATCAACAAAAATGAACACTAAATGAAGTTGGAGAATGGAAACTACAAATTAAAGTAATCTAAAATTGGAATTAACACATATCTAACCAAAGAATCCAAGTGAAATTGAATTGAGAACATTAAAACCTAAAGAGAAGTGAGAGTTTTTTTCTCTAGAATTCAAACTAAAACTAAAACTAAAGTGTGTGGTAAATTTATTCCCCCCATTCTCCTTCACTCCCAGCCTCTTATCCTCAGATTGGGCTCGAAACTGGCCCAAAAATAAGCTAAAAAATTGCCGCCAGCATTTTCTCTTCAATGAGGCACGTGACGCTTGTCGCGCGTACGCGTCAGCCACGCGTACGCATTGTCAAACTTTGCACAAGGTCACGCGTACGCATCAGTCATGTGTACGCGTCGGTGGACCAGCTTTAGCCATGCCTACGCGTCGGGACCAGCTTCTCCAATCTTTAGTTCTTTGTATTCCTTCCACTTTTGCATGCTTCCTTTCCATCCTCTAAGTCATTCCTGCTCTATAAACCTGAGATCACTCAACAAACACATCACGGCATCGAATGGTAATAAGAGAGGATTAAAAATTGGTAATTTTAAGGCCTATGAAGCATGTTTTCACTCTTAAGCATAAATTGGGAAGGATTTATAAAACCATGCAATTTATATAAATAAGTGTGAGAGTAGTTGACAAAATCCACTCAATTCCAATATAAAATAAACCATAAAATTGTAGTTTATCATTCCTCTTCTTCAGCAACCATGGTTGCTACTTCTCAAGGTGATAACATTCGAGTCATTCCTCCTCCTCTATTTGTGGCTGAAGAAGTGCAATTATACAATAAAGATGGAGTTTTGAGAGCCCCAAACCTAAATGCAGAGATCTCTGATCTCTGGCGCTGCTAGGTATTCCTATTATTTTTAGTATATGGAGTATTGCATTCTTTCTTAGTCCCTTTGGCAACCCAAGAACAGATTGAGTATATTTCTTCTTTCTTTCCATCGTCCCCTGAGAACTTACCATTAATTTTCTGCAAGAATGTCAAGGCCTCATACTTTGCTGGTCGAGTCTTTAGAACTGCTCCACCTAGGAGTTCAAGTCCCCTTTTTGTCGACCTGGATGTCTCAACTTGCACCTGTGTATAAACCTATTTCGGAAGCTCTGAATATTGTGCATGCCTTAGAATTAGCTAACTTCAACCTTTCTTACACTGCTCATTTACTAGGAGCTAGTCTGTACTTTTAGTGCCCTGCCATTAATAATTTTCATTTTTCTTATGGAATGATGGGTCCGACTCTGATGGACATTTCAACCCAGACCAGTTTACCAATTGATGGTGAATTTGTGTCATGGTCGGCCGTTATCGTGAGGATGATTTTGACATTAATTTCGACTCGAACTCCATATCGAGCTTTATTCAAAATAACATGGGTTTCTATGGAGACCCTATTTTTGAGAGTGAGCATGTAGCTTTCCTCTTGCTTTGGCTCAACTATTTTGTTTTCTGCTCGAAATCAGTCCAAATTCAAAAGAATAACTACTTGCCCTTGGCCATTATGCTTCATCACAAAAAACTCATTAACCTTCATGCCTTGATTCTGAGTTAGCTTTATGAAATACTTTCTTTTATTATCGGTGAAATTCATCAAAGGAGATCCTTCGATTAATCCTTTCGGTCTCCTCTAGGTTGTAAATTTGTGACTAAACGCTGTTCTTGAACCTCGACTTAGATTCTGATCCTATAGTTCCCAACACTTTGATTGACGGTATCCGTATTTCCCAACTTTCTTGGACAAAACCAAAGACCATGTCTCCCATTGGTGCCTTTCGACACTTTTTTAGGATTCTGCTCGACATCAAAGAAGACCACAATATTTCTTATTTTCCAAACCCATTCCTATTTCGACCAAGTTCTGCTTCATGCCTTAACTCTTTTACTAGCTCCCAGCCAATGAACCAAGCAATAGTCAATGATATGTGGGCTAGGATCTTAACCCCTCATATCCTTCCTGTCAGCTTACCTCATGAATCAACCTGGGCTCTTAAAAAGAAATTAGCCCAAGCCTTACCTTTTCTTTTATTTCTCGACTCTAAGGCTCAAATGATTCACTACGACGTATTGGAGACAAAAGAATTCGACAAGATGTTAGAGATAAACTGCCAAATGATGTCGACTCAACACCATTATCTAAATATCAATCTTTGTTTCTTGTTGACTCCCGGAATTCATGAATGGTGGTCAAGCCCTCTCAAATATGGTTTTTCTTACTACGCAGATAGCATCGAAGAAAACCAAAGGTGAGTATATAGAAGAAATCCTTAATTTCTCTTCAAGCACTTCGTAATTATTTAGGCATTATTCTAATACTCAACTCACCTTACCTTTTGATTTTTTTTTAGTTACTCGACAGACAGTCATCACTAAAGTTGTTGCTGACCTACAACTAGTTGAGAAAAACTGGAATACTGATGAGGACGCATCAACTAAGACAAAGACCAAACAATGGAAAATAATGGGGAGGTCAGAGCAAAGGAAGGTCAAGCGACGCAACACTTTCCTAAAAAAAGCGTGGTCCTATTAATATTCTGACGGGAGCTGAACCATCAAAGCTTCAAAAGGTCTGACCTGCAACCTCAAAGGTATATACTTAATGATGTTTGTCACAACTATTTTCACCATGTTCTTGCAATTTTTATCTTTTTCGACTATATTGCAGTCAAAGCAATCCTAGAAAAGGGACTTCCTCTCGAGTTGCTGATATCGATAATCCTTCTGATCGATAAGTGGATCAGCCAATTCATGTTGAAACAGAATTCCTTCAGCCTATCCAGACTACTCATTGTTAGTCAGCCTAAACCTATTGACAATAGCTTCTCATATTTTGACCTCCTTTCCTCTGGTACTTCTTCTGTTTAGATTTTCAATGTTAAGTTCCTTTTGAATGTCACATGATCCTTTTATCTTTGACCTTTTTAGATTCTCTATATGTCACTTCCTAGTGATGCGGGAGCTCACCAAAAATCTGGGTCTGCATATGTGATGAGCGGATAATTTATACGCTTTTTGGCATTGTTTTTAGGTAGTTTTTAGTATGATTTAGCTACTTTTTAATATATTTTTATTAGTTTTTATGCAAAATTCATATTTCTGGACTTTACTATAAGTTTGTATGTTTTTCTCTGATTTTAGGTATTTTTTGGCTGAAATTGAGGGACCTGAGCAAAAATCTGATTCAGAGGCTAAATAAGGACTGCAGATGCTGTTGAATTCTGACCTCCCTGCACTCGAAATGGATTTTATGGAGCTACAGAAGCCCAATTGACGCGTTCTCAAATGCGTTGGAAAGTAGACATCCTGGGCTTTCCAGCAATATATAATAGTTCATACTTTGCTCGAGTTTTGATAATACAAACTGGCGTTTAAACGCCAACTTTCTACCCTATTCTGGCGTTAAACGCCAGAACTGGCATAAAAGCTGGAGTTAAACGCCCAAACTGGTACCAGAGCTAGCGTTTGACTCTAAGAAAAGTCTCTACATGTGAAAGATTCAATGCTCAGCCCAATCACACACCAAGTGGGCCCAGAAGTGGATTTCTGCATTAATTACTTATTTCTGTAAACCCTAGGCTACTAGTTCATTATAAATAGGACCTTTCACTATTGTATTTTTCATCTTTTGATCATCTTTGATCTTTGGATCATCTCTAGAACATATTATGTAGTTTTTATGTTCTGAGACCTCCATGGGAGGCTGGCCACTCAGCCATGTCTACCCTATTTTCACTTATGTATTTTCAACGGTGGAGTTTCTACACCCCAAAGATTAAGGTGTGGAGCTCTGCTGTTCCTCATGAAGTAATACAAAGTACTACTATTTTCTATTCAATTCAAGCTTATTCTTATTCTAAGATATTCACTCGCACTTCAACATGATGAATGTGATGATCCGTGACACTCATCATCATTCTCACCTATGAACGCGTGCCTGACAACCACCTCCGTTCTATCTGCAATAGCTTGAGTGCATATCTCTTGGGTTTCTAATATAAGATTAGAACCTTTGTGGTATAGGCTAGAATTATTGGCGGCCATTCTTGAGATCCGGAAAGTCTAAACCTTGTCTGTGGTATTCCGAATAGGATCTGGGATGGGATGACTGTGACGAGCTTCAAACTCGCGACTGTTGGGCGTAGTGACAGACACAAAAGGATCAATGGATCCTATTCCAGCATGAGTGAGAACTGACAGATGATTAGCCGTGGGGTGACAGCGCATTTGGACCATTTTCACTGAGAGGACGGACGGTAGCCATTGACAACGGTAATCCCCCAACATATAGCTTGCCATGGAAGGGAGTATGAATGATTGGATGAAGGCAATAGGAAAGCAGAGGTTCAGAAGGAACAAAGCATCTTCATACGCTTATCTGAAATTCCACCAATGACTTACATAAGTGCTTCTATCTTATTTTCTATTTTAATTATATTTCAATTATCAAAATCCCATAAGCATTTGAATCTGCCTGACTGAAATTTACAAGGATGACCATAGCTTGCTTCAAGCCGACAATCTCCGTGGGATCGACCCTTACTCACGTAAGGTATTACTTGGACGACCCAGTGCACTTGCTGGTCAGCTGCACGGAGTTGTGTGAAAAGTGTGCGATCACGATTCTGTGTACCAAGTTTTTGGCGCCGTTGCTGGGGATTGTTCGAGTTTGGACAACTGACGGTTCATCTTGTTGCTCAGATTAGGTAACTTTATCTTATTTTTATTTTCGAAAAATTCAAAAAAAAATTTATTTTATTTTGTTCTTCAGAATTTTTAAGAATGAATTCCAGAGTTTCTTGATGATCTGTTGAAGTCTGGCTAGCTGTGAAGCCATGTCTAATCTTTTGGACCGAGGTTTCAACTTATCATCACAAGAGCTTGTTGATTTCTATCAAACTTGCTGTTGAATGTAATGATCTGCTAAAGCTTGGCTGGCCATTGGCCATGTCTAGTGTTTTGGACCGAAGCTTTCACTGAAAGCTTGCCTGGCTAGTAAGCCATGTCTAATTCCTGGACCGGAGTTTTAAACTAACATTACATGATTCATGGAATTCTCATTAAGAATTTTGAATTCTTTATTTTCTTTTTCCAAATAATTTTCGAAAAATACAAAAAATTTTATAAAACCATAAAACCAAAAATATTTTGTGTTTCTCGTTTGAGTCTAGTGTCAAATTTTAAGTTTGGTGTCAATTGCATGTTTTTCCTTTTCTTGCATTTTTTGAAATTTTATGCATGATGTTCTTTGTTGATCTTCAAGTTGTTCTTGATGATTTCCTTTGTTCTGATCTTTAAACTCTCCTGTTTGGTATCTTTTGTTGTTTTTCATATGCATTTTCAAATTGTTATTGTCCCTAGTATGCAAACTTCTAAGTTTGGTGTCTTGTATGCATTATTTGTTTTGATATTGATTTTCCATGTTTAGTTTCATTCTGTTGTTTTTATCTCTCATCATTAAAAATTTAAAAATTTTCAAAATTATGTCTTTTCAAGTTAATAATACAGAGAATTGAAGATTCAGAATATACAGCAGAGGAATTACAGAGAAAAAGCTGGGCGTTCAAAACACCCAGTGAGGAAGGAAAACTGGCGTTTAAACACCAGCCAGGGTGCCTGGCCGGGCGTTAAACACCCAGAAGGGTAGTATTTTGGGCGTTAAACGCCAGAATGGATACAATTCTGGGCGTTTAACGCCAGGATGGCACAGGAGGGGAGATTTTATTTTTCAAAATCAAATCTTATCAATCATATCTTTTTCAAAATCAAATCTTTTAAATTATTTTTCAATATTTTCGAAAATCCTTGCTGTAATTAATGATTTGATTCAAAAATTTCAAGTTGTTACTTGCTTATTAAGAAAGATTCAATATTTGAATTTTAGAATCATATCTTTTAAATTTCTTGTTAGCCAAGTAATTAATTTCCAATCATATCATTAATTTAAAATCTTTTCAAATTGTTTTTCAATCATACCTTCTCAATCACATCTTTTTCAAAATAATTTTCAATCATATCTTTTTGATTGCTAATTTCAAAATCTTTTTCAAAATCACTTAATCACTTTCTCACTTTTAATTTTCGAAAACCATCAACCACTTTTTCAAAATTCCTTTTAATTAATTTAAATTTTTTATTTTGTTTTCGAAAATTCTTCTCCGTCCTCACCTTTTTCTATTTAAGGACTACACTCCTCCTCAATTAGTAATTCGGACTATCTCTCCTTCTTCATATGTTCGAATTCTACCTACCTACCTTATCCCTCTGTTCCTATTTTCCTCTGACACCTCAAGGAATCTCTATACTATGACATAGAGGATTCCATACTTTCTTGTTCTCTTCTCTTTCATATGAGCAGGAACAAAGATAAATGTATTCTTGTTGAAGCTAATCCTGAACCTGAAAGGACCTTGAAGAGGAAGCTAAGAGAAGCTAAAGCACAACTCTCTGGAGAGAAACTGACAGAAATTTTCGAAAAGGAAGAAGACATGGTAGCCAAAAATAACAACAATGCCAACAATACAAGGAAGATGCTTGGTGACTTTACTGCACCCTCTTCTGACTTCTGTGGAAGGAGCATCTCAATTCCTGCAATTGGAGCAAACAACTTTGAGCTTAAGCCTCAATTAGTTTCTCTGATGCAGCAGAATTGCAAGTATCATGGACTTCCATTGGAAGATCCTCATCAATTTCTAGCTGAATTCTTGCAAATCTATGACACTGTCAAGGCCAATGGGGTTGACCCTGAGGTCTACAAACTTATGCTTTTCCCCTTTGCAGTAAGAGACAGAGCTAGGACATGGTTGGACTCACAACCTAAAGAAAGTCTGAACTCTTGGGAAAAGCTGGTCAATGCCTTCTTGGCAAAGTTCTTTCCACCTCAAAAATTGAGTAAGCTTAGAGTGGAAGTCCAAACCTTCAGACAGAAGGAAGGCGAATCCCTCTATGAAGCTTGGGAAAGATACAAGCAATTGATCAGAAGGTGTCCTTCTGGCATGCTTTCAGAATGGAGCATCATATGCATATTCTATGATGGTCTGTCTGAACTGTCCAAGATGTCATTGGACAACTCTGCTTGTGGATCTCTTCATCTGAAGAAGATGCCTGAAGAAGCCCAAGAACTCATTGAAATGGTTGCAAATAATCAATTCATGTACACTTCTGAAAGAAATCCTGTGAACAATGGGACAACTTAGAAGAAAGGAGTTCTTGAGATTGATACTCTGAATGCCATATTGGCTCAGAACAAAATATTGACTCAGCAAGTCAATATGATTTCTGGTGCGCAAAATCGTGATCGTTCATTCCTTGGTAACGACGTCAAAAACTTAATACGCACGTTCATAATTTTAGTTCTTTGTCACAACTTCGCACAACTAACCAGCAAGTGCACTAGGTCGTCCAAGTAATATACCTTACGTGAGTAAGGGTCGATCCCACGGAGATTGTCAGCTTGAAGCAAGCTATGGTCACCTTGTAAATCTTAGTCAGGCTAATTCAAATGGTTATAGAGTTTTCATAATTAAAAGATAAATAAAACGTAAAATAGGATAGAAATACTTATGTAATTCATAGGTGAGAATTTCAGATAAGCGTATAGAGATGCTTTTGTTCCTCCTGAACCTCTGTTTCCTACTGTCTTCAACCAATCATTCCTACTCCTTTCCATGGCAAGCTTTATGTAGGGCATCACTGTTGTCAATGGCTACATCCCGTCCTCTCAGTGAAAATGGTCCAAAATGCGCTGTCATCGCACGGCTAATCATCTGTAGGTTCTCGATCATACTGGAATAGGATTCAGTAATCCTTTTGCGTCTGTCACTACGCCTAGCACTCGTGAGTTTGAAGCTCGTCACAACCATCCCTTCCCAGATCCTACTCGGAATACCACAGACAAGGTTTAGACTTTTTGGATCTCAAGAATGGCCGCCAATAATGCTAGCCTATACCACGAAGACTCTGATCGTAGATCAGAAGGCTAAGAGATACACATTCAAGCTTGTTTTCATGTAGAACGAAAGTGGTTGTCAGGCACGTGTTCATAGGTGAGAATAGTGATGAGTGTCACATAATCATCACATTCATCATGTTCTTGTGTGCGAATGAATATCTTAGAGAAGAAATAAGCTTGAGTTGAATAGAAAAACAATAGTACTTTGCATTAATTCATGAGGAACAGTAGAGCTCCACACCTTAATCTATGGTGTGTAGAAACTCTACCGTTGAAAATACATAAGAATAAGGTCCAGGCATGGCCGAATGGCCAGCCTCCATGATCTAAGAACTAAATGTCCAGAGATGATCCCAAAAGATGTAAATACAATAGTAAAAAGTCCTACTTATACTAAACTAGTTACTAGGGTTTACAGAAATGAGTAAATGATGCAGAAATCCACTTCCGGGCCCACTTGGTGTGTGCTTGGGTTGAGCATTGAAGCTTTCACGTGTAGAGGTCTTCCTTGGAGTTGAACACCAGTTTGTAACCTGTTTCTGGCATTTAACTCTGCTTTGCAACCTGTTTCTGGCGTTTAACTCCAGAATAAGGCAGGGAGCTCGCGTTGAACGCCAGTTTGCGTCATCTAAACTCGGGCAAAGTATGGACTATTATATATTGCTGGAAAACCCTAGATGTCTACTTTACAACGTAATTAAGAGTACGCCATTTGGGCTCTTTTAGCTCTAGAAAATACACTTTGAGTGCAGGGAGGTCAGAATCCAACAGCATCTGCAGTCCTTCTTCAACCTCTGAATCTGATTTTTGCTCAAGTCCCTCAATTTCAGCCAGAAATTACCTGAAATCACAGAAAAACACAAAAACTCATAGTAAAGTCCAGAAATGTGATTTTTATTTAAAAACTAATAAAAATATATTAAAAAATAACTAAATCATACTGAAAACTATGTAAAAACAATGCCAAAAAGCGTATAAATTATCCGCTCATCACTCATCACAACACCAAACTTAAATTGTTGCTTGTCCCCAAGCAACTGAAAATCAAATAGGATAAAAAGAAGAGAATATACTATAAATTCCAAAATATCAATGAAACTTAGCTCCAATCAGATGAGCGGAACTAGTAGCTTTTTGCCTCTTGAATAGTTTTGGCATCTCACTTTATCCCTTGAAGTTCAGAATGATTGGCATCTATAGGAACTCAGAATTCAGATAGTATTATTCATTCTCCTAGTTCAGTATGTTGATTCTTGAACACAGCTACTTTATGAGTCTTGGCCGTGGCCCTAAGCACTTTGTTTTCCAGTATTACCACCGGATACATAAATGCCACAGACACATAACTGGGTGAACCTTTTCAGATTGTGACTTAGCTTTGCTAGAGTCCCCAATTAGAGGTGTCCAGGGTTCTTAAGCACACTCTTCTTTTTGCTTTGGACCTCGACTTTAACTGCTCAGTCTCAAGTTTTCACTTGACACCTTAACGCCACAAGCACATGGTTAGGGACAGCTTGGTTTAGCCGCTTAGGCCAGGATTTTATTCCTTTAGGCCCTCCTATCCATTAATGCTTAAAGCCTTGGATCCTTTTTATCCTTGCCTTTTGGTTTTAACGGTTATTGGCTTTTTGCTCTTGCCTTTTGGTTTATAGAGCTTTTGGCTTTTTCTGCTTGCTTTTTCTTTTTCTTTTTCTTTTCTTTTTTTTCGCCATTTTTTTTCGCAAGCTTTTGTATTCACTGCTTTTTCTTGCTTCAAGAATCATTTTTATGATTTTTCAGATTATCAAATAATATGTCTCCTTTTTATCATTCTTTCAAGATCCAACATATTTAACATTCATAAACAACAATTTCAAAAGACATATGCACTGTTCAAGCATTCATTCAAAGAACAGAAAGTATTGTCACCACATCAAAATAATTAAACTAGTTTCAAGGATGAATTCGAAATCATGTACTTCTTGTCCTTTTGTAATTAAAACATTTTTCTTTTAAGAGAGGTGATGAATTCATAGGACATTCATAACTTTAAGGCATAGACACTTAAATACTAATGATCATGTAATAAGACACAAACATAAACATAAAGCATAGTAAACAAAAAATAGGAAAATAAGAACAAAGAGATTAAGGAACGGGTCCACCTTAGTGAGGGTGGCGTCTTCCTCTTCTTGAAGAACCAATGGTGCTCTTGAGCTCCTCTATGTCTCTTCCTTGTCTTTGTTGCTCCTCCCTCATAGCTCTTTGATCTTCTCTAATCTCATGGAGAATGATGGAGTGCTCTTGGTGTTCCACCCTTAGTTGTCCCATGTTAGAACTTAATTCTCCTAGGGAGGTGTTGATTTGCTCCCAATAGTTTTGTGGAGGAAAGTGCATCCCCTAAGGTATCTCAGGGATTTTATGGTGAGGAATTTCCTCATGCTCTTGTTGGGGTCCATGATCTCTTGTTTGCTCCATTCTTTTCTTAGTGATGGGCTTGTCCTCTTCAATGAGGATGTCTCTCTCTATGTCAATTCCATCCGAATTGCAGAGGTGACAAATGAGGTGAGGAAAGGCTAACCTTGCCAAAGTGGAAGACTTGTCAGCCACCTTATAAAGTTCTTGAGGTATAATCTCATGGACTTCCACTTCCTCCCCAATCATGATACTATGGATCATGATGGCCCGGTCTATAGTAACTTCAGACCGGTTGCTAGTAGGAATGATTGAGCGTTGAATGAACTCTAACCATCCTCTAGCTACAGGCTTAAGGTCCAGTCTTCTCAATTGAACCGGCTTGCCTCTTGAGTCAACTTTTCGTTGAGCTCCTTCCACACATATGTCCATGAGGACTTGGTTCAACCTTTGATCAAAGTTGACCCTTCTAGTGTAGGGGCGTGCGTTTTCTTGCATCATTGGCAAGTTGAACGCCAACCTTACATTTTCCGGACTGAAATCTAAGTAATTCCCCCGAACCATTGTAAGCCAATTCTTTGGATTCGGGTTCACACTTTGATCATGGTTCCTAGTGATCCATGCGTTTGCATAGAATTCTTGAACCATTAAGATCCCGACTTTTTGAATGGGGTTGGTGAGAACTTCCCAACCTCTTCTTCGGATCTCATGTCGGATCTCCGGATACTCATTCTTTTTGAGCTTGAAAGGAACCTCAGGGATCACTTTCTTCTTGGCCACAACTTCATAGAAGTGGTCTTGATGGACCTTTGAGATGAATCTCTCCATCTCCCATGACTCAGAGGTGGAAGCAATTGCCTTCCTTTTCCTCTTTCTTGAGGTTTCTCTGGCCTTAGGTGCCATTAATGGTTATGGAAAAACAAAAAGCAATGCTTTTACCATACCAAACTTAAAATGTTTGCTCGTTCCCGAGCAAAAGAAGAGAGAAAGAAGGAGAAAAAGAAGAAAAATGGAGGAGAGGGAGAGAGGCGTGTATTCGGCCAAGGGTAAGAAGAAAGAGTTGTGTTGTGTGAAAATGAAGAAGGAATGAAGGGTTTATATAGGAGTGGGGGGAGGTTTAGGGTTCGGCCATTAGGGTTGGGTTTGGGAGGGAAAAGAGTTTGAATTTTGGAGGTAGGTAGGGTTTTTGGGGAAGAGAGGATGGATGTGAGTGGTGAAGAGGTGATGGGGAAGAGTGATTGAGGTGATTGGTGAGGGGTATTTGTGGAAGAGAGTTATGAAAAGGTGTGAAGAGGAGAGAAGAAAAGGTGGGGATCCTGTGGGTCCACAGATCCAGTGGGGTCAAGGACTTAACATCCCTGCTCCAATTAGGCGTGTAAAACGCCCTTAGCATGCATGTCTGGCATTAAACGCCAGCTTGCTGCTTGTTTTTGGCGTTAAACGCCCAAATGTAGCCTACTTCTGGCATTTAACGCCACTTCCATGCTCTGTTCTAGCGTTAAATGCCAGTCTGGTGCTTGTTTCTGGCGTTTAACGCCAGCTTGATGCTTCTTTCTGGCGTTAAACGCCAGTTTGATGCTTCTTACTGGCGTTTAAATGCCAGTAAGTTCTTCCTCCAGAGTGAGCTGTTTTTAAAGCTGTTTTTCATTCTGTTTTTAATTTTTCAGTAGTTTTTGTGACTCCACATGATCATCAACCTAAAAAAAACATAAAATAACAATAAAATAAAATAGATATAATTAAATAACATTGGGTTGCCTCTCAACAAGCGCTTCTTTAATGTCAATAGCTTGACAGTGAGCTCTCATGGAGCCTTACAGATGTTCAGAGCATTGTTAGAACCTCCCAACACCAAACTTAGAGTTTGAATGTGGGGGTTCAACACCAAACTTAGAGTTTGGTTGTGGCCTCCCAACACCAAACTTAGAGTTTGACTGTGGGGGCTTTGGTTGACTCTGCAGTGAGAGAAGCTTTTCATGCTTACTCTCCATGGTTACAGAAGGAGATCCTAGAGTTTTAAACACAAGGTTGTCCTCATTCAGTTGAAGGACCAATTCTTCTCTGTCCACATCAATCACAGCTCTTGCTGTGGCTAGGAAGGGTCTTCTAAGGATGATGGATTCATCCTCATCCTTCTCAGTGTCTAGGATTATGAAATCAACAGGGATGTAAAGGCCTTCAACCTTTACTAACACGTCCTCTACTTGTCCATAAGCCTATTTTCTTGAGTTGTCTACCATCTCTAATGAGATTTTGGCAGCTTGCACCTCAAAGATCCCGAGTTTCTCCATTACAGAGAGTGGCATTAAGATAATTCCTGACCCCAGGTCACACAGAGCCTTCTCAAAGGTCATGGTGCCTATGTTACAGGGAATTAGGAATTTACCAGGATCCTATTTCTTTTGAGGTAGAGTTTTCTGAACCAAGGTATTTAGTTCCTTGATGAGCAATGGAGGTTCATCCTCCCAAGTCTCATTACCAAAAAATTTGGCATTCAGCTTCATGATTGCTCCTATATATTGAGCAACTTGCTCTTCGGCAATGTCTTCATCTTCTTCAGAAGATGAATAGTCATCAGAGCTCATAAATGGTAAAAGGAGGTTCAATGGAATCTCTATGGTCTCTAGATGAGCCTCAGATTCCTTTGGTTCCTCAAAGGGAAACTCCTTATTGGTCACTGAACGTCCCAGGAGATCTTCCTCACTAGGATTCACGTCCTTCTCCTCCTCTTTGGGTTTGGCCACACCAAGTAAGGTAATGGCCTTGCACTCTCTTTTGGATTCTCTTCTGTATTGCTTGGGGGAGTACTAGGAGGGGTTTCAGTGACTCTTTTACTCAGCTAGCCCACTTGTGCCTCCAAATTTCTAATGGAGGACCTTGTTTCATTCATGAAACTTAAAGTGGCTGTAGATAGATCAGAGACTATATTTGCTAAGCTAGATGGATTCTGCTCAGAATTCTCTGTCTGTTGCTGAGTAGATGATGGAAAAGGCTTGCTATTGCTAAACCTGTTTCTTCCACCATTATTAAAGCCTTGTTGAGGCTTTTGTTGATCCTTCCATGAGAAATTTGGATGATTTCTCTATGAGAGATTATAGGTATTTCCATAGGGTTCCCCCATGTAATTCATCTCTGCTATTGCAGGGTTCTCAGGATCATAAGCTTCTTCTTCAGAAGATGCCTCTTCAGTACTGTTGGATGCAGCTTGCAATCCATTCAGACTCCGAGAAATCATATTGACTTGCTGAGTCAATATTTTGTTATGAGCCAATATGGCATTCAGAGCATCAATTTCAAGAACTCCCTTCCTCTGAGGCGTCCCATTACTCACAGGATTCCTTTCAGAAGTGTATATGAACTGGTTATTTGCAACCATGTCAATGAGTTCCTGAGCTTCTGCAGGCATTTTCTTTAGGTGAATGGATCCACCTGCAGAATGGTCCAATGACATCTTTGATAATTCAGACAGACCATCATAGAATATATCCAGGATGGTCCATTCTGAAAGCATGTCAGAAGGACACTTTTTGGTCAGTTATTTGTATCTCTCCCAAGCTTCATAGAGGAATTCACCTTCTTTTTGTCTGAAGGTTTGAACATCCACTCTAAGCTTGCTAAGCTTTTGAGGAGTAAAGAACTTGGCTAAGAAAGCCGTGACTAGCTTATCCCAAGAGTTCAAGCTATCTTTAGGTTGAGAGTCCAACCATATTCTAGCTCTATCTCTTACAGCAAACGGGAAAAGCATAAGCCTGTAGACCTCGGAATCAACCCCATTGGTCTTAACAGTATCACAGATCTGCAAGAATTCAGTTAAGAACTGAAAAGGATCTTCTGATGGAAGTCCATGAAACTTGCAGTTCTGTTGCATCAGAGAAACTAATTGAGGCTTTAGCTCAAAATTGTTTGCTCCAATGGCAGGGATTGAGATGCTTCTTCCATGTAAATTGGAATTTGGTGCAGTAAAGTCACCAAGCATCTTCCTTGCATTGTTATTATTTTCGGCCATGTCTTCTTCTTTTTCAAAAATTTCTGTCAGATTTTCTCCAGAGAGTTGTGCTTTAGCTTCCCTTAGCTTCCTCTTCAGAGTCCTTTTAGGTTCAGGATCAACCTCAACAAGAATGTTCTTATCCTTGTTCCTGCTCATATGAAAAAGAAGAAAACAGAAAAGGAAATATGGAATCCTCTATGTCACAGTATAGAGATTCCTTTATGTGAGTAGAAGAAGAAAAGAATAAAAGAAGAGAAATTCGAACACCAAGAGGAAGAGAGGGTTCGAATTTTGAGATGAAGAGAAGTGTTAGTAAATAAATAAATAATTAGAAGGAGATGAGAGAGAAAAATTTTCAAAAATAATTGAAAAGAAAAGAAAAATATTTTTGTTTTTAATTTAAAATTAAAGTTAAAATAAAAAAATTAAAAAAAAAGAAAAATGAAATGAAATTAAATTAAAATTTAAAACAATTAGTTAATTAAAAAGGAATTTTGAAAAAGAGGAAGGTGATTCTCGAAATTCAGAGAGAGAGAATTATTTAGGTAGTTTTGAAAAAGATAAGAATTAAACAAAAAGATAAGATTAATTGAAAAAGATTTGAAAATCAATTTTTGAAAAGATAAGAGGTTAGAAGAGATTTTGAAATTGATTTTGAAAAAGATGTGATTGAAACTTATTTTGAAAAAGATTTGAAAAAGAAATTTAAAAAGATTTGATTTTGAAAATTAAAGTTGATTACTTGACTAACAAGAAACAAAAAGATATGATTTAAAAATTTAAAGATTGAACCTTTCTTACTAGGCAAGTAACAACTTAAAATTTTTGAATCAATCACATTAATTGTTAGCATTAATTTTGGAAATATGGAATAAGAAAAAGATTTTGAAAATAAATTTTAAAAATTTTGAAATTATGAAAGAAAAATGAAAAAGATTTGATTTTTGAAGAAGATTTGAAAAAGATAGAATTTTTAAATTAAAAATTTGATTTGACTCATAAGAAACAACTAAATTTTAAAAAAGTTTGAAAAAGTCAACTCAAATTTTCGAAAATTTATGAGAAAATAAGGAAAAGATATTTTTTTATTTTTGAATTTTTAATGAGGAGAGAGAAAAAAGGAAAGATATCATTTTTATGTTTTTCTCTTTTTCTATTAAACAACAAAAATGAAACACACATAAAAATTTAAGATCAAAATAAAAATGCGTGCAAGAACACCTTGAATGTCAGATGAACACCAAGAACACTTTGAATGTCAAGATGAACATCAAGAACATGTTTTTGAAAATTTTTAAGAAAAGAAAAACATGCAAGACACCAAACTTAAAATTTTTAAACTATAGGCACTAATAATTCAAGAATGCATATGAAAAACAAGAAAAGACACAAAACATGAAAATCATCAAGAACAACTTGAAGATCATGAAGAATGCAATGCATGAATTTTCGAAAAATGCAAGAAAGAGATAAACATGCAATTGACACCAAACTTATGACTTGACACTAGATTCAAGCAAGAAACATCAAATTATTTTTGGTTTTATGATTTTATTAAAATTTTTTTGTATTTTTTTTTCAAAAATTAATTGAAAAAAGAAAATTAAGGATTTCAAAATTTTGAATGAGAATTCCAGGAATCATGCAATGTTAGTCTAAAGCTTCGGTCCAAGAATTAGACATGGCTCACTAGCCAGCCAAGCTTTCAGTGAAAGCTCCGGTCCAAAACACTAGACATGGCCAATGGCCAGCCAAGTTTCAGCAGATACAAATCAGGCATATAACAGCTGATTAGATGAGAGTCCAAGGGCTCTTGCCATGATAGATGGAAGCCTCAGTCCAAAAATTTAGACATGGCTTGACAGCCAGCCAGGCTTCAACAAATCATGAAGAAACTCTAGAATTCATTCTTAAAAATTCTGAAGAACATAGAATAATTTATTTTTATTAAATATTTTTTTTCGAAAAGAATAAAAATAAAAAGCTTAAAATTAAAATAAAATTACCTAATCTGAGCAACAAGATGAACCGTCAGTTGTCCAAACTCGAACAATCCCCGGCAACGGCGCCAAAAACTTGGTGCGCAAAATCGTGATCATTCATTCCTTAGTAACGGCGTCAAAAACTTAATATGCACGTTCATAATTTTAGTTCTTTGTCACAATTTCGCACAACTAACCAGCAAGTGCACTGGGTCGTCCAAGTAATAAACCTTACGTGAGTAAGGGTCGATCCCACGGAGATTGTCGGCTTGAAGCAAGCTATGGTCACCTTGTAAATCTCAATCAGGCTAATTCAAATGGTTATAGAGTTTTCATAATTAAAAGATAAATAAAACGTAAAATAGGATAGAAATACTTATGTAATTCATTGGTGAGAATTTCAGATAAGCGTATAGAGATGCTTTTGTTCCTCCTGAACCTCTGCTTCCTGCTGTCTTCATCCAATCATTCCTACTCCTTTCCATGGCAAGCTTTATGTAGGGCATCACTGTTGTCAATGGCTACATCCCGTCCTCTCAGTGAAAATGGTCCAAAATGCGCTGTCACCACATGGCTAATCATCTGTAGGTTCTCGATCATACTGGAATAGGATTCAGTAATCCTTTTGCATCTATCACTACGCCCAGCACTCGCGAGTTTGAAGCTCGTCACAACCATCCCTTCCCAGATCCTACTCGGAATACCACAGACAAGGTTTAGACTTTTCAGATCTCAAGAATGGCCACCAATAATGCTAGCCTATACAACGAAGACTCTGATCGTAGATCAGAAGGCTAAGAGATACACATTCAAGCTTGTTTGCATGTAGAACGGAAGTGGTTGTCAGGTACGCGTTCATAGGTGAGAATAGTGATGAGCGTCACATAATCATCACATTCATCATGTTCTTGTGTGCGAATGAATATCTTAAAGAAGAAATAGGCTTGAGTTGAATAGAAAAATAATAGTACTTTGCATTAATTCATGAGGAACAGTAGAGCTCCACACCTTAATCTATGGTGTGTAGAAACTCTATCGTTGAAAATACATAAGAATAAGGTCCAGGCATGGCCGAATGGCCAGCGTACATGATCTAAGAACTAAACGTCCAGAGATGATCCCAAAAGATGTAAATACAATAGTAAAAAGTCCTACTTATACTAAACTAGTTACTAGGGTTTACAGAAATGAGTAAATGATGCAGAAATCCACTTCCGGGCCTACTTGGTGTGTGCTTGGGCTGAGCATTGAAGCTTTCACGTGTAGAGGTCTTCTTTGGAGTTGAACGCCAGTTTGTAACCTGTTTCTGGCGTTTAACTCTGCTTTGCAACCTGTTTCTGGCGTTTAACTCCAGAATAGGGCAGGGAGCTGGCGTTAAAAGCCAGTTTGCATTGTCTAAACTTGAAAAGGGTGAACTATTATATATTGCTGGAAAGCCCTGGATGTCTACGTTCCAACGCAATTGAGAGAGCACCATTTGGACTCTTGTAGCTCCAGAAAATCCACTTTGAGTGCAGGGAGGTTAGAATCCAACAGCATGTGTAGTCCTTCTTCAACCTCTGAATCTGATTTTTGCTCAAGTCCCTCAATTTCAGCCAGAAATTACCTGAAATCACAGAAAAACACACAAACTCATAGTAAAATCCAGAAATGTGATTTTTATTTAAAAAATAATAAAAATATACTAAAAACTAACTAAATCATACTGAAAACTATGTAAAAACAATGCCAAAAAGCGTATAAATTATCTGCTCATCAATTTCTCAGAGTCTGTCTGAAATATAAGCTGCATCAGACAGTATTAAGGAGGATTCCTCTGAAGAAGAAGCTTATGATCCTGAGAATCTTGCAATGACAGAGGTGAATTACATGGGAAAACCTTATGGAAACACCTATAATCCTTCATGGAGAAATCATCCAAATCTCTCATGGAAGGACCAACAGAAGCCTCAACAAGGCTTCAACAACAATAATGGTGGAAGAAATAGGTTTAGTAATAGCAAGCCTTTTCTATCATCTTCTCAGCAACAGACAGAGAATTCTGAGCAGAGTCTCTCTAGCTTAGCAGCCATAGTCTCTGATCTATCTAAAACCACACTAAGTTTTATGACTGAAACAAGGTCCTCCATTAGAAATTTGGATGCACAGGTGGGTCAGCTGAGTAAAAAAGTTACTGAACTCCCTCCTAGTGCTCTCCCAAGCAATACCGAAGAGAATCCCAAGAGAAAGTGCAAGGCCATAAACACGTCCCACATGGCCGAATGCATAGAGGAGGGAAAGGCAGTGATTTCCACTGAGGAAGACCTCAATGGACGTCCCCTGGCCTCTAAGGAGTTCCCTAATAAGGAACCAAAGGAATCTAATGCTCATATAGAGACCATAGAGATTCCAATGAACCTACTTCTGCCATTCATGAGCTCTGATGAGTATTCTTCCTCTGAAGAGGATGAAGATATTACTGAAGAGCAAGTTGCTAAGTATCTTAGAGCAATCATGAAGTTGAATGCCAAGTTATTTGGTAATAAGACTTGGGAGAATGAATCTCCATTTCTCATCAATGAACTGAATACATTGGTTAGGCAGAAATTACCTCAGAAGAAATCGGACCCTGAAAAGTTCTCAATACCTTATACCATAGGCACCATGACCTTTGAGAAGGCTCTGTGTGACCTGGGGTCAAGTATAAACCTCATGCCCCTCTCTGTAATGGAGAAACTAGGGATCCTTGAGGTGCAAGCTGTAAGAATCTCACTAGAGATGGCATACAATTCAAGGAAACAGGCTTATGGACTTGTAGAGGATGTCTTGGTGAAGGTTGAAGGCCTTTACATCCCTGCAGATTTCATAATCCTGGAAACTGAGAAGAATATGGATGATTTTATCATCCTTAGCAGACCCTTCCTAGCCACAGCAAAAGCTGTGATTGATGTTGACAGAGGAGAGTTGGTCCTTCAAGTGAATGAGGACTACCTTGTGTTTAAGGCTCAAGGATCTCCCTCTGTAACCATGCAGAGGAAGCATGAAAAGCTTCTCTCAAAGCAGAGTCAAACAGAGCCCCCATATTAAAACTCTAAGTTTGGTGTTGGGAGGCCATCATCATGCTCTGAGTATCTATGAGGCTCCATGAGAGCCCACTGTCAAGCTATTGACATTAAAGAAGCGCTTATTGGGAGGCAACCCAATTTTATTCAATTATATCTATTTATTTTCCATTGTTATTTTATATTTTCTTTAGGTTGATAATCATGTGAAGTCATGGTGCACGAAATTGTGATCATCAACAATGGTGCCAAAGACTTGGGGCTCTCAAACGTGAATCACACTTTGTCACAATTTCGCACAACTAACCAGCAAGTGCATTGGGTCGTCCAAGTAATACCTTACGTGAGTAAGGGTCGATCCCACGGAGATTGTCGGCTTGAAGCAAGCTATGGTCATCTTGTAAATCTTAGTCAAGCAGATTCAAATGGTTATGGAGAATTGATAATTATAAAATAGAATAAAGATAGAGATACTTATGTAATTCATTGGTAGGAATTTCAGATAAGCGTATGAAGATGCTTTGTTCCTTCTGAACCTCTGCTTTCCTATTGCCTTCTTCCAACAATTCATACTCCTTTCCATGGCAAGCTTTATGTTGGGCATCACTATTGTCAATGGCTACTTCCCGTCCTCTCAGTGAAAATGTTCCAAATGCGCTGTCACCGCACGACCAATCATCTGTTGGTTCTCGATCATGTTGGAATAGGATCCATTGATCCTTTTGCGTCTGTCACACGCCCAACAATCGCGAGTTTGAAGCTCGTCATAGTCATCCCTTCCCAGATCCTACTCGGAATACCACAGATAAGGTTTAGACTTTCCGGATCTCAAGAATGACCGCCAATACTTCTAGCCTATACCATGAAGGTTCCAATCTTATATTAGAAACCCAAGAGATACGCATTCAAGCCATTGCTAGTAGAACAGAGGTGGTTGTTAGGCACATATTCATAGGTGAGAATGATGATGAGTGTCACGGATCATCACATTCATCAAGTTGAAGAACGAATGAATATCTTAGAGAAGAAGCAGGCGTGAATTGAATAGAAGAACAATAGTAATTGTATTAATTCATGAAGAACAGCAGAGCTCCACACCTTAATCTATGGTGTGTAGAAACTCCACCGTTGAGAATACATAAGAACAAAAGGTCTAGGCATGGCCGTGAGGCCAGCCCCCAAATGTGAAAAGGTCTATGAAAGTATGAGCAAAAGATGAAAATACAATAGCAAAAGGTCCTATTTATAGAGAACTAGTAGCCTAGAGTTTACAGAAATGAGTAATTGATGCAGAAATCCACTTCCGGGCCCACTTGGTGTGTGCTTGGGCTGAGCATTGAAGCTTTCATGTGTAGAGAACTAGAGACTTTTCTTAGAGTTAAACGCCAGCTTTTGTGCCAGTTTGGGCGTTTAACTCCAGTTTTTATGCCAGTTCTGGCGTTTTGACGCCAGAATTTTTATGCTGACTTGGAACGCCGATTTGAGCCATCAAATCTTGGGAAAAGTATGGACTATCAAATATTGCTGGAAAGCCCAGGATGTCTACTTTCCAACGCAATTGAGAGCGTGCCAATTAAACTTCTGTAGCTCCAGAAAATCCACTTTGAGTGCAAGGAGGTCAGAATCCAACAACATCTGCAGTCCTTTTTCAGCCTCTGAATCAGATTTTTGCTCAGGTCCCTCAATTTCAGCTTGAAAATACCTAAAATTACAGATAAACACACAAACTCATAATAAAGTCCAGAAATATGATTTTTAAATAAAAACTAATAAAAATATAATAAAAACTAACTAAAATATACTAAAAACATACTAAAAATAATGCCAAAAAGCGTATAAATTATCCACACATCAAGTCACAAAAACAACAGAAAAAGCAAAAACAGAATAAAAAATAGCATTAAAAATAGCATACCCTGGATGAGGAGCTTACTAGCATTTAAACGCCAGTAAGGGTTGCAGAATGGGCATTAAACGCCCAGTCTAGCACCATTTTGGGCGTTTAATGCCAAAAAAGGGCACCAGACTGGCGTTTAACGCCAGAAAAGGGCAACAAGCTAGCGTTTAACGCCAGAAAGGGAAGAAAAGCTGGCGTTAAACGCCAGAAATGGGCAGCAACCTGGCGTTTAACGCCAGGATTGACACTCCAAGGGGCGTTTACACGCCAAATTAGTGCAGAGATGAGAAAGTCTTGACACCTCAAGATCTGTGGACCCATAGGATCCCCACCTACCTCAACTCTCTCTCTCTCTCTTCTTCACACCAATCACCTCCTCATATTTCATATTCAATTCCTTTCCCTCCCAAACCCAACCCCTAAAACTCGAACCCTAACCCTCTCTCCACTCCTATATAAACCCCTCATCCCTCCTTCCTTTTCACACATCACAAACACTACTTCTCCCCCTTGGTGGAACCACTAAACCCCCTCCATCTCCTCTATTTCTTCTTCTTCTACTCTCTTCTTTCTTCTTTTACTCGAGAACGATCAAACCTTTTAAGTTTGATGTGGTAAAAGCGTCACTTTTTATTTTTCCATAACCATTTATGGCACCTAAGGCCAGAGAAACCTCTAAAAAGAGGAAAGGGAAGGCAAAAGCTTCCACCTCTGAGTCATGGGAGATGGAGAGATTCATCTCAAAGGTGCATCAAGACTACTTCTATGAAGTTGTGGCAAAGAAAAAGGTGATCCCCGAGGTTCCCTTTAAGCTCAAAAAGAGTGAATGTCCGGAGATCCGACATGAGATTCGAAGAAGAGGTTGGGAAATTCTCACTAACCCCATTCAACAAGTCGGGATCTTAATGGTTCAAGGGTTCTATGCTAATGCATGGATCACCAAAAACCATGATCAAAGTGTGAACCCGGACCCAAAGAATTGGCTTACAATGGTCCGGGGAAAATACTTAGATTTCAGTCCAGAAAATGTAAGATTGGCATTCAACTTGCCAATGATGCAAGAAGATGCATGCCCCTACACTAGAAGGGTCAACTTTGATCAAAGGTTGGACCAAGTCCTTATGGACATTTTTTTGGAGGGCGCTCAATGCTAACTAAAATATACTAAAAACATACTAAAAACAATGCCAAAAAGCGTATAAATTATCCGCTCATTGGCATGCGAAATCATGATCTTCAACAATGGCGCCAATGGCTTGGTGCTCTCAAACGTGAATCACACTTTGTCACAATTCCGCACAACTAACCAGCAACTGCACTGGGTCATCCAACTAATAAACCTTACATGAGTAAGGGTCGATCCCACGGAGATTGTCGGCTTGAAGCAAGCTATGGTCACCTTGTAAATCTCAGTCAGGCGGATTCAGATAGTTATGGAGATTTGATAATTAAAACATAATTTAAATATAAAATAGGATAGAGATACTTATGTAATTCATTGGTGAGAATTTCAGATAAGCGTATCGAGATGCCTTTCGTTCTTCTGAACCTCTGCTTTCCTGTTGTCTTCATCCAATTATTCCTACTCCTTTCCTTGGCAAGCTTTATGTAGGGCATCACCGTTGTCAATGGCTACATCCCATCCTCTCTGTGAAAATGGTCCAATGCGCTGTCACTGCATGGCTAATCATCTGTCGGTTCTCGATCATACTGGAATAGGATTTACTATCCTTTTACGTCTGTCACTACGCCTAACACTCGCGAGTTTGAAGCTCGTCACAGCCATCCCTTCCCAGATCCTACTCGGAATACCACAGACAAGGTTTAGACTTTCCAAATATCAAGAATGGCCGTCCATGGGTTCTAACTTATACCACGAAGATTCTAATATCTCGGACTCGGTCCCCTATATTAGATATCCAAGAGATACTCATTCTAGCTTGTTTGCATGTAGAACGGAAGTGTTTGTCAGGCACGCGTTCATAGGTGAGAATGATGATGAGCGTCATATAATCATCACATTCATCATGTTCTTGGGTGCGAATGGATATCTTAGAGAAGGAATAAGCTTGAATTGAATAGAAAAACAGTAGTACTTTGTATTAATTCATGAGGAACAGCAGAGCTCCACACCTTAATCTATGGAGTGTAGAAACTCTACCGTGGAAAATACATAAGTGATAAGGTCCAGGCATGGCCGAATGGCCAGCCCCCTAAATGTGATCAAAGGATTAAAAGATAATCCAAAGATGTAAATACAATAGTAAAAAGTCCTATTTATGCTAAACTAGTTACTAGGGTTTACAGAAATGAGTAAATGGTGCAGAAATCCACTTCTAGGGCCCACTTGGTGTGTGCTTGGGCTGAGCATTGAGCTTTACACGTGTAGAGGTTTCTCTTGGAATTGAACGCCAGTTTGTAACCTGTTTCTGGCGTTTAACTCTACTTTGCAACCTATTTCTGGCGTTTAACTCCAGAATGTAGCATGGAACTGGCGTTGAACACCAGTTTGCGTCGTATAAACTCGGACAAAGTATGGACTATTATATATTGCTGGAAAGCCCTGGATGTCTACTTTCGAACGCAATTGAGACCGCGCCTTTTGGAGTTCTGTAACTCCAGAAAATCCACTTTAAGTGCAGAGAGGTCAGAATCCAGCAACATCTGCAGTCCTTCTTCTATCTCTGAATCTGATTTTTGCTCAAGTCCCTCAATTTCAGCCAGAAAATATCTGAAATCACAGAAAAATACACAAAATCATAGTAAAGTCCAGAAATGTAATTTTTATTTAAAAACTAATAAAAATATACTAAAAACTAACTAAATTATACTGAAAACTATGTAAAAACAATGCCAAAAAGCGTATAAATTATCCGCTCATCACTCATCACAACACCAAACTTAAATTGTTGCTTGTCCCCAAGCAACTGAAAATAAAATATGATAAAAAGAAGAGAATATAGTATAAATTCCAAAATATCAATGAAACTTAGCTCCAATCAGATGAGCGGGACTTGTAGCTTTTTACCTCTTGAATAGTTTTGGCATCTCGCTTTATCCATTGAGGTTCAGAATGATTGGCATCTATATGAACTTAGAATTCATATAGTGTTATTGATTCTCCTAGTTCAATATGTTGATTCTTGAACACAGCTACTTTATGAGTCTTGGCCGTGGCCCTAAGTACTTTGTTTTCCAGTATTACCACCGGATACATAAATGCCACAGACACATAACTGGGTGAACCTTTTTAGATTGTGACTCAGCTTTGCTAAAGTCCCCAATTAGAGGTGTCCAGGGTTCTTAAGCACACTCTTTTTTTTTTTTTGCTTTGGACCTTGACCTTAACCGCTCAGTCTCAAGTTTTCACTTGACACCTTCACGCCACAAGCACATGGTTAGGGACAGCTTGGTTTAGCCGCTTAGGCCAGGATTTTATTCCTTTAGGCCCTCCTATCCACTAATGCTCAAAGCCTTGGATCCTTTTTATTACCCTTGCCTTTTGGTTTTAAGGGCTATTGGCTTTTTGCTCTTGCCATTTGGTTTAAAGAGCTTTTGGCTTTTTCTGCTTGCTTTTTCTTTTTCTTTCTTTTTTTTCGCTATTTTTTTCTGCAAGCTTTTGTTTTCACTGCTTTTTCTTACTTCAAGAATCATTTTTATGATTTTTCAGATTATCAAATAACATTTCTCCTTTTTCCTTATTCTTCAAGAGCCAACATATTTAACATTCATAAACATCAACTTCAAAACACATATGCACTGTTCAAGCATTCATTCAGAAAACAAAAAGTATTGCCACCACATCAAAATAATTAAACTAGTTTCAAGGATGAATTCAAAACCATGTAGTTCTTGTTTTTTTGTTTTTAGAACAGTTTTCATTTAAGAGAGGTGATGGATTCATATTCATAACTTTAAGGCATAGACACTTAGACACTAATGATCATATAGTAAAGACACAAACATAATTAAACATGAAGCATGGAAACCGAAAACAGAAAATAAATAGACAAGGAGATTAAGGAATGAGTCCACCTTAGTGAGGGTGGCGTCTTCCTCTTCTTGAAGAACCAATGGTGCTTTTGAGCTCCTCTATGTCTCTTCCTTGTCTTTGTTGCTCCTCCCTCATAGCTCTTTGATCTTCTCTAATTTCATGGAGGATGATGGAATGCTCTTGGTGCTCCACCCTTAGTTGTCCCATATTGGAACTTAATTCTCCTAGGGAGGTGTTGATTTTCTCCCAATAGTTTTGTGCAGGAAAATGCATCCCCTGAGGCATCTCAGGGATTTCATGGTGAGGAATTTCCTCATACTCTTGTTGAGGTCCATGATCTCTTGTTTGCTCCATCCTTTTCTTAGTGATGGGCTTATCCTCTTCAATGAAGATGTCTCCCTCTATGTCAATTCCAGTCGAATTACAAAGGTGGCATATAAGGTGAGGAAAGGCTAACCTTGCCCAAGTGGAGGACTTGTCAGCCACCTTGTAAAGTTCTTGAGGTATAATCTCATGAACTTCCACCTCCTCTCCAATCATGATACTATGGATCATGATGGCCCGGTCTATAGTAACTTCAAACCGGTTACTAGTAGGAATGATTGAGTGTTGAATTAACTCTAGCCATCCCCTAGCCACTGGTTTGAGGTCATGTCTTAGTTGAACCGGCTTGTCTCTTGAGTCAATTTTCCATTGAGCTCCATCCTCACATATGTCTATGAGGACTTGGTCCAACCTTTGATCAAAGTTGACCCTTCTTGTGTAGGGGCGTGCGTTCTCTTCCATCATTGGCAAGTTGAACGCCAGCCTTACATTTTCCGGACTGAAATCTAAGTATTTCTCCCGAACCATGGTAAGCCAATGCTTTGGATTCGGGTTCACACTTTGATCATGGTTCCTAGTGATCCATGGGTTTGCATAGAACTCTTGAACCATTAGGATCCCGACTTGTTGAATGGGGGTTGGTGAGAACTTCCCAACCTCTTCTTTGGATCTCAAGTCGGATCTCCGGATACTCATTCTTTTTGAGCTTGAAAGGAACCTCAGGGATCACTTTTTTCTTAGCCACAACTTCATAAAAGTGGTCTTGATGGACCTTTGAGATGAATCTTTCCATCTCCCATGGCTCAGAGGTGGAAGCAATTGCCTTCCCTTTCCTCTTTCTTGAGGTTTCTCTAGCCTTAGGTGCCATTGATGGTTATGGAAAACAAAAAGCAATGCTTTTTACCACACCAAACTTAAAATGTTTGCTTGTCCCCGAGCAAAAGAAGAAAGAAAGAAGAAGGAGAAGAAGAGAAATGGAGGAGAGGGAGAGAGAGGTTGTTTCAGCCAAGGGGGAGAAGAGAGGTTTGTGTTGTGTGAAAATGAACAAAGAATGAGTGGTTTATATAGGAGTGAGGGGAGGGTTAAGGTTCGGCCATTAGGGTTGGGTTTGGGAGGGAAAATAGTTTGAATTTTGAAGGTAGGTGGGGTTTTTGGGGAAGAGAGGATGGATGTGAGTGGTGAAGAGGTGATGGAGAAGAGTGATTGAGTTTATTGGTGAAGGGTATTTAGGGAAGAAAGTTATGAAAAGGTGTGAAGAGGAGAGAAGAAAAAGTGGGGATCCTGTGGGGTCAAGGACTTAACATTCTTGCCCCAATTAGGCGTGTAAAACGCCCTTGCTGTGCAATCCTGGCGTTTAACGCCAGACTGCTGCCTGTTTCTGGCGTTAAACGCCCAAATGTAGCTTGTTTCTGGCATTTAACGCCAGGTAGATGCTTGGTTCTAGCGTTAAACGCCAGCTTGGTGCTTGTTTCTGGCGTTAAACGCCAGACAGATGCTTGTTTCTGGCGTTTAACGCCAGCATGCCTCTCCTCCACGGTGTGCTGTTTTTAATGCTGTTTTTCATTCTGCATTTTTTTTAGTAGTTTTTGTGACTCCACATGATCATCAACCTAATAAAACATGAAATAACAAAGAGAAAATAAAATAGATATAATTAAATAACATTGGGTTGCTTCCCAACAACTGCTTCTTTAATGTCAATAGCTTGACAGTGAGCTCTCATGGAGCCTCACAGATAATCAGAGCAAGGTTGGAACCTCCCAACACCAAACTTAGAGTTTGAATGTGGGGGTTCAACACCAAACTTAGTGTTTGGTTGTGGCCTCCCAACACCAAACTTAGAGTTTGACTGTGGGGGCTTTGGTTGACTCTGCAGTGAGAGAAGCTCTTCATCCTTCCTCTCCATGGTTACAGAAGGAGATCCTTGAGTTTTAAACACAAGGTTGTCCTCATTCAGTTGAAGGACCAACTCTCCTCTGTCCACATCAATCACAGCTCTTGCTGTGGCTAGGAAGGGTCTTCCAAGGATGATGGATTCATCCTCTTCCTTCCCAGTGTCTAGGATTATGAAATCAGCAGGGATGTAAAGGCCTTCAACCTTTACTAACACGTCCTCTACTTGTTCATAAGCCTGTTTTCTTGAGTTGTCTGCCATCTCTAATGAGATTCTGATAGCTTGCACCTCAAAGATTACAAATTTCTCCATTACAGAGAGTGGCATGAGGTTTATCCCTGACCCAAGGTCACATAGAGCCTTCTCAAAGGTTATGGTGTCTATGGTACAAGGTATTAAGAACTTTCCAGGATCCTGTTTCTTCTGAGGCAATGTCAGTTGATCCAGATCACTCAGTTCATTGATGAGCAAGGAAGGTTCATCTTCCCAAGTCTTATTACCAAATAACTTGGCATTCAGCTTCATGATTGCACCATTGTGCTTGGCAACTTGCTCTTCAGTAACATCCTCATTCTCTTCAGAAGAAGAATACTCATCAGAGCTTATGAAGGGCAGAAGGAGGTTCAATGGAATCTCTATGGTCTCCAGATGAGCCTCAGATTCCTTTAGGTCCTCATTGAGGAACTCCTTATTGATCACTGAGCGTCCCAGGAGGTCTTCCTCACTGGGATTCACGTTCTCTCCCTCCCTTGTAGGTTTGGCCATGATGGTTAAATCAATGGCCTTGCACTCTCTTTTTGGATTCTCTTCTGTATTGCTTGGGAGAGTACTAGGAGGAGTTTCAGTGACTCTTTTACTCAGCTGGCCCACTTGTACCTCCAAATTCCTAATGGAGGACCGTGTTTCATTCATGAAACTTACAGTGGCCTTAGATAGATCAGAGACTATATTTGCTAAGCTAGATGGATTCTGCTCAGAACTCTCTGTCTATTGCTGAGTGGATGATGGAAAAGGCTTGCTATTGCTAAACCTGTTTCTTCCACCATTATTAAAGCCTTGTTGAGGCTTTTGTTGATCTTTCCATGAGAAATTTGGATGATTTCTCCATGAGGGATTATAGGTGTTTCCATAGGGTTCACCCATGTAATTCACCTCTGCTATTACAGGGTTCTCAGGATCATAAGCTTTTTCTTCAGAAGATGCCTCTTGAGTACTGTTGGATGCATCTTGCATTTCATTCAGACTTTGAGAAATCATATTGACTTGCTGAGTCAATATGGCATTCAGAGTATCAATTTCAAGAACTCCCTTCCTCTGAGGCGTCCCAGTACTCACAGGATTCCTATCAGAAGTGTACATGAACTGATTATTTGCAACCATGTCAATGAGTTCTTGAGCTTCTGCAGGCGTTTTCTTTAGGCGAATGGATCCACCTGCAGAATGGTCCAGTGACATCTTTGATAGCTCAGACAGAACATCATAGAATATACCCAGGATGGTCCATTCTGAAAGCATGTCAGAAGGACACTTTTTGGTCAATTCCTTGTATCTCTCCCAAGCTTCATAGAGGGACTCACCTTCCTTTTGTTTGAAGGTTTGAACATCCATTCTAAGCTTGCTAAGCTTTTGAGGAGGAAAGAACTTGGCTAATGGTGCACGAATTGTGAAGCACACTTTCCACAACGCGTACCACTAACCAGCAAGTGCACTGGGTCGTCCAAGTAATACCTTACGTGAGTAAGGGTCGAATCCCACGGAGATTGTTGGTTTGAAGCAATCTATGGTTATCTTGTAAATCTTAGTCAGGAAGTCAATTATGTTTATCAATTGAATTGTGAGTAACCAGTAGAGCATAAATTAAAAGTTACTTGTTGTGCAGTAATGGAGAATATGTTGGAGTTTTGGAGATGCTTTGTCTTCTGAATCTCTGCTTTCCTCTGTCTTCTTGTTCACGCACGCACGTCCCCCTATGGCAAGCTGTGTGTTGGTGGATCACCGTTGTCAATGGCTACCTTCCATCCTTCCAGTGAAAACTACGCTCACGCGCTCTGTCACAGCACGGCTAATCACCGGTTGGTTCTCGATCCGGTTGGAATAGGATTTACTATCCTTTTGCGTCTGTCACTAACGCCCAGCCTTCAAGAGTTTGAATCTCGTCACAGTCATTCAATCCTTGAATCCTACTCGGAATATCACAGACAAGGTTTAGACTTTCCGGATTCTCATGAATGCTGCCATCAGTTCTAGCTTATACCACAGAGATTCTGATTAAGGAATCTAAGAGATACTCATTCAATCGTATATAGAACGGAGGTGGTTTTCAGGCACACGTTCATGATTTGAGGAAGGTGATGAGTGTCACAGCTCATCACCTCCATCACAGTTAGGCGCGAATGAACATCTTAGATAGGAACAAGCGTGTTTGAATGGAAAACAGAAATACTTGCATTAATTCATCGAGACACAGCAGAGCTCCTCACCCCCAACAATGGGGTTTAGAGACTCATGCCATCAGAGAATACAAAGTTTAGATCTGAAATGTCATGAGATACAAAATAAGTCTCTAAAAGTTGTTTAAATACTAAACTAGTAGCCTAGGGTTACAAAATATGAGTGGACTATGATGGATGATGCAGAGGTCCACTTCTGGGGCCCACTTGGTGTGTGCTGGGGCTGAGATTTGAGTGAGTCACGTGCAGAGGCCATTTGTGGAGTTGAACGCCAGTTTTTATGCCAGTTTGGGCGTTCAACTCCAGTTTTTGATCCTTTTCTGGCGCTGGACGCCAGAATTGGGCAGAGAACTGGCGTTAAACGCCAGTTTACGTCGTCTATCCTTGTGCAAAGTATTGACTATTATATATTGCTGGAAAGCCCTGGATGTCTACTTTCCAATGCAATTGGAAGCATGCCATTTAGAGTTCTGTAGCTCCAGAAAATCCAATTTGAGTGCAGGGAGGTCAGAATCCAACAGCATTAGCAGTCCTTTTTCAGCCTGAATCAGATTTTTGCTCAGCTCCTTCAATTTCAGCCAGAAAAATACCTGAAATTACAGAAAAACACACAACTCATAGTAAAGTCCAGAAATATGAATTTTTCCTAAAAACTACTAGAAATAGACTAAAAACTAACTAAAACATACTCTAAACTATATGAAATTATCCCCAAAAAGCGTATAAAATATCCGCTCATCACAACACCAAACTTAAACTGTTGCTTGTCCTCAAGCAACTAGACAAATAACATAGAAGACTAATAGGTTGAGAAGCAATAATATCTCAGAGTTTTTTATTGAAGCTCAGATTCTAATTAGATGAGCGGGACTAGTAGCTTTTTGCTTCTGAAGAGTTTTGGCATCTCACTTTATCCATTGAAGCTCAGAGTGATTGGCATCTATAGGAACTCAGAATTCAGATAGTGTTATTGATTCTCTTAGTTCAGTGTGATGATTCTTGAATACAGCTTCTTTATGAGTCTTGGCCGTGGCCCTAAGCACTTTGTTTTCCAGTATTACTACCAGATACATAAATGCCACAGACACATAACTGGGTGAACCTTTTCAGATTGTGACTCAGCTTTGCTAAAGTCCCCAATTAGAGGTGTCCAGGGTTCTTAAGCACACTCTTCTTTTTGCTTTGGACCTTGACTTTAACCGCTCAGTCTCAAGTTTTCACTTGACACCTGCACGCCACAAGCACATGGTTAGGGACAGCTTGGTTTAGCCGCTTAGACCAGGATTTCAGTCCTTTAGGCCCTCCTATCCACTGATGCTCAAAGCCTTGGGATCCTTTTGAATTGCCCTTGCCTTTTGGTTTTAAGGGTTATTGGCTTTTTCTGCTTGCTTTTGCTTTTTTTTTTTTTTTTTGCAAGCTTTGTTCTTTGCTGCTTTTTCTTGCTTCAAGAATCATTTTTATGATTTTTCAGATTATCAATAACATGTCTCATGTTCATTATTCTTTCAAGAGCCAACATATTTAACAGTCTTAAACAACAAATTCAAAAGACATATGCACTGTTCAAGCATTCATTCAGAAGACAGAAAGCATTGCCACCACATTTAACCAATTAGAATTTGTTTTATTTAAACTCGAAATTTTATTGCTTCTTATTCAAAAGATCTACTATTTTATTCATGTTTAATGATGATGAGAAAACTAAAATATAGCTTAATTGGAGATAAAATCAAATAGATACTAATTACTATTATATGACTTCTAAGGTAGACTTTTTATAAGGACACTGTCACAGAGTTAAGGCAGAAATTGGAAATTAACAACCTTTATTCTGGGGGTATGGGGGTTCCTCTGATCCTTGGGAGGCTTGGTATTACAGAAGACTTCTGGCGCTTCAGTTCCCTTAAGTCACGTCCCTGCTCCTCTTGTTCTTTAAGCATATGGGTCAGCATTTGACTGTGTTCCTTCTGTTGTTTTATTATTTGCTCCATAACTTCCTGTATCTTGGTGACAAACGTCTCAAGATATTCCCAATATTCCGCTTGAGGAATCTCTGGGAGGAATTCTTGTGCTCTCTTCTTGATAATATCCTCCTGTGCTTGTTGTCTCTCTATTGATGCTTTGGTGATTGACTTTTCAATTAGGATATATTCAGTTATTCCCATCTTGACTCCAGCGTCCTTGCAGAGCAGAGAAATCACGCTTGGATAAGCCAACCTGGCCTCTTTTGAATTTTTGTTAGCAATCTTATAGAGCTCAGTTGAAATCAGCTGATGAACCTCCACTTCCTTTCCCATCATGATGCAGTGAATCATCACTGCTCTTTTAACTGTGACTTCAGAACGGTTGCTGGTGGGCAACAGAGAACGCCCAATGAAGTCCAGCCATCCTCTGGCAACTGGTTTGAGATCCTCCCTCTTGAGTTGATTTGGGACGCCCTTTGTGTTGGTGGTCCACCTGGCTCCAGGGATACAGATGTCCTCTAGAATCTTATCCAGGCCAATGTCTGCTCTCATCATCCTCCTGTTGAAGGAGTCTGGATCATCCTTTAGCTGAGGTAGCTTGAGTATTTCTCTGATCTTGTCAGGGGTGGTATGAACAATTTTTCCCCTGACCATGGTCCGAAATTCGTAGCAGGCAGTTCCAGATAGTCTTTGCTTGTCAGTCTGCCACATATTAGCATAGAACTCCTGGACCATGTTCCTTCCTACTTTCGTTTCAGGATTAGCTAGGACTTCCCAGTTCCTGATTCGAATTTGCTCCTGGATCTCCGGATATTCGTCTTCTTTCAGATCGAATCTAACTTCCGGGATCACTGATCTCAGACCCATTACTTTAAGATAATGGTCTGAATGTTCTTTAGATAAGAACTTCCCTTGATTCCAAAGTGGTTTTGGAACGCTCTCTTTCTTGCCTCTTGGAGTGTATTGTTTCCCTTTGGGAGCCATGATCTTAGTGATCTCGGAAAAACACACCAAACTTAGAGGTTTGCTTGCCCTCAAGCAAAAGAAAAGAAAGGAGAGGGATAGAAGGAGATCGAGGTGCACTTGGTGATGGAGGAGGGGGAGGCCGAACCCAATTTTAAAGGGGTGGGGGGGTGGCTTTTCGAAAAAAAAAGAAGAGATAAGATAAAAAGATTGAGTTGAAAAAGATAAGATAGAAGATAGAGTTTAATTTTGAAAAGATATGATAGATTTTTGAAAAAGATAACTCTGAATTTTGAAAAAGATAATATGGATATTTGAAAAAGATATGGATTAGTTGAAAAGATTTTTTTGAGTGAAAAAGATAGATTTGTTTTCAGAAAAGATTTTGAAAAGAGTTGGATTGAATTTGGAAAGATGGATTTTTAGAAATTAGGGATTTTAGAAACCAGGGTTCTTGATATGTTCATGTAAAAATCATGCATTGAAGCATAAAATTTGAAATTAAAATGGAAATACGTGTGGGATTACTGGATTTGGCTCCTCCCTGTCCTCCTGGCGTTTGAACGCCCAAACACTGCCTGTTTTGGGCGTTCAGCGCCCAAATGCTGATCTCCTGGGCGTTCAGCGCCCAGTTGCTGCCATTCCTGGCGTTCAACGCCCAGTGGGTGGCCATTTCTGGCGTTGAACGCCCAATTGCTGCCATTACTGGCGTTCAGCGCCCAGTGGATGCCCATTTTGGGCGCTGAACGCCCAAAATGCCCCTTTACTGGCGTTTTCTTGCCATTGAGCTTCCAATCTCTGTTTTGTGTGCAAATTCCTTCTGTAACCCTGTAAACTTATGCAATTGATCCTTTACCTTAGTGTCAGTAAACTTTATATAAACAAATAAAAAAGAAAAATAGGGCAAAATGCTTAGAGGATTAATGCCCCATGGCTGGGTTGCCTCCCAGAAAGCGCTTCTTTATTGCCTTTAGCTGGACCTTGCTGAGCTTTTAATCTAGCTTCAGCCTTGAGCATTCTTGCTCAATGTTGCCTTCAAGATAATGCTTGATTCTTTGTCCATTGACAATGAACTTCTTATCAGAATCAATATCTTGAAGCTCCACATAACCATATGGTGACACACTTGTAATCACGTATGGTCCCCTCCACCGGGATTTCAGTTTCCCGGGGAATAGCCTGAGTTTAGAGTTAAACAACAGGACCTTCTGTCCTGGTTCAAAGATTCTAGATAACAGCTTTCTGTCATGCCATTTTTTTTATTTTTCTTTATAAAGCTTGGCATTTTCGAAAGCTGTGAATCTGAATTCCTCTAGCTCATTTAGCTGGAGCAATCGTTTTTCTCCTGCTAATTTGGCATCTAAGTTTAGGAATCTGGTTGCCCAGTAGGCCTTATGTTCCAGTTCCACGGGCAAGTGGCATGCCTTACCATACACGAGTTGGTATGGAGAGGTCCCTATAGGGGTCTTGAATGCTGTTCTGTAAGCCCACAGAGCATCATCCAAGCTCCTTGCCCAATCCTTTCTACGGGTATTTACTGTCCGTTCCAGGATTCTCTTTAATTCTCTGTTAGAGACTTCAGCTTGCCCGTTGGTTTGTGGATGATATGGAGTGGCCACTTTGTGGCAAATTCCATACCGAACCATGGCAGAGTAAAGCTGTTTATTGCAGAAGTGAGTGCCCCCATCACTGATTAACACTCTAGGGACACCAAACCTGCTAAAGATATATTTCTGGAGGAACTTCAGCACTGTTTTAGTATCATTGGTGGGTGTGTCGATAGCCTCAACCCATTTTGATACATAGTCAACTGCCACCAGAATATAAGTGTTTGAGTATGATGGTGGGAAAGGTCCCATGAAGTCAATTCCCCATACATCAAACAACTCTATTTCCAAGATTCCTTGTTGAGGCATGGCGTAACCATGAGGCAGATTACCAGCTCTTTGGCAACTGTCACAATTACGTACAAACTCTCGGGAATCTTTATAGAGTGTGGGCCAATAGAAGCCACATTGGAGGACCTTGGTGGCTGTTCGCTCACCTCCGAAATGGCCTCCATATTGAGATCCATGGCAATGCCATAGGGTTCTCTGTGCTTCCTCTCTGGGGACACACCTACGGATAATTCCGTCTGCACATCTCTTAAAGAGATAGGGCTCATCCCACAAGTAGTACTTTGCATCAGTAATTAGTTTCTTTTTTTGTATTCTATTGTACTCCTTGGGTATGAACCTTGCAGCTTTATAGTTTGCAATATCGACAAACCATGGTGCTTCCTGAATGGCAAATAGATGCTCATCAGGGAACGTCTCAGAGATCTCAAGGAAGGGGAGGGACGTCCCTTCCACTGGCTCTATCCGGGACAGATGATCAGCTACTTGGTTCTCTGTCCCTTTTCTGTCTCTTATTTCTATATCAAACTCTTGCAGAAGCAATACCCATCTGATGAGCCTGGGTTTTGAATCCTGCTTTATGAGTAGATATTTAAGAGCAGCATGGTCAGTGTACACAATCACCTTTGATCCTACTAAGTAGGATCTGAACTTGTCAATGGCGTAAACCACTGCAAGTAATTCCTTTTCTGTGGTTGTGTAATTTTTCTGGGCATCATTTAAAACGCGACTGGCATAATAAATGACATGCAGAAGCTTGTCATGCCTCTGTCCTAATACTGCACCAATGGCATGATCACTGGCATCACACATTAACTCAAATGGCAATGTCCAGTCTGGTGCAGAAATGACTGGTGCTGTGACCAGCTTAGCTTTCAGCGTTTCAAACGCCTGCAGGCATGCTGTGTCAAACACAAATGGCGTGTCAGCAGCTAGCAGATTGCTTAGAGGTTTTGCGATTTTTGAAAAATCCTTTATAAACCTCCTATAGAATCCTGCATGCCCCAGAAAGCTTCTGATTGCCTTAACATTGGCAGGTGGTGGTAATTTTTCAATTACCTCTATTTTTGCTTGATCCACCTCTATTCCCTTGTTTGAGATTTTATGCCCAAGAACAATTCCTTCAGTCACCATGAAGTGACACTTTTCCCAGTTTAAAACTAGGTTAGTTTCTTGGCATCTTTTCAGAACAAGTTTCAGGTGATCAAGACAGGAGCTGAATGAGTCTCCATATACTGAGAAGTCATCCATGAAGACTTCCAGAAATTTTTCCACCATATCAGAGAAAATAGAGAGCATGCATCTCTGGAAGGTTGCAGGTGCATTGCATAGCCCAAAGGGCATCCTTCTATAAGCAAACACTCCGGATGGACATGTGAATGCTGTTTTCTCTTGATCCTGGGGATCTACTGCAATTTAGTTATAGCCTGAGTAGCCATCCAAAAAGCAGTAATAATCATGACCTGCTAGTCTCTCTAGCATCTGGTCTATGAATGGTAAAGGAAAATGATCCTTTCTGGTGGCTGTATTGAGCCTTCTGTAGTCAATACACATGCGCCACCCTATAACTGTTCTTGTAGGAACCAGTTCATTTTTTTCATTATGAACCACTGTCATGCCTCCCTTTTTTGGGACGACTTGAACAGGGCTCACCCAGGGGCTATCAGAAATGGGATAAATAATCCCAGCCTCTAGTAATTTGGTGACCTCTTTCTGCACCACTTCCTTCATGGCTGGATTTAGCCGCCTCTGTGGTTGAACCACTGGTTTGGCATTATCCTCCAGTAGGATTTTGTGCATGCATCTAGCTGGGCTTATGCCCTTAAGGTCACCTATGGACCACCCAAGAGCTGTCTTGTGTGTCCTTAGCACTTGAATAAGTGCTTCCTCTTCCTGTGAATTTAAAGCAGAGCTTATGATCACTGGAAAGGTGTCACCTTCTCCTAGAAATGCATATTTCAAGGATGGTGGCAGTAGCTTGAGCTCCAGTTTAGGAGGTTTTTCCTCTTTCAGAAGAAAGTTCAGAGGCTCTTTCATGTCCCCTGAATCCTCCAAATCAGGCTGAACATCCTTAAAGATGTCTTCCAACTCTGATTCGAGACTCTCAACCATGTTGATCTCTTCTACCAAAGAGTCAATAAGGTCAACTTTCATGCAGTCTGTTGATGTGTCTGGATGCTGCATGGCTTTGACAGCGTTCAACTTGAACTCGTCATCGTTGACTCTCAGGGTTATTTCCCCCTGTTGGACGTTAATGAGGGATCGTCCAGTTGCTAGGAAGGGTCTTCCTAGAATGAGAGTGGCACTCTTGTGCTCCTCCATTTCCAGTACAACAAAGTCAGTGGGAAAGGCGAATGGCCCAACTCTGACAATCATGTCCTCAATCACGCCTGATGGGTATTTAGTGGAACCATCAGCAAGTTGGAGACATATCCGGGTTGGTTTAACTTCTTCAGTTAAGCCAAGCTTCCTGATAGTGGATGCAGGTATTAGGTTGATGCTTGCCCCAAGATCGCATAAGGCTGTCTTGGTGCAATCACCTTCCAATATGCATGGTATCAGAAAACTCCCAGGGTCTTTAAGCTTTTCAGGAAAGCTTTTCAGAATGACTGCACTGTATTCTTCAGTGAGGAGAACTCTTTCTGTTTCTCTCCACTCCTTTTTATGACTCAAGATCTCTTTCATGAACTTGGCATAAGAAGGCATTTGCTCAAGTGCCTCTGCAAAAGGAATCTTTATTTCAAGAGTCCTTAGATAATCTGTAAAGCGAGCAAATTGCTTATCCTGCTCCTCTTTCCGGAGTTTTTGAGGATAAGGTATCTTGGCTTTATATTCCTCAACTTTAGTGGTTAAAGAAGCCTTTTTAGAGGGGTTGTTATCAGCACTTGTGTGTGTCTGATCCCTCACTGGCAATTGAGTACCAGAGTCAGAAGCTGGAGTGACGTTAGACGCCAACTCACTGTCTGTTCCTGGCGCCTGAACGCCAGAAATGTGCCCATTTTGGGCGTTCAACACTGGATTATGCCCCCTTTGGGCGTTCAACGCCAGATTCTTGCCCATTTCTGGCGTTGAACGCCAATCCTGCCTTGTTTCTGGCGCTGAACGCCAGTTTTGGGCATGGTCTGGGCGTTCAGCGCCAGCCTTCCACCCATTTTCTGGCGTTTTAGTGCCAGAATTATTTTTCCCTGGGCTCTTACTGTCCTCAGGGGAATCTTTGGTGGGTCGCTCATTTCTTGAATTTTTGATGCCTTGAGGTGGGGTATTTAATGTTTTCCCACTTCTTAATTGAACTGCTTGGCATTCTTCTGCTATTTGCTTTGATAGCTGCTGCTTTGTTTGCTTAAACTATTCGTCCATATGTATATTAGCTATCCTTGTTTCCTGTAACCTGTCTTTGAATTCAGCTAGCTGCTTTGTTAGAAAATCTAGTTGCTGATTGAATTCAGCAGCTTGTTTTACAGTACTGAATTCAGCAGTTACTGTTTTAACCTCTTCATTCATGGAAGGGTTGCTGCTTAGATACAGATGCTGATTCCTGGCAACTGTATCAATGAGCTCTTGAGCTTCTTCAATTGTCTTTCTCATATGGATAGATCCACCAGCTGAGTAATCTAAAGACATCTGAGCTCCTTCTGCCAGCCCATAGTAGAAGATGTCTAACTGAACCCACTCTGAAAACATTTCAGAGGGGCATTTTCGTAGCATCTCTCTGTATCTCTCCCAGGCATCATAAAGAGATTCATTATCTCCTTGTTTAAAGCCTTGGATGTCCAGCCTTAGCTGTGTCATCCTTTTTGGAGGGAAATATTGATTCAGGAATTTTTCTGTCAGCTGTTTCCATGTTCTTATGCTGGCCTTAGGTTGGTTATTTAACCACCTCTTAGCTTGATCTTTTACAGCAAATGAAAACAGTAATAGTCTGTAGACATCCTGATCTATTTCCTTATCATGTACTGTGTCAGCAATTTGTAAGAATTGTGCCAGAAACTCTGTAGGTTCTTCCTGTGGAAGACCGGAATACTGGCAACTTTGCTGCACCATGATAATGAGCTGAGGATTCAACTCAAAGCTACTGACTCCAATGGAGGGTATGCAGATGCTACTCCCATATGAAGCAGTAAAGGGGTTAGAATATGACCCCAGAGTCCTCCTGGACTGTTCATTTCCACTTATGTCCATGATGGATCTATGGATATAACTTGGACTGATTTACCTTTTTATTTATTTTATTTTATAAAAAGTAAATACTTAAATAAAATAAAATAACTAAAAAGAATTTAAATTTTGAAGTTAAAAAAAAATCTTTTTTCGTTTATAAAAAAAGGAAATTAATTAGTTAATAAAAAAAAAGAAATTTTTGAAAAAGAGGGAAGATATTTTCGAAAATTAGAGAGAGGGATAGTTAGTTAGGTAGTTTTGAAAAAGTTAAGAAACAAACAAAAAGTTAGTTAGTTAGTTGAAACAAATTTTGAAAAGATAAGAAGTTAGGAAGTTAGAAGAGATATTTTGAAAATATATTTTTGAATTTAGTGAGGAGAGAGAAAAACAATAAGATAGTACAAGATTTAAAATTTTTAGATCTAATGCTCCTTGTTTTCGAAAAATTTGGAGGGAAAACACCAAGGAACACCAAACTTAAAAATTTTAAGATCAAGACACAAGGAAAACTCAAGAACACTTTGAAGACTCACAAGAACACAAGAACATGAAGAAAGAACACCAAACTTAAAATTTTTAGAAAACCAAACCAAAATTTTCGAAAACCAAAGGGAAATCAACAAGAAAACACCAAACTTTAAGTTTGGCACAAAATTTAATAGAGAAAATATTATTTATGAAAAGGAAGGTTTTGAAAAGAATATAAAAGATTCTAACCCAATTACCAAGAACACAGATTAACGCTCTAGCCAAATGAGTTATGGGAACTTCAAAAATTTTAAGAAAGATTATTTTTGAAAACACCAAACTTAAAGTTTGGCACAGGATTTAATAGAAAAATTATTTTTGAAAAAGGTTTTTTTTTTAAAAAAAATATGATAGCCAATTATCATGAACATAAACACCACGTTCTAAATAACTGAGCTATAAGTTTAAAGTATTTTAACAAGGGATAAATAATGAAAGACTCTAAACCAAAAAAAGAAAGATTTTTCCTAATCTAAGCAACAGAATAATCCGTCAGTTGTTCAAACACGAACAATCCCCGGCAACGGCGCCAAAAACTTGGTGCACGAATTGTGAAGCACACTTTCCACAACGCGTACCACTAACCAGCAAGTGCACTGGGTCGTCCAAGTAATACCTTACGTGAGTAAGGGTCGAATCCCACGGAGATTGTTGGTTTGAAGCAATCTATGGTTATCTTGTAAATCTTAGTCAGGAAGTCAATTATGTTTATCAATTGAATTGTGAGTAACCAGTAGAGCATAAATTAAAAGTTACTTGTTGTGCAGTAATGGAGAATATGTTGGAGTTTTGGAGATGCTTTGTCTTCTGAATCTCTGCTTTCCTCTGTCTTCTTGTTCACGCACGCACGTCCCCCTATGGCAAGCTGTGTGTTGGTGGATCACCGTTGTCAATGGCTACCTTCCATCCTTCCAGTGAAAACTACGCTCACGAGCTCTGTCACAGCACGGCTAATCACCGGTTGGTTCTCGATCCGGTTGGAATAGGATTTACTATCCTTTTGCGTCTGTCACTAACGCCCAGCCTTCAAGAGTTTGAAGCTCGTCACAGTCATTCAATCCTTGAATCCTACTCGGAATATCACAGACAAGGTTTAGACTTTCCGGATTCTCATGAATGCTGCCATCAGTTCTAGCTTATACCACGGAGATTCTGATTAAGGAATCTAAGAGATACTCATTCAATCGTATATAGAACGGAGGTGGTTGTCAGGCACACGTTCATGATTTGAGGAAGGTGATGAGTGTCACAGCTCATCACCTCCATCACAGTTAGGCGCGAATGAACATCTTAGATAGGAACAAGCGTGTTTGAATGGAAAACAGAAATACTTGCATTAATTCATCGAGACACAGCAGAGCTCCTCACCCCCAACAATGGGGTTTAGAGACTCATGCCGTCAGAGAATACAAAGTTTAGATCTGAAATGTCATGAGATACAAAATAAGTCTCTAAAAGTTGTTTAAATACTAAACTAGTAGCCTAGGGTTACAAAATATGAGTGGACTATGATGGATGATGCAGAGGTCCACTTCTGGGGCCCACTTGGTGTGTGCTGGGGCTGAGATTTGAGTGAGTCACGTGCAGAGGCCATTTGTGGAGTTGAACGCCAGTTTTTATGCCAGTTTGGGCGTTCAACTCCAGTTTTTTATCCTTTTCTGGCGCTGGACGCCAGAATTGGGCAGAGAACTGGCGTTGAACGCCAGTTTACGTCGTCTATCCTTGTGCAAAGTATGGACTATTATATATTGCTGGAAAGCCCTGGATGTCTACTTTCCAATGCAATTAGAAGCATGCCATTTCGAGTTCTGTAGCTTCAGAAAATCCAATTTGAGTGCAGGGAGGTCAGAATCCAACAGCATTAGCAGTCCTTTTTCAGCCTGAATCAGATTTTTGCTCAGCTCCTTCAATTTCAGCCAGAAAAATACCTGAAATTACAGAAAAACACACAACTCATAGTAAAGTCCAGAAATATGAATTTTTCCTAAAAAATACTAGAAATAGACTAAAAACTAACTAAAACATACTCTAAACTATATGAAATTATCCCCAAAAAGCGTATAAAATATCCGCTCATCAGCTAAGAAAGCCGTGACCAGCTTATCCCAAGAGTTCAGGCTATCTTTAGGTTGAGAGTCCAACCATACTCTAGCTCTGTCTCTTACAGCAAATGGGAAAAGCATAAGCCTGTAGACCTCGGGATCAACCCCATTGGTCTTAACAGTATCACAGATCTGCAAGAATTCAGTTAAGAACTGAAAAGGATCTTCGGATGGAAGTCCATGAAACTTGCAGTTATGTTGCATCAGAGAAACTAATTGAGGTTCAAGCTCAAAATTGTTTGCTCCAATGGCAAGGATTGAGATGCTTCTTCCATGTAAATTGGAATTTGGTGCAGTAAAGTCACCAAGCATCTTCCTTGCATTGTTATTATTTTCGGCCATATCTCCTTCCTTTTCGAAAATTTCTGTCAAATTTTCTCCAAAGAGTTGAGCTTTAGCTTCCCTTAGCTTCCTCTTCAGAGTCCTTTCAGGTTCAGGATCGGCTTCAACAAGAATGTTCTTATCCTTGTTCCTACTCATATGAAAAAGAAGAGAACACAAAAGAAAATATGGAATCCTCTATGTCACAGTATAGAGATTCCTTATGTAAGTATAAGAAGAGAAGAATGTAAGAAGGAGAAGAGAAAAAATTCGAACACAGGGAGGGGGATGGGGTTCGAATTTTTGGGTGGAGAAGAAGTGTTAGTAGATGAATAAATAAATAGAAGGAGGTGAGGAAGAGAAGAATTCGAAAATTTAAATAAAATAAAATAAAAACATTTTAAATTAAAGCTAAAATTTGAAAATTAAAATTGAAATCAAATTAAATTGAAATTAAAACAATTAGTTAATTAAAAAGGAAATTTGAAAAAGAGGGAAGTTAGTTAGGTAGTTTTGAAAAAGATAAGAATCAAATAAAAAGTAAAGTGGTTAATTGAAAAAGATTTGAAAATCAAATTTGAAAAGATACAAAGTTAGAAAAGATTTTGAAATTAAATTTTGAAAAAGATGTGATTGAAATTTTAATTTGAAAAAAATTTGAAAAAGAATTTTTAAAAAGATTTGATTTTGAAAATTAAAGTTGATTACTTGACTAACAAGAAACAAAAAGATTTGATTTTAAAATTTAAAGATTGAACCTTTCTTATTAGGCAAGTAACAAACTTAATATTTTTGAATCAATCACATTAATTGTTAGCATTGAATTCGAAAATATGGAATAAAAATAAGAAAAGGATTTTGAAAATTAATTTGAAATTTTCAAAAATATGAAAGAAAAATTGAAAAAGATTTGATTTTTGAAAAAGATTTGAAAAAGATAGAATTTTTAAATTGAAAATTTGATTTGACTCATAAGAAAGGGTCGATCCCACGGAGATTGTCGACTTGAAGCAAGCTATGGTCACCTTGTAAATCTCAGTCAGGCGGATTCAGATAGTTATGGAGATTTGATAATTAAAACATAATTGAAATATAAACTAAGATAGAGATACTTATGTAATTCATTGGTGAGAATTTCAGATAAGCGTATCGAGATGCCTTTCGTTCTTCTGAACCTCTGCTTTCCTGCTGTCTTCATCCAATCATTTCTACTCCTTTCCATGGCAAGCTTTATGTAGGGCATCACCGTTGTCAATGGCTACATCCCATCCTCTCTGTAAAAATGGTCCAATGCGCTGTCACTGCATGGCTAATCATCTGTCGGTTCTCGATCATACTGGAATAGGATTTACTATCCTTTTGCGTCTGTCACTACGCCCAGCACTCGCGAGTTTGAAGCTCGTCACAGCCATCCCTTCCCAGATCCTACTCGGAATACCACAGACAAGGTTTAGACTTTCCAGATCTCAAGAATGGCCGTCCATGGATTCTAACTTATACCACGAAGATTCTAATATCTCAGACTCGGTCCCCTGTATTAGATATCCAAGAGATACTCATTCTAGCTTGTTTGCATGTAGAACGGAAGTGTTTATCAGGCACGCGTTCATAGGTGAGAATGATGATGAGCGTAACATAATCATCACATTCATCATGTTCTTGGGTGCGAATGGATATCTTAGAGAAGGAATAAGCTTGAATTGAATAGAAAAACAATAGTACTTTGTATTAATTCATGAGGAACAGCAGAGCTCCACACCTTAATCTTTGAAGTGTAGAAACTCTACCGTGGAAAATACATAAGTGATAAGGTCCAGGCATGGCCGAATGGCCAGCCCCCTAAACGTAATCAAAGGATCAAAAGATAATCCAAAGATGTAAATACAATAGTAAAAAGTCCTATTTATGCTAAACTAGTTACTAGGGTTTACAGAAATGAGTAAATGGTGCAGAAATCCACTTCTGGGGCCCACTTGGTGTGTGCTTGGGCTGAGCATTGAGCTTTACACGTGTAGAGGCTTCTTTTGGAGTTGAACGCCAGTTTGTAACCTGTTTTTGGCGTTTAACTCCAGTTTGCAACCTGTTTCTGGCGTTTAACTCCAGAATGCAGCATGGAACTGGCGTTGAATGCCAGTTTGCATCATCTAAACTCGGGAAAAGTATGGACTATTACATATTGCTGGAAAGCCCTGGATGTCTACTTTCCAGCAGCATCTGCTGTCCTTCTTCAACCTATGAATCTGATTTTTGCTCAAGTCCCTCAATTTCAGCCAGAAAATACCTGAAATCATAGAAAAACACACAAACTCATAGTAAAGTCCAGAAATGTGATTTTTATTTAAAAACTAATAAAAATATACTAAAACCTAACTAAATTATACTAAAAACTATGTAAAAACAATGCCAAAAAGCGTATAAATTATCCGCTCATCACTCATCACAACACCAAACTTAAATTGTTGCTTGTCCCCAAGCAACTGAAAATCAAATAGGATAAAAAGAATAGAATATACAATGAATTCCAAAAACATCTATAAAGATCAGTCTTAATTAGATGAGTGGGGCTTTTAGCTTTTTGCTTCTGAACAGTTTTGGCATCTCACTTTATCCTTTGAAGTTCAGAATGATTGGCATCTATAGGAACTCAGAATTCAGATAGTGTTATTGATTCTCCTAGTTAAGTATGTTGATTCTTGAACACAGTTACTTTATGAGTCTTGGCCGTGACCCAAAGCATTTTGTTTTCCAGTATTACCACCGGATACATAAATGCCACAGACACATAACTGGGTGAACCTTTTCAGATTGTGACTTAGCCTTGCTAGAGTCCCCAATTAGAGGTGTCCAGAGCTCTTAAGCACACTCTTTTTGCTTTGGACCACGACTTTAACCACTCAGTCTCAAGTTTTCACTTGACACCTTCACGCCACAAGCACATGGTTAGGGACAGCTTGGTTTAGCTGCTTAGGCCAGGATTTTATTCCTGTGGGCCCTCCTATCCACTGATGCTCAAAGCCTTGGATCCTTTTTATTTTACCCTTGCCTTTTTGTTTAAAGGGCTATTGGCTTTTTCTGCTTGCTTTTTCTTTTTTTTTTCGCATATATATTTTTTTTCTACAAGCTTTTCACTGCTTTTTCTTGCTTCAAGAATCAATTTTATGATTTTTCAAATCATCAAATAACATTTCTCCTTTTTCAATCATTCTTTCAAGAGCCAACAATTTTAACATTCATAAACAGCAAATTCAAAAAATATGCACTGTTCAAGCATTCATTCAGAAAGACAAAAGTATTGCCACCACATCAAAATAACTAAACTGTTTTAAAATTCAAAATTCATGCACTTCTTTTTCTTTTTCAATTAAAAACATTTTGCATTTAAGAAAGGTGATGGATCCATTTTTATAGCTTTAAGGCATAGACACTTAGACACTAGTGATCATGTAATAAAGACACAAACATAAAAAAAAATAAAGCATAAAAATTCGAAAAACAGAAAATAAAGAACAAGAAAATTAAAGAACGGGTCCACCTTAGTGATGGCGGCTTGTTCTTCCTCTTGAAGATTTTATGGAGTGCTTGAGCTCCTCAATGTCTCTTCCTTGCCTTTGTTGCTCCTCACTCATGGTTCTTTGGTCTTCTCTAATTTCATGAAGGATGATGGAATGCTCTTGGTGCTCCATCCTTAGTTGTCCCATATTGGAACTTAATTCTCCTAGGGAGGTGTTAATTTGCTCCCAATAATTTTGTGGAGAAAAATGCATCCCTTGAGGCATCTCAGGGATTTCATGATGAGGAATTTCCTCATGCTCTTGTCCATGAGTGGGATCTCTTGTTTGCTCCATCCTTTTCTTAGTGATGGGCTTGTCCTCATCAATGAGGATGTCTTCTTCTATGTCAATTCTAGCTGAATTGCAAAGGTGACAAATAAGATGAGGGAAGGCCAACCTTGCCAAAGTAGAGGACTTGTCTGCCACCTTGTAGAGTTCTTGGGATATAACCTCATGAACTTCTACTTCCTCTCTAATCATGATGTTATGAATCATGATAGCTCGGTCTATAGTAACTTCAGACCGGTTGCTAGTGGGAATGATTGAGCGTTGGATAAACTCCAACCATCACCTAGCCACGGGCTTGAGGTCATGCCTTCTTAGTTGAACCGGCTTCCCTCTTGAATCTCTCTTCCATTGAGCGCCCTCTTCACAAATGTCTATGAGGACTTGGTCCAACCTTTGATCAAAGTTGACCCTTCTAGTGTAAGGGTGTGCATCTCCTTGCATCATGGGCAAGTTGAATGCCAACCTTACATTTTCCGGACTGAAATCTAAGTATTTTCCTCGGACCATTGTAAGCCAATTCTTAGGGTCCGAGTTCACACTTTGATCATTGTTCTTGGTGATCCATGTATTGGCATAGAACTCTTGAACCATTAAGATTTTGACTTGTTGAATGGGGTGGGTGAGAACTTCCCAACCTCTTCTTCGAATCTCATGTCGGATCTCCGGATATTCACCCTTTTTGAGCTTGAAAGGGACCTCAGGGATCACTTTCTTCTTAGCCACGACTTCATAGAAGTGGTCTTGATGCACCTTTGAGATGAATCTCTCCATCTTCCATGACTCGGAGGTGGAAGTTTTTGCCTTCCCTTTCCTCTTTCTAGAGGTTTCTTCGGCCTTTGGTGCCATAAATGGTTATGGAAAAATAAAAAGCAATACTTTTACCACACCAAACTTAGAAGGTTTGCTCGTCCTCGAGCAAAAGAAGAAAGAAAAGAGTAGAAGAAGAAGAAATGGAGGAGATGGAGGTGGGTTGGTGTTTCGGCCAAGGGGGAGAAGTAGCGTTTATGTTGTGTGAAAATGAAGGAGTGAAGATGGGTTTATATAGGGGTGGAGAGAGAGTTAGGGTTCGGCCATATAGGGTGGGTTTGGGAGGAAAAGTAGTTTGAATTTGAAAGGTGAGGTAGGTAGGGTTTTATGATGGATGGATGTAGATTGGTAAACGGTTTATGGAGAAGAGGGTAAGATTTGATAGGTGAGGGGTTTTTGGGGAAGAGGTATTGAGTTAATTGGTGAAGAGTATTTGGGGAAGAGTATTAAGAAAAGGTGTTAAGAAGAGAGAGAGTGAGTTGAGGTTGGTGGGGATCCTGTGGGGTCCACAGATCCTGAGGTGTCAAGGATTTTTCATCCCTGCACCAAGTGGCGTACAAAACGCCCTTCTCTGCCAATCCTGGCGTTAAACGCCAGGTTGCTGCCCATTTCTGGCATTTAACGCCAGCTTCTTGCCCTTTTCTGGCGTTAAACGCCCAGAATGGTGCCAGACTGGGCGTTTAACGCCCATTCTGCTACCCTTACTGGCGTTTAAATGCCAGTAAGTTTCTCCTCCAGGGTGTTCTATTTTTAATACTATTTTTCATTCTATTTTTGCTTTTTCAGTTGTTTTTATGACTTCACATGATCATCAACCGACAGAAAACATAAAATAACAATAGAAAATAGAAATTTAACATAGATAAGTAAAAATTAGGTTGCCTCCCAACAAGCGCTTCTTTAATGTCAATAGTTTGACAGTGGGCTCTTATGGAGCCTCACAGATACTCAGAGCATGGCCTCCCAACACCAAACTTAGAGTTTGAATGTGGGGGCTCTGTTTGACTCTGCATTGAGAGAAGCTTTTCATGCTTCTTCTCCATGATTACAGAGGGAGATCCTTGAGCTTTAAACACAAGGGAGTCCTCATTCACTTGAAGGACCAATTCTCCTCTGTCAACATCAATCACGGCTTTTACTGTGGGTAGGAAGGGTCTGCCAAGGATGATGGATTCATCCATACACTTCCCAGTCTTTAGGATTATGAAATCAGCAGGGATGTAATGGTCTTCAACCTTTACCAAGACATCCTCTACAAGTCCATAAGCTTGTTTCCTTGAATTGTCTGCCATCTCTAATGAGATTCTTGCAGCTTGAACCTCAAAAATTCCTAGCTTCTCCATTACAGAGAGAGGCATGAGGTTTATGCTTGACCCGAGGTCACACAGAGCCTTCTCAAAGGTCATGGTGCCTATGGTACAAGGTATTGAGAACTTTCCAGGATCTTGTCTCTTCAGAGGTAATCTCTGCCTAGTCAAGTCATCCAGTTCTTTGGTGAGCAAGGGGGGTTCATCCTCCCAAGTCTCATTACCAAATAAATTGGCATTTAGCTTCATGATTGCTCCAAGGTACTTAGCAACTTGTTCTTCAGTAACATCTTCATCCTCTTCAGAGGAGGAATACTCATCAGATCTCATGAATGGCAAAAGTAAATTCAATAGAATCTCTATGGTTTCAGTGTGAGCCTCAGATTCCCATGGTTCCTCATTGGGAAACTCCTTGGAGGCCAGTGGACGTCCATTGAGGTCTTTCTCAGTGGAGATCACTGCCTTTTCCTCCTCTCCAGGTTCGGCCGTGTGGGGTATGTTGATGGCCTTGCACTCTCCTTTTGGATTCTCTTCTGTATTGCTTGGAAGAGTACTAGGAGGGAGTTCAGTAACTTTCTTGCTCAGCTGACCCACTTGTGCCTCCAAATTTTAAATGGAGGACCTTGTTTCAGTCATGAAACTTTGAGTGGTTTTAATTAGATTAGAGACTACAGTTGCTAAGTCAGAGTGGCTCTGCTTAGAATTCTCTGTCTGTTGCTGATAAGATGATGGAAAAGGCTTGCTATTGCTAAACCTATTTCTTCCACCATTATTGTTGTTGAAGCCTTATTGAGGCCTCTGTTGGTCCTTCCATGAGAGATTTGGGTGATTTCTCCATGAAGGATTATAGGTGTTTCCATAGGGTTCTCCCATGTAATTCACCTCTTCCATTGTTGGGTTCTCAGGATCATAAGCATCTTCTTCAGATGAAGCTTCTTTGGTACTGCCTGTTGCTGCTTGCATTCTAGACAGACTCTGAGAAATCATTTTGACTTGCTGAGTCAATATTTTGTTTTGAGCCAATATGGCGTTCAGAGTGTCAATCTCAAGAACTCATTTCTTCTGATTCGTCCCATTATTCACAGGATTCCTTTCAGAAGTGTACATGAATTGGTTATTTGCAACTATTTCAATGAGTTCCTGAGCTTCTGCAGGCGTCTTCTTCAGATGAAGAGATCCTCCAGCAGAGCTGTCCAATGACATCTTGGACAGTTCAGATAGACCATCATAGAAAATACCTATGATGCTCCATTCTGAAAGCATGTCAGAAGGACACCTTCTGATCAATTGCTTGTATCTTTCCCAGGCTTCATAGAGGGATTCACCTTCTTTCTGTCTGAAGGTTTGGACTTCCACTCTAAGCTTGCTCAATTTTTGAGGTGGAAAGAATTTTGCCAAGAAGGCATTGACTAGCTTTTCCCAAGAGTTCAGGCTTTCTTTAGGTTGTGAATCCAACCATGTTCTAGCTCTGTCTCTTACAGCAAAGGGAAAAAGCATAGGCTTGTAGACCTCGGGATCAACCCCATTGGTCTTGACAGTGTCACAGATTTGCAAGAATTCAGCTAAGAACTGATGAGGATCTTCCAATGGAAGTCCATGAAACTTACAATTCTGTTGCATCAGAGAAACTAATTGAGGCTTAAGCTCAAAGTTGTTTGCTCCAATGGCAGGGATTGAGATGCTTCTCCCATAGAAGTCGGGAGTAGGTGCAGTAAAGTCACCAAGCACCTTCCTTGCATTGTTGGCATTGTTGTTGTTTTCGGCTGCCATGACTTCTTCTTATTTGAAAAGTTCTGTTAGGTCCTCTATAGAGAGTTGTACTTTAGCTTCTCTTAGCTTTCTCTTCAAGATCCTTTCAGGTTCAGGATCAGCTTCAACAAGAATGCCCTTGTCCTTACTCCTGCTCATATGAAAAGAGAGAAGAAGAAAATATAGAATCCTCTATGTCACAGTATAGAGATTCCTTGAGGTGTCAGAGGAAAAGAAGAATAGAAGGAGGAGGTAGAGAAGAGAGAATTCGAACTTATCAAGGGAGATAGAGTTCGAATTGTTGATAATGGAGAGGTGTTAGTCCTTTAAATAGAAGGATTTGGGAAGAGGGGAAGAATTTTTGAAATTAAAGTAAAAGATTTTGAAATAATTAAAAGAAATTTGGGTTTGGTAAATGATTTTCGAAAACTAAGATTGGGAAAGAAATTAAGTAATTTTTGAAAAAGATTTTGAAATCAGAAATAAAAAAGATATGATTGAAACTTAATTTTGAAAAAGATGTGATTGAAAAGATATGATTGAGAAGATATGATTGAAAATCAAATTAAAAAGAGAAAGTTTTAAACTTAAAGTTGATTGCTTGACTAACAAGAAATTAGAAGATATGATTCTAGAATTTAAAATTTGATCCTTTCTTAATAGGCAAGTAATAACTTGAAAATTTTGAATTAAATCCCTAATTGTGGCAAGGATTTTCGAAAATAGTAATAAATAAAAAAATTGAAAAGAAATTGATTTTGAAAAGATATGATTGAAAAGATATGATTTGAAAAAAAATTTGATTTTGAAAAATTATGAAAATTTGAAAAAGATTTGAATTAAAAACAAAATCTTCCCTCTAGTTTCCTCCTGGCATTAAACGCCCAGCCAGGTACCCTGGCTGGCGTTTAAACGCCAGTTTTCCTTCTTCACTGGGTGTTTTGAACGCCCAGCTTTTGCTGTGTAATTCCTCTGCTGAATGTTCTGAATCTTCAATTCTCTGTGTTATTGACTTGAAAAGACACAATTTAAAAAAAAATTGAAATTTTAATGATGAGAAACAATAAAAAAATGCAACTAAGATCAAATAAACAATGCATGCAAGACACCAAACTTAGAATTTTGTATAGTAAGGACTATAACAATTTGAAAGTGCATATGAAAAACAACAAAAGACATAAAACAAGAGAAATTAAAGATCAGAGCAATGAAATCATCAAGAACAACTTGAAGATCAATGAAGAACATAATGTATATATTCGAAAAATGCAAGAAGAATAAAGACATGCAGTTAACACCAAACTTAAAAATTGACACTTGACTCAAACAAGAAACACAAAATATTTTTTGTTTTTATGATTTTATAAATTTTTTTGTGATTTTTTTCGAAAATTATTCAGAAAAAGAAAAATAAGGATTTCAAAATTTTTAATAAGAATTCCAGGAATCATGCAATGTTAGTCTAAAGCTTCAGTCTAAAAGATTAGACATGGCTAGCCAAGCTTCAGCAGACATACAACAACCAAATTGATAGGAATCAACTAGCTCTTGTGATGATAAAATTATCATCTAAAACTCTAGAATTCATTCTTAAAAATCATGAAGAACAAAATAAAATAAAATTACGTAATCTAAGCAACAAGATGAACCGTCAGTTGTCCAAACTCGAACAATCCCCGGCAACGGCGCCAAAAACTTGGTGCACGAAATTATGATCATCAACAATGGCACCAAAGACTTGGGGCTCTCAAACGTGAATCACACTTTGTCACAATTCCGCACAACTAACCATCAAGTGCACTGGGTCGTCCAAGTAATACCTTACGTGAGTAAGGATCGATCCCACGGAGATTGTCAGCTTGAAGCAAGATATGGTCATCTTGTAAATCTCAGTCAGGCAGATTCAAATGGTTATGGAGAATTGATAATTATAAAATAGAATAAAGATAGAGATACTTATGTAATTCATTGGTAGGAATTTCAGATAAGCGTATGAAGATGCTTTGTTCCTTCTGAACCTCTGCTTTCCTATTGCCTTCTTCCAACCATTCATACTCCTTTCCATGGCAAGCTTTATGTTGGGCATCACCGTTATCAATGGCTACTTTCCGTCTTCTCAGTGAAAATGTTCCAAATGCGTTGTCACCGCACGGCCAATCATCTGTCGGTTCTTGATCATGTTAGAATAGGATCTATTGATCCTTTTGCGTCTGTCACACGCCCAACAATCGCGAGTTTGAAGCTCGTCACAGTCATTCCTTCCCAGATCCTACTCGGAATACCACAGACAAGGTTTAGACTTTCCGGATCTCAAGAATGGCCGCCAATAATTCTAGCCTATACCACGAAGGTTCCAATCTTAGATTAGAAACCCAAGAGATATATATTCAAGCCATTGCTAGTAGAACAGAGGTAGTTGTCAGGCACATGTTCATAGGTGAGAATGATGATGAGTGTCACGGATCATCACATTCATCAAGTTGAAGAACGAATGAATATCTTAGAGAAGAAGCAGGCGTGAATTGAATAGAAGAACAATAGTAATTGTATTAATTCATGAAGAACAGCAGAGCTCCACACCTTAATCTATGGTGTGTAAAAATTCCACCGTTGAGAATACATAAGAACAAAAGGTCTAGACATGGCCATGAGGCCAGCCCCCAAACGTGAAAAGGTCTATGAAAGTATGAGCAAAAGATGAAAATACAATAGCAAAAGGCCCTATTTATAGAGAACTAGTAGCTTAGGGTTTACAGAAATGAGTAATTGATGCAGAAATCCACTTCCGGGCCCACTTGGTGTGTGCTTGGACTGAGCATTGAAGCTTTCATGTGTAGAGACTTTTCTTGGAGTTAAACGCCAGCTTTTGTGCCAGTTTGGGCATTTAACTCTAGTTTTGATGCCAGTTCTGGCGTTTTGATGCCAGAATTTTTATGCTGACTTGGAACGCCAATTTGGGCCATCAAATCTAGGGCAAAGTATGGACTATTATATATTGCTGGAAATCCCAGAATGTCTACTTTCCAACGCAATTGAGAGCGCGCCAATTGGGCTTCTGTAGCTCCAGATAATCTACTTTGAGTGCAGGGAGGTCAGAATCCAACAGCATCTGCAGTCCTTTTTCTGCCTCTGAATCAGATTTTTGCTCAGGTCCATCAATTTTAGCCAGAAAATACCTGAAATCACAGAAAAATACACAAACTCATAGTAAAGTCTAGAAATGTGATTTTTAAATAAAAACTAAAAAAAATATAATAAAAACTAACTAAAATATACTAAAAACAATGCCAAAAAGCGTATAAATTATCTGCTCATCAAGTCACAAAAACAATTGAAAAAGAAAAAACAGAATGAAAAATAGCATTAAAAACAGCACACCCTGGAGAAGGATCTTACTGGCGTTTAAACGCCAGTAAGGGTAGCAGAATGGGCGTTAAACGCCCAGTCTAGCACCATTCTGGGCATTTAATGCCGAAAAAGGGCACCATACTGGCGTTTAACGCCAGAAAAGGGCAACAAGCTAGCGTTTAACGCCAGAAAGGGAAGAAAAGCTGGCGTTAAACACCAGAAATGGGCAGCAACCTGGCGTTTAACGCCAGGATTGACACTCCAAGGGGCGTTTACATGCCAAATTGGTGCAGGGATGAGAAAGCCTTGACACCTCAGGATCTGTGGACCCCACAGGATCCCCACCTACCTCAACTCTCTCTCTCTCTTCTTCACACCAATCACCTCCTCATATTTCATATTCAATTCCTTTCCCTCCCAAACCCAACCCCTAAAACACGAACCCTAACCCTCTCTCCACTCCTATATAAACCCCTCATCCCTCCTTCCTTTTCACACATCACAAACACTACTTCTCCCCCTTGGCGGAACCACTAAACCCCCTCCATCTCCTCTATTTCTTCTTCTTCTACTCTCTTCTTTCTTCTTTTGCTCGAGAATGAGCAAACCTTTTAAGTTTGGTGTGGTAAAAGCGTCACTTTTTGTTTTTCCATAACCATTTATGGCACCTAAGGCCAGAGAAACCTCTAGAAAGAGAAAAGGGAAGGCAAAAGCTTCCACCTCTGAGTCATGGGAGATGGAGAGATTCATCTCAAAGGTGCATCAAGACCACTTCTATGAAGTTGTGGCAAAGAAAAAGGTGATCCCCGAGGTTCCCTTTAAGCTCAAAAAGAGTGAATGTCTGGAGATCCGACATGAGATTCGAAGAAGAGGTTGGGAAATTCTCACCAACCCCATTCAACAAGTTGGGATCTTAATGGTTCAAGGGTTCTATGCTAATGCATGGATCACCAAAAACCATGATCAAAGTGTGAACCCGGACCCAAAGAACTGGCTTACAATGGTCCGGGGAAAATACTTAGATTTCAGTCCGAAAAATGTAAGATTGGCATTCAACTTGCCAATGATGCAAGGAGATGCACGCCCCTACACTAGAAGGGTCAACTTTGATCAAAGGTTGGACCAAGTCCTTATGGACATTTGTGTGGAGGGCGCTCAATGGAAGAGAGATTCAAGAGGGAAGCCGGTTCAACTAAGAAGGCTTGACCTCAAGCTAGTGGCTAAGGGATGGTTGGAGTTCATCCAACGCTCAATCATTCCCACTAGCAACCGGTCTGAAGTTACTATAGACCGGGCTATCATGATCCATAGCATCATGAATGGAGAGGAAGTAGAAGTTCATAAGGTTATATCCCTAGAACTCTATAAGGTGGCGGACAAGTCCTCTACTTTGGCAAGGTTAGCCTTCCCTCATCTAATTTGTCACCTCTGCAATTCAGCTGGAATTGACATAGAGGAAGACATCCTCATTGATGAGGACAAGCCCATCATTAAGAAAAGGATGGAGCAAGCAAGAGAGCCCACTCATGGACTTCAACAAGAGCATGAGGAAATTCCTCATCATGAAATCCCTGAGATGCCTCAAGGGATGCACTTCCCTTCACAAAATTATTGGGAGCAAATTAACACCTCCCTAGGAGAATTAAGTTCCAACATGGGACAACTAAGGGTGGACCACCAAGAGCATTCATCCTCCTTCATGAAATTAGAGAAGACCAAAGATCCATGAGGGAGGAGCAACAAAGGCAAGGAAGAGACATAGAGGAGCTCAAGCGTTCCATTGGATCTTCAAGAGGAAGAACTAGCCGCCATCACTAAGGTGGATCCGTTCTTTAATCTCCCTGCTCTTATTTTTCTGTTTTTCGAAAATTATGCTTTATGCTCTATCTATGTTTGTGTCTTTATTACATGATCATTAGTGTCTATGCCTTAAAGCTATGAATTTCCTATGAATCCATCACCTTTCTTGAATGAAAAATGTTCTTAATTGCAAAAGAACAAGAAGTACATGAATTTCGAATTTTAAAATAGTTTAATTATTTTGATGTGGTGGTAATACTTTTTGTTTTTTGAATGAATGCTTGAACAGTGCATATTTTTGAATTTGTTGTTTATGAATGTTAAAATTGTTGGCTCTTGAAAGAATGATGAAAAAGGAGAAATGTTAGTTGATAATCTGAAAAATCATAAAATTGATTCTTGAAGCAAGAAAAAGCAGTGAATAGAAAAGCCTGCAGAAAAAAAAAAAGAGGCGAAAAAAAATAATAAAAGAAAAAGAAAGAAAAACAAAAAGCAAGCAGAAAAAGCCAATAGCCCGTTAAACCAAAAGGCAAGAAATAAAAAGGATCCAAGGCTTTGAGCATCAGTGGATAGGAGGGCCCAAAGGAACAAAAATCCTGGCCTAAGTGGCTAAACCAAGCTGTCCCTAACCATGTGCTTGTGGCGTGAAGGTGTCAAGTGAAAAGCTTGAGACTGAGCGGTTAAGGTCGCGATCCAAAGCAAAAAGAGTGTGCTTAAGAGCTCTGGACACCTCTAATTGAGGACTCTAGCAAAGCTGAGTCACAATATGAAAAGGTTCACCCAGTTATGTGTCTGTGGCATTTATGTATCCGGTAGTAATACTGGAAAACAAAATGCTTAGGGCCATGACCTTTTCATAAAGTAGTTGTGTTCAAGAATCAACATACTGAACTAGGACAATCAATAACACTATCTGAATTCTGAGTTCCTATAGATGCCAATCATTCTGAACTTCAAAGGATAAAGTGAGATGCCAAAACTGTTCAGAAGCAAAAAGCTAATAGCCCCGCTCATCTAATTAAGACTGATCTTTATAGATGTTTTCGGAATTCATTGTATATTCTCTTCTTTTTATCATACTTTGTTTTTAGTTGCTTGGGGACAAGCAACAATTTAAGTTTGGTGTTGTGATGAGCGGATAATTTATACGCTTTTTGGCATTGTTTTTAGGTAGTTTTTAGTATGATTTAGCTACTTTTTAATATATTTTTATTAGTTTTTATGCAAAATTCACATTTTTGGACTTTACTATGAGTTTTTGTATTTTTCTGTGATTTCAGGTATTTTCTGGCTGAAATTGAGGGACCTGAGCAAAAATCTGATTCAGAGGCTGAAAAAGGACTGCAGATGCTGTTGGATTCTAACCTTCCTGCACTCGAAATATATTTTCTGGAGCTACAGAAGCTCAATTGGTGCGCTCTCAATTGAGTTGGAAAGTAGACATCCTGAGCTTTCCAGAAATATATAATAGTCCATACTTTGCCCGAGTTTTGATAACGCAAACTGGCGTTTAAACGCCAACTTTCTACCATATTCTGGCGTTAAACGCCAGAACTGGCATAAAAGCTGGAGTTAAATGCCTAAACTGGCACCAGAGCTGGCGTTTAAGTCCAAAAAAAGTCTCTACATGTGAAAGCTTCAATACTCAGCCCAAACACACACCAAGTAGGCCCGGAAGTGGATTTTTGCATTAATTACTTATTTCTGTAAACCCTAGGCTACTAGTTCATTATAAATAGGACCTTTCACTATTGTATTTTTCATCTTTTGATCATCTTTGATCTTCGGATCATCTCTGGAATACATTATGTAGTTTTTATGTTCTGAGACCTCCTTGGGAGGCTGGCCACTCGGCCATGTCTACCCTAGTTTCACTTATGTATTTTTAACAGTGGAGTTTCTACACCTCATAGATTAAGGTGTGGAGCTCTGCTGTTCCTCATGAAGTAATGCAAAGTGCTACTGTTTTCTATTCAATTCAAGCTTATTCTTATTCTAAGATATTCACTCGCACTTCAACATGATGAATGTGATGATCCGTGACACTCGTCATCATTCTCACCTATGAACGCGTGCCTGACAACCACCTCCGTTCTATCTACAATAGCTTGAGTGCATATCTCTTGGGTTTCTAATCTAAGATTAGAACCTTCTTGGTATAGGCTAGAATTATTGGCAGCCATTCTTGAGATCCGGAAAGTCTAAACTTTGTCTGTGGTATTCCGAGTAGGATCTGGGATGGGATGACTGTGACGAGCTTCAAACTCGCGAGTGTTGAGCATAGTGACAGATGCAAAAGGATCAATAGATCCTATTCCAACATGAGTGAGAACCGACAAATGATTATCCGTGCGGTGACAGCGCATTAAGACCATTTTCACTAAGAGGACGGACGATAGCCATTGACAACGGTGATCTCCCAACATACAGCTTGCCATGGAAGGGAGTATGAATGATTGGATGAAGGCAATAGGAAATCAGAGGTTCAGAAGGAACAAAGCATCTTCATACGCTTATCTGAAATCCCACCAATGAATTACATAAGTTCTTCTATCTTATTTTCTGTTTTAATTATATTTCAATTATCAAAATCCCATAACCATTTGAATCTGCCTGACTGAAATTTACAAGGATGACCATAGCTTGCTTCAAGCCGACAATCTCCGTGGGATCGACCCTTACTCACGTAAGGTATTACTTGGACGACCCAGTGCACTTGCTGGTCAGCTGCACGAAGTTATGTGAAAAGTGTGCGATCACGATTCCGTGTACCAATATAGATCAGGGTCAACTGCTCCAGTTACCACTATTATTCCTAGGCGTTCCACACAGAAATTCATCGAACTATTGGCATAGAAATTCGTCGATGAAGACACTATTCCCGTACTGTTGACACAAAAATTTGTCGATCAAAACACAGAATCACCTTTTAATGTTCCTTCTCCAGAAGCTGGAGATTTAAATTTCGATGACATCGACTTTGACCTGGAAAATATCTTGTCTGAAGTTCGATAGGTTTATTCCTCTGAAGGAACTATGGCGTTGTCTTCTGGTCCGGAATAGAGAATTGTTATCTTTCAAGCTGAGAATACGACTCAGGCAATGTTGACCAAAGAATAAGAGGTTATAGAAGAAGTTACTTCCCCTGTGCCCATGGGTCCATATCCTCAATTTGTTGACAGAATCAACATTGTTCTTGATTGCTTGAACCGTTCCATTAATGATATCAATGACAATATTCTCCTAAAGGCTCGACTTACTGATGCACTTGCTTTTCTCAATCAACGTTTTTTTTTTTACATGCATTCATCTCTTAGCTCATTTATTGAGGATGTCTCCTCCCACCTTTCTAAAATTCACGATGCTGACCAAGAACTGAACAAGTCACTTAAGACTTTAGCCGACTGTGATACTAAGCTGAAAAAATATGATATGACTAAGTCTTAGGTCACTGAGGTTTTGTCGAAGTGTTGAGCAAAGGAATAACAAATGGTGTCGAAGATTGCATCCTTAGATAGAGAATTGTCTGATCTAAAATTAGGAAAAATCAAAGTTGTATCCACCAATGCTATTCTCTCTATTTGATTGCAAAGGATTGAAAAGGCTCATGCTTCCAAACTTTCAAGTCAAGATGCTTTAGTCGAAGCAGTCACTCGAGCCACTAATGCCCAAGAAGCAGCACAAGAGTCTTCATGCATGGACCAATGACAAGAGGATCTAAAACTCATGCTTAGGAGCTTACTCTAGCTCTCTTTTGCACTTATTTTGTTTAGTAATCTCGACTTACTTTGTTTTAATGACAATGGTATTTTTTGACATACTTACCATTTACATGTATGATTCAACTGCTATTTGTATCTCTTATTTCCTATGCATTGCCATTGAAAACTTTTTCTATTTCAAAGGATCTTTCTCATAAAGGAGACCATTTGCCTTTAACTTGCTCAATCAGAAGTACTAATTTCAATACTAAATCACCAATTGCAAATTTTTTACCTTTCACTTTTGATCGTATGACTTAGATATCAGCTCTTTTTGCTTTATCATTTTGTCTAACGCCATGAGTCTAACTTGGTCTAACTCATCTAATTCATCAACCATACTCGACAAATATTGTTCGACTAGAAAATCATTCTATCTTGCCACCCTTATGTTTTGCAAATTTATTTCAAGTGGCAATACAGCTTTATGGTCATACACTAACTCATAAGGTGTTGATTTAATTGATTCTCTTGGAGAAAACCTGTAAGCCCATAACACCTGACTTAGTGTAGTGTGCCAGTTTCGAGGTTGCCTCTCTATATGCTTCTTTATCAAACTTATCAGAATATTTTTAATGGCTTCGACTTGGTCATTAGCTTGTGCATATTAGGGAGTCGAATGTACTTTTTTAATGCCTCGTGACTCAGAAAACCCCTTTACTTATTGACCAGTAAACATGGTCCCTTGATATGTAGTCAACATTTTGGGAATGCCAAATCTATGAATGATCGACTCCTCAATAAAGTCGATTATCTTGGCTTGGGTAACTTCTTTCATGGGAACAGCTTCTACCCACATTGTAAAGTAGTCGACTATCACCAAGACAAACTTATGCCCCTTAGTCGAAGGAGGATGAATCATTCCTATTAGGTCGAGAGCCCAACCTCTAAATGGCCAAGGCCTGATTACAACATGTAAATGGAGGCACGAACTCTCTAAATTTGTGCATGCCTTTGGCATTGATCATAGTGTCGAGCAAAATTAATACATGATAAACCACAATTTTATGGTTTATCTGGTATTGAAATGAGTAGATTTTATCAACTTATCTTACATTTATTCACTGAAATAGCATAGTTTTAAGAATTTCTCCTAACCGTGCTTAATGATTAAAACATGCTTTTAGGCTCTTAAATTGCTAAATTTGATTCACTTATATTCTATTCGATGTCTTGATGTGTTTGTTGAATGATTTCAGGCTTAGAAGGAAAGAATGGCTTGAAGAAGTGAAGAAAAAACATGCAAAAAGGGAGAATTCATGAAGAAATGAAATTGGAGCTCCTCATGGCCATGCATACGCATCCATCATGCATATGCATCTTTTAGAAAATCGCCAATTTGCGCGTACGCATAACTGTCAACACGTGATTTACTTAAGTAGACACGTCGCCATTATTTCAAGGCTTTCTTGGGCCCAATCCAACTCATTTCTAAAGTATTTGATGCAATTCTCAAGGAGGATCAAGGGGGAGCAATTAGAGTAGTTTAGGAACATGTTTTAGGGTATTTTTCTAGAGAAAAAAGCACTTTCTTCTCTCTAGATTTAAGTTTTGATTCTTGTTTTAGGATAGATTTGTTTATATTTCCTTGTTTTATTATCTTAATTTTTCTAATTTTGTTTAGTAGTTTCTTTATTTTGTTAACTTTAGTTTATGAACTCTCTTGCTAATTTTGATTTTTTTTAATGCAAATTGATGTTTTATGTTTTCTTGATATTTGTTTGAGTTATTATTATTAGTTTCTTGCATTTGGTAGTTTTAGATTTTATTGTAATTTAATATGCTTTTCTTTTATGCCTTCCAAGTGTTTGATAAAATGCATGGTATAGCTTTAGAGTAGATCTTTGCATTCTTGGCTTCAAATTGGAAAATTAGGTAACCTTGAGTCATTAATATCCAATTTGGATTGATAATCTAGAGTTTTTAGTTAATCTTGTTTTCATTGATGTTACTTATGAATTAGGGTTAACTATGCCTATTTGACTTTCTCCCGATGTAGGAGATGACGAAATAGAATTACTCTTGATAATTGTTATGTTATGATTAATGACAAGGATAGAAAATATTGACTCTCAATCCTAGCCAAGATGCCTTCCTAGCATTTGTTAGCTTTACTTTCTTATGATTTAATTTCTTGCCTTTTTGCCTCTAAAACCCCTGTTTTCTCATAACTGATAGTACGCACATCTCACTATAACTCCTTTGAGAGACGACACGGGATCTAATACTCCCTTCTTTTATTAGTTTGCATTCGTGACAAACAAAATTAAACTCTAATAAAAGTCTTTTGCCAGTTTGGGACTATGCTTGTAACAAAATTTCGAGTTTTATAACTTGTGAATTTTCGAACCAGTCACTTGATAGCTTCCAAACACCAGTTTGGAAATTCACAAGTTATAAAACTCAAAATTTCGTTGCAAGCATAGTCCCAAACTGGCAAATGACCCTTATCAAAGTTTGATTTTGTTTGTCATGAATGCAAACTAATAAAAACCAAGAGTATTAAATCTCAGGTCGTCTCTCAAAAGAGTTGCAGTGAGGTGTGCATACTATTAGTTATGAGAAAATAGGGGTTTTGAAGGCAAAAAGGCAAGAAATTTAATGATAAGAAAGTAAAGCTAACAAATGCTAAGAACGCATCTTGGCTAGGATTGATGGTCAAGGTTTTTTATCCTTGTCATTAATCATAACATACAATTATCAAGAGTAATTCTATTTCGTCCTCTCCTACATCGGGAGAAACTCAAATAGGCATAGTTAATTCTAAGCCATAAGTAACATCAATGGAAACAAGATTAACTAACAACTCTAGATTATCAATCCAAATTGGACATTAATGACTCAAGGTCACCTAATTTCTCAATTCCAAGCCAAGAATGCAAAGATCTACTCTAAAGCTAAACCAAGCATTTTATCAAACACTTGGAAGGCATAAAAGAAAAGTGATAAGCGGATAATTTATACGCTTTTTGGCATTGTTTTTAGTATGTTTTTAGTAGAATCTAGTTACTTTTAGGGATGTTTTCATTAGTTTTTATGTTAAATTCACATTTCTGGACTTCACTATGAGTTTGTGTATTTTTCTGTAATTTCAGGTATTTTCTGGCTGAAATTGAGGGACTTGAGCAAAAATCAGATTCAGAGGTTGAAGAAGGACTGCTGATGCTGTTGGATTCTGACCTCCCTGCACTCAAAGTGGATTTTCTGGAGCTACAGAACTCAAACTGGCACGCTTCAAATTGCGTTGGAAATTAGACATCCAGGGCTTTCCAACAATATATAATAGTCCATAATTTGGCCGAGTTTAGACAACATAAAAGGGGGTTTAACGCCAGTTCTACGCTGCTGTCTGGAGCTGAACGCCAGAAATACGTTATAAACTGGCGTTCAACTCCAAGAATGACCTCTGCACGTGTAACATTCAAGCTCAGCCCAAGCACACACCAAGTGGGCCCCGGAAGTAGATTTATGCATCAATTACTTACTTCTGTAAACCCTAGTAACTAGTTTAGTATAAATAGGACTTTTTACTATTGTATTAAACATCTTGGGACGTCTGGTTCTTAGATCATGGGGGCTGGCCATTCGGCCCTGCCTGGATCTTTCACTTATGTATTTTTAACGGTAGAGTTTCTACACTCCATAGATTAAGGTGTGGAGCTCTGCTGTTTCTCAAAGATTAATGCAAAGTACTGCTGTTTTTCTATTCAATTCAACTTAGTCTGCTTCTAAGATATTCATTCGCACTTCAACCTGAATATGATGAACATGACAATCATCATCATTCCCTATGAACGCGTGCCTGACAACCACTTCCGTTCTACCTTAGATTGAATGAGTATCTCCTGGATCTCTTAACCAGAATCTTCGTGGTATAAGCTAGATTGATGGCGGCATTCATGAGAGTCCGGAAAGTCTAAACCTTGTCTGTGGTATTCCGAGTAGGACTCTGGGATTGAATGACTGTGACGAACTTCAAACTCGCGATTGCTGGGCGTAGTGACAGACGCAAAAGGAGGGTGAATCCTATTCCAGTATGATCGAGAACCTCAGATGATTAGCCGTGCTGTGACAGAGCATTTGGACCATTTTCACAAGAGGATGGGATGTAGCCATTGACAACGGCGATGCCCTTACATAAAGCCAGCCATGGAAAGGAGTAAGATGATTGGATGAAGACAGTAGGAAAGCAGAGGTTCAGAGGAACGAATGCATCTCCATACATTTATCTGAAATTCTCACCAGTGATATACATAAGTATTTCTATCTTTATTTTTTGTTTAATTAGTATTAATTTCGAAAACTCCATAATCAATTATTATCTACCTGACTGAGATTTACAAGGTGACCATAGCTTGCTTCATACCAACAATCTCCGTGGGATCGACCCTTACTCACGTAAGGTTTATTACTTGGACGACCCAGTGCACTTGCTGGTTAGTTGTGCGAAGTTGTGATAAAAAGTTGAGATTACAATTGAGCGTACCATGTTGATGGTGCCATTGATGATCACAATTTCGTGCACCAAGTTTTTGGCGCCATTGCCGGGGATTGTTCGAGTTTGGACAACTGACGGTTCATCTTGTTGCTCAGATTAGGTAACTTTCTTTTCGTTTTCTTTTCAAAAATTTTTCAAAAAAAAAACTTTCAAAAATTTCTCCTTTGTTTTCGAAAAAAAATTTTAAAATAAAAATATGTTTTCAAAAATATATTTTTCTTCAGAATTTTTAAGAATGAATTCTAGTGTTTCATGAAACATGTTGAAGCCTGGCTGGCTGTAAAGCCATGTCTAATTCTTTTGGATAGGGTATGTCAGGCATGTCATGTCTGAGTTACATACTAAATCTTGGCTGGCTATTAAGCCATGCCTGACCCTTTGATTGGAGCTTTAGACTAAAGAGCATAAGATTCCTGTAATTCATATTAAAAATTTTGGAATCCTTATTTTTCTTTTTCAAAATGATTTTCAAAAAAATTAACAGAAAATACAAAAAAATCATAAAATCATAAAAATCAAAAATATTTTGTGTTTCTTGTTTGAGTCTTGAGTCAATTTTTAAGTTTGGTGTCAATTGCATATTCATCTTGCATTTTTCGAAAAATCATGCATTCATAGTGTTCTTCATGATCTTCAAGTTGTTCTTGGTAAGTCTTCTTGCTTGATCTTGATGTTTTCTTGTTTTGTGTTGTATGGTGTTTTTCATATGCATTCTTGCATCCATAGAGTCTAAGCATCAAAGATTTCTAAGTTTGGTGTCTTGCATATTTTCTTTGCATATAAAAATTTTCAAAAATATGTTCTTGATGTTCATCTTGACATTCAAAGTGTTCTTGGTGTTCATCTTGACATTCATAGCATTCTTGCATGCATTCATTATTTTGATCTAAAAATTTCATGCATTGCATCATTTTTCATGTTTTTCTCTCTCATCATAAAAATTCAAAAATCAAAAAATATCTTCTCCGTTTTCTTCTCTTAAAATTTCGAAAATTAGATTTGACTTTTTCAAAAAATTTTAAAATCTAGTTGTCTTTATGAGTCAAATCAAATTTTCAATTTAAAAATCTCATCTTTTTCAAAATCTTTTTCAAAAATCAAATCTTTTTCATTTTTCTTAGTTATTTTCAAAAATTCTAAAAATATTTTTCAAAAATCTTTTTCTTAATTTTATATCATAATTTTCGAAAATAACATCATCAATTAATGTTCTGATTCAAAAATTTCAAGTTTGTTACTTGCTTGTTAAGAAAGATTCAAACTTTAAGTTCTAGAATCATACCTTGTGATTTCTTGTGAATCAAGTTATTAATTGTGATTTTAAAAATCAAATCTTTTTCAAAACTAATTTCAATCATATCTTTTCAAAAAAAATATCTTCTTATCTTATCTTTTTCAAAAATTTGATTTCAAAATATCTTCTCTAACTTCTTATCTTCTTATCTTTTCAAAATTGATTTTCAAATTTGTTTCAACTAACTAACTAACTCTTTGTTTGTCTCCTATCTTCTTCAAAACCACCTAACTAACTCTCTCTCTCTAATTTTCGAAAATATCTTCTCTCTTTTTCAAAAATTCTTTTTAATTAACTAATTATTTTAAATTTTGATTTTAATTTTCGAAAAATTACTAACCTTTTTCAAAAAACCATTTTCGAAAATCACTAACTCTTTTTCAAAAATTATTTTCGAAATTCTCCCTCTCTCATCCCATTCTAATTATTTATTCATCTACTAACATCTCCTCATCTCACATCTCTGCTCTCCTCACCCTTGTGTTTCTTTCCTTACATTACATTCTTTGTCCCCTTTCTTTCTTCCACTTACATAAGGACCTCTATACTGTGGTATAAAGGATCCCTGTTATTATTATTATTTTTCTGTGCCCTCTTCTTTGTCATATGAGCAGGAGCAAGGACAAGAATATTCTTGTTGAAGCAGATCCAGAACCTGAAAGGACTCTGAAGAGGAAACTAAGAGAAGCTAAATTACAACAATCCAGAGATAACCTTTCAGAAATTTTCGAACAGAAAGAGGAGATGGCAGCCGAAAATAATAATAATGCAAGGAGGATGCTTGGTGACTTTACTGCACCAAATTCCAATTTACATGGAAGAAGCATCTCCATTCCTGCTATTGGAGCAAACAATTTTGAGCTGAAACCTCAGCTAGTTTCTCTGATGCAGCAGAACTGCAAGTTTCATGGACTTTAATCTGAAGATCCTTTTCAATTCTTAACTGAATTCTTGCAGATCTGTGATATTGTTAAGACTAATGGAGTAGATCCTGAAGTCTACAGGCTCATGCTTTTCCCTTTTGCTGTAAGAGACAGAGCTAGAATATGGTTGGACTCTCAACCCAAAGACAGCCTGAACTCTTGGGATAAGCTGGTCACAGCTTTCTTAGCCAAGTTCTTTCCTCCTCAAAAGCTGAGCAAGCTTAGAGTGGATGTTCAGACCTTCAGACAGAAGGAAGGTGAATCCCTCTATGAAGCTTGGGAAAGATACAAGCAGCTGACCAAAAAGTGTCCTTCTGACATGCTTTCAGAATGGACCATCCTGGATATATCCTATGATGGTTTATCTGAGCTATCAAAGATATCATTGGATACTTCTGCAGGTAGATCCATTCACCTAAAAAAAAACGCCTGCAGAAGCTCAAGAACTCATTGACATGGTTGCTAATAACCAGTTCATGTACACTTCTGAGAGGAATCCTGTGAGTAATGGGACGCCTATGAAGAAGGGAGTTCTTGAAATTGATACTCTGAATGCAATATTGGCTCAGAACAAAATATTGACTCAGCAAGTCAATATGATTTCTCAGAGTCTGAATGGAATACAAGCTGCATCCAACAGTACTCAAGAGGCATCTTCTGAAGAAAAAGCTTATGATCCTGAGAACCCTGCAATAGCAGAGGTGAATTACTTAGGTGAACCCTATGGAAACACCTATAATCCATCATGGAGAAATCATCCAAATCTCTCATGGAAGGATCAAAGGCCTCAACAAGGCTTTAATAATGGTGGAAGATACAGGTTTAGCAATAGCAAGCCTTTTCCATCATCCACTCAGCAACAGACAGAGAACTCTGAACAAAATACTTCTAATTTAGCAAACTTAGTCTCTGATCTATCTAAGGCCACTGTGAGTTTCATGAATGAAACAAGGTCTTCCATTAGAAATTTGGAAGCACAAGTGGGCCAGCTGAGTAAAAGGATCACTGAAATCCCTCCTAGTACTCTCCCAAGCAATACAGAAGAGAATCCAAAAGAAGAGTGCAAGGCCATTGAATTGATCACCATGGCCGAACCTGTAAGGGAAGGAGAGGACGTGAATCCCAAGGAGGAAGACCTCCTGGGACGTCCAGTGATCAATAAGGAGCTTCCCTCTGAGGAACCAAAGGAATCTGAGGCTCATCTAGAGACCATAGAGATTCCATTAAACCTCCTTATGCCATTCATGAGCTCTGATGAGTATTCCTCTTCTGAAGAGAATGAGGATGTTACTGAAGAGCAAGTTACCAAGTACCTTGGTGCAATCATGAAGCTGAATGCCAAATTATTTGGTATTGAGACTTGGGAAGATGAACCTCCCTTGTTCACTAATGAACTGAGTGATCTGGATCAACTGACATTGCCTCAGAAAGAAACAGGATCCTGGAAAGTTCTTAATACCTTGTACCATAGGCACCATGATCTTTAAGACTCTGTGTGACCTTGGTTCAGGGATAAACCTCATGCCCCTCTCTGTAATAGAGAAACTGGGAATCTTTGGGGTGCAAGCTGCTAAAATCTCATTAGAGATGGCAAACAATTCAAGAAAACAGGCTTATGGACAAGTAGAGGACGTGTTAGTAAAGGTTGAAGGCCTTTACATCCCTACTGATTTCATAGTCCTAGATACTGGGAAGGATGAGGATGAATCCATCATCCTAGGAAGACCTTTCCTAGCCACAGCAAGAGCTGTGATTAATGTGGACAGAGGAGAATTAATCCTTCAAATAAATGAGGACAACCTTGTGTTTACAACTCAAGGATCTCTCTCTGCATCCATGGAGAGGAAGCATAAAAAGCTTCTCTCAAAGCAGAGTCAAATAAAGCCCCCACAGTCAAACTCTAAGTTTGGTGTTGGGAGGCCACAACCAAACTCTAAGTTTGGTGTCAAACCCCCATATCCAAACTCTAAGTTTGGTGTTGGGAGGTCTCAACAAAGCTCTGCACATCTGTGAGGCTCCATGAGAGCCCACTGTCAAGCTATTGACATTAAAGAAGCGCTTGTTGGGAGGCAACCCAATGTTTATTTATCTAATTTTCATTGTTTTCATTGTTTTATTAGGTTCATGATCATGTGGAGTCACAAAATAAATATAAAAATTGAAAATGGAATCAAAAACAGCAGAAGAAAAATCACACCCTGGAGGAAAACCTTACTGGCGTTTAAAAGCCAGTAAGAAGCATGTTTTGGGCGTTCAACGCCAGAACAGAGCATGGTTCTGGCGCTGAACGCCAGAAATGGGCAGCATCTGGGCATTTGAACGCCAGAAATGCACCCAGGAGAAGAGCTGGCGCTGAACGCCCAGAACAAGCATGGTTCTGGCGTTCAACGCCAGAAATGGGCCACAAATGGGCGTTCAACGCCCAGAATAAGCACCAATCTGGCGCTGAACGCCCAGAATTGTGTGCAAGGGCATTTTGCATGCCTAATTTGGTGCAAGGTTGTAAATCCTTGAACACCTCAGGATCTGTGGACCCCGCAGGATCCCCACCTACCTCCACTCACTCTCTTCTCTCTTCTCAATCATCCTCTCTTCCCAATAAACACTCTTCCCCAAAACTCTTCACCAATCACCTCAATCTCTCTTCCCTATCACCACTTCACCACTCACATCCATCCACTCTTCCCCATAAACCTACCTCATAAACTCCACCTACCTTCAAAATTCAAAATCAAATTCCCACCCAACCCCACCCTAAATGGCCGAAACTTAGCCCCCCTCCCTTCCCTATATAAAGCCCTCCATTCTTCTTCAAATTCACACAACACAACCCTCTCTTCCCCTTCTTGGCCGAAACACCTCTCTCTCTCCCTCTTCTCCATTTCTTCTTCTTCTTCTTCATCTATTCTTTCTCCTCTTGCTCGAGGGCGAGCAATATTCAAAGTTTGGTGTGGTAAAAGCATAAGCTTTTTGTTTTTCCATTACCATTGATGGCACCCAAGACCGGATAATCCTCTAGAAAAGGGAAAGGGAAGACAAAAGCTTCCACCTCCGAGTCATGGGAGATGAAAAGATTCATCTCCAAAGCCCATCAAGACCACTTCTATGATGTTGTGGCCAAGAAGAAGGTGATCCCTGAGGTCCCTTTCAATCTCAAAAGAAATGAGTATCCGGAGATCCGACATGAAATCCAAAGAAGAGGTTGGGAAGTTCTAACAAACCCCATCCAACAAGTCGGCATCCTAATGGTTCAAGAGTTCTATGCCAATGCATGGATCACTAGGAACCATGATCAAAGTAAGAACCCAAATCCAAAGAATTATATTACAATGGTTCGGGAGAAATACTTAGATTTTAGTCCGAAAAATGTGAGGTTGGCGTTCAACTTGCCTATGATGCAAGAAGATACACGCCCCTACACTAGAAGAGTCAACTTTAATCAAAGGTTGGACCAAGTCCTTATGGACATATGTGTGGAAGGAGCTCAATGGAAGATTGACTCCAAAGGCAAGCCGGTTCAACTAAGAAGACTGGACCTTAAGCCTGTAGCTAGAGGATGGTTGGAGTTCATCCAACGCTCCATCATCCCCACTAGCAACCGATCTGAAGTTACTGTGGATCGGGCCATCATGATCCATAGCATCATGATTGGAGAGGAAGTAGAAGTTCATGAAGTCATCTCCCTTGAACTCTACAAAATAGCCGAAAAGCCCTCCCCTGGGGCAAGGCTAGCTTTTCCTCATCTTATTTGCCATCTATGTTACTCAGCTGGAGCTTTCATAGAAGGAGACATTCACATTGAGGAAGAGAAGCCTATCACTAAGAAAAAGATGGAGCAAGCAAGAGAGCCCATTCATGGAGCTCAAGAGGCGCAGGAAGCTCATCACCATGAGATCCCGGAGATGCCTCAAATGCATTTTCCTCCACAAAACTATTGGGAGCAAATCAACACCTCCCTAGGAGAATTAAGTTCCAACATGGGACAACTAAGGGTGGAACATCAAGAGCACTCCATCATCCTTCATGAAATCAAAGAAGATCAAAAAGCAATGAGGGAGGAGCAACAAAGACAAGGAAGAGACATAGAAAAGCTCAAGGACATCATTGGTTCCTCAAGAAGGAAACGCCACCATCACTAAGGTGGACTCATTCCTTGTTCTTACTTTCTCTGTTTTTCATTTTTTATGTTAAGTGCTTATCTATGTTTGTGTCTTCATTACATGATCATTAGTATTTAGTAACTATGTCTTAAAGTTATGAATGTCCTATGAATCCATCACCTCTCTTAAATGAAAAATGTTTTAATTCAAAAGAACAAGAAGTACATGAGTTTCAAATTTATCCTTGAACTTAGTTTAATTATATTGAAGTGGTGACAATGCTTCTTGTTTTCTGAATGAATGCTTGAACAATGCATATATGTTTTGAAGTTGTTGTTCATGAATGTTAAATATGTTGGCTCTTGAAAGAATGATGACAAGGAGACATGTTATTTGATAATCTGAAAAATCATAAAAATGATTCTTGAAGCAAGAAAAAGCAGCAAAGAACAAAGCTTGCAGAAAAAAAAAAGATAAAAAGCAAGCAGAAAAAGCCAAAAGCTCTTAAAACCAATAGGCAACAGCAAAAAGCCAATAACCCTTAAAACCAAAAGGCAAGGGTAATAAAAAGGATCCCAAGGCTTTGAGCATCAGTGAATAGGAGGGCCTAAAGGAATAAAATCCTGGCCTAAGCGGCTAAATCAAGCTGTCCCTAACCATGTGCTTGTGGCGTGAAGGTGTCAAGTGAAAACTTGAGACTGAGCGGTTAAAGTCAAGGTCCAAAGCAAAAGAAGAGTGTGCTTAAGAACCCTGGACACCTCTAATTGGGGACTTTAGCAAAGCTGAGTCACAATCTGAAAAGGTTCACCCAATTATGTGTCTGTGGCATTTATGTATCCGGTGGTAATACTGGAAAACAAAGTGCTTAGGGCCACGGCCAAGACTCATAAAGAAGCTGTGTTCAAGAATCATCATACTGAACTAGGAGAATCAATAACACTATCTGAACTCTAAGTTCCTATAGATGCCAATCATTCTGAACCTCAATGGATAAAGTGAGATGCCAAAACTATTCAAGAGGCAAAAAGCTACAAGTCCCGCTCATCTGATTGGAGCTATGTTTCATTGATAGTTTGGAATTTGTAGTATATTCTCTTCTTTTTATCCTATTTGATTTTCAGTTGCTTGGGGACAAGCAACAATTTAAGTTTGGTGTTGTGATGAGCGGATAATTTATACGCTTTTTGGCATTGTTTTTAGTATGTTTTTAGTAGAATCTAGTTACTTTTAGGGATGTTTTCATTAGTTTTTATGTTAAATTCACATTTCTGGACTTCACTATGAGTTTGTGTATTTTTCTATAATTTCAGGTATTTTCTGGCTGAAATTGAGGGACTTGAGCAAAAATCAGATTCAGAGGTTGAAGAAGGACTGCTGATGCAATTGGATTCTAACCTCCCTGCACTCAAAGTAGATTTTCTGGAGCTACAGAACTCAAAATGGCAAGATTCCAATTGCGCTGGAAAGTAGACATCCAGGGCTTTCCAGCAATATATAATAGTCCATACTTTGGCCGAGTTTAGATAACGTAAAAGGACGTTTAACACCAGTTCTACGCTGCTGTCTGGAGCTGAACGCCAGAAACACGTCACAAACCAGAGTTGAACGCCAGAAATACGTTATAAACTGGCGTTCAACTCCAAGAATGACCTCTGCACGTGTAACATTCAAGCTCAGTCCAAGCACACACCAAGTGGGCCCCGGAAGTGGATTTATGCATCAATTACTTACTTCTGTAAACCCTAGTAACTAGTTTAGTATAAATAGGACTTTTTACTATTGTATTAGACATCTTGGGACGTCTGGTTCTTAGATCATGGGGGCTGGCCATTCGGCTATGCCTGGACCTTTCACTTATGTATTTTTAACGGTAGAGTTTCTACACTCCATAGATTAAGGTGTGGAGCTCTGCTGTTTCTCAAAGATTAATGCAAAGTACTACTATTTTTCTATTCAATTCAACTTAGTCCGCTTCTAAGATATTCATTCGCACTTCAACCTGAATATGATGAACGTGACAATCATCATCATTCCCTATGAACGCGTGCCTGACAACCACTTCCGTTCTACCTTAGATTGAATGAGTATCTCTTGGATCTCTTAACCAGAATCTTCGTGGTATAAGCTAGATTGATGGCGGCATTCATGAGAGTCCGGAAAGTCTAAACCTTGTCTGTGGTATTCCGAGTAGGACTCTGGGATTGAATGACTGTGACGAACTTCAAACTCGCGATTGCTGGACGTAGTGACAGACACAAAAGGAGGGTGAATCCTATTCCAGTATGATCGAGAACCTCAGATGATTAGCTGTGCTGTGACAGAGCATTTGGACCATTTTCACAAGAGGATGGGATGTAGCCATTGACAATGGTGATGCCCTTACATAAAGCCAGCCATGGAAAGGAGTAAGACTGATTGGATGAAGATAGCAAGAAAGCAGAGGTTCAGAGGAACGAATGCATCTCCATACATTTATCTGAAATTCTCACCAGTGATATACATAAGTATTTCTATCTTTATTTTCTGTTTAATTAGTATTAATTTCGAAAACTCCATAATCAATTATTATCCGCCTGACTGAGATTTACAAGGTGACCATAGCTTGCTTCATACCAACAATCTCCGTGGGATCGACCCTTACTCACGTAAGGTTTATTACTTGGACGACCCAGTACACTTGCTGGTTAGTTGTGCGAAGTTGTGATAAAAAGTTGAGATTACAATTGAGCGTACCATGTTGATGGCGCCATTGATGATCACAATTTCGTGCACCAAAAAGCATATTAAATTGTAATAACAATAAAATGTAAAGCTACCAAATACAAGAAACTAATAACAATAACTCAAACAAGCATAAAAAAATATAAAACATCAAATTACATTAAAGAAAATCAAAATTGACAAGAGAGTTCATAAACTAAAGTTAACAAAATAAAGAAACTAATAAGCAAAATTTAGAAAATTAAGACAATAGAATAAGGAAATGTAAACAAATCTATCCTAAAGCAAGAATTAAAACCTAAATCTACGGAGAAATTAAACCTAACATCCTAAATTCTAGAGAGACGAAGAAGCTTCTCTCTCTAGAATACTATCCTAAAACATGTTCCTAAGCTACTCTAATTGCTCCCCCTTGATCCTCCTTGAAAATTGCATCAAATACTTCAAAAATGAGTTTGATTATGCCTAAGAAAGCCCTGAAATTGCGACCCATGTGTTTACTTAAGTAAATCACGTGCTGACAATTATGTATACACATGAGGGATGCGTACACATAAATTGGCGATTTTCCAAAAGATGCGTACGAATGAGGCATGCGTACGTGCAACTTGAAAATCATGCGTACACATGACGGATGCGTACGCATGGCCATGAGAAACTCTAATCTTTATTTCTTCATGAGTTCTCCCATTTTGCATGCTTTTTCTTCACTTCTTCAAGCCATCCTTGTCTTCTAAGCCTGAAATCAGTCAACAAACACATCAAGGTATCGAATGGAACATAAGTGAATTAAATTTAGCAATTTAAGAGCTTAAAAATGATGTTTTTAATCATTAAGCATAATTAGGAGAAATTCATAAAACTATGCTATTTTAGTGAATAAATGCAAGATAAGTTGATAAAATCCACTCATTTTAATACCAGATAAACAATAAAATTATGGTTTATCAATACAATCCGTCGTCATTAAAGGTCAATACAATCCTTGTCAACGTAAGGTCCAATGCATTTTTCGACCCGCTTGATGAGCCCCATAAATACCATCATGCACCTCTATCATAGCTAAATATGCATCTTGCATACTTAAACATTGGAGCAAAGAACCATCGACACTTTTTTTGAACAGGTCCCCTCCAACCAATACAAAGCTCAATGCTAAATATTTAATTTTTTGATCTATTCTTTGATTGGGGTTTTTAAAGAAGTCAATGATCTTATATCTCCAATTGTTTGGATCGAGAGCATTTGCACAGCAAATCCCTCTTACTTCTAAAGGAGTTAAGTTAGTTTTGATTTCACTAAACTCCTTTATCAAATTGAGAGATATTTTAAAGCCATAAGCCATTTGAGCTAGCTCATTAGCTTCTTAATTCGACTATCTGAATATGTGCTTTATTGAAACTGAGTCAAACTCAGCTAAAAGGCGAATGGCTACCACAAAATATTTGGATAATTTTTTACTAATAACTCGATAGTTTCTAGCCAACTATTGAATTACTAATTGTGAATCTCCCAGGATTTCGACTGTTCGAGCTTCCTTTTCAATTAAGAGTTCTAGGCTAATGATTAAAGCCTCACACTCTGCTTCATTATTTGACAGTCCTGGCTTTAGTCAAAATATGAACTTGGTCGAAATGTCATCAGGGATAATTATCAAGATACCCACTCCTACTCTGTTTTGATGTTTCAACCTATCAAAAAATAACCTCCAAGGTTTAAGCTCTAGATATCCCAGTATATGTCGTTCATCAATATGAATGCAAGGGTGGTCTGCTAGAAAGTCAGCAATCACTTACCCTTTGACAGCCTTGGCAGGGAGATAAAATAGAGAATATTTGATCAAGGCTAACATCCACTTGCCAATTCGACCTTTCAAGATTGGATAAGAAAGCATGTATTTAATAACATCAAATTTTGAAACAACATGAACATCCTTTCTAATTAAATAACTTTTCAGCTTAGTACAAGAGAAATATAAGGCTAAGCAAAGTTTCTCGACTGCGCTATATCGAGTTTCTACATCAACCAACATTTTATTTAGATAGTAAACCACTTTTTCACTACCATCTTCATCCTCTTGGGTCAGCATGCCCCTAGAGTTGTTTCTAACACAGCTATGAATAACCGTAGTGGTCGACCTTGCTTAACAGGTACCAAGATCGGTGGTGAAGTCAAATACTGTTTGATTTGGTCGAATGCTTATTGGTGTTCATCTTTCCATTTGAATTCTTCTCCCTGTTTCAATTTCAACAAAGGAGCAAATGTCCTTGTTTTTCCAGACAAGTTTGAAATGAAATGTCGAAGAAAATTCACTTTACCTAAGAAAGATTGAAGTTCTTTCTTGTTTTTGGAAGGTGATGAGTCGAGGATAGCTTTACACTTGTTAATGTCGATAGCTATTCTTTTTAGCTGTACAATGAATCCCAAAAAAAATCAGCAGATACACCAAAAGCACATTTCAATAGGTTCGTTTTAAGTCGATGATATCTCATTCGTTTAAAAGCAGTTTCCAGATTATCCAAATGAGATTGTTTTGAGTCTGACCTTACTATTACATCATCAATGTGAATTTTCATAAACTTACTAATAAAATTGTTCATGCCCTGGGTCGAGCTGTACAATCCGGGCTGATTAAAGACAAGTCGACCGACCACTTCAGGTCTGGAATTCCCGACCTCTTCTCAAAGAGCTCGGCCAAATCGCTACAGGGAGCCCAAGCAGGCCCAAATAAAGGTACATAGCCCAAATCTAAAGGCAACTAAAGCCTAAAAAGATAAGGGCGGTTCTCCTTGAAGATAAGATGACTTCACTCAGAAGATAAGATAAGATAACTAACTTATCTTATCCGGAAAGGTCAACCTACACTACTATAAATACATTGGAGCACCTAGGTATAACTCATACTCTGATTCTACTAAAAAACCTGCTTAAAGCCCATGCTAACTTAGGCATTAGAGTCTCTTGCAGGTACCACCATCCTCCGGTGACGAAGGATCAGCAGCACCATCAAGTCCAACAAGTCAGACACGTCAGCTCCGGCCACCACTGCAGATCTCGACCGAGATCGATCTACAGTTTCAGGTAACCCTCAGAACATTGGCACCGTTGCCAGGGACCTGGAAGTCATCCCATCATCATGGCAGACGACATCGACAACGATCACAACTCTGATTTGGAAAACAGGAAGCCGCACAAGAACGCGGACACCACACCCAAGGACACACCTCAGCAAAATAGAGAAAAGCATTCTCCAAATACAGAAATTTTAGATGCCCTCCGAGAACAACAAAACCAACTTAAACAGCTCAAACAGGAAGCCAAACACCAACATGAAGCCGAGAGAGACCTCCGGAAAGAAACTAGACGACGTCGAGAGCTAGAAGATAAGCTCCTAAAGCTCGAGGCTGACCTCAAAACTAAAACAGTTCAATCCAGCCACGGCGACAACCCCCACAAGGATCAGGATCCCTTCACCAAAGAGATCATGAAAACCAAAGTGCCGAAGGATTTTAAAGCTCCCGACATGACTTCATACGACGGCACCTTGGATCCAAGCCATCATCTCAGCAATTTCAGAAGTAGAATGTATATCACCGATGCCTCGGACGCTATTCGTTGCAAAGCCTGCCCAACAACCCTAACAAAGACAGCTATTAAGTGGTTCGACAGTCTGCCTCCCAGATCCATCACAAGTTTTGATGACTTAGCCAAGAAGTTTCTTGCCAGATTTTCCATTCAGAGGGACAAAGCCAAACACGCCCCGAGCCTACTAGGGATCAAGCAAGGAGATCAGGAGAGTCTTCGCAGCTATATAGAAAGATTCAACAAAGCATGTCTGGATATACAAAGCCTACCAACAGAAGCAGTCATCATGGGTCTCATCAATGGCCTGCGGGAAGGGCCCTTTAGTCACTCTATATCAAAGAAATACCCAACATCTTTAAATGAAGTGCAAGAACGGGTAGAGAAATATATCAACATGGAAGAAAATTCTCGATTAGGAGAGACCTCGAAATTCGGATTCTCCTACTCCTCCCGAGATAAGGATAAAGATTCTAGGAAAAAAAAAGATCAACACGGAGAGAAGCCTAAAAAATACCACAATTACACCCATCTTCGGGTGTCTCTTGTGGACATTTTTCGAGAAGTATGCCACACTGAGAAGATTCCACCACCTCGTCCAATCAAAAGCAAAAAAGGAGGAGGAAATTGGACAGAATACTGTGAATACCACCGAATCTATGGACATCCTACAAACGAGTGTTTCGACTTAAAGAATGTCAAAAAAATTGGTAAGAGATGGGCGACTAGATCGGTACTTAGCCAACAAAACGGATGAACCCAGAAAAAGAAGAAGGGATGAAGAGGTCGGACGAGCTGAACGACCACCCCGCACCCCAGAGAGGCACGTTCACATGATAAATAGAGGATTCGCAGGAGGAGAGATCTCCAAATCATCTCGCAAAAGGCACCTTAAAGAAGTATATCACGTTGGAGGAGGAGAAGGATCACCCGACCTCCCTACTATTACTTTTACCCAGGAAGACGCAGCAAGCATCATCCCGGGACATGATGATCCCATGGTCATTACTATCATATTGGCCAATGCCAATCTCCACCGCACATTGGTGGACCAAGGAAGCTCAGCGGATATCTTGTTTAAATCCACCTTCGACAAACTCAGCCTATAAGAGAAAGAGCTCAAAGTATATCCGAACAGCCTATTTGGACTAGGAGACACTCCAATCCAACCACTTGGATATATCTCACTACACACAACCTTTGGAAAGGGAACCCGATCAAGGACACTCAACATAGACTACATCGTAGTAGACGTGAGCTCAGCCTACAATGCCCTGATAGGTCGGGCAACACTAAATCAGCTTGCCGCAGTAGTTTCAACTCCACATCTATGCATGAAGTTCCCAACTCCAGAAGGGATTGCCATGATAAAAAGAGACCAGAAAATTGCACGACGCTGCTACAACAAAAGTCTGAACCTTAGAGGCAAAGGAGAAGAAATCAACACTATGGAACTCGGGGGAGTTTAAGGTCGGGAGGAACTTCGTCCACAACCAGAGGGTGAGATCGAGGAACTCCAAATCGGAGATATCCCGGATAAAACAACAAATATTAGGGCAACCTTGACAAGAGACATAAAGGAGCCTCTGATACAGTTCCTAAGGGATAATGCCGACCTCTTTGCATGGAAGGCCACAGACATGCCGGGCATAGATCCCAAACTAATGTGCCACAAACTGGTGGTATACTCAGGATCTCGGCCAGTACAATAGAAGTGTCGGAAGCTCAGACCAGAGAGATCCCAAGCCATGGAAGAACAGGTACAAGCTCTACTCGAGACAGGATTCATAAGAGAAGTCAAGTATCCACTATGGCTGGTCAATGTTGTATTGATGAAAAAGTCAAATGGGAAAGGGCAAATGTGCACTGATTACACCGACCTCAATAAAGCATGTCCAAAAGATCCTTATCCACTCCCAAGCATAAACACTCTAGTGGATGCCTCCTCCAGATACAAGTACCTTTCCTTCATGGATGCTTATTCAGGATATAATCAAATCCCGATGTACCCACCTGATCAAGAAAAGACTTCATTCTTAACCCTAAAAGTAAATTACTATTATGTCGTCATGCCATTCGGACTCAAAAACGTTGGAGCTACCTACCAAAGATTAATGAATAAGGTCTTCGCTGACCATATCGGGAAACTCATGGAGGTCTATGTGGACGACATGTTGGTAAAAACACAAAGTGAGGAATCATTACTGTCCGACCTCACCAAAGTGTTCGACACCATCAGAAAGCATGGCATGCGACTTAATCCCGCAAAGTGTACCTTTGCAGTAGAAGCCGGCAAATTCCTGGGTTTCATGCTAACACAACGAGGAATCGAGGCGAAACCGGATAAATGCCGAGCTATACTCAACATGAAAAGTCCGACCTGTGTCAAAGAAGTACAACAACTCAACGGAAGACTGGCAGCCTTGTCCAGATTTCTAGCCAGATCGGTCATAAGATCTCTCCCCTTTTACGCCACATTAAGAAAGGGAAAGAGGTTTGAATGGACCACAGAGTGCAAGCAAGCCTTCCAGAATTTCAAAAAATTTCTGGGACAACCAACCACTCTTACTCGACCACGGGAAGGAGAAGCACTCATACTATACCTCGTAGTAGGAAGTCGGTTAATAGCCTCAGCACTAGTCAGAGAAGACAAAAGTGGGCAACAACCCATCTACTTCATCAGCAAAGCCCTACAAGGGGCCGAACTGAACTATCAAAAGATAGAAAAGTTCGCCTATGCTCTTATACTAACTTCTCGACGACTTCGGCCATATTTTTGAGCTCACACAATCAAGGTTCGGACTAACCAACCCCTGAAAGGCATTCTACAGAAGACAGACTTAGCTGAAAGGATTCTACAATGGGCAGTCGAGCTATCTGAGTTCGATCTTCAATATGAAGCTCGAACGGCCATCAAGTCTCAGTATTTGGCTGATTTCATTGTTGATTATACTGACACCCCGGGAACTCCTATAAAATGTAATCTCTATGTAGACGGCTCTTCAAACAAAACTGGGAGTGGTGCAGGTGTGGTAATAGAAAGCAACCAGGGAACCCAAATCGAACTCTCTCTAAAATTTGAGTTCCCTACTTCAAACAACCAGACCGAATACGAGGCGTTACTAGCTGGTTTGAGACTGGCTAAGGAAGTTGGAGTTCAAAAGCTTATCATCTTCAGCGATTCACAAGTAATCACCTCATAAATAGCAGGGAGTTACCAAGCTAAGGACCCCACCATGAAAAAGTACCTGGACAAAACCAGGAAACATCTCGAATAACTCGGGGAATATGAGGTCCGCCATATACCTCGGAAACAGAACGCTCGAGCTGATGCACTCTCAAAATTAGCCAGCACCAAACCAGGGGACAATAATAGAAGCCTCATTCGGGAAATACTGCAAAACCCATCAATCTCGGAGGAAGAAAAGATCCTAGTCATATCAGGTCAGGATCAAGGATGGATGACCCCCATAATCAATTACCTCAAATCAGAGACACTCCCTGCAGATAAGAATGAGGCGAAGAGGCTGAGACGAGAAGCACAATACTATACCATCATAAACAACATCTTATACAAGAGAGGGATCTCGACACCCCTATTAAAATGTGTGCCCACCTCCAACACAATGGAGGTCTTGGAAGAAATACACAGTGGCATATGTGGCAACCATCTTGGAGCACGAGCTCTCTCCAAAAAAGTACTCCGAGCTGGATTCTTTTGGCCGACTTTGCAAAAGGAAGCAACAGAGTTCGTAAAGACATGTCCACCATGTCAGAAACATGCTAACTTCCACATCGCCCCACCAGAGGAGCTCATCAACATAACATCACCTTGGTCGTTCCCAAAATGGGGACTCGACCTCCTGGGACCCTTTCCCCATGGATCAGGACAAGTCAAGTTCTTCATTGTAGGGGTCGATTACTTCACAAAATAGATTGAGGCAGAGCCCCTAGCTAATGCCACTGCTCAAAGAAGTCAGAAATTCTTATATAGAAATATTGTCACAAGGTTTGGGGTTCCTCACACCGTCACCACAGACAATGGCACTCAATTCACAGATGCAGGTTTCAGGAAGTTGGTAGCTAACTTGAAAATAAAGCACCAATTCACATCCGTAGAACACCCCAGGCTAATGCACAAGCAAAAGCTGCCAACAAAGTCATACTAGCCGGGTTAAAATGGAGACTACAGGATGCAAAGAAGAACTTCCACAAGTCCTCTGGGTATATCGGACAACTCCACACTCCACCACAAAGGAATCACTTTTTAGATTGGCTTACGGAATAGAGGCAATGATCCCGGTAGAAATCGAAGAAGGATCCCCCAGAATGATCTACTATAATGAAGAGGCCAACTCTCAACTCCAAAAGGAAGAGCTCGACCTACTTCCAGAAATCCAAGAAAGAGCTCAGATCAGAGAGGAGGCATTAAAACGTCGAATGGCCTCAAGATACAATCGAAAGGTAGTATAGCGAAGCTTTGCCAACAGCGACCTCATCCTAATCCGAAATGATATCGGAACAAGTCAACCAGGAGAGGGGAAGCTAGTAGCTAACTGGAAAGGACCCTACCGAGTCACAGAGGTACTGGGAAAAGGCTACTACAAAGTGTCCGAACTCGAAGGGCGAGAGCTACCAAGGTCGTGGCATGCCTGCAACCTAAGAAGGTATTACAGTTAGGAGGTAATAAAGATCTTAGGTCAAGGTGCACTCTTTTTTCTGAAAATGTTTTTTAACGAGGCACCAAGCCAATATCTGTAAAATTGCCTGACTTAGAGGGATAAACACCCACATGTATATATTTTATTTGCATATATGTCTACTTTCTATTGGAATAAAACTTTTCAGATTCTCTACAAAGTTTCTCTACCAAGACGCATTAATCTGAACGCAAAAATCCATCGCCCAATTACAAAGCTACAGGTCGGCAAGGTGAAAACCCAATTCACCGCCCGACCACAATGAAAATCGAATTCATCGTCCGAATTTCTATAAAGGTCGGTAAGGTGAAAACCAAATTCACCGGCCGACTTCAACAAGGTCGGCCAAGTGAGAACTAAACTCACCGCCCAACCTCGACAAAATTGGCAAGATGAAAAAGCGATAAAAACATATTAATACAAAAAGTTATAAAAATTAATCCATAGAAAGAGGCCTGCCGAGGTCTGAGAAAAAATGGATTGCTAAAAATAACTTAGAACAGACCGACATGAAGAAGTCGGACCAATCGACCAAAGCGACAAAAGTTATAAAAAGTAATCCATAGAAAGAAGCCTGACGAGGTCTGAGAAAAAATGGATTACTAAAAATAACTTAGAATGGACCGACATGAAGAAGTCGGACCAGACTGATCAAAGCGACAAAGTTATAAAAAGTAATCCATAGAAAGAGGCCTGGCCAGCCCTGATTAAAAATGGATTACTAAAAATAACTCGAGAAAGAGTGACAAGGGAAGTCGACCAACAAAAGGCGTGCGCTAAAAGGGACACAGCTCAACCTAAAAAGCCACGACCTCACAAAAAGCTATCAAAATTGCTCAGAAGAACATTAGCAAGTCGTCGAACAAAGCTAGCCTCAAAGGTCACTCCGAATAAAGCAGGAAATGAACAAACACAAAGGCAATCAAAAGAGGGCGGATAGCAAAGTCCAACATTCTAAAGATTCCTAGAAACATCAAAATGCTGCAAACAAACACATCAAAAGAAACACAGCAATCATTAAAAATACTCAGAAGGCAACCTGGAAGAGGACCTCAAGAGTTCAAAAGTACTTTGTTTATCTACTAAGTTGCATGGAAGCAACTAACAGCCACAGGAACCAAGTTATAACCAAAATTACAAGAACAGAGTTCAAAAGCCCACAAGTCGGGCTGTGGAGACAAAAACATATAAATCATAAGGGGTGCAAAGTTTCCCCAGTAGCAGCGTCAGTAGCAGAAGAAGGAGGAATGATATTCACAGGAACAGCGTCCATGGTCCCATCCTCACGATTGAGTATCTCACAATCCGGATCAGGTTGGGAACGGTCGACCTCGGCAGTAGGATTTGAAGAAGTCGTGGTGGCAGAGGCTTTGACTGGCGGCACACGGGGAGGATTTTCCTCTTCATCCTCATCCGGGGCAACGACAATTTTACCATCCTCTACAATGTTTTCATAGGTATCAGTCACACTACCTACAAGATGACTCTGGAGCTCAGTATAGTTAGCTCGAGCAGACTCCAGCCTCTCCCTGGTCTCCAGCAACTTGCCATAAGTTCGAGTATAACTCTCCTTCGACTTCTTGGCCATCTTCTCAGCCAAATTCGCAACCGCCTCAGCTCTGGTAGCCCGAGACTTTTCCTTCTCCAAATCCAACTCCAATTTAATTATCCTAGCATCAAGCTCTTCCTTCACCCCCTTGATTCTATCAAATTCCGACTTTGCATCCTCCAAGAACTCCTTAGTTGCATGAACTGGGGAACCCTGAACAGTTCGAAACAAAGCCGCAGCCATATGGGCCATTCGAATGCTGCTACCTAGTAATAAAATTCAAGTGATGTAGGATGGACACATCATCCATTGGAAGTCGACCAAAGGGGGAAATTTGATTATCGACAAACCCCATAGCATCAAAATCAGGGGCATCCAGGTCGTAGGGCTCAACAGTCTTCTGCTTCTTGGGAGGAGGACCAGCAGCAGAAGGAGAAGCAGCACCAGAGGTCGACTGGGGAAGGTCAGAAGAAGCCAGGCGAACCTGGGGAGTCGGTATGATCTTCCTCGGTCCAGAAGTGTCCGAGGTCGACCTCCTCAGCATAACCTTGGAAGATCCCTCCCCAGGACCTTTGGCCGAGATATCCTGAGCAGCAGTCGCCTTCCTGGCTCGCTTAAAGGCCTTCATGGAATCTGTAGTTTTCACCATCTCTGAAAAATAAAGCAACAAAACCGAAGTTGCAAGTTAGAAAGAGATGGATTGGCAAAACAAACAAAATAACAAAGACAAAGCTAAAAGGAAATCGGCAACAACCCAATTCAGTGCGAAGAAGGGAGGGATCCCCCAAGAACATCTTCATATCGAGATGGGAAGGTGATGAGCGGATAATTTATACGCTTTTTGGCATTGTTTTTAGTATGTTTTTAGTAGAATCTAGTTACTTTTAGGGATGTTTTTATTGGGTTTTATGTTAAATTCACATTTCTGGACTTTACTATGAGTTTGTGTATTTTTCTATGATTTCAGGTATTTTCTGGCTGAAATTGAGGGACTTGAGCAAAAATCAGATTCAGAGGTTGAAGAAGGACTGCTGATGCTGTTGGATTCTGACCTCCCTGCACTCAAAATAGATTTTCTGGAGCTACAGAACTCAAAATGGCGCGCTTCTAATTGCTTTGGAAAGTAGACATCCAGGGCTTTCCAGAAATATATAATAGTCCATACTTTGGCCAAGTTTAGACGACATAAAATGGCGTTGAACGCCAATTCTACGCTGCTGTCTGGAGTTAAACGCCAGAAACACGTCACAAACCAGAGTTGAACGCCAGAAACACGTTACAACCTGGCGTTCAACTCCAGAAAGAGCCTCTACACATGTAACATTCAAGTTCAGCCCAAGCACACACCAAGTGGGCCCCGGAAGTGGATTTATGCATCAATTACTTACTTCTGTAAACCCTAGTAGCTAGTTTATTATAAATAGAACTTTTTACTATTGTATTTGAGATCCTGGATTGTATTTTTGATCCTGTGATCACGTTTTGGGGGCTGGCCATTCGGCCATGCCTGAACCTTTCACTTATGTATTTTCAACAGTAGAGTTTCTACACTCCATAGATTAAGGTGTGGAGCTCTGCTGTTCCTCATGAATTAATGCAAAGTACTACTATTTTTCTATTCAATTCAACTTATTCTGCTTCTAAGATATTCATTCGCACTTCAACATGAATGTGATGAACGTGACAATCATCATCATTCCCCCACGAACGCGTGCCTGACAACCACTTCCGTTCCACCTTAGAATGGATGAGTATCTCTTAGATCTCTTAATCAGAATCTTCGTGGTGTAAGCTAGAATGATGGCGGCATTCATGAGAATCCGGAAAGTCTAAACCTTGTCTGTGGTATTTCGAGTAGGATTCTGGGATTGAATGACTGTGACGAACTTCAAACTCACGAGTGCTGGGCGTAGTGACAGACGCAAAAGGAGGGTGAATCCTATTCCAGTATGATCGAGAACCTCAGATGATTAGCCGTGCTGTGACAGAGCATTTGGACCATTTTCACAAGAGGATGGGATGCAGCCATTGATCACGGTGATGCCTCCAGACAATTAGCCATGCAGTGACAGCGCATCGGACCATTTTCCAGAGAGGATGAAAAGTAGCCATTGACAATGGTGATGTCCTTACATAAAGCCAGCCATAGAAAGGAGTAAGACTGATTGGATGAAGACAGCGGAAAAGCAGAGATTCAGAGGGACGAAAGCATCTCTATACCTTTATCTGAAATTCTCACCAGTGATATACATAAGTATTTCTATCTTTATTTTCTGTTTAATTAGTATTATTTTCCAAAACTCCATAATCAATTATTATCCGCCTGACTGAGATTTACAAGATGACCATAGCTTGCTTCATACCAACAATCTCCGTGGGATCGACCCTTACTCACGTAAGGTTTTATTACTTGGACGACCCAGTGCACTTGCTGGTTAGTTGTATCGAAGTTGTGAATGAAAAACGATTTATTAAGACGTGAGTACAGAGTTTTTGGCGCCGTTACCTGAGATCACAATTTTGTGCACCAAGTTTTTGGCGCCATTGCCGGGATTGTTCGAGTTTGGACAACTGACGGTTCATCTTGTTGCTCAGATTAGGTAATTTTCTTTTTGTTTTATTTTCAAAAATTTTTCGAAAAAAAAAGTTTCAAAAAAAATATTAATAATTGTTTTCAAAAATATAATTTTCTTCAGAATTTTTAAGAATGAATTCTAGTGTTTCATGATGATTTGTTGAATCTTGGCTGGCTGTAAGCCATGTCTAATCTTTTGGACCGGGATTTCAACTTATCATCACAAGAACTTGTTGATTCTCACACACTTAGTTGCTCTATACATGGAAAGTATCAATATCTGCTGAAGCTTGGCTGGCCATTGGCCATGTCTAGTGTTTTGGACCGGAGCTTTCATTGAAAGCTTGGCTGGCTAGTGAGCCATGTCTAATTCCTGGACTGAAGCTTTAGACTAACATGGCAAGATTCCTGGAATTCATATTAAAAATTTTGGAATCCTTATTTTTTCTTTTACAAATAATTTTCGAAAAATCCAAAAAAATCATAAAATCATAAAAATCAAAAATATTTTGTGTTTCTTGTTTGAGTCTTGAGTCAATTTTTAAGTTTGGTGTCAATTGCATACTCATCTTGCATTTTTCAAAAATTGCATTAATGCATTCATAGTGTTCTTCATGATCTTCAAGTTGTTCTTGATAAGTCATCTTGTTTGATCTTGATGTTTTCTTGTTTTGCATCTTTTCTTGTTTTACATGTGCATTTTTGCATCCATAGAGTCTAAACATGAAAGATTTCTAAGTTTGGTGTCTTCCATGTTTTCTTTGCATCAAAAAATTTTTCAAAAATAAGTTCTTGATGTTCATCTTGACATTCAAAGTGTTCTTGGTGTTCATCTTGATATTCATAGTGTTCTTGCATTCATCACATGCTTAGATCCAAAATTTTCATGCATTGCATCATTTTCATGTTTTTCTCTTTCATCATAAAAAATTCAAAAATCAAAAAAAATATCTTTCCCTTTTTCTCTCTTAAAAATTCAAAAATTTGAGTTGACTTTTTCAAAACTTTTTAAAATTCAGTTGTTTCTTATGAGTCAAATCAAATTTTCAATTTAAAAATATTATCTTTTCAAAATATTTTTCAAAAATCAAATTTTTTTCATTTTTCTTAGTTATTTTCAAAAATTCCAAAAATATTTTTCAAAAATCTTTTTTCTTAATTTTACATCATATTTTCGAAAATCACATCATTAATTAATGTTTTGATTCAAAAAATTTCAAGTTTGTTACTTACTTGTTAAGAAAGATTCAAACTTTAAGTTCTAGAATCATATCTTGTGATTTCTTGTGAATCAAGTCATTAATTGTGATTTTAAAAATCAAATCTTTTTCAAAACTAATTTCAATCATATCTTTTCAAAAAATATCTTTTTATTTTATCTTTTTCAAAATCATATCTTTTTCAAAAATTTGATTTTAAAATATCTTTTCTAACTTCCTATCTTCTTATCTTTTCAAAATTGATTTTCAAAATTTGTTTTAACTAACTAACTAACTCTCTCTCTCTAATTTTCGAAAATATCTCCCTCTTTTTCAAAAATTCTTTTTTAATTAACTAATTATTTTAATTTTTTATTTTAATTTTCGAAAATTAAAAACAATTTTCGAAAATCACTAACTCTTTTTCAAAAATAATTTTCGAAAATTCTCTCTCTCTCTCTCTCATCTCATTCTATTCATTTATTCATCTACTAACACTTCTCTTCATCTCACATCTCTGATCTCCTCACCCTTGTGTTTCTTTCTTTACATTATATTCTTTTCTTCTTCTTTTCTTCTACTCACACAGGGACCTCTATACTGTGGTAAAAAGGATCCCTATTATTATTTTTTTTTCTGTTCCCCCTTTTTCATATGAGCAGGAGCAAAGACAAGAATACTCTTGTTGAAGTAGATCCAGAACCTGAAAGGACTCTGAAGAGGAAACTAAGAGAAGCTAAATTACAACAATCCAGCAAGCACCTTTCTGAAATTTTCGAACAGGAAGAGGAGATGGCAGCCGAAAATAATAATAATGCAAGGAGGATGCTTGGTGACTTTACTGCACCTAATTCCAATTTACATGGAAGAAGCATCTCCATCCCTACCATTGGAGCAAACAATTTTGAGCTTAAACCTCAACTAGTTTCTCTAATGCAACAAAACTGCAAGTTTCATGGACTTCCATCTGAAGATCCTTTTCAGTTCTTAACTGAATTCTTGCAGATCTGTGATACTGTTAAGACTAATAGAGTAGATCCTGAAGTCTACAGGCTCATGCTTTTCCCTTTTGCTGTAAGAGACAGAGCTAGAGTGTGGTTGGACTCTCAACCCAAAGATAGCCTGAACTCTTGGGATAAGCTGGTCACAGCTTTCTTAGCCAAGTTCTTTCCTCCTCAAAAGCTGAGTAAGCTTAGAGTGGATGTTCAAACTTTCAAATAGAAAGAAGGTGAATCCCTCTATGAAGCTTGGGAGAGATACAAGCAACTGACCAAAAAGTGTCCTTCTGACATGCTTTCAGAATGGACCATCCTGGATATATTCTATGATGGTTTATCTGAGCTATCAAAGATGTCATTGGATACTTCTGCAGGTGGATCTATTCACCTAAAGAAAACGCCTGCAGAAGCTAAAGAACTCATTGACATGGTTGCTAACAACCAGTTCATGTACACTTCTGAGAGGAATCCTGTGAATAATGGGACGCCTCAGAAGAAAGGAGTTCTTGAGATTGATACTCTGAATGCTATATTGGCTCAGAATAAAATATTGACTCAACAAGTCAATATGATTTCTCAGAATCTGAATGGAATGCAAGCTGCACCTAACAGTACTCAAGAGACTTCTTATGAAGAAGAAGCTTATGATCCTGAGAACCCTGCAATAGCAGAGGTAAATTACATGGATGAACCATATGGAAACACCTATAATCCATCATGGAGAAATCACCCAAATCTCTCATAGAAGGATCAACAAAAGCCTCAACAAGGCTTTAATAATGGTGGAAGAAACAGGTTTGGCAATAGTAAACCTTTTACATCATCCACTCAGCTATAGATAGAGAACTCTGAACAAAATACCTCTAATTTAGCAAACTTAGTCTCTGATCTATCTAAGGCCACTGTGAGTTTCATGAATGAAACAAGGTCCTCCATTAGAAATTTGGAAGCACAAATGGGCCAGCTGAGTAAAAGGATCACTGAAATCCCTCCTAGTACTCTCCCAAGCAATACAGAAGAAAATCCAAAAGGAGAGTGCAAGGCCATTGAAATGACCATCATGGCCGAAACCACAAAAGAGGAGGAGGACGTGAATCCCAAGAAGGAAGACCTCCTGGGACGTCCAGTGATGAATAAGGAGTTTCCCTCTGAGGAACCAAAAGAATCTGAGACTCATCTAGAGACCATAGAGATTCCATTGAACCTCCTTATGCCATTCATGAGCTCTGATGAGTATTCTTCTTCTGAAGAGAATGAGGATATTACTGAAGAGCAAGTTACCAAGTACCTTGGTGCAATCATGAAGCTGAATGCCAAATTATTTGGTATTGAGACTTGGGAAGATGAACCTCCCTTGTTCACCAATGAACTAAGTGATCTGGATCAACTGAGATTGCCCCAGAAGAAACAGGATCCTGGAAAGTTCTTATTACCTTGTACCATAGGCACCATGACCTTTGAGAAGGCTCTGTGTGACCTTGGTTCAGGGATAAACCTCATGCCCCTCTCTGTAATAGAGAAATTGGGAATCTTTGGAGTGCAAGCTACTAAAATCTCATTAGAGATGGCAGAAAATTCAAGAAAACAGGCTTATGGACAAGTAGAGGACGTGTTAGTAAAGGTTGAAGACCTTTACATCCCTGCTGATTTCATAGTCCTAGATACTGGGAAGGATGAGGATGAATCCATCATCCTTGGAAGACCCTTCCTAGCCACAGCAAGAGCTGTGATTAATGTTGACAGAGGTGAATTAGTCCTTCAATTGAATGAGGACTCCCTTGTGTTTACAACTCAAGGTTATCCTTCTGTAAACATGGAAAAGAGGCACAGTAAGCTTCTCCCACTGCAGAGTCAACCAGAGCCCCCACAGTCAAACTCTAAGTTTGGTGTTGGGAGGCCACAACCAAACTCCCATATCCAAACTCTAAGTTTGGTGTTGGGATGTCTCAACAATGCTCTGAACATCTGTGAGGCTCCATGAGAGCCCATTGTCAAGCTATTGACATTAAAGAAGCGCTTGTTGGGAGGCAACCCAATTTTTATTTATCTAATTTTTATTTTCATTGTTTTTCATGTTTTATTAGGTTCATGATCATGTGGAGTCACAAAATAAATATAAAAATTGAAAACGGAATCAAAAACAGCAGAAGAAAAACCACACCCTGGAGGAAGACCTTACTGGCGTTTAAACACCAGTAAGAAGCATCTGGCTGGCTTCAACGCCAGAACAGAGCATGGTTCTGGCACTGAACGCCCAAAATAGGCAGCATCTGGGCATTTGAACGCCAGAATTGCACCCTGGAGAAGAGCTGGCGCTGAACGCCCAGAACAAGCATGGTTCTGGCGTTCAACGCCAGAAATGGGCAACAAATGGGCGTTCAACGCCCAGAACAAGCACCAATCTGGCGCTGAACGCCCAGAGTTGTGTGCAAGGGTATATTGCATGCCTAATTTGGTGCAAGGTTGTAAATCCTTGAACACCTCAGGATCTGTGGACCCCACAGGATCCCCACCTACCTCCACTCACTTCTTCTCACCCCTCTTTCACACAATCCCATAAACATTGTTCCCCAAAACTCTTCACCAATCACCTCAATCTCTCTTCCCTATCACCACTTCACCACTCACATCCATCCACTCTTCCCCATAAACCTACCTCATAAACCCCACCTACCTTCAAAATTCAAAATCAATTTCCCACCCAAAACCCACCCTTATGGCCGAACCTTACCCCCCTCCCTTCCCTATATAAAGCCCTCCATTCTTCCTCATTTTTACACAACACAACCCTCTCTTCTCTTCTTGGCCGAATACACCTCTCCCCCCTCTCCTCCATATTTTCTTCTTCTTCTTCATCTATTCTTTCTTCTCTTGCTCGAGGGCGAGCAATATTCTAAGTTTAGTGTGGTAAAAGCATAAGCTTTTTGTTTTTTCATTACCATTGATGGCACCCAAGACCGGAGAATCCTCTAGAAAAGGGAAAGGGAAGACAAAAGCTTCCACCTCCGAGTCATGGGAGATGGAAAGATTCATCTCCAAACCTCATCAAGACCACTTCTATGATGTTGTGGCCAAGAAGAAGGTGATCCCCGAGGTCCCTTTCAAGCTCAAGAGAAATGAGTATCCGGAGATCCGACATGAAATCCAAAGAAGAGGTTGAGAAGTTCTAACAAACCCCATCCAACAAGTCAGCATCCTAATGGTTCAAGAGTTCTATGCCAATGCATGGATCACTAAGAACCATGATCAAAGTAAGAACCCGAATCCAAAGAATTATATTACAATGGTTCGGGGGAAATACTTAGATTTTAGTTCGGAAAATGTGAGGTTGGCGTTCAACTTGCCTATGATGCAAGGAGATGCACGCCCCTATACTAGAAGGGTCAACTTTAATCAAAGGTTGGACCAAGTCCTCATGGACATATGTGTGGAAAGAGCTCAATAGAAGATTGACTCCAAGGGCAAGCCGGTTCAACTAAGAAGACTGGACCTCAAGCCTGTAGCTAGATGATGGTTGGAGTTCATTCAACGCTACATCATCCCCACTAGCAACCGATCTGAAGTTACTGTGGATCGGGCCATCATGATCCATAGCATCATGATTGGAGAGGAAGTAGAAGTTCATGAAGTCATCTCCCTTTAACTCTACAAAATAGCCGAAAAGCCCTCTCCTTGGGCAAGGCTAGCTTTTCCTCATCTTATTTGCCATCTATGCAATTCGGCTGGGATTGACATAGAAGGAGACATTCCCATTGAGGAAGAGAAGCTCATCACTAAGAAAAGGATGGAGCAAGCAAGAGAGCCCATTCATGGATCTCAAGAGACGCATGAAGCTCATCACCATGAGATCCCGGAGATGCCTCAAATGCATTTTCGTCCACAAAACTATTGGGAGCAAATCAACACCTCCCTAGGAGAGTTAAGTTCCAACATGGGACAATTAAGGGTGGAACATCAAGAGCACTCCATCATCCTTCATGAAATTAGAGAAGATCAAAAAGCAATAAGGGAGGAGCAACAAAGACAAGGAAGAGACATAGAAGAGCTCAAGGACATCATTGGTTCCTCAAGAAAGAAACGCCACCATCACTAAGGTGGACTCATTCCTTGTTTTTACATTCTCTGTTTTTTGTTTTCTTTATGTTAAGTGCTTATCCATGTTTGTGTCTTATTACATGATCATTAGTATTTAGTAACTTTGTCTTAAAGTTATGAATGTCCTATGAATCCATCACCTCTCTTAAATGAAAAATGTTTTAATTCAAAAGAACAAGAAGTACATGAGTTTCGAATTTATCCTTGAACTTAGTTTAATTATATTGATGTGGTGACAATACTTTTTGTTTTCTGAATGAATGCTTGAACAGTGCATATGTCTTTTGAAGCTGTTGTTTAAGAATGTTAAATATGTTGGCTCTTGAAAGAATGATGACAAGGAGACATGTTATTTGATAATCTGAAAAATCATAAAAATAATTCTTGAAGCAAGAAAAAGCAGCAAAGAACAAAGCTTGCAGAAAAAAATGGCGAAAAAAAATAGAAAAAAAGAAAAAAAGAAAAAGCAAGTAGAAAAAGCCAAAGCTCTTAAAACCAAAAGGCAAGAGCAAAAAGCCAATAACCCTTAAAACCAAAAGGCAAGGGTAAATAAAAAGGATCCCAAGGCTTTGAGCATCAGTGGATAGGAGGGCCTAAAGGAATAAAATCCTGGCCTAAGCGGCTAAATCAAGCTGTCCCTAACCATGTGCTTGTGGCGTGAAGGTGTCAAGTGAAAACTTGAGAATGAGCGGTTAAAGTCAAGGTCCAAAGCAAAAAAGAGTGTGCTTAAAAACCTTGGACACCTCTAATTGGGGACTTTAGCAAAGCTGAGTCACAATCTGAAAAGGTTCACCCAGTTATGTGTCTGTGGCATTTATGTATCCGGTGGTAATACTGGAAAACAAAGTGTTTAGGGCCACGGCCAAGACTCATAAAATAGCTGTGTTCAAGAATCATCATACTGAACTAGGAGAATCAATAACACTATCTGAACTCTGAGTTCCTATAGATGCCAATCATTCTGAACCTCAATGGATAAAGTGAGATGCCAAAACTATTCAAGAGGCAAAAAGCTACAAGTCCCGCTCATCTGATTGGAGCTATGTTTCATTGATAGTTTGAAATTTATAGTATATTCTCTTCTTTTTATCCTATTTGATTTTTAGTTGCTTGCGGACAAGCAACAATTTAAGTTTGGTGTTGTGATGAGCGGATAATTTATACGCTTTTTGGCATTGTTTTTAGTATGTTTTTAGTAGAATCTAGTTACTTTTAGGGATGTTTTTATTGGTTTTTATGTTAAATTCATATTTCTGGACTTTACTATGAGTTTTTCTGTTTTTCTGTGATTTCAGGTATTTTCTGGCTGAAATTGAGGGACTTGAGCAAAAATCAGATTCAGAGGTTGAAGAAGGACTGCTGATGCTGTTGGATTCTGACCTTCCTACACTCAAAATGGATTTTCTGGAGTTACAGAACTCAAAATGGTGCGCTTCCAATTGCGTTGGAAAGTAGACATCCAGGGCTTTCCAGAAATATATAATAGTCCATACTTTGGCCGAGTTTAGATGACGTAAAAGGGCGTTAAACGCCAATTCTACGCTGCTGTCTGGAGTTAAACGCCAGAAACACGTCACAAACCAGAGTTGAACGCCAGAAACACGTTACAACCTGGCGTTCAACTCCATAAAGAGCCTCTGCACATGTAACATTCAAGCTCAGCCCAAGCACACACCAAGTGGGCCCCAGAAGTGGATTTATGCATCAATTACTTACTTCTGTAAACCCTAGTAGCTAGTTTATTATAAATAGAACTTTTTACTATTGTATTTAAGATCCTGGATTGTATTTTTGATCCTGTGATCACGTTTTGGGGGCTGGCCATTCGGCCATGCCTGAACCTTTCACTTATGTATTTTCAACGGTAGAGTTTCTACACTCCATAGATTAAGGTGTGGAGCTCTGCTGTTCCTCATGAATTAATGCAAAGTACTACTATTTTTCTATTCAATTCAACTTATTCCGCTTCTAAGATATTCATTCGTACTTCAACATGAATGTGATGAACGTGACAATCATCATCATTCCCCCACGAACGCGTGCCTGACAACCACTTCCATTCCACCTTAGAATGGATGAGTATCTCTTGGATCTCTTAATCAGAATCTTCGTGGTATAAGCTAGAATGATGGCGGCATTCATGAGAATCCGGAAAGTCTAAACCTTGTCTATGGTATTCCGAGTAGGATTCTGGGATTGAATGACTGTGACAAACTTCAAACTCGCGAGTGCTGGGCGTAGTGACAGACGCAAAAGGAGGGTGAATCCTATTCCAGTATGATCGAGAACCTCAGATGATTAGCCGTGTTGTGACAGAGCATTTGGACCATTTTCACAAGAGGATGGGATGCAGCCATTGACCACGGTGATGCCTCCAGACGATTAGCCATGCAGTGACAGCGCATCGGACCATTTTCCAGAGAGGATGAAAAGTAGCCATTGACAATGGTGATGTCCTTACATAAAGCCAGCCATAGAAAGGAGTAAGACTGATTGGATGAAGACAGCGGGAAAGCAAAGATTCAGAGGGACGAAAGCATCTCTATACCTTTATCTGAAATTCTCACCAATGATATACATAAGTATTTCTATCTTTATTTTCTGTTTAATTAGTATTATTTTTGAAAACTCCATAATCAATTACTATCCACCTGACTGAGATTTACAAGATGACCATAGCTTGCTTCATACCAACAATCTCCGTGGGATCGACCCTTACTCACGTAAGGTTTTATTACTTGGACGACCCAGTGCACTTGCTGGTTAGTTGTATCGAAGTTGTGATTGAAAAGCGATTTATTAAGACGTGCGTACAGAGTTTTTGGCGCCGTTACCTGAGATCACAATTTTGTGCACCAGGAGGCTCCCCCCAATTTTCCTCTAGTACATGCACAAAAGCCTACTCGATTTCATCTAACATTTCCCAAGTATACCTAGATACTACCACATTCTTTTGCCAGCATAAAGGGAAGGCAGGCTCATTATTCTGTTCCAAGAAAAAAGACCGAGCTCCTTCAACATCTCGGACCTTGAAAAAATAGTTTTTGAAATTCCTAAACGATTCGTCGTACATAAAAAAACTTTCTTTCACTGGGAGCTCAGAAAGAAATCCAGGAATCCTTCTTCTTAGCTGCCCCAGGCTTCGTCAAAACAAAAAGATAAAGAAAGAGAGTTTGAGAAGGTTGGACATCCAGTTCTTGGCACAACAGTTAGAAGATTTTTATGAAGCCCCACGAGTTCGGGTGAAGTTGAGAAGGAGCTACGTTGCAGGACCATAACAGGTCGGTCTCAAAGGCAGTAAAAGGAATGGTGATGTTCATTTGACTAAAAAAGTAATCATACGCATAAAAGTAGGGACGTTCCCCCTAAGTCAGAGAAGGAAAACAAACTCTCTCATCAGGGTCAGGTGCTACCAACTCATAATTTTTCTCCTGATCTCTACTACTACAAACCTTGTGATGTCTCCTAAGTTGCACACAATACTCAGAATTAACCACAGAAACACACATCAAGACGAGGGAATCCAGCCAGTCAGACATGCCCTCGGGGACTTTGGTGGACATCTCGACAATATTTTTGCGAGAAGACATGGGTCAACTATTCCTATAGTAAGTAAAAGAAAAATGGGGTTGCTACCAAACAACTCGGGCATATAAGGAAACAACTCGAACAATAACAGCAAAACATCAAGTGTCAGATACAGCAATAAAAGGGAAACCCAGGACTCACACGAAAGACCAGGGGCACCCTTTGGAGGCAAATAACAAAGTAAGAGCCCAGGAAAGGAGGGAAATCTACAGTCTATGTCCCGACACCTCTCAAACAAGAAAACAACCCTCCTTTGACAGCGACACTCCACAAAGAAAGTCACAATTCACAAAAAAGTCATCAAAGTCACGATCTTTTCACAGTTTATCAGCAAAGGGATTTCGTCACATCTAAAGGAAATCATCCATGCCATACAAAACAGCAAACCATCAAACATCAAACAAACCACGCAGAAATCATCAAGAAAGATCCAACCTTTTTGAAAGAAACAGTTCACTACTTCAAACTACAAACTAACAGTCGGACAAAAATGGCAATTCATACAAATCGAAGAAACCCTCAGAGCATACATTACAGCGATAATCAGACGCAACAAAAGCAGAGAAAAATGCAAACTTTCCAAAATGAATTCAAGCAAGATCAAAACTTTTCAAAATTAGAACAATGCAAACACGAAAAGAACAGCGTGGAAGGTAAAAAAGAGAGAAGAAGAAAACCAACCTGTAGAAAAGAAGGAGACGATCAGAGATTGAAGCAAACAAATCAAAACGACACCAGCAAATCACCTTTCGAGTAAAAGAAAAGGGAAGCACGAAGATGCAAAAACGGAAAGGGTAAGGAGAAGAGAAGAAGTTACAGCGAGCAAGAGAAGAGAAAACTGAAAGAAGCTTTGAAAATTCAAAAATGAGATACAAAGAGGGAAACAAAGGAAATAGCAAAGGAGTTAATGGGTTTTACTCTCGCACGTTCCCAAGGAAATGCAAAACGCACGTTGCAATTAAAAGGGGTGAGAAAAAACGCTCCGCATTCAAGCCACTAAATGGAAACTCTACAACGAGATCAAGATGCTCGAGCTCGGCTTCCCCAACAAAGGGATCGAAGTCCAAAAAAGGACACGACTCCAAAAGAAAGACCGTGCTCAAGCAGGGGCACTGTTCATGCCCTGGGTCGAGCTGTACGATCCGGACTGATTAAAGACAAGTTGACCGACCTCTTCAGGTCTGGAATTCCCGACCTCTTCTCAACGAACTCGGCCAAATCGCTACAGGGAGCCCAAGCAGGCCCAAATAAAGGAACATAGCCCAAATCTAAAGGCAACTAAAGCCTAGAAATATAAGGGCGGTTCCCCTTGAAGATAAGATGACTTCACTTAGAAGATAAGATAAGATAACTAACTTATCTTATCTGGAAAGGTCAACCTACACTACTATAAATACACTAGAGCACCCATGTATAACTCATACTCTGATTCTACTAAAAAAGCTGCTTAAAGCCCATGCTAACTTAGGCATCGGAGTCTTTTGCAGGTGCCACCACCCTCCGGTGACGAATGATCAGCAACACCATCAAGTCCAACAAGTCGGACATGTCAGCTCTGGCCACCACTGCAGATCTCGACCGAGATCGACCTACAATTTCAGGTAACTCTCGGAACAAAAATCATGAAAAATCAAATTCATAGCTCTTTGGTAAGTTGTCCCAGTATTCTTTAGTCCAAATGTCATGACTAACCATTCATAGGTACCAATGGCTCTAGGGCATCGAAAAGTTGTTTCCGACATATCTTCCTGGGATATGAATATTTGATTATATCTTGAATATCCATTCATGAAACTCAGAATTTCACTTCCTGCAGCAAAGTCGATCAGTATATCTGCCATTGGCATCTGATACTCATCTTTTGGTGTCGTTTTATTCAAATCCCTGAAGTTAATACACACCCTCATCTTTCCATTTTTCTTAATGACGGGCACAATATTAAAAATCTATTCAACATGCCTGGTAGTTCGAATAAAACTAGCTCTCAACAAACGTTCAACCTCCTCTTTGATTTTAACCATAATCTCAAGTGCAAAATATCTAGGAGCTTGCTTTATAGGTCGAGCATTATCAACAAGGAGAAGCTTATGTTCGACCAAAAATCTGTCCAACTCAGGCATTTCTTCATATTGCCAAGCAAAATAATCATGGTATCTTTTCAGCACTTCGATTAACTTCTCCTTAAAAACAGGATCCAAGCATTTGCTGACATATGTAACTCGACATTTTTCACCAATCTCGACTTCCTCGTGAGGGTCTTCTACTTTGACCTTTTTATTGTGCAAGTCTTCTGAAAATAAATCAGACTTCTCAAACCATAAGGGGTTGAGATCATATATACAATCTAGTGCATGTTCCCCTGTGCACTCCTTCTTCTCAGCCATATAGGCTAAGAGTTGAGCCCAATGGCTTGATATATCTATCAACCGGATCCTGTAGCTAAGCTTTTCTTGGCCTTAGGGACCAACTTCATACCATGGGTCCCGACATAGTAACCTTTGATAAGTTTTGGGTCAAAGGTACTCATATTAATATCTAAAGGTTGAACACTAAAGCTGACATTCATCTTTTTGACATAGGAAAGGCTGCTGTCAGCTTCAATTTTGTTGATCCTTTCATCCTCGTCCCAAAGCACCAACTTTTGATGCACGGTCGATGGAATTGCCCCTACTCCATGGATTCAATCTGTTCCCAATAGCATACTGAAGGTTTCCTTAGTAGGCACCACTATAAATACCGTAGGTCGTTCAACACTTCCTACTTTGTCTTAATCAAATCTTTGACTATTTTCTAGAATAGTGGGAGCATGATCTTAGGCAACAAGTTAATTGTTGTTCCTCCATCGACTAAGATGCGATTGATCACCAATCCTTCTACCTCGACTTTGATATGTAAAGGTTGAAGATAACCCTTAGTTATCTTATCAGGCCTTTCAAATAACCCCTCTTTGATCAACCCATTTTCGACAAACCTGCACTCGTCCCCTAGGATGATATCATCGCAATCTCGTTCGAGAAAACTCCAAGGGCTTTCAGAGTCACCCTGAAAGTTGAAAGGGAGTATCGACACTGTGGCTACATAACCAAAACTAGTCTCACCAAACTTTACATCCAAGTCATCTTCAAATCCAAAGTTGAACGTCTCTGTTAACGCTTCTTCAACTTCTTTTAACTTGGACATTGGCTAGGTCAAGGATTTTTTTTTTTACACATCCTTTGGTTCCTGGATCTGGGTCGAGGATATTTTATCCTCCTTTTGTTCTTCCTTATTGGGTGACTTACTGTCTTTACCCAACTTAAGATATGGACCTTTTGTGTCAACATATGTCCTTTGTGCCTGAGTCACAACTCTTGGAATGAAGAGAGCTCTATCTTAAAACTTGCGTCGAGATCTAGCTCGATCGCCTCCTCTTCTGCTTGCCCCTCGTCGAGAAGTACCTCTTTTCTTATTTCCAATCCAATTTTCAAAACCTCTTATAGGAACATTAAATTTATAATTCCTTGAGTAGTTTGGAGCATTGTTTTGTACCCACTTATTATTTGACACGTTAGAAGGAGAAACTCTAGTTCAATTTGACATCCCTAAGGGTTTTTGATCGACTATGATGATAGTGCGCATCTGTTGTTTGACAGAAGCACTTGAGGAATCTCGACTTTTACCTCACTGCTTTAGTTGGGCTTGCCTCAACTCTTCTTAGTAAACCCGCTCTCTACTCTTCTTGTAGGAGTCAAAAGTTTTAGCAGCTGAGGTGTCGAACAAAGCAATACATTGAGGACAAATAGCAACATTTTCATCTCTCTTATCTTTGCTTTAGCAAAAAATCCAATAGGTCCTCTCCTTCCTTTAGATAGATGGGCCTTTCTATTTTGAACATGCTGAGTTCGAACTGACCATTTTCTCCAACAAGCTCGATAGAGGCCATGTTAATTGAGAAAGTCAATTTCTCTGTTTCTGCAAAGTTTGATGTGACCTGAAAAGGATCAGAATTCACTTTCATCTCAGGTTTCTCTGCGAAATTTAGTCGACCATCATCAAGTGCCTTCTGTATCAGGTCCCTGAAATAGACACAATTATTAGTATAATGTTTAAAGCCTAAAGGCTTGATGAAATTTACAAAAATTTTTATTTCTAATTTCAGAAATAGATGACATTCTTTTTCCTTCAGGGAGTACAAGTTGTTTATCTTTTAATAACATGTCAAAAATTTATTAAGCTTTTGTCAAGTCAAAAGAATAACTTCTTTCTCCTGACAGAGCAGTTTTGTCTTTCACTGTATTAAGAGATCAACACACATATAAGGGGTCCATCTTTTAATTCTATAGCAAAGGAAGACTCATTGTTTGAATTTTCTTCACTAATACAGTTGACATAATTTATCTTCATATTAAACAAAGGTTTTCTTTTGCTCGACTCAAGTACTTTTCTTTTATTCAACTTTTCAATTTGTTAAACTTTATCAATTAACTGAGCCAACTTGATGAATTGTTGGTTCACTAATTTATTTAGAATATTGAAGTCGAGACTATTGATGACCATTTTGACTACTTCACGTTTAGGAATAGGAGTAAAACATTTGTTTCTCATATTCTTGATCGAATCAGATAGTCATCGACTGGCTCAGATTTTTTCCTTCTCACTGTGAATAAATCAGACAAAGTTACTTTCATCTCATCTCTAAAGAATTGATCATGAAAATTTCTTTTTAACTGAACCCAGCCATGGATTGTGTTAGATTGCAAGTTTGAAAATCATGCCAATGCATTCTTTGTCAAAGAAGAGGAAAAATATCTCTTTTTTTCAAATATTCATTACCAGCTAATTCACCAATTTCAACTGTATAACGAGCTATGTGCTCGACTGTCGATTCTCCATTCTCACCTATAAACTTAGTGAGGGATTTAGGAGTTTTGACTCCCTAGAAAGTTTATCCTGCAAAACATAATCTAGAAAGAAGATATAAAATAAGGTTGATTTATCACGCCTATATTTAACTCAGCTCTATTCAAAATCTGTTCGACAGTTTGGGTTCCTGACCATAAGCTTTAGCAGTATTTTTTGTTCTTAGCTCATTCAAAATTCTATTTGAATCATCTCCTCTATTTAACGTTAGAGGAGGATTATTAACCTGCATTCCACCTATTGGTGGTATAAACGGTCAATTGACTGCTCCTGCAATATCATCGGCACATCGAGCTATCTGCTTTATCCTTGCATTATTATTTTTCTTATAGGATTTAAAACTATAGTCATTTGTTATGTAAGCATATTGACCAAATCGTGATAGCTATCCTCAATTTATTGTTTAAACACAACCAAAGATTCGATCATGTTAGGAGACGTTCTGACAGGAACTTGTCTTGACATCTCTGAAAATATGGAGGCACGTTCTCAAACCAACTAGCAGCCTTATTGGAGTTGCCCCTGTGCCTTGTGTTGAAATGACATTTAGCATTACTACATTAGGTTACGCGGACATGGGCACCGACCCTAAATATGGGAAATTGTTCATCAGATATTGATAAACATTATAATATACCATATTAGGGTTATAGTGAGTCGGCATACCCACTGGATGATATCCTGTAAGAGGTGTAGGATTATACAAGGGGTTGTTCCTTGTCGTGGTTGTACCTCCTATATATCCCATGTTAGGATTATCCAATAGTGGAGAGTAATTTGGAGGTAACCCATATGCAAGCCATGTTGCAGGCACAGTCGACGAAATTCCTGCTATGATAACAGGGTTCGTCGTTCGACTTGATGGGTTAGCCTCTGCCTCTGGGCCTCTTGTATTTTCACCAATGTCATTATTCGATGTATCTGTCGAAGTAGAGATCCTATTAGTCATTATTAACTTGTCACTGCATAATCGCATGCAAGATTTGACACATTACTTAACACAGTATTCCACCGGATGTACCAATTTATTTTACTTGATTTTTGGTAAATCTCGACAGGGTGTCGAATCAAGCTTGTATCAACTATCAAGATCTTAGTTCGTGGAGCAGATACGACTCTTCTAAAAAAGAGTGAATTCGACCCGAAATTTACTTAGTGTTAGTGTCGAAACCATATGAGATGCTTGAATTGTGGCAAATGATAAAGAATTGCGATAAAAGAAAATAAATGAAATTAAGTAAATGAAAGAAAGAGTAAAATCAAAACTAAAAGAAAGCAAAGTAACAATAAAATACTGAAAGCAAAGAAATAAATTGAAACGAAAAGAAAACAAAAGAAAAGCAAATAAAAGTGGACTTCCAATACTCATATACACTTGTATTCTATGTTCTTCCGTTGCATCACGGAGATTGAGAATTTTGGCCTAGTTTTGTGTGATGATTTAGTGTTTTTGAAGAAGTCTTAAAACTCTTCTGAGTTTCTCCTATTTATAGACCATGGAGATAGACTTGTCATGGAGAATCTTGGCCCACGATCTTACTTCCTCCTCTTTTTTCAGCCATGACCTTGTCTTGCCCATGAAGAATCTTGACTCCTAGTTTTGACACGCATGTCTTCCTTGATCTTCAAGTCCCACGTTTTCTTCAGCTTACTCCTCAAATTTTGCATCCATATTTTCCACTCAATTTGAAGGTCAAATAACAAGCCTTAATGCTCATAGAGAGACAATAACTACCTTTCGACTTTGATGTTTTTTGCACCATCTTTCTTTAACTTCAGTTTACTCGTCTATGCCTCTATAGTCGAAACATTGCTTCTGTAATCAAAATCATTAACAATCAAAATGCTTTTTTGTCAAGAAAAATCTATTTTTTGTACCAATAATTATTAATTTACATACACCACTACATATTTATAGGCTGACATTTCATTTTATTGAAATTCTAAGATATAGTTGGATTTATTAGAAATGAATTTTATAATATTTTACTAACAAGTTTGAATTTAATATTTTGATACGTAAATGAATTTAATATTTTATTAGAAATGAATTAAAGAGTAAAAAAATTTCATTTAATTTTAGCCCTTAAACAAACTTCATTAGCAAAAACCTAATAATTAAACATTTTGGTTACGCTAATTTATAATCAACCAAATACGATAATAATAATAATAATAATAATTGGCCATGGAATATGTAAAGCAAGTCTCATAAGTGATTAGGAATGGCGAAAAAACTCATACGCATAAATATTCGCAAAAATTATTTGTGATGGAAAAATTAATAAGAATCTGCAAAATTTTTATAGAGATGGAACTTGCCCCTATAAATAAATAGGAGTGGAGCAGAAATTAAAGTATTTTTTCTGCGAAAACTCAGAATCTCCACAAAAACAAAGTACTTAAATATTTTTATATAAGGATATATTTAATGAACTTTGTTTTATTTTATTTTATCTTTTTGTTTTATAAAAGAACAAATTAATTATGCATATGATATTTAAATTTGTAATAGCTAATTATTTACATTTGTGTTATTTTATTTTAATTTACATATTAAAGATTTTATGTGTATATTAGTTACGTTGGATTTCTGTTTAATTGTATTTTAATTTGATATATTTAGTTAAATTATATTAAATTTTATTATAATTATGTTAATTTTTAACAAAATATTCATAGATATCTACGGATATCCATCTCCTCAATCAAAGAAATAAATGCGAATCCGTAATAAGATGGGAGGGAGACGAAAAATATTTTACTAGACGGAGACAGAGAATGAAGGAAGAATCTCCGGCTCTATGAAGCCCATCACCTTCCCTATAGATGGCTCAAATTAATAAGCATAGTATATTTATATAAATTTTGTTATCGTATGTCGTAAAGACATAGATTAAACATATTATAAAAAAAAATATTTTAATATTATTTATTATAAAAATAATATTTTTTACATTTTTAATACATAAAAATAATAAATAACATTAAATTTTTTTTTTATAATATGCTTAATCTATATATATCCTTATAGCACACTATGACAAAATTTTATTTCTATTTATATTATTTATGTGTGAGTTTGACTGCTAGGGTGCGTAGATGATCACGAATGATGTGGCGGCGCGTGAGAATATATAGTATTAGTATGTGTTAAATTAAATAAATAAATAAAATAAAATAAAATAAAATATTCCCATGCAAAAAACAAACAAGAGTGGGGAAGGGAACAGACCGGACCAACAAAAGTTTCATTCGGTTGGGACACACTTCAACTATTGTTCCATCACTGCACTCACTACTACTACTACTACTAAAGGTCTAAAGCTACAAATATTTTTTTTTAATCTTATTAAAAAATTCAATATCATTTAATAAACATATATATACATACATACACAGTTACACACCCATCCCGTTATTTTTCCTTACCTGAATATATCATTCATTTAATTACACTAATTTTAATTTTATATATATATATAATACAATAAATTTCAACTATGAAATTAACTTTACCAGTGTTTTTTTAATAAAAATATTAGAATATAAACAAAATTTATTATTTTTAATTTGGTTATTATTTTTAATTATAAATTTAATTATTTTAAACTAATAATTTAACAACATATTTTTAGTTCACACTTTTAAATATTAATAATTAAAAAATTAATAAATTTATTTATTTTCCAACATTTTTTTATTTAAATCACTAATTTATAATAAATTTTAAATCATAAATCATAAAATTTTATATACTAAATCCTAAATCTTCTAAAAAGTAATGTTAAAAAAATTTATAATAAAAAGTTGATATTAATTAATAAATTTAATTTTAATATATTAATAATATAAAATATTTTACGTATTCATCTAATCACATCTATTATTTAAATAATCATTCACACAATAAAATATTTATTATTTTTATTAATATAATATTATATAATTAATTAAATACATATATAAATACATCAAAATTAAATTCTAAACTAATTAAAAATGAAGCCCTATACTTTTTCAATACAATAATATAATCACATCATCATCGTCATAATTAAAGTAAGCTCCTATTATATACTGTATGTGTTGGCATTATTCTAACACCAAATTAATAATTGATAAGATATGTAATATAGCATTAATTCATTCTCGGGTCAGCAAAAACACACACTGATCTCTTTGTCTAAGCACTGTATGGTATACTATGCTTAACACAGTCTTTCACAGAGAAGTATAAAAAAGAAGCTTATAGGTTAAGAAACATAACATCAACTTCTCAAACCCTAGAAAGTAGTAATAAACAAAAAGTGATCTACATAGGGGAAGAAAGAAAAAAAGAATGTGCATGAGAGAAATACATATATAGAGAGAGAATGAAGGAATGAATGAACAAATAGAAACTTAAAAAATAAAAATAAAAAAAATTGATATATAAATACTTATAAAAGGACCCTCCTTTATTTTTGCTTCTCATTTCCCATATCCTAATAACCCTTCCTCTTCCCACTATCCATCTTTCTTGCTTTCTCTCTTTCTCTCCCTATCTCTCTGCATCTTCCCCACAAAAACAAATATTCTCTCTCTCTCTCTCTCACTCTCTCCAACCACCAACACAAGAACCTTTTACAAAAGAAGAAGCACCAAGAAGAAGAACAACAAGAGGGAGAGAGAATAATAATTATTAACCATGGTTTTCACTTCAATTCCAGCAGCTTATCTTGAAGCAGCAGCCAACTGGCAGCAGCATCAACAGGTAAAAACAAATAACAAGAATAATAAATTAACAATAAGGGTTTCTTCACTTTGCTGCTGCTGCTGCTTCTTCTTCATGACTATAGTTTCATTTATTTTTCCTTTGTGTCCAAAAAGCACCCTAAATTTTCTTTCTTTCTTTTTTTTTTCCCTAAAAAAAAGATAAATAATATTCTTGTCACTTTTGCTTATACCCTCTTCTTGAATATACCAGATATTTGATTTCTATCCTTTATATGCTTTCTTCATCTTCTTTTCATTTTTGTTTTGATTTACTATTAAAAAGAAAACTTGGCTTATTTATTTTGTTCTTCCTTTTCTGATATGATGCTGTGTACAGCAACAACAAAATCATCAACCTAGTGGCAACTCTGGTGGTTCTACATCTCCTCAGCTTCTTCCACCGCCACCTCCTCCGCCACCACAACCTCAACCTCATGGAGCAGGAGGAGGAGCCGGCTCCATCAGGCCAGGCTCGATGGCGGATAGGGCAAGGATGGCGAACCTCCCCATGCCCGAGGCTTCACTAAGGTGTCCAAGATGCGAATCAACCAACACAAAGTTTTGCTACTTCAACAATTATAGCCTCTCTCAGCCCCGCCATTTCTGCAAGACCTGTAGAAGGTACTGGACAAGAGGCGGGGCCTTGAGAAACGTCCCCGTCGGCGGAGGATGCAGAAGAAACAAAAGAAGCAAAGGAGGCGGCGGAGGAACTTCCAGATCCCCCGCCGCAAGCTCGGACCGCCAGACGGGGAGTGCCAGCTCAACAAACTCCGTTTCCTCAAACTCAACCGGTGACATAGTGGGCCTCGGCCCATCTATGCCACCATTAAGATTTATGGCTCCATTGCATCATCATCAACTCACAGATTTTGCAACCGGTTCTGGTACAGACATACCCCTAAACTATAACCTAATGAACTATACCTCGATTTCCGGATCAATGGGAGCCGTAGGTTTAGGTGACTTGAGTTTCCAAATAGGAAACCCTTTAGCTGCCGCCTCCGGTGGCAGCGGAGGAGGAGCAAGTGGTGGCTCTTCTCTCTTATCTGGATTAGAACAATGGAGGATTCCACAACAGTTTCCATTCATGGCTGGTTTGGAAGGTTCTTCACATGGTGGTGGTAACAATAATGGTGGTGGATTATTATACCCTTTTGAAGGAAGTGCTGAGATAAGTGGTTATGTGAGGCCAAAGGTTTCAACTTCTATGGTGTTAACACAATTGGCTTCGGTGAAAATGGAAGATTCTAGAGAACTTAATAATGTTTCTTCTGGACAGTTCTTGATGGGAAGCATTGGCAACAATAACAACAACACCACCACCAGCAACAACAATGTTCCAACACATGAACAATATTGGAATGGTGCTACTGGAACTTCTGCTTCAGCTTCTTGGACTGAACTTTCTGGTTTTAGTTCTTCTTCCACTACAAGCAATAACCAACTATAGAAGTAGAGAAACAAAAAATTTGAAGTTTCATGTCCTTTAATTTGATGAATCTTTTTCTTATTATTATTTTATATTTTTATTGGTTTGGGTTATTAGTAGTGTGGCTTCTTTAATTTTAATTAATATCTTTTTTTTTTCTCTAAGACAAAAGTTTATGTCCAACCCCTTAATTGCCCTAATGTGAAGAGCTTTGAAGGTGGGTTATGGGTACTTTATTTGGTTAATTTCGTTTAATTAAGATCAAATGAAAAACCCTAGGAATGTTACTTTTTTTCCCTTTTAATCTTCGTATGTTCTTCAATCATCTTGTTTATTTTTCTTTGTATGAGAATGTTGGGTATAGTAACATTATGAGTTCAAAAGAATGAAGATGTTTGATGATCAAGTTATTATTACCAATTTACCACATATTACAAATTGAAACACTTTTCTTTTTTTATTGGTAAGGATTGTTTGATGAAAAAAATGAGCTGCATTCAAAAGCCAATCTCTAGAAAATAATAATTAATAATAAATATTTTATTTCAATACACCTTTTTCTATCAAGTTTTGGCGGGTGATCGATCGTAAGTTACAATGAAAATTTTCATGAGTCAATTGCAAAGAAGATTTTAGTTTACACGGTCAAATTTTCACTTTGATTATTGTAGTCTTAAAGATTTTTCTGGAATTTTCCTGTTGTGCAAAGAGTAAAGTGAGAGTAGTAGTTCAAAAGAGCTTAATAAACTAAGGTTGTTGTCTTTCTTATTATACACATTCTACTGCATATAAATCATATATAAATATAACTACCGGAAAAAAGTGAGATTTTGTTCCGTGAAAAAATAGATTTTGTATTTTTCCCTTTTTATAAAAAGTCAATTTAAACATCTATTTGTAGGACCTTTGCCTTGATTTAATTAATTATGCATTACAACAAGGTAGTTTTTTTTTTTTTTTAATCATTAACTTCGGAAAAATTAACTACCTTTCTCATTGTGTAAGATAAGATAATGCAAGCAAGTCTTAGATAGAGGAGTTTGTGTATTTTCCTTTAGCAACTAGGCAATCTTACTTTATATATATTAGAAGGAACCACTGTCTTATGTGTACATAAAAAATTAATAATTAAATTAATTATTAAATAAAATATAAAATATATATTAAAAATAAATTAAATAATTTATGTATTTATATATAAATATATAATAACTGATATAATAGTTAAATTTTTATGTACACATAATATAATTTTAGAAGTAATAACATTTATGACATTAATTATCTTAATGAGAACAAATGAAGTTTGATTAAGATAGATTCTTAAAACAACCTTGTAAGCAAATTGAGAATTAATGTTGGGATCTTATTTATTTCAGCAATCAACAAAGCAGTTTCAACTAGATGTTGCTTAATAATTTTATGATTACTTCAGAGTCAATGCAGGCATGCAGCCTTGAAAATTCACAATTGTTTGGTTTGAACAATCAAAGACAAAATTATGCTGAGACCCCAGCAGTGGACAAAGTAGTCTAACGGCCAGCTAAAAAGGTTATCATTGTCATATTGTACTAATAAATTTATTGTGACGAAAAATTTTGGATTTTTCTATTCCATTTTATGACGAACAAAGTAAAAATATTCCAGGGTATTTCCCTAACTTTATATAGGTTGTTTTTTATTTTTTATTTTTTATTTTTTTAATAGAAAGGAAAAGAAAAAAAGAAAAATTGATTGTGATGTTTCATCTTGCGCAGCCAAAAAAACTCGCTATGAGATGGCTTCACCGAGCAAATTGTATGTTCACGGCTTTCAAGAAATCCCATTCAAGTTGTTAAATTATTATTCCTGAATGATTAATTTTATAATGCCAATGAAGATGCAAATCTCAGCTTCCAATTTTATATTTGGAATATTTGAATACTCTAACATGCATATCCTCCTTGAGTTTAGTGACTTCCAACTCCCATAGAGAATATATTAGTTAATATCATTAATAAAGTGGATCAGTTGTTTGCATTCGTAGGAATAGCCTCTTTTCAAATTTGTTTGAATTTTGTATAGAAATTTTATGCTTTTTTTTAGGATTTATCAAAGATTAAATTTTAAAATTTTTAAATATAGAGTTTTAATATTATTATGTCATAAAACTACTTTTGTTTTAAATAAATTATTTCTCTTAAAACTTTTAGTTTTTTTTTTTAAATAATTAAAGAAATTTAATTATAAAATTAATTATTATATATCTATGTATAAATATCTAATTATTTAACAGATGATTTTTTGAATATACATGATATGATTTTTTTTTTGTTAGTTCCTTTATTAGTTGTCTTCAAACCTGTTAAATAAACCCTTTATAGTATTCATTTCTGCAATGATGTCTCACATTTAGTTGAGGCGTAAGAGAGAGAGAGAGAGAGAAGAGAATGATTTAGTAATAATATGTTGATGTACTTATTGTTTTGTAAGACTAGAAGTGAGTATGAATGAAGACTTTGCCTAATTTTGGGGGTTTGAGAATGGCGGAGAAAAGCATCAAAAGACGACAAAAATTGCCACCCAATCCATGGACAGAGAAATCTAAAGATCATAGGAATAGTAGTAATCTTCGAGATTAGCAGCATCATCATGTCCATCATGGTCATGGTTCTTTTAGGAGTGCGAAAAAATTCTCGAACTAGGATTGCTGAACCCAATAAAGAGCCATAGATATACTAATGACACCGTTATTGCATTCCTTAGTTTTTCCTTCTACTTTGACCCAAAATAAAGTTTTATATCATTATGATGCAATATCTATGGTATAAGTATGTAGTTATTAGGTACATCAAAATTGTCTCAGAGCGCATTAATGGTGATGATAACTTCAGTTTAAGTAAAAATAAAGAAAAGTTTCACATGGTAATGGCTGTATATTTGTTTATTTATTTTTATAAATAAAAAGAATAGGCCAAAAAAATCTAGAGCCCCAGAAGCTGGAGAGATAAATGATAGTCCTTCCCGAAAGTATGAACGACGTACTTTGTACTAAAATACTTTCATTTAAGAATGACTCCCTTCACATATTCATTCAAGAGTATGAAAGTTCTACAACTTAGCTGACAATATCGAAACTTTAATAGTTAATATTGTATTCAAATAAAGAGTGTGTGTGAGATCTTGTTATGCAAAATTATGAAATTAAATAATCCTGTTATGCTGATAATCAAGTATACCATAATTCTATAATTAATGAGTTATATAATAAGTCTAATTTGTAATTTGTGAATATTATGAAGTCATTTTGTATTTCTATGTCCTTGTATAAAAATGGTTAACTTTATAGTCTTAATGTAACATTACTATAGAAATAACATATATTAGAAAACATAAGAATATAAAAATAAACTTTAGTTACAAGTGTCTTTAAAATATTAATTAAGAAAGTGAAAACAAAAAGTTTTATTATTTGAATGCATTATATAGAATTTTGCTCACTTATACGTTAAGGTAAAAAAAGAATAATTTTCAAAATTTTTCTCCTTTTAAATAAGTGACCTTAACACATTAAAACATTTATTAAGAAAATACTTTTGACCAAGTCTTTTACTTCTGATATTGTTAACAAATGTTTTACTACCAAATATCTCAAGAAATACTTGTAAATAAATAAAACCTAAAAAAATTGAGAATTTAGCTAATAGATACCCTTACTATTATTGGTATGTGCTTAAAACATGTTAAGCATGGTTTAAAAAGGTGGAATAATTTGTGATTGGTTTGATGGTTGTAACTAAGTAGGAGTATTTCAAGATCTAAGTTGTACCAAGGTTGTGGCAAAAAACATAGTCAAAGGCACAGAGATCTGGGCAAGCTAGTACTATCTGCCAACAGTTCTCACTCACTGCCACAAACACAAACTGCAATGCAAATGCAACAACAACAATGGAATTAGAATGTCTGTCATAACTCTGACCCCGTCGCACCGATTCACGCGCGTGGGGCGCGTGTCACTGCTTTGTCAGTGTGTTTTTGGACCACATAGGCAACAGAAGCCGCGCCTCGGTGGCAGTGATTGGATCCTTCGTTGGGCACGCGCCTCGATGTGGCGTGGGAATTTGTAGCTTTGAACATTCTAATTTCAGTTGTGTGTGCTTAGTTTAGTGCATGCCTTTAACTTCTCGCATGGTGTGTATATGATGCCACTGTTCCTTCTTTTCACTGGTTTGCGTCAAACAGGACAATCAAAGGATCTCAATAATGTACTGCTTCTCTCTTTTGAACACATACTACTGCTGCTGCCTATTTCGCATTAATATTTGGATAAAACACCAATTTTGTTCTTAATTTTTTTTATTAATTTTATATTTAATATTTTAAAAAAAGTTAATATTAATTTTATATTTAAACGAATAACTTTATATCATTTTTCAATTTTATTCTCTTCGAATCACTACTACCACCATACATGACCCTTATGCATGCATCTCTGTTTTGATGCCTCCTTCTATCAAAATTGGATCCATTTATTAAAAGACATGGAGCAACCAGGGAATAGAGAGCTTGTGCCTTCCTTGTGGCATTGTCGGAGCTAACAACCAATCAACTGAAGCTAAGGAAGGATATAAGGAGGAAGAGGTGCCGACAGTTGTGAGGAGAGGGCGTGGTGATGGTAGTGGCTAAAACAGAGAAGATTAGAGGAAGATTATACCAAAAAAGATATGGGCAGTGCTAGGTAGCCAAAAAGTAATTACAATATAAAAATATTAGAAAAAAATTTTCATTCTCTTGATAAGCAAGTGAGATACACCTCCTTATCACCCACTCTCTTCACATTTATTCTGCGTGGTTAGAGTCATTAATATTCTTTCTAAAATTAGTTTCAGTTTCTCTCAAATCAAATCCCTAACCTCCCTCAATCACATTATTACTCATTAAAATGCAATTTCTCTACAGAAATTATGGAGGTTAAATTAAAAAATTTTAACTACTTTTACTATACAACTCATATTTTACATATAGACTATTAGAAAATAAAAAATAAAATATAAAATATAAACAAAAATTAAAAAATAAATTTTTAGAAATAATTATTAACTTATTATATTAAAATCAATAAATAAGCATACATATGAATATTAAATAAAAAATATTAATAATTAAAATTATGACTTATTACTTATTAGTGCACATGAGATAATTTGAAAAATACAATAAGACGCATAGTTTAAAATTTGGTAATATTAATTATAAAAATTTATTAATTATAGACATCATAAGTATGAAATTATGAATATTATGTGCACAAAATTATGGATGTTATTAATATGAAATTATGGATGTTATATGTATAAATTTATGGATGTTATGAGTAAATTTATCAATTAAATAAATTAATTTAAGAATTTGACATTTTTTAAATTCAATTATGATAAAATTTAAACATTTGTAGTAACTTGATAGTTACTTATGCAATAACTAAAAAATGATATGTATGGATGTAATATCTAATAAACATGAATTTAATTTTTAGATGTTAGTTGTATGTAATTATAGATGTTATGTATATGAACTTATGAATGTTATGTGTATGAACTTAGTTAGTACAGTATAATTATAAATGCACATAAAAACACAAAAAAAAATTATATCAGTTTATTACCATACCTCATCAAAGTTAATGTAATATTTTCAAAAATTGGTTGACTAACAACAATTTCATTGAATGAGTCCGTCTGTTGTTCAAATTATTCTTCAGTTCCTTCTTACATAAGTACTGTGTTAAGGTCGATTTCAAATGTCATACTATTTGCAATGATAAAAACGATTTTTTTTAAATTTCCTTGCCTATCCCAATTATGTAATTGAACTAGAATTGTGTTTGTTGACTTCTAACCTATACGACCTACAATTCATGATCCTTGTAATAATGATAAAGGTATTAAACAAGGTTTTCACGTTTTCTAATTTCTGAAATGGTAATAAATGAATTAAAGGAAATAAAAATTAAAGTGAATTACAATTATTTAATGTAATTGATATTATAATTACCATTCTTAAATATAATTATTATTAATTTTTATTGTATTTTTATATATAAAAATCAAATTATAAAAAGGAATATTAAGTATTGATTACAATAGTGTCTAATAAAAAAGGATATGATTTTATAATTAATATAATTAATAAGCAGATTTGATAAGAGCGGTGATAAGTAGAATGATAAGAGAGTGGAGTAAAAAATAAAACTGTTATTAAATGATATAAATGAAGTAAAATATAGAAAATTTTGGCTAATTATGGCTGAAAAATTTTGGTTACCAAACTTTTTCCAAAAGATATATAATAGCAATAAAAATTATTATTTTGATTAGTAAAGTAAATTTAATTATCTTGTAAAACGTTTAACAAACGTTAGAAATAGAAAATATATATTATTTGTGTATTATTAGGGTATAAACCCTTAATATTGTGTGACAATACACAAACCATCTAATGAGTATTTAGTATATATTGTTTGTGTATTTTATATTTTGGACAACAAAAGGAAAATAGTATTAGTCAATTATTCGAATAAGTTTTATTGATATCTCATCTTTATTTCCTCAAGATATTCTTAATTAAAATTATAATTACTTTGATAAAGGTTATGATAGAATAGAATCAATTGAGGTAGTTAACTCCAACTTATTAAAATAGAGTTAGTTAGAAGATAGAATGAGTTAGAACTCAACCATGTTGTTATGGTGTCACATGTCCTAATGCATTTATAAATAGATTGTACTATAACTAATTCTTAACTGATCATTCATTTATTGCATTTTTTGGGAATTTCAGCTCAAATATAGAAAAAATTTCTCTTTCTCTCTCTTATTTCTCAACCATCCTCCTTTTTCTAATTCTTCTCTATTTATTTCTATTGAGTCGAGTACCTTTTATGGTATCCGAACTCACAATCTTTTAGCTTCTACTGCCGTTGATTCTCAGAATTGCATCTCAATCTCTTAGTCTCACTTCTTAACCTTTCTCCTTCTTCTAATTCTTCTTTACTTATTCTCTATTGCTATTGAGTTAGGTACCTTTCATGGTATATGAACTTACAATTTAACTTTTATGGCTGCTAATTGTCAAAACTACAACATTTCAATTTCTCAGGAACCTCCAAAATTCACATGCTCTTCGATATCTATGAAGCTTGACGATGATGATTTCCTGCAATGGAAAGATAAGGAATAATCAATAATTGAAAACTACAAGAAAAATGTTAAATACCGTCGGATTTAGCGTCGCATATTAGCATCGGCTTTTCTGGTGAATTTATTAACGGTTTAGGTGTTAAATTCGTCAAGTCAAATCATTACCAGCGGATTTACGTTTTCAACGGTAAATTTGCCTGTAATAATTAGAGAAAAAACAGGAAAAACAGGCGCGAAATATAACATGGAATTTACCGACAAATTTTTTCGCCGGTAAACCCAATTAGTAGAATACTACGTTTTGGTTGCCCCCAATGCGTTACCGTCGGATTTATCCGCTAATAAATCCGACGGTAACAAGCCCTAAAATTTGAAGCGTAAACCCTCTTCCCCTTCATTTCAAATTTTCCATCTCTCTCTAACCTCTCTTCTCCCACTCTCTTTCTAACCCTCTCCTCTCTTCACCATTCCCTCAGCCCCGCCCCCATCGGCAACGCCTGTGTAGCCTCTATTCGCCGCCTCCTCTCCCCCTCACCAAAATCAGCCCCTTTTTTCTCTCCCTTCGCAACCTAGCATTAGCTGTGACTCTTTTTCTCCCTCTCTATTCACGTCTTGCCATTTAGCACCACCGCAGCCCTACCTCCACCAGTAGTGGCTGTCGTTGCCACTGCATCTCTCTCCCCTGAGTTCTTCTTCCTCTATTCGAAGCTCAGGTTCCATGATCACACTTTTTCTTTGTTTAAGTTAATTTAGGATTTAGTTATATGTTAATTTCTAGTTAGTAAGTGAAATTTGTTATCATTGGTTATCATATGTTAATTACATGTCTTAGAAGAATGGAATGTTAATGAGTGTGGAGACTTCATGTTTAGCATTGAGAAAATATGACAAACAAGTCTTCATCATGGGTTTAGACCATTGAAGATGAATTTTCTTGTTAAAGTCTAAATAATTAATAATTAGAATTTTTTATGTGACTATATATCAAATATTATTTTAGCTATTAAGTTTAATTTACTTGGTTATGATATTTGAAGATATAAAATTAGTATTATAGAAATTGTATTAATTATACATTATACTTAAATCATCATATGTTTTCTGTTCTAATACTTGTGTCTTACAATTTGTGCAATGTAATAACTTCTATGAATTAATAAGAATATAGAGGATTAGTTCTAATTGAGTATTTATTATGTTAATCTATATAAATGTATAGAAAATATGAAACTATTATAAATAAATATGAAGTAATATATTATGAAGTCACTATTGCAAAACAAACCTCATGATGATTGGATGAATATGTATAATAATTATTTGCTGAAATTTCTGAGTATTACTCAAACAAAAATGTTGCCTTTTCAATTTAATGTCTCCATTAAACAATTTTATTAAACAACATAACTTGTGAAGTAGGGATGGAAATTCATCCGACCGAAAAATTTTTACTTCCAACTTAAGTGTATTTCTCATTATAGGTTTTGTTTTAAGAACAAGTCTAGTATTTCTACCTCTAAGATTGGGTCTACCAAAAGGTAGCATGAAGAAATTAAACATTATAGATTCAAATTTTCTAAACTTACATATGTGTATAAACCAATTAAGCGTTTTCTAATAAATGTTATTAGATAGAGATAATTTAAATATCAATATATATGATGCCCTTATAAATATATACAATAGTATAAACAAGTTAATATATTCTGCTAAAAATATTGTGAAAAGATTGGTGGTGGATAAACCATGACAATTACAATTATTTTAGATAGTAAGTATTAAATTGAAAATATCAGAAAAATTGATTCTATAATTTGTCTGTCTATTGTATATGTCATAGGAAAAATCCCTATAATAATTCAAATAGCTTGGGGACATAAAAAAAAGTATAGTGTTCTCAACATGGACTAAACAGTTTGAAAAGTTCATAGAATATGTACACTTGGTTTAGGCATTACTAATGTTTAAATAGCTAAGCCCACTAAATTTTGTTGCTAAACCAATGTATTGATTAATATATCATGTGATTTACATTTTTTGTTTATCATTTATGACAATGAGCTTTGGAATCGAGTTTGCCGTTTATGAGTTCGCGATAAGTGACTCATAACAAGGTATTTTTATATTGTGTAACGTGACACTATAATTTTATATTAAATTTTAGTTTCAGTTTTTTCTCACAATTAATGAATTGCTAAAACGTGACAACATATGTTACTTTCTAGTTACTTTTATTATTGAAATGTTCATTCAACAACTTATATTTTTATATATGGCTAGCGAAAATATCGAAGATGCGAATATAGAAGACAAAACGAACGTCATACCTGACTCAGGATTTCAAGTAAATCAAGTCACTTCTACTGACCTGTATCATCCTGAACCAATACAAATCTTAACTCGTGTCAGAGAAGATTTAGAAAATAGACAACGTATTTGTGTCACATCTCTTTCATGTGTTACGGTGCATGCGTTGTATTCTTTGGAATTTTTATCACAATATAGGCCTAGGCAAATTAATTACGAAAAATTGGAAAGAGAAAATAGGTGTACGCAGTTAATGACACAGTTACTGATGTCTGAAAAATGCCGAGATGTCATACGTATGGGCCCTGAAGCATTTAGGCAGTTATGTCAAAAGTTAAGAGGAACTGGTAGAGAAAAGGATTCAATTCACTCTACCGTTGAAGAGCAAGTCGCTAAATTCCTACATATTATAGGCCATAATGTGAAAACTAGAACCATGTCTTTCTTCTTCCACCGCTCAGGGGAGACAATTAGTTGTCACTTTCACAATGTCCTACATGCTATTCTATCGTTATAGGGAGAGTTCTTCAAGCAACTATCTGGTGAGAATGTTCCTTATGAAATACATAATAATAGTCGATTCTATCCGTTTTTTAAGGTACTAACTCTTTTAATTCAGTTAGTGACATTTATGAAATTGTGTATGAAATAATCATAAAACTGTTATATTAACATGTCAATATACTTTTCAAACAAGGACTGCATTGGAGCCATAGATGGAACTCATAGTTGTGTGAAGGTATCAAGGGTGGAAGCCCCTCATTTTTGGAGAAGAAAAGATCACCCCACACAAAATGTTTTAGCTGCCTGTGGGTTTGATATGAAATTTACTTATGTCTTGTCTGGTTGGGAAGGAACTGCCTCTGACTCTAGAATTTTGAAAGATGCTTTAAGTAGGGTCAATCCACTTTGAATACCCAAAGGTCTGTGATAGTGTTATTTATGAAATTGTTTATATAAAATTAAATTCATAGTCACAGTATGTAATACTTTAAGTTTTGTGTGTAACTGGTGTAGAAAAATATTATCTAGGCGATGCTGGATTTATGCTAAAGTTTGGGATACTGACACCATATAGAGGTGTTCAGTATCACTTGAAAGAGTATTCAGTACGTGAGTCACAAAATTCCAAAGAATTATTCAACCACCGACATTCTTCATTAAGAAATGTCATCGAAAGATGTTTCGGAGTTCTAAAGAAAAGATTTCTAATTATAACCGGCGACACTGAACCTTATTATTCATTTGAAACTATGAGAGACTTTTTTTGGCATGTTATATACTGCATAACTTTTTTATGGGTGTCGATGTTGATAAATCTATAATTGATGCGGTTGATCGAAAATTGCTACAAGAACACAGCATAGATAGATCACAATCAAATCAACTACGTGATAAAGAATATAGACATGCATCATTGTTAAGAGATAACATTGCATTCGAAATGTGGAATGCGTATCAAATATTATAAGTGATTATATGTTTCATTTATGTGAATATGTATATATATGTGTAGTTTACACTCAGAATTGTTTGATTGGATTTTTTAAGAGATTGTTACAAGTTAGATAATGCCGAATAAGGGAAATAAAACAGTAGAAGCCAATCAACCTTCGAAAGACAATTTAAGATGGTATGATGATATGGATGAAGTTTTGCTAAATGCATTAGCAAAGGAAGCATTGAAAGGTAATAAACACGATGACTCGTGGACAACTGAAGCATATGCCAATGTTGTGAAGACTTTGAGCATAGCAATAGGCTCGCACATAACAAATAACCACATAAAAAAATAGAATGAAGGCATTGAAAGATCATTTTGTTGAGGCGTACGACTTATTTCATCACTTAAGTGGATTTGCATGGAATCCTGATACTAGAAAGTTTGAAGCTGAAGAAGAAGTATGGCAAGACTTTATTAAAGTATCTTAAATTTTGCTTTTATTACTTATACTATTGATGAAGTTAGTCAAAAAATAATTTTCACATATATTTACGTAGGAGAAACCACAAGCAGAAAAATAGAAAAAAATGCAAATTAAGCATTATGATACTTTGAAGGAGTTGTTCAGAGCTGATAGAGCTACTGGTAAAAGGGCTGCTACTTCACGAGAAAGGATTCAAGAACTTGATAGAGATCACATTGACTTGAATGACTCGTTTGAATACATTGGATTTTCTGACATAGATGTTAATATGGGACATGATATCCCAATATTTTCTGCTAATATAGATTCACCAACTGTTCTACATACTCAGCCAACTCAATTAGGAGGGACTTCAACTTCAAGAGGTACAAAGCGTAAGGCTCCAATGAATGATTTTTTGGAGGCACAATATGAAAAAGTTGCTTTGAAAATTACTACTATGGCTGATGCTGTAAAAGAGGGTAATAATCCTTCTAGTAAGCTACATGACATGGCTGAGAAACAAGCTTTTATTATTGAGAGGCAAGTTTCGGTTGTCGAAAAACAAGTCTCATTAATTGAAAGACAAGTTGCAATTGCTGAAAAAGGGTTAGCTATAATGCAACAGAGTAGGCCTCGCCTTTATAGCGAATCAGATATATGGGATATGTTGACTGAATTGAGTTTGATAGGTTTATATCGGATGTAATGTTATCAATTCTTATGTGAAAATGAGCAGAAAAAGCGCCAAATTTTTTATATGCCACCTGAACTGTGACTAGATGCTCTTTTTCATTTCATGACTGCTGCTGGTATTCGCCTAGGAGATATGGTACTTTAAGAAAATATTCACCATTACAGATATGAAGGACTTAATTTATGTGAAATTTGAGGTTATTGTTTTTAACAATTGATTATTATATTTTTATTGCCGTAATCTATGAGTATATGTCTATGTGTTTGACCAAGATATCATTTTATGTTTTATTTATTTTAAGACATGGTTACAAATTACTATTCAGTGATATCATTCTTTGAATAGAAAAATGTCGAAAAAATAATTTATTATGATCCACTCTTTATGTTAAATAATTTCTATTTGTTGTGTATGCTTGTGCATGGATCATAATACTTGAAGATGTTTGTGAACAAGTATACTGTTTAGTACAAGCAGAAATAGATCATGTGTTAATATCTTTAACTAGAAAAAATATTCTTTTTTGGAAGTAGATATGTACAGATGGCTCTAGCTTTGTGAAATTAATTTTTTGGGAAGTAGGCATACGCTGATGACTCTAAATATGAAGAATTACCCTTTTTGAAACTGACGTGTGGTGTTTAAATATTACTCTCCTGGAGTTCTGGTCGTTGTTATTCTTTTGGTGTTTTATTATATGGTTATAAGAATTGTATATGGTTTTTTGTTGCTTGTAATAAGAAAGAAATGCTAGCAACTTTTAATGTTACTATTTTATTTTTTGGAAGACGATCTAGTGACATTTTCGTTGCAATATAATTAAAGAAATTAATGACGTAACCTATGAGTAATTTTTATTATTTTTTTACATAATTATTTATTTGTATGTGTTTGAAAAATAAAGATATATCTTTTCGTTTATGACATTTAAGATTTTGAAAAATAATTTGGATGATTTTTTTGTATTGGAAAAATAATTTAAATATATTAATAAATTATAATATGTATATAATATATGTAAGAGTAATAAGGTAATTTTACTCTATAATAATTTTTTCTCTTTTTACTTTTTTTTATATCCAAACAAAAGAAAATTTTTTTTTTATTTTCTTTCCTTCTATTTTCTTTTTATCCAAACAACATACAAAAAATTTCACTTTTCCTCTTATTTTCTTTCTTCTCATTTTCTTTCCATTCATTTTCTTTCCTCTCATTTTCCATCATACATCCAAGCATAATATTAGAGTATTGCACATATATATGTAATGGATGAAGAAACAAGAATTAGTATGTAACAGTAATTAATGAATGGATCTCAATAAAGGTCTCATGATATAAAGTATAATACTTTGCTCAATTGTCATGTCTGCATGTTGGACATATTTTGAACATAATATTTATTGATATTCGTTCGATATCTATATTTTTTTTTATGTTTAATCGTGTTTTAAATATTTTTTTTTGAATATACTTAGATACACCAAAATATTATCATATGTGAACATATTTATTTTATTCTTAATATGTATTCTTAAAATAAATTTAAAAATAATATATATTATTATTTATTAAAATAAAAATATTTTAAATATTTTATAAAATTAAAAAATATTAAAAATAATTAAAAAAATTAATTTATATTTTAATATTAATAAAATATTAAAATATCATTTTATTTAAAAAATAATTTATATTTTAATTTATATGTATATCATATTTTTGTGTTTCATAAAAATTTAAAATTTATATCATATCTTATCATATCTTATATTCGTGTGTCAGTTTTAGATTTTCAGTGTCGATGAATCAAGCTCATTTGTTATTGACATAGTAATGTTTTCCGTTAAGATTTAAGTCTATTTATCTTTTTTTTGGTTGCCCATGGTATCCCCCAACCCGACAGGACAAGGACTAATCCGTCACGGATCGGAACTCCATTTAAGGGTCTGCCGCTGGCCAATGAGTTGCTACATGCACAAGGCAGGATTCGAACTCCCGACACTTGCTTAAGCGGACGAGTGAGCTGACCATTCGACCAATCCAAGTTGATTTCAAGTCTATTTATTTAATCATATTTTATTGCCATGTAATTTAATTATATTTTGAAAGTAACTCCAAATCTCCAATATATAGTGCAAATTAAATAAGAGAACTGCAAGTAACAGCTAAACTTTATTTCCTGAAAGCAATAGGACACGATGACGGTGTACTTGTACATATCACTGTTGGGAATTAATTTCACTAATAATGCACAGTCCTAAAACTCGTATAGTAAAAGTAACAGAATACCACATCAAAAAAAGTAACAATAATATAATAAAAATTTTCACAAATAAATTGGAATTTAGTGGGGATTATTGGTCCATATGCAAAGTGAAAGCCCTTTCATGATGCATATTCCGATCTTTATCTTATTGAAATAAACAATTGACTAATCCAATTCAAATTATTAAGATGTTTAATTTGAATTTGGGATCGGGCACATTCTTAGCTGCTTAAATACGACAAGTATATTTTCTTTTGGGAGTTACAACTGCGATGCGTTTTAAATTATTTCACTCATTTTTTTTTATAAGATTATTCCATTCATTTTTATTTCACATTATTCATGCATATATACGGGAAAGCATAATTCTTTATTTAAATAATTCCTAGTTCGAATTCTTCCAAACATTACACTTTTTATTTTCATTTTTGATTTTATTAGACGGATGAACATCTTTATTCTCTTTAAGGAACAAAAATAACTTTAATATGTTAACACTATAAAATTTTTTACATAATTATATCCAATCAAATTCAAGTATTTAGATTATCTTTTAAGTAAAGTTAGACTGAAAATTAATTTTTTTTATTGATGGATAAAACTTTTTTTAGACTTCAATATATGAAATTAAATTTATAAAATAAATATATGAAGCTAACTACATACATTCTTATTGTAAAATCTTTTATACTATTATATTTAATTCAATCATGTTATATATATATATATATATATATATATATATATATATATATATATATATATATATATATTGGTAATAATTTTTAGCCAATTTTCTGATAAAAAAATATTAGTTACTCTTTATGACTTATTTAATAATTATTAGATAAATTAAACTATGTCATTATAATTAACACAAATTATTTATTTAACCTGAGTCTTAAAAACCAAATTATTCAACTATGATAAAACCATTTTTACAAATTACAAAAGTAAAAAAATCTTAATTTATAATTTTTAACTTTTTTTTCCTAAACCATCTAATTTATTATTCAGTTCTAATTAAAAAAAAAAAAAAAACTAAAAAGAACGTGTCTGTCAAAAAACTTGAACAGTTTACATATCTTACTTGTTTTTCTACGACACAACATATGCCAAAGATAAATAGCACCGTGGTCACAATAATTGGGATAACATGTGCTAGAAGCCTAGAACTACTTCAACATAATTTCTTGCGCCAAAAAAAGAACAATGCAAAGAATTCAAATTTGTAAAGATTAATGAGCATGTTTACAGCACAACTACATGCGACTGCTGTGCTGAAGGACGAGATTGAGTAGTTTAACAAAGAGTTAAAATTATTAAATTTATAAATTGGGACTTATTTAAATTTTTTTATAATTTATAAAAATAGCTTTATCAAAATTGTGTGATTTGATTTTTAAAACTAAAGTTAAAGAAATATAATTAGTGTTAATTATGGTGACACAATTGAATTCCTCCAATAATTATTTAACATGTCATAAAGAATAGCTAATAATCTTCTATTTATAAGAAGATCGGTTAAAAATAAACTAAAAAATATATATTTTAAAAATTAATTAAATAATATATTTATATAAAAATACATAATAACTAATTTTTATGTATAAATTAGGGTTTTTGTATATATATATATATATAAAATCACGTCATGCAAATATAATTATTTTCAATTGATATAGTATTTAAATGGTATCCCAATTTTTTTTCTTTGTCAAATTCCAAAAAAAAAATTATTAAAATATTAAATTAATTATTATATTATCCTTCATCAAAATTAAATTAAAGAATTCCATACATACATGCAAAAATATATGAATATTGGGTTGCACTTTAATATCGCGACATTTGGAATATCAATGCTGAAGAACAATGTGGACGAAATATAAAATGGTGGCTGCTGCAGCATGTTCAATAATAATCTCTTAGAAACTTCCTCAAAATCCTCATCATGATCCATATAGAAAATAATGACAAAAGATATGGCTAGTACGACGGAGCATAAATCTCCAAATAAAGAAGAAAATGCACTTTTTGTGGTTTAAAATTTGAAAAATGGGATTGGCCATTTTGAAAGAAAGGAATCTTTGTATGGAATTATTTGGGGTTTTGCTTTTGATAGAACCAAGAAGGTCTTAACGAAGAAGGAATAAAGCATATTCAAAACCCGGAAAGAGATGGCATCTCACCCTTGGTCGGTCCTTCAGTCACACCTTATATAGTATAGTAATTTTATTTATTATTTCTTTTGTGGAATTTATTAATTACTATATTTTTACCCTTTGAAATTGGACATAAGATCATTTTAATTTTTGTGTGTGAAAACATTGAGCAATCAATAATGGGAATATGGGTTTCGTCGAGTTGATCAAGAAATTCTCGAAAAATTTTGGGCTAAAACTCACCACATTAATTACTAAATCTAGGTATTTAACTGTTTTTCAATTTTTTTATATTAATCTTAATTTTAGTTATATGACAACAATAATATTTGAATTTAAAATTTGATATATACTAAGTAAATCTAGAGCTAGCTTATTAGTAGAGTCTTTATTGATGCTGTTTTTAATTTGTTTTGTATTTGTAAACTAAATTTCTTTTGCTCTCAAAATTATTTGTCAATTTAGAAAGTTTTAAATCTGTTAATATTTTCAAAGTAACAAATAACTTAAGGTGAAGACTAAAATATTTAGTTAAGATATCAATATAATATAAATAAAAGAATAATTTGACTAGCTCAGTAAAAGCTAAGTCTCATTTCGTCTTATTTTAATCTTTTAATTAATTTTTTTTTCAAAAATACCCTTTTATTCATTATGATTTTCTTTTAAATAGTAGCAAAAATAGTAATTATAATAGTTATAATAATAGTTCAAGTGATTTGAGAATAAAAATGACCAAAAAAAAATAAAAATAAAAAATATAATTATTAAAAAATTTTAATTTTAAACAAAAAATAAAATAAAATATTTAAAAAATTAAAAATAAAACTAAAACTTTACTAAAATGTGAGATACTCAAATAATACTTTATCCAATTTACTAAGAAAAAGAACATTAGTAGAAGAGAATTTGAAAGGATCAGAATACCAAGCTACAAATCAACATTTTTCTTTCTCTCTCTCTCATTTTATAATTTTTAATTAAATTTATACATTATTTTTAATTTTATAATTAGATTATTTTTATATAAAAAATATTAACAAAATATTTTTTTTAAATAATATGTAGTCAAATATTTAAATAACTTTAATTTATAGATAAATATTTAGTTAATTCTAACATTTTTTATATTAAAAATTTTTTATTATAAAACTAAAAAAATATATAAAAATTTAATTAAAAATTTAATAGAAGTATAAGGACCAATAAAATAAATAATTTTTTTAATTATTTTTCAGTTGATGATTCCCATGCGCACTAGTTTAGGCCTTAGGGGATCATCTTATATGATATGCTTCTTTCTCTTCTCTCTCTCTTTCTGTCGTTCTATAACTTTCTTTTGTTGGTATTTTCTTTTTCTTTGCGCCCTTCTGATAAATATAAACCCTAGAGTAGTGATCTTCATGAACAAAGAGATGGTGAACGAAGAAAAGAGACGGAGAAAACCAATTAAGGTGTTCAGAGTTACTCACGTTCTCCCACATGTTTTCTATCATGCACATGCTGATGAAATTTTATTATATTCCGATCCCCTTATCTCAATCACTACCCTTATAATTCATATTATCATTGTTATTTAACATTAAAATAGAACTTATTTATTTTACATCATTAATATTTTATTTTATTATATACAATAATCATCAAATCTAAAAGTCCAAAAATATATGATATATGATAATATCTAAAATTCAAGGTAAATCACTCTCGTTCACTTTATGATTTTACAAGATATCAAATTTAAACATTTATTCTGTTTTAATAAAAACAAAACTAATAATTAATAAAAATCCACCAAAGAAAATTATAACAAATTAAGGTTTTTTCCAAATTTTTTTACACATTGCTAGTCCCAAATACGGATAAAAAAAGAAGATCTTATTGGACTAATAACATAAAAAAAAAAAAATATTGAACATTATAAACATGAGTTAAGCACAAATAATTAAATCTCTATTCATAAGTTACTGTCCAAAAATATTGCATTATATGACTTGAACACAAATGTCGTTGCATTGATGGCCAATATAGTGTCAAATAAGTAAAGATTTAGACTTAAAACATATATAAACGATGATGAGCTGAATTCGGAACACAACAACATTATTTGATTTATATAATTGAATCACCTTGGGAAAAAAAGCCTTTATTAATTTGTTGTTGCATAAATTATTTCATTTATTTTCCATACATGACAAAGGAAAAAGTATTTGGTGTATGTAAGTACCCCACTTTTAAAGTGGACCCACACATATCCGCTTGGAACTAACTCATATATATATATATATATATATATATATATATATATATATATATATATATATATATAAAATCGAATCCCGCCTTGTGCATGCAGCAACCCATTGGCCAGCGGCAAACCCTTAAATGGAGCTCAGTACCGCGGCGGATTAGTCCTTGGCCTGCCGGGATGGGGGATACCGTGGGAAACCAAAAAAAAAAAAAAAAAAAAAAAAAAATATATATATATATAAAAGTTGTGAGTAGTTATTATTGTCTCGGGCTAAACCCTCGCCAATTAATTTTTACAGCGCTTTTTCTATTAATTAGATTTTTTATTTATAAAAAATATTTAGGTATGTCATCTCTATTTTTTCATTTTTTTATATTTTATAAAGTTTTATTATTTGCTATAACGGATAAAAATCGTAATTTTAAATGATATATATGTACAAAGCTTTTTTGCTATAGTGGAAATAGTCACACAATGCACTACAAAAAAAGTGACTTTTAACGACAATAACATAATGGCCATTTTTTTTATTTAAGTTATGTTTTTATGGTCATTATATATTTGTCATTAATACTATATATTATAATGACAATTATTATTATTATCACTAAAGAATACATGAAAAATATTTTAAAAACAAATTTTAATGTCAATTATATATTTGACATTATTATTATTGTTACTAAATTATTATTTATTTTTACTTTTAGTTTTAATTTTTTTAAACTAATAATGACAAATTATAAGAAAAAGTAATATTTGTAACAAAAAAAATTGTTACAAAAAATCGAAATTTTGAAACAAAAGAATTTTAATTTGTAACAAAAAAAGAGGTCGTTGCAGTATGTCCCGTTACAAAAAATTTTTGTAACAAAAAAGGAACTGTTACAATTCAAGGTAATATTTTGTAACAAATTTTTCTGATACAAAAAACCAAAAGTCATTACAAAAGTGATAACAAATTTTGATCTTCAAAATATTTTTGGTGACAATATATTTTTTCCTATCATAAAATTTTGTTACAAAATGTAACTTGATTTTGTAACATTTTTTCTTTAGTTACAAAACACTATTTATTTTGTAATAATTTTTTTAATACAAATTACATGCATAATTTACCAAATTATATTATTTTTTAAATAATTAATATATTAACTAATTTACTCAACAAGTCAACATTCATATAATATGTAATAACATAGATAGTTCAAATATCTTTCATTTAACTAATATTGTTTTATAAATCTTCAACATATAAACTTTAAAGTACAAACTAACAAGACACATTGAAGAACCCTAATGAACTAGATAGATACATAGGACAAGAAAAACAATGAATTATAAATCTCCAAAATATAAACTACAAATTTCAAACTCCATCATGTTCATACATCTTCTTTCTTATGGAGAAGCTTCTAATAAGTGCCACACACATGAAAAAACGACCAGCAATAACAATATGATGTCAATTAATGCAATTCTAAAAAATTGTCTAGAAAATTTGAGCTTTACTGTCTCTAGTACCTATAGTTTCAAATTGTTCAGTTAGCACAAACATGTGAGAAAATCACACAGGCAACATAACCAAACGGTTCAACTCAAATTAAATGAGACTTGCAACATTGAAAACAAGACACTTTGCAGAGCATGGTTCAGCAACAAATACTACAACAACAACAACAACCACCAGTCCACCATCATAAAATTCTAATTTCAAACCCGTGAGAGTGGCATAATAAGTCATTACTTGAATACTTGTTATTAATTTGTCCCTCTATATATAGGAAAATATATTTTTCTTTACTATCTCTCTCTTGTCTGATTAAAGTCTTTAAAACAGAGAATAGCGAGACAAGAAATTGCAAGGGACTAATAGAATTACTGTTCTCTATGAGTAAAACCCCAGAAATTCTAAAGAACTCCAGCCGTTGGTTGCAGGTATAATTATATTCAACCAATTCAAACTTAAAAATTAATGGAAGACAGGTAAACAGTAGATTCTATCATAACTTACCTCACCAGCACCAACAAGGATATATGATCCTACAGTTACATCATGCACAGGAACACTCTTGTACGCCAAGTTGAATGTATTAGGAAGCTTATCACCACTGGTGTCAAGAACAAGCGCAAACTCACCACCACCACCACTCAAGAGAGCAGATGCTGGTTCCGTCTGCTTCTGCAATTCACCATAATGGTATAAAAACAGCAATAAATCAACCCTAAACACTAATAATTAGAAAAACAAAAGCATCAATCAACCAATAAACCTACATATATTACAATGTATCAACAAAATTTGAATGATCTGCCAACAAAATTTGGAAAGATGGTGTTTCTGATGGTATATTTGATGAAGCCATCTAGAACAACAATAATATAAAACAATAATTTGGCAGTGTCCTCTCCTCTATCGCGTGGCAACTCCCTTCTCTTTTAATTTCATGGCAGCAGCAAACATGCAACCGAAACAGCAGCAGTGTCAATTTCTTATGGCAGTGACGATGGTTGCAGCAAGACAAGGATTCAAATTGGATAAGAATCAAAAGCAAACATAACTCTGGAAAATTCAAAACAAATCCAAGACTAGAATTGAATTAAAAGAAGAACATGGCAATTAAAATTGACAAAACATAACTTGCAAATGGTTCAGAACCAAGGAAAAGAACAGACCAGAATCAATGTAACAGAATCAGAACCAGCAGTAGCAACCCCGGCAGCCCTCTCTTCACAGAACAATTCATCTCTCTAACAGGCAACAATAGCAATCAGAGTTTCCAGTAGCGATGACAACCAAGCTAGGGGATGATGGCAGCAGCAACGGTGGTTCTGGGAAGCAAAGACACGACGTTGGTTCACCTCCACAGCGACGATGACAGCAGCATCACCCTCCACTGCCTCCCTCTTCGAGTTTTGTTCCTTGCGTTAGTGACAGTGGTTTCCTCTGGTGGTAGCAACGGTGACGAGACATGGTACCGGTGACAGAATCAACGACTTCCTCCTCAGTTCGCGATTCCAACCGTGGTGGCAACTTCCCTCAACGGTAGCAGGGCACAACGGCGACACGGGCAGGGGGTGACGGCGCAGACGACGCGAGCTCGAAGAAGCTCCCCCGACGGCCAGCCCGCGACGACGCTCTTCCTCTCCTTGGCCTTTGCTCCCTCGCACGCTTTTCATCTCAACATCTCTCTTTCTCTTCTTCGTCAGCGCCGGCGGTGACGCGTGGGTTAACGGCTCCAAGGCAGATCGACGATTCAGCGGCGACAGTTTGGGCTGGACGGCGCAAAGCACAGCTCCCTCTTTCCCTTCCCGATCTCTCTTCTCTGATTCCCACTGTGTGTATGTTGCGTTTTTGGAAAGGAAAGGGGGTGGGTGGAGGCTGTGTTATGCGAAGGTGAAGGGGGGGTTTAGGGTTAGGTTCCAATTTGGGAATTAGATTTTTGATTTAATTTGGAAATTTAGAATTAAAAATTAGGAATTTTATAAAAGAATAAGGATAAATATGAATAAATATTTTGATAAAATTAGAGAGTAGAGTAATTTTAAAACTAAATATATTTTCTTAAAAATATTTAAGAACATTATTTATTAACATATTATTAAGTTTAATTAATTATTTTTAATTTAAATTATAAAATGAACATATTAATAAATTTTTATAAAATATAATTCATGCTCAAGATATTGATTATTTAAATTAAATGATATAATTTTTTATTATTTTTTCTATCACTGGGACTTTAATTTCAATTTGTAAAATAATTAATTATAATAAAAATTGTACATAAATATTAATTGACTTAAACTTAAAGTATTTATAAAAATAAATTTAATCACTTTTAATAAATTAATTTCTAAAAGGTCAATTTATTAAAATAAATCGTAATTTAATCATAATACAAATTTCTCAAATTAAATTATATAATACTTTTATTACTGAATTTTAATTTCAAATTATATAAAATAACCAAATTAATTATTCTTGAAATACTATTTTATTATTAAAACTTTAAATTATAAATAAGAAAATATCCCGTTTAATATATTAATCTCTAAAAATTTATTTTGAATAATATAATAAATCATATATGATTTATTATTTAATTTTTAAAATAATTTTAAACTCAAAGTATCATTAATTTGACTTAAATATTTTTAGTAAAATAAATTTTTGAATATAAAACTTTAAATAAATATAATAAATCATAAATAACTCGTTAGGTTAATTTTCAAAAATTTGAAGTCTTACATTTAATATGTTGAAACAAAATTTTTTATTAATTACAAAAATCCTTTGAATTTTGTGACAAATAAATAACTTGTTATAAAAATATTGTATTTTGTGATAAATTAATTTTTTGTTATAAAATATTTAGAGTTTTTGAAATAATTAGATATTTTGTTACAAAATGTTTTAAATATTTACAACAATATAATCTTTTGTTACAAAACATTATAACATTTTGCAACAAAATAACAATTCGATACGAAAGCCAACATAATTTGTAACAAAAGAAATCACGTTGTTACAAAATATTCTTATTTTGTAACAATAACTAATCATTGTTACGAAAAAGCTATAATTTATAACAATTTTAAATTTGATACAAATTTTTGGTTACAAATGTTCTATTTTCTTGTAGTGGCAATTATGTAATTGCCACTAAAATTTTATTATAATATTTTATTTATTTTTACTTTTAGTTTTAATTTTCTTGTAGTGTTTGTTATCTGATTTTCTAAAGAGAACCCTTGTCTCCTTAATAACTCACTCCCTGAAAAATTCTCCACCGATAACCGATCGCCGCCTATCATCCTTCCAGTACATCTGTCTTCCTGTTTCCATGCTCTACCTTAGATCTAAGTCAAATTCGCACCAGATCCACCTCAGATTCGCGTCGCTGCTCTAGGCACCGAACAGTGCTGCCGTTGTCATTGCAGTCGCAGTTGCAGTCATTGTTGCCCTCGCCGTCGTAGTCGCAGTCGTTGTTGCCGTCGCCGTCGCGAACCTTTGTTGCTTTCGTTGTCACATTTGCCCTTCGTTGACTCCATTGACGCCACCGTATCAATTCGTTGTAGTAAGTAACTCTTATGCGCATTCTCTTTACTTTGATCCATCTTTTTTTGTTTTTATTTTACTTTTGCCTATGATTTGATTTGTGTCTCTGCGTTTGTTTGAAGTGAAAATACACACTCTCTTTGTTTTCACTATTCAAATTTATAATGTGTTTAATTGCTTCATTAGTTCAGTATAATTTCATAATTTCTCTTCTTTCTATAATGTGTTTTGATTAATATAGTTACTGTTTGAATTTGTAGTTTTAGATAACTGTGTTTAGAAGCACTTACATAGATGTTTTTATCTAACTGTGTGTGTATGTATGTGTGCCTTTGTAACTTTGTCAATAAGCTTGGCTTATCAAATAGTATAGTAAGTTGAATAATAGTATAGTAGTAAGTAGTAATAACAACAAATTAAAGCATAAGAAAAACTCTTACGAACTGAGATAGCAAATTTATACTTATTCAAAGCAACTAAATAGGCACCTAAACAGGTTCGCAGACCAAACAAGTAGCAAAGAGGTAAACAAATAAAAGAATAAAAGAAGCATGTATACCTCAAAAACACTCATGGATTATGAACAAAATGAATGAAATGTATGTACTATGGATGGTACAGATATCTTAACACACATTCTTTGTCTCTATCTTAATTTTCTCAAAAAGAAAAATATGAAGATAATGTATGAAAAATAATTTGCGAAAAATGAAACCTATTTTTGTTTTACTTGTTGAAAGTGCGATCATGGTTAACTGAATGCTACTATAAAGTCATAGATTATTGCAGGGAAACATTCGACATCTTTGTGCTAAAGGCTCTTTAGTTTTTTAGATTGAACTATAGGAGTTAAAAGAACTAGTTAATTATTGGACAAATACTATTAAAAGACAAATACTATTTATTTAGGTTCTCTGCTTTGCTTTTTTAATTGCTTCTACCTCTCATGAAGTGGTCATGCTTTCTATGTGTTATGTGTAATCTTCATTACTTTGCAGCATTGAGTACGTTTTATGTTATGCATTTGTTGGAATTATTTTTTGGTTTAATTATTATGTCAGTCTCTATAATTTCACCAAATTTTCAATTAGGTCCTTATACTTTTTTTTTCTTTTTAATTGGGTCCCTATACTATATCAGATTTTGTAATTAAGTCCCTACTATGACAAAAACGTTAGTGTAACACCCTCACTATCAGAAGTCACGATTCCGGCTGCGCTACTCTGATAGCAAGAAGTATTACGACTACTTTACATACTAAATATTAAAATAGGAGCCTGTGACTCGACACTGTATCGCTGATTTCTTTGAAAACCGGAAATAAATACTTTATCTTAAGAAAAATACAAGCAGGTATAGAATCATATACAAGACTCCTTACATAACAATTCATAATATAATATACATATAAAATATACAACACCTATCCCTCTTACAAACTTGTAATAACAAAGACGAGGGAAGAAAATAATCTAATTAATACAACATATAAACCAAACACAGTATAACTCTTCATAATGCTTCATCCGGTTCCTGAAAAGGTACAACTGTAGGGGGTGAGAACCTAACCACATGGTCTCACCACAGAGTTTCAAAGTTGTCATAAGAAGATATTTAATAAGAAAACTGTTTTCAAGCTCAGTGATTATCATTGCTTTATGAATCTTTTAAAAAAGCCAATAGGTGATTATTCAAAACTTTTAAGAAACAATGTTTAATCTTTCAGAAATTCGAAACCTTTCCTTTCTTATAAGAAAATCTCAATCAGAAACCAACCACACAATCAAACAACACAATCATTAATTCAGTACCAAAATTCATTCTCAAATGTAGCACGCCAGGACAAACACAGGCAAGACAGACAAGGAAAACACAAGTAGGTAGTAGTTACAGCAAATAGTTCAAATAGTAGTTAAGGACAGTTTAGCAAATAAGCAAACCAAAACAATTTCAAATCCAAGCAAAGCATACAAATGCATATGATACATGCCGGTCCTATGGCTGATGAGGCTCATCTGTCAGTTATCCAGCCAACCCGACAAGTCTGAATTGTCCTTAGACTGTCCCCCGACGTGCATCCCCAAGAGTCTATGCATAACTTTTTCTCAAATAATCAATACTGCTCAATGGGGGTAACATTCCCGGGAATTTATATAGTGCCCGGTCACACTTACGTCGTAGGGTCAACAGAGTATCGAGTTTTCAATCTGGTACACGTGGTGGCAAGCCATGGTACTTTATCCAGGGAACCTCGTATCTCAGATAATTCAATTTCATAAGCCATATAAATAATTCATTCAACATTCATCAATATTTAAGTCATTCTCAACATCATCATCATTCATCAATCCATATCTCATTTCCAAATTCATTCAAAATCATGTTTCAAAGAAAATCCTCATCGTCCTTCTTTCCATTCAGTTCACTAACAGTTCCCAATCCAAAACATAACTCTTCCTTTGATAATTGAAGTAGACAAATCATATAATGCTTAAAATTAAACCTTTTAAAATAACTACTTCAAATGAAACTTCTAATTTTATAAAATTTTGGCAGCATCTCCTCTAAAACTCGGATTCTGCCACCCTTTCGGGTCCCATCCAAACATTTCTCAAACCTTTTCTCAACCATTTCCAAATCTCAATCATCTTCCAAAATTCAACCAATTCCAATATCAAATTATTTTCAAAGCGAATCAATGGCAATAATAAATCTCTTTTTAAAATCAAACTAGCTCAAATACTAAATCATTTATAAATTTAGACTAACTCAAAATTAAACCATTTCCAAAATTAATTCATTTTCATATTTCAAATCATTTCCAAAGCTGATTCGTTTACATTCTCAAACACAGCTTCAAAACCAAGAAAGCCACTTTTCATAATAATCAAATAAATAACCTTTTAAACTAATTTCCTTTCAGCAATCACAAACTACCCAAGCAATCAAGTAATCAGCCATTCAGTTCAGCAAACAACCACGTTTACAAGACAATCATAATCACAGACATATGTTTCTCACATTAATATCTATTTATAACAACTCTGTAAGATAAAATAAATTTTAAGAAAACCCCTACCTCGATGTCTCAATCGCACAATTTAACTCAATAATCCCCTTTATCCCTAGTTCATGGCAGTAGCAGCGATCTTAGCAGCTCCATTATCAATTATGACTTTTCAATAGATAAATCGACAGTGGCTAGAATGGAAACATATTTCTGTAATTAGAGTAAGGGTGGCACAAGGAAACCAAATAGCAGTAGGATAAAGGCAGAAACATAAATTTTAGAATTAAAGGAGTTGAAATTAAAATGGGAAGAATAGTGCTACCGGAGACAACAACATTCAGTAGTTCCAAACAAGGGCGGCAGCGCCGAGATATGACAATAGTGACTCTGGTAAATTAAACGGATCAGAACTAGCTGCGTAAATAAAATGGCACAAAGAAGAATCAAAGCGATTTTACCCATGAACTTACCAAGATGAAAAGTAGTGGCTACAACGTCTCTCACTACAATCATTCAGCAGCCAGGAATCAACTAGGTTCATCACCCAAAAACGGCAGTAACTGCAAGCTTCGAAACACCGATAGTAACAGCAGTAGCAGCGGAGGTATCCATCGCCACCTTCTTCCTTTTCTTGCTCGGACTCCTTCCTGCGGCGAACCCAACAACAGCAACAACTCTCACGATAAAGGTAAACTTAACGGATGAAGAAGCTGAAGCAGGGTTAGGGCTTACCAACAGATACAGGCTTGAAAGGTGGTTTCCGGTGCCAGCAGCAGCGACGAGGAGTTCCGGCAACGCAGCAGCCACGCGAGCAGAACAACGGCGAGCCCATCAATGCGGCGGCAACGATAACTCCGTGACAGTTTCCTTTGCGCGTGTTCCCCTGTTCGCGACTCAAACGGCGGCGGATCTGAAGATGATAACACGCAGTGGTTGCAGCGGCGTTCAGGCTCCAGCGACGGCGTGTAGTTCTGGCGGCGATAGAGGCACGAATGGCAGCGATGGGCTTCATCACCGACAGCGGCAGCGATTGGCGCAAGGATGGCGGCGCTACGACGACGACGACGTGAACGCGGACCGCAGTGGCGGCGGCTTCTTCCTCTCAACTCACTTTTCTTCTTCTTCTCCCTCTCCGCTTCTCTTTCTCTCATCACTTGCTTTCCCTTTCTTCCTTTCTCAGTTCCCCACTTCTCAAGCTCCCCTGCCTTCCTTATTTTCCCTTTCTTTCCTTATTTCCCTTTCTTCCGTAGGTTAGGTTAAGAAATAAGAAAGTGAATGACGGTAGGGTTAAGTTAGGGGAATTCGGGTTTAATTTAATTAAAGTTAGGATTATGGTAGTTTAGATAATTTTAATAAAATTAGGGGTATAGAATATTAATTAAAAATCTAATTTAATCCTTCAAAATTATTTAAAAATGTTATTCGATTATTAATTTATTAATTAACTTTTAATCAAATATTTTAATTTAAAATTAAATTTAATATAATTAATTTTCTTTGTTTATAAAATTAAAGTATTAAATTATAGAATCTCTATTATTTAACTAAATTGTATAAAATCCTTATTCTTTTACAACTGTTAAGCTGCCTAATTTAAATATAGAAAATTATTCAATAATTATAATATTAAGTATAATTTCTAATTTAATTGTCAAAATTTGATTTAATTACTTTAAATAAAATATTTTCTGAAAATAAAGTTTTTAATGAATAAATAAATTGAAATTAACTTATGATAATATTTTTTTGAAAATTATGGGTCTTACATCCTACCCACCTTATAAAAATTTTTGTCCTCGAAAATTGATACAAAATAAAAGAGATTTCTTATTACTTCACTCTTGAACTTATTTAAAGAAGAAGCAAAAAGTCCTCATTATATATATAGTTTCGAATGCCAAGATTTTCATATGGAATAAAAATATAAAGGATATAAGTGTGATGTGAAACAAGGTTACAAGATAGGCTTGATGCACAAAATAATATGTTTCAAACGTGTGATGGAAAGCAAGGTGGCAAAAGGCTATAAAACAAGTTGGGGTTAAAATGATGTGCTTAACGTCTGCATACTGATCTTATATCAACTTCAGAGACTCAATTATTCAAACTTCAACATAACTTATCTCCACCATTCTTAACCGTACTTCATTGAGCAACTCATCCGAAAGTTCTCAACTTTGTTAAACACTTTGCAATCCTTACTACTGGTTATAAGTCCCACATCAACAAAACTCTTTCACGTAAAACAAGGTTTCACAACTCTCTGTGATGTCGTACACTTATAAGTTTCACCTTTTGCATTCACCAAACGTGTCCTAAAGGACTAATGTGTCGTTTACTAAGTCTAATGGTCGCACAAAATGCCAAAACTAATCTCGAGTATATTCAGAAGGATAGTAGACCATAGAAAAGGAAGAAAAGCGACAAGGACCATGTTCGCGAGAATTTAAAAGAATTGCTGAAATCACAAGTAGACAAGGATGAACGAGTATTTAAGAGTGCTGGAAAGAGAGTCAACTAATAACTTTAAGGGTAACTCTTGAATCGAAGGAATTTGATCAGACCAATAAGATGAAAAACAATGCAGTATTTTGAAACGAATTCAAGCTGAGTCAAGTAAATATGAGGTTTGCAGAAGAAGAATATCCAAACCAAAGACAAAGTTTATAGAACTCAAGAGTATGGTAAAAAAATATTTTCGAATGCATTGTTCGTAAAGAATGGAAACTTAAGAAAAAATCATTTCATGTTCTGAAAGAGAAAATGGGTAACAAACATCCTTCAAAAAAGTAATAAAAGCGTAAATGTGGTATTATTTCGATATAAATTCAAGTGGAAATAGATTATACAAATTTTGTAAATGGAAAGATTAATTTGGCTAAGAGCAAAATTGTATTTTCTCTTCTTTTTCAAGCATGTATGAAAACTACAATCTTGTTGGAAGAAAATCTGAGATAAAATTTTACTCATAAAAGAAAAGATGATGCATTACAATCGAACAGGTTTAAATCACATATAGAAATTTTCAGAGTATAAGGTAAAGGAGTGTAGGCTGAATTGAAAGCGATTTTATTAAAACTTCAATAGACGGTTATATCGCCCCAAAAAAGTTCAAATCACACCAAAGAGAGGCACTGCTCAAGTAAAGCAATTCAAGTCAGGGACAACTTTGCATAAAAATAAATCAAAACTTGTTTGAAAAGGTTTAAAACAAAACTTCAATAATATACTTGAAGTCACAACTTTATAAGGATGTTCAATAATATTAAGATGTGCTAAAAAGGAAACTAACTCATTTTAAGAAAGAAATTTAAATTAAAGGATTTCAATTAGAATTCATAAAGCATGTCACTCATAGAAACGAAAAGCTTAAGAAGAAACTTAACAACTTAAAAAGTTGATTCAAAACTTAAATTTCTTCAAAAGAATTCAAAACCTTTTTAAAAATGGTTAAAAACAAAATTCTGAAAGTATACTTGAAATAACTACCTCGCAAGTATCATTTAAGAAGATCACGATGTGCTTAAAACAAAATCAGCCCATGGAAGAAAGGATCTTTAAATTAAGGGAATTCAAACATGAACTCACTGGGTGTGGATTATCAAATGAGTTTCCAATTAGTGTAAAGGAATACAAAACGCGCCAGGAAGACAACTCAATCATTAGAAAATTCTCAAGAAAGAACCTTTGACTAAAGAAAGACAAATAAAAGGACAAATGGTGCATTAGATGGAAACGAATTCAAGTTGACTCGGATGAGAATGAGATTCACAAGAAATGGAAAACTAAGACTAATGGTGACGTTCAAAAAACAATAAAAGAGTAATTAAAAACATAATCAAATATGACATCCACAGAAATAAAAAGTTTAAGAAAGAAATTGGTCCATTCATGAGAATTAAGACATGAGTCCAACATATATATATATATATATATATATATATATATATATATATATATATGTTTTGTAAGAACAACAATTGCATAAATAATATAGTATGCTAAACCAAATTTTAATAAAAAAAATAAATTAGGTGAAGCTTACCAAACAAAACCAACTGGAAAGAGACAAAAACCTTTCTTTGAAAAATATCAAAATATATAGTCAAATAAGGATATTCGTAAAAACTGTAATAAGATTGTTAGAAAATCAAATTGTATTTAAAGTATATATGCAATTCCATAAATCAGTGAAGAAACAGGCGAGGTATTGGAAACAACTAGTTTTAACTGTATAAGAAACTTTCAACGTTTATATAAAGAAGTATCTATCAAATTAAAAGTGGATGTATATTTCAAATCAAAAATGGTTTTGTTAAGATTTAAAGAATGGCTGTAATTATCATCAAATAAGTGGAAAACTAAATTATAATTTGTTTACAAAGGACTCGAAATATGAACTTAAAAAGGGGTCCTGCATCAAAACAGATTCAAATATATATATAAAAAAAATACATGATTTAAAAGGAAGTGCCTAAATAAATAAGGTAAATACACCGAGGATTTTAAACAGGCATATGCAGTTAGGATCAAACAAGAGCGTATGTGCCAAGAGAGTAGGATTGAAAGATAATCTGTTCACTTTCCAAGAAAAGTATCGCAGACAAGAACCTTAGAGCATACCAAGCAGGAATAATAAGATACGTGATATTCGCAAAGTTCCAGACACCGAACCGAGTAACCTCAAGAATTAACTCCTAATGTCCCCAAAACCCGCAATTCGCATTACCTATGACTCGCATATTGTCTATGATAACCCATTGGTGCTTCTATATACATAATTCACTAGTGTTAAGCCGGCCAAACTTAATACCAGGAATTATGCAATGCAAGACTAATGGCATTAATCAATAGACCGTCATGTGCATAAAGCTCTAATTCTCGTTATTCAAACAAGACCTACTACATGACAGACTCTCAGAGTATGTAATTGAAGCATATTCAGTCCATTCCCAAGGCTCTACAGGAAAGACCGCTTTGATACCATAATGTAACACCCTCACTATCAGAAGTCACGATTCCGGCTGCGCTACTTTGATAGCAAGAAGTATTACGACTACTTTACATACTAAATATTAAAATAGGAGCCCGTGACTCGACACTATATCGCTGATTTCCTTGAAAACCGGAAATAAATACTTTATCTTAAGAAAAATACAAGCAGACATAAAATCATATACAAGACTCCTTACATAACAATTCATAATATAATATACATATAAAACATACAACACCTATCCCTCTTACAAACTTGTAATAACAAAGACGAGGGAAGAAAATAATCTAATTAATACAACATATAAACCAAACGCAGTATAACTCTTCATAATGCTTCATCCGGTTCCTAAAAAGGTACAACTGTAGGGGGTGAGAACCTAACCACATGGTCTCACCACAGAGTTTCAAAGTTATCATAAGAAGATATTTAATAAGAAAACTGTTTTCAAGCTCAGTGATTATCATTTCTTTATGAATCTTTTAAAAAAGCCAATAGGTGATTGTTCAAAACTTTTAAGAAACAATGTTTAATCTTTCAGAAATTCGAAACCTTTCCTTTCTTATAAGAAAATCTCAATCAGAAACCAACCACACAATCAAACAACACAATCAATAATTCAGTACCAAAATTCATTCTCAAATGTAGCACGCCAGGACAAACACAGGCAAGACAGACAAGGAAAATACAAGTAGGTAGCAGTTACAGCAAATTGTTCAAATAGTAGTTAAGGACAGTTTAGCAAATAAGCAAACCAAAACAAGTTCAAATCCAAGCAAAGCATACAAATGCATATGATGCATGCCTGTCATATGGCTGATGAGACTCATCTGTCGGTTATTCAGCCAACCTGACAAGTCTGAATTGTCCTTAGACTGTCCCCCAATGTGCATCCCCAAGAGTCTATGCATAGCTTTTTCTCAAATAATCAATATTGCTCAATGGGGGTAACATTTCCGGGAATTTATATAGTGCCTGGTCACACTTACGTCGTAGGGTCAATAGAGTATCGAGTTTTCAACCTGGTACACGTGGTGGCAAGCCATGGTACTTTATCCAGAGAACCTCGTATCTCAGATAATTCAATTTCATAAGGCATATAAATAATTCATTCAACATTCATCAATGTTTAAGTCATTCTCAACATCATCATCATTCATCAATCCATATCTCATTTTCAAATTCATTCAAAATCATGTTTCAAAGAAAATCCTCATCGTCCTTCTTTCTATGCAGTTCACTAACAATTTCCAATCGAAAACATAACTCTTCCTTTGATAATTGAAGTAGACTTAAATCATATAATGCTTAAAATTAAACCTTTTAAAATAACTACTTCAAATGAAACTTCTAATTTTATAAAATTTCGGCAGCATCTCCTCTAAAACTCGGATTCTGCCACCCTTTCGGGTCCCATCCAAACATTTCTCAAACATTTTCTCAACCATTTCCAAATCTCAATCATCTTCCAAAATTCAACCAATTCCAATATCAAATTATTTTCAAAGCGAGTCAATGGCAATAATAAATCTCTTTTTAAAATCAAACTAGCTCAAATACTAAATCATTTATAAATTCAGACTAACTCAAAATTAAGCCATTTCCAAAATTAATTCATTTTCATATTTCAAATTATTTCCAAAGCCGATTCGTTTACATTCTCAAACACAGCTTCAAAACCAAGAAAGCCACTTTTCATAATAATCAAATAAATAACCTTTTAAACTAATTTTCTTTCAGCAATCACAAACTACCCAAGCAATCAAGAAATCAGCCATTCAGTTCAGCAAACAACCACGTTTACAAGATAATCATAATCATAGACATATGTTTCTCACATTAATATCTATTTATAACAACTCTGTAAGATAAAATAAATTTTAAGAAAACCCCTACCTCGATGTCTCAATCGCACAATTTAACTCAATAATCCCCTTTATCCCTAGTTCATGGCAGTAGCAGCGATCTTAGCAGCTCCATTATCAATTATGACTTTGCAATAGATAAATCGACAGTGGCTAGAATGGAAACATATTTCTGTAATTAGAGTAAGGGTGGCACAAGGAAACCAAATAGCAGTAGGATAAAGGCAGAAACATAAATTTTAGAATTAAAGGAGTTGAAATTAAAATGGGAAGAATAGTGCTACCAGAGACAACAACATTCAGTCATTCCAAACAAGGGCGGCAGTGCCGAGATATGACAATAGTGACTCTGGTAAATTAAACGGATCAGAACTAGCTGCGTAAATAAAATGGCACAAAGAAGAATCAAAGCGATTTTACCCATGAACTTACCAAGATGAAAAGTAGTGGCTACAACGTCTCTCACTACAATCAATCAGCAGCCAGGACACAACCAGGTTCATCACCCAAAAACGGCAGTAACTGCAAGCTCCGAAACACCGATAGTAACAGCAGTAGCAGCGGAGGTATCCATCGCCACCTTCTTCCTTTTCTTGCTCGGACTTCTTCCTGCGGCGAACCCAACAGCAGCAACAACTCTCACGATAAAGGTAAACTTAACGGATGAAGAAGTTGAAGCAGGGTTAGGGCTTACCAACAGATACAGGCTTGAAAGGCGGTTTCTGGCGCCAGCAGCAGCGACGAGGAGTTCCGGCAACGCAGCAGCCACGCGAGCAGAACGATGGCGAGCCCATCAACGCGGCGGCGACGACAACTCCGCGACAGTTTCCTTCGCGCGTGTTCCCCTGTTCGTGACTCAAACGGCGGCGGATCTGAAGATGATAACACGCAGTGGTTGCAGAGGCATTCAGGCTCCAGCGACGGCGTGTAGTTCTGGCGGCGATAGAGGCACGAATGGCGGCGACGGGCTTCATCACCGACAGCGGCAGCGATTGGCACAAGGATGGCGGCGCTACGACGACGACGTGAACGCGGACCGCAGTGGCGGCGGTTTCTTCCTCTCAACTCACTTTTCTTCTTCTTCTCCCTCTCTGCTTCTCTTTCTCTCGTCACTTGCTTTCCCTTTCTTCCTTTCTCAGTTCCCCACTTCTCAAGCTCCCCCTGCCTTCCTTATTTTCCCTTTCTTTCCCCCCGTTTTCCTTATTTTCCCTTTCTTTCCTTATTTCCCTTTCTTCCGTAGATTAGGTTAAGAAATAAGAAAGTGAATGACGGTAGGGTTAAGTTAGGGGGATTCGGGTTTAATTTAATTAAAGTTAGGATTATGGTAGTTTAGGTAATTTTAATAAAATTAGGGGTATAGAATATTAATTAAAAATCTAATTTAATCCTTTAAAATTATTTGAAAATGTTATTTGATTATTAATTTATTAATTAACTTTTAATCAAATATTTTAATTTAAAATTAAATTTAATATAATTAATTTTCTTTGTTTATAAAATTAAAGTATTAAATTATAGAATCTCTATTATTTAACTAAATTGTATAAAATCCTTATTCTTTTACAACTGTTAAGCTGCCTAATTTAAATATAGAAAATTATTCAATAATTATAATATTAAGTATAATTTCTAATTTAATTGTCAAAATTTGATTTAATTACTTTTAATAAAATATTTTCTGAAAATAAAGTCTTTAATGAATAAATAAATTGAAATTAACTTATGATAATATTTTTTTGAAAATTATGGGTCTTACAGTTAGAGTTAACAGAATATTCTGTTTAATTATACAGAATATTCAGTCAAGTATTAGGCATATTCATTTTGTTTAATGGAATATTCCGTTAATTCCAACGTTTTTGTTACAGCAGGGACTTAATTACAAAATCTAATACGGTATAGAGACTCAATCAAAAAGAAAAAAATATAGAGACTTAATTGAAAATCATTGAAACTTTAGGAACTGACAGAGTAATTAAACCTTCTTTCTTCAATTTTGTTGTTGTTTTAGCAGTTATTAAGGTTTCTTTGAGGTCAGTAACTGTTCGTGGATTATGTTGATGGTGAATTGGGAGGTCTTTGATGGAGGTTGAGTTACAATAGTGTTCTGTCATTTTTGTAATTGCTGTTTACATATCAAGCTGTCTAATATTGTCCCACACATGCTTATATCGAGAAAGAGGACAGCAAAAAGTTGAAACAAAAGCAAAGGGAGTGCATGCAACCAAAAATGGGGAAAATGGATATAGACTATCATGTTCCATCTGATTTTGCATTTTTCTTACCATTTTGCATTGCTTGGATACTGCTCTCAGTTTTCTGATTATTTTGATTTCACTATTTTTTATCCTTTCTCATGGGTTTGTTTTCTTTTGTTGCTAGGTTCTTCATGATGCATTTTTCAAATACTAAACAAAGCCAAAGCTGACATCTCTTGGGGACCTCTATCACGAAGGAAAAGAATTTGAGGTATAATCCATGTTGAGGTGTTGCCAGACAATAAATGCACAAACCACTTTTTTGCTTGTATCTTTGGTAAATCCTTCACAAACTGCTATATGTGTGTGTACATAGAAAGAACTGCATCTTACATAATGATGTTTGATACACATGTAAAACTGAGAGAGATGAAACCCGGTATGTTATCACATGAACTGAAAGAAGCTCTTGGTATGCCTGAGGGAGCTCCTCCTCCGTGGCTTATATATATATATGCAAGTAATATTATAGTGCACTGATTTGTTCTTGTATATTTTTTCATGGTTGTTAGCCCTTTGACTACATTATTTGGTTCTTTCAGCGATATGGTCCACCACCATCTTATCCTCATTTGAAGATACATGGATTGAATGCTCCCATCTCTTGCACTTATTTTTTTAGATAGTATTTGATTACTTTTTTATTTTTTCCCTACCATTGTCTCCTCAGTTATGTGGTTGGCACTAGAGCACAAGACAAATTAGGTGCTAAAAGCGTAAACATTTTCCATTTTTGTTTGAGGGGATGGGGGGTGGTTAGTCACATAACAATGGAAGAACAGTGTTTTTCATTCTTTTTGCCTTCTGAACTTTTAGGTTGATTTGCTCAAGGGTTAGGAGTCGAACAAAGTGGATGTCACCTTACTGCCGGAAGAGCTGAAATCGTTGGATAATGTCTCTTGTCTACAAAGTATTTTTTCTAATTTATTTTTTGGAGTCTTAATTTTTTTGGCTATGTTAACTTTTTTATGCCAAAGTGGCAAGGTATGATTTATTACTTATGCTGGAACTATACAAATATGAATAAGCAAGGGAAGAAGAGAGGGCATGTAGTCAGCGTGAAGATTTCAGTGACATGGTTGCAGAGGTATGTAACTTTCAGCCTTCAAAATCATTCTTGTAGTGTTTCTCATTAGAATTTGATAATTTTTGCTTTTCTTCTTTATGATTATTCTTTCTCCATTTCTTTGGTACATACAAAACAATCTGATGGTCTTCTCTTACTCAGAACTATCGCTTCCTCTGAACAATTCAATCCGCTAATAGAGTGTCATTTTTGGGGCCTCCTGCTACCTCAGATTCCATACAATTCTCAATAATACTATCTGGACATTCTACTTGTGACAAATTATCACTAGTTATAGGCCATTTTTTCAGCTTCATCAAATTAAACCTAATTCCACTCCTACCACAGTTTAGCTGTTTAGGTACCTATTGCTTTGATCAGAGAAGGAACTAACACAATCTCTACTACTACTATTCACAACAGGTTGGGGGCTAGCTGGCTTAGCAGAATCCATTGGTGAGCATGTGTTCTTCAATTCATTTCTTAAACATGAATTCACCTACCTCAGGTATGCAAGCTCCTCAACCTCATTTAATCTTTTCTATCCTTGGTTGTCAATCAGAATTGAATTAAATGATAGATGATAAATGATGAATTATTGATTAAATTCATCCAAAATGCTAAAAAATGAATTGTCCACTATGAAGCACAAATACTTCATTTTCACTTTTGTGTTTGTCGTCTCCATGTATGCTTCTCATCTTTGTGCAACATAAATCATCCAAAATAGAGGATGGTCACCTCTGAAGATTTGGCAAGACAAGACAACTGAGATTTCAGAGAAGAGAGCCTGCAAGTGAGACTTCTCTTCTGCATCTGCAGCTCCTTATTGACCCTCCTCAACTCAACAACCTCAAGCTCAAGATCCTGCATTGAACTATCTTTTTTTCCTTTAACCAACAATTCACCACTCTCAGAAGAGACATAGGTCAATGCAGCAAGTTGCTCAAAGAGGCCATGTTTCTCTTGTTCCAATAATGCTATCTTCTGATCTTCACAAGCTCATCAACCTTAGCATGATATTCATTTGAGCAATTAAGTTGCTGTACCGGTTATCCAGTGTAGCATGTTGTTTCTTTTCAACATAGACTTGTGGTTTTTGTGTTTTTTAAATTTGTATTATGCGTTATTACTTTTCAAGAGAAATTTTTGTATAAATATTTTAAATTTAATGAAATATTTTTATTTTATAGTAACTAATTTTAGTATATTTATATTATGTACAATAATAATAATTGATGGTAAAAATAATTTGAAATTTTAGAAAAAGGGTAGGTTATTATTTCTAAAAGAGTGAGTATAATTAAAAAAGTCTTAGATTTTAGCGGCAATAGTAATGGCAACTAAAAGTGAATAACATTACAATTTTAGAATTATTTTTAGTGGCCATATAAATTGTCGGTAAAATGGGTTTCGGCGATAATAGTAATGGCTATTAAAAGTGAATAGCATTGCAATATTAGAATTACTTTTGGTGGCCATATAAATTACTAAGAAAATGACTGTTAAAAGTTATATACTTTTTGCGGTCATTAAAAAGGTCTTTACCAGTATATGTTATAATTGCCGCTAAAACCTTTTAGCGACAAAGCATAAGATGGCTAATATCTAATTGTCGGTAAATGTATTAACGACTATTTTTATTGCTGCTAAAAGCAAAATAAATGGTCGCTAAAAGTGATTTTTCTTGTAGTGATGACACATCACGGCCATATTACACTACAAGAAAATTACCCATTCAGCCACATTTTTTTAAGCTACATTTAAAAAGTGTAGCCTATTCATAAATTAGGCTATGCTTTTCTCCGTGTTACCTTTTTATAGAAAAATAGAAAACACAGTTATGGCATCATTTGAAAAATGTCTCCTTAGATATTAAAAAGATCACTTATAAAGCGTAGTCTTATCTTAATATTTATGAATACACTTTTCTCACCAAAGAGAGCATTTTTTCAAGAATGGTCTAATTGTTAGGTTTTGGTACGCTTTCTAAGTGTTTCCTAATATAAGCGCGCTATAACACTTAAGGAATCATTCCTTTTTCACACCCGTACCCTTCTCCTTTTGCAGAAAGCTAAGAGACCTCGTCCATACCTTCCTCTTCTCCTTGCACCATATCCTCACACGGCTCTGCTACGCCACACCACCACCGCAGCTCTATTTTGCTGCACTACTTTCGTAACTCTGCTACTTCGCACCGTCGTCGTAGCTCTACTACTTCGCAGTAACGACGCCGCACCACCGCTTCGCCGTGCTCTTCTGCTTCTTTGCTCGCTATTGCTTTATTATGCTTCGCTTCTCCTTTACTACTCGTGCCACCTCTGCTCCATCCATCCCTGCTTGATTCGCTTTTCGTCATCACAATAGGTAGGCTTTTAATTTTTTTCATGATTTAGGCAATTAGGGTTCCTAATCCCCACTCCCTAATCACAATTCATATTTAATTAGAATTTGTGTTAAAAGCTTTCTCGTGCAGAATCACATTTGAGCATTACTTGTTATTATCAGTGTTATGCTATTAGTTGTGGATTTTTAGGGTTTTTTATTTCTAATTTTGTTGTTTCTAGGTTTTTTAATTTGGGGTTTTGTTTGTTTCTTAATTCAACATTCATGTGATTTTTCATTTGAGGTAATAAGAGTTTGGTTTAATGTGTGTGTTTTGACAAAATTTATTGGTAAACATAATTCTTCTGATCCATTACTTGCTGTCAAGGTAATTGTAAGCATTTTTCTTGCGGTAAATGATTGTTACTTATTTTACTTTTTTTCTCATTGTTGTTGTCTACCTTCCATTAATTTATATGTTTATTTTGTCATGAATTTTTTAAAAATTTTTGGTGTAAATTTTCAGTGAAATCTAAAAGTACCAAAAGAACACTGAGTTGTTGATCTACAAGCTTTCCTTCCAGCGTCTTATCTGTGAAATTGTTAAGGATTTTATGGTATATGATTGTTATATTGAAATATTCTTTCTGTATTTTTAATTCTTTTATTGCCCACAATTTCTTGTAGTGTTAGTAAAAATTTGGAGTAAAATCGAATTTCGTTCGAGTATCCAAAAATAATATTCTAAAACTTTTGTATATTTTCCCTTACTTATGTGAATAAGGGATCAATTTCTAGTTATAATAATTCTGTAAAGCTTCTGCCGTCTTATATATTGTATCATGCACTTACATAAACAATATATAAGAGAGAATATAATTATTATAGAGAGCAAGATTATAGTTTGAGCACTAATATTTATATACTAGGCAATCTTGCAGAGGTATTATTCTGTCTAAATACCACCTTGGTAATATGTAAATTTCACATGAAAATATTTTGGTTTCCCAGTATTTTTAAACTCGACAAATAAATTAAAAATTAATTTATTATAGATCAAATGTCTATATAAAAATTTGTCGTTAGTTAATTTATTAATTATTACATATATAAAATATGATTTAAATCTCTTACATTTAGTTAAATAAAAAAGTGAACTACTCAATCAATTCAAGTTAATTTTTATATTAAAAATATTAATGAAAGAATATATTATATCATTACTATTTAATATTCATAATCTTTTTCTAAATAAATTTGTGTCTTTCATGCCTTTTTTTTTTTAATTATGAATCAATCTCAAAGCGCAATCTTAGAGTAATATATCATTTATAAGATGGGAATATCATTGAGGCAAACAAACGGAACTTTCCTAAATGTTATACTCTTATACAATATAAGTTTAGGAATTTCATGTTGAAATATTAATGCAAGTAATATCACTTTTTATAGCAAATTGCTATGTTCTATTGATCCATTACGTTTAATTAATCAAATCACCACAAAAACTCCATCAAGTTTAATTGGCCATGCTAGTGTGTAAAAATAAATAAATAAAAACAGATATGTAAAGCAAAAAGAGGGATAATTTATTGACTAAAGAGATTCGTTGCCACGTTTCTCTTTTTTGTATATGAATGAGAACATGGCATCGTATGAGCATCTAGCTAGCTAGCCCACCCTAATTTCAGTGTCCTTTCTTTCAACACCAAAAATATATCCGTACTTCTGCAAATTACACATGCATAAATATTCTCCAATTAATCAACAATAATAAGGGATTATTGTTGTTAATTTTAATATTATCTATCATCTATATATAATCTATTCTATCACATATAATGTGAATTCTCCTTGCTTGGTGTTATATATCTTTTTTGTTAAGATACTATATTTTCATATATAAAAATTTATTATGAAATAACCTTTTTTTTTTTTAAATTTACTTGTAACTGAATTTAGAACGACTGGTTAATAATAAGAAGCCAAAAATTTTATAACTTTAATCAGCTTTACATTTATTATCAAATAATAATAATAATAATAATAATAATAATAATAATAATAATAATAATAATAATAATAATAATACCGTTATATGACTAAAATAATCACGTGCAACGTGTGAGACTGTAGAAAAAAGCAAGAATATTACTTATTTAATGTAATCCTGGAAGAATAAAGGTATATGAGTCCAGCAAAACAACGTGACTAGAATGGAAATTATTAAATAAATTTAAGAAAGTCACGTTAAATTGATTGATTCAAACTTTAAAGAAATAGGGTTTGTTATTGTAGCGAGTCATAGTTCAGACAAGGTTAAGAACAAGGGAGAAAAAATTGAGATAGGTAAGCATAAGTCATAAAAGTGGGTTGGAAATACTTGAAAAGAACAAATCTTACAGAAACTTATATTTAAGTATCCTCTTTTTGTACTATTGAAAATTTTTAAATATAGTCTTGTTTTTTTGAAAAAAATATTCTTTTAAACTCTGTTAAGTTTATTTTTAATTTTGAGACAAAGGGTGTTCTTTTGACAAACGATAAAATTTAAGCAGATCCAATATTGATAGTGCATGCTTCTATGTCAAATGAACCGTGAACGTTTATCGATCAAAATATTTAAATATCGTATATCAAAAACAAAAATGCAATTTATGTGAAAAAAAAATTAAGTATCAAATTAGTTCTTATATATTTATTTATATATAATTTAATTTAATTTTAATGTATATTTTTATTGATGGTTAATTTTAATATATTATTACTAGCATGATCGTATATTTATGCATATATATTTATATATTGTTTAACTCATTTTAATACGTATTTTATATTTTAATATGACTAGTAGTTAATTTTGATAGTTAATTTTAGTATACATATAGTATGATCGAATTCTAATAAACCAGAAATTTGCCTAATTAAATCCATCATTTTAGCTCGTCATGTCAGATCGAAATAGTGAAGGACCAAAAGAGATATTGAATTGGATACATCAAATATAATTGTTCCGTAATGGTTTCGAATTTGTTAATCTTTAAACCCACCCAGAAGATGTATTATATAGAGAGCATTTTGCAATGCATATGTAACTCTACCTTTTTGCAAAGTGTGCTGTCGTGTTTCCTTTGCAACAAAGCAATATATGCCCAGGCCACTATCATGGTTGATCTCGTGGTCAAATACATATCAAATTGTTATTGGATTGAAAATTTATTGCCTCGGCTTAGAGAGAGCGTGAGGTGGGAAAACATGGGGAGGGAGAGGGACTAGGTGGTGCATCAAGACTAGAGAATAGAGATAGAAATTTTCTCCATTTTAACAGTAAAATATATTTTTTATTTTTAAAATTTATTAAAAATTTAAAAAATATTCTTAAATTTTATTTTATTTTAATTTTGTTTTAAAAATTTTTGATTTGTATCAAATATATTTCTAACGGCTAATTTTTTAAAAAATTTAAGACCAATTCAGCAATAATTTTACAATAACAATTTTCAACTCAATAAGTAAATCAGACATAGATGTCATGCATTATAACTGGATTGATCCTAAACTTTCTGAAAATTTAATTGTCAGAAGTATATTTGATACAAATAAAAATTTTTTGAGATAAAATTGAATAAAATAAAACTTAAGAATATTTTTAAAATTTTTGATAAACGTCGAGGTCAAAAAAATATTTTACCCTTATTTTAATTTTGTGGATAATTTATCAGATAATATTTTTAAAAGGGAGCTTTTTCATCTTTTCAAATGGACATGAAGATAAATGACATTTACCTCTCAAAAAAATAAAAATACAACATATACTTGTTTGCGTTCATTAGATACACAACAAAAGATGAAGCATTACAAATAATAGTCGAGATGAACCTTATGATCCTAAAGGAAAAGAGATTATTTATTGGAGATAGAGGCTAGATATAGAAGGGATGTATAGATTAAGAAATGACTTAAATTAGATATATATCCCACCAACTTTAAGATTTAGATACTCTCTTAATATAAGAACTTTAGATATTATTTTTTTAAGTTATTTTCAAGAATAAATGTCGCTATTAGATCAAGTTACAATGAAAAACTATAGAGCTCAAGAGCTCACAGTGATTACTAGGATTATGATAAATAATTCACACACTTTACAATTTAGTTATAAACTCTATCCTGGCATACTAAAATTATGTAAAGATGTTATAAATTAACACAAACTAGTCTTAGATTTACAAAATGTATTTTGGTTCTAAGATATGAAAATAAAAACTGCCTATATTACAACTTAAAAAAAAATTAGAAGTTTTTTTGAAAATAGAAAAATAAAAAAAAAATACAGAACATAAATAATTGTAGTTCTTGTTTGTTCTGATAGTAATTTTTTATTTTCTAGATTTGGATCTTCTATTTATATGCAAAGAAAGAAAGTATGCTTTTTGGAGTTGAAAGAGGAAGCTTCTTCAAATGGTTTGACTTGTTGAGTATGCTTAAATTTAAATGTTGGAACAAAAATGTATTGTTTCATTAATAACTTTCTGAAGTATGTAGTTACACGCCTTCATCGGTTTCACAGTGAGGGGGTAGAGCTAGGTTAAATTTTAGGGAGAGACCAAAAATTAATTTTACAATAAAAGAGAATAAACTAAAATTTTTAAGGGGGTTAAACTAAAATTTATACACAATTTATAAAAAAAATTTAAAGTTTGGCATTACAAAAAAAAATGCTGAATACCGTTGGATTTAAATGCGGAATAACAAAATTAATCCATCAGTAATATATTTACATGCAGATTTTCTATTGAATCTAATCTGATAGTATAATCCTCGTCGGTAATCAATTACCATCAAATTTTTCAATCTGCTGATAGTTACCGTCAGATTTTGTGACGGATTCTTTGCCTAAAAACTATTTAATTACTGATGAAAAATTTTTGCCAGCAATTTTGGAGCTCCACTATTTTATTTCCCTCTTAATTACTGTTGTATTTTTTTCTCGTTAAATCTGACGGTAAATTTAAAGTTAAAAAAAAAATTTAAACACAATTAGTGGTCAAATTATTTGTTTTCATTTTTACTTAATTTTTTTTGTAGAATTAGTTGTCAAATTCTAATAATAGGAACCAAATATGGTAAATTAAATATCAAGTATACAAATAAAATGAAAAGCTAAATAAAAAATACTATGAAACAGTCTAGAACAAAACACTAATCACTAAAGATCCTGATAGTCATCGTCGTCATCATCTCCCTGGTCCTGCTGAGGCGGCAGACTAGGTGGTGATGTTGGTGTGCCTCTAGCAGTGCCGCTGCCACCAACAGTGCCACTGACACTAGCGCGCATCTGATCTTGGTACACTGCCATCTGTTGCTTCGTTCGCTAAAGCCGCTGCAGCTCCAGCCTCCACTTTAGCCTGAGAGAATTTGTGTCTGACACGTGTGTGAGGATCTTCTAATACCTTTCCTCAGACTGTTGCAGCTGTTGAGCCTGTTGTTGAAGGCTCCGGGTGAGCTCTAGCACCTACTTCCTCAAATCAACGCTGTCCTCGGGATCGACGGGCTGGCTGGTGGCAGAGGCGGATGAATGTCTCAATGTGGAGGTTCAAAAGTTGTCAGTGAAGAAGGATCTCAGCCTGTAGACGTGATTCTTGTACGGCTTAGATATAGTCTCACGCCAAACCGTGTCAGGATTGACTTTTGATGCAGTGGAGTTGTTGTTGTTGTCTCTAGTATGCTGAGATTGCTGGGTTGCAGCCTCCAATTGCTGTGTGTAGGACTTATGTGTAGCACATGTTATTATTAGAACTGCAGTTAATTAAAAACTTTATATCACATGATATTTACTTACATAATGATCCACAGACCACTGATCAGGAAATCTCTCCTTGTTATCCTTCAAGGTGTGAGTATATTTGTAGGTCTTTTTCATCATCGTATCACGATCCAATAACTTAGACTACACATGTTGAAATAATATGTTAAGTCAAGTAATAATGACATTATATTTCAAAGACAAAACAAACTTAATAATAAAATAAAACAAGTTACATACCATCCTGGCCTTTGTCTTCATAAAAGTCGCTGACCTACTGGTATACTTCGACAACCTGGCTAATGCCCTGTTAGCGATAAAGGCATATGGATGTTTAAGTCATATACCATCCAGGCCTTTGTCTTCACTTAAACAATTCACAAACAAACCAATATAGAATTATATGACTTATGCAGCAACATCCATCAACAATCAAGAATTCTCAAACACTTTCAGCAATTCAAACCTACTAACTTAAATTGAACCTATCTTAACAACCTAAATCCACTAAAACAAGAAATTTAGTGTAACTAAACTAAAATAACGAACTAAAATGAAAAACTTAAGATTAGCAACCACTTATATTGAATAAGAATATAAAAGACTTAAAATAGTACTCACGTCGTCAAACCATTTGGCCAAATCGTTATTCGTATGATGGGAGGTGTTGGAGGGGCATCTGGTTGGAATCTATGAAAAGATTTTGACACTACAGTGTTTGTTGCTGGAGGAGGTGTCATCGTTGAAATAGTGGGTTGCTAAGCTGATGGAGGTGGTGGAGGAGTTCACTCTGGTGAAGCAGCCGAAAGACTTCCTAATGACAGGAGTGGCACAACAGAAGGAGCCACGTATTTGGAGTTAGGGACCATGATGAACGGCTGATCCTATGCACCCATTGCTTGTGACGTCCCAGGGGTAGTCAGGGTAGAGGGCGATTGATGAGCGGATAATTTATACGCTTTTTGGCATTGTTTTTAGTATGTTTTTAGTATGATTTAATTAGTTTTCATTATATTTTTATTAGTTTTTAATTAAAATTTATATTTCTGGACTTTACTATGAGTTTGTATGTTTTTCTATGATTTCAGGTATTTTCTGGCTGAAATTGAGGGACTTGAGCAAAAATCAGATTCAGAGGTTGAAGAAGGACTGCAGATACTGTTGGATTCTAACCTCCCTGCACTCAAAGTGGATTTTCTGGAGCTACAGAACTTCAAATGGCGCGCTTCTAATTGCGTTGGAAAGTAGACATTCAGGGCTTTCCAGAAATATATAATAGTCCATACTTTGCCCGAGTTTAGACTACGTAAACTGGCGTTCAACGCCAGTTCCATGCTGCATTCTGGAGTCAAACGCCAGAAACAGGTTGCAAAGTGGAGTTCAACGCCAGAAACACGTTACAAACTGGCGTTCAACTCCAAGAATGACCTCTCCACGTGTAAACTTCAAGCTCAGCCCAAGCACACACCAAGTGGGCTCCGGAAGTGGATTTCTGCATTATTTACTTATTTCTGTAAACCCTAATAACTAGTTTAGTATAAATAGGACTTTTTACTATCTTCAGAGCATCTTGGGACGTGTAGTTCTTAGATCATGGGGGCTGGCCATTCGGCCATGCCTGAACCTTTCACTTATGTATTTTTCAACGGTAGAGTTTCTACACACCATAGATTAAGGTGTGGAGCTCTGCTGTTCCTCAAAGATTAATGCAAAGTACTACTGTTTTTCTATTCAATTCAACTTATTCCGCTTCTAAGATATTCATTCGTACTTCAATATGATGGATGTGATGATCGTGACAGTCATCATCATTCGTAACTTATGAACGCGTGCCTGACAACCACTTCCGTTCTACCTTAGATTGAATGGATGGCCATTCCTGAGATCCGAAAAGTCTAAACCTTGTCTGTGGTATTCCGAGTAGGATCTGGGAAGGGATGGCTGTGATGAGCTTCAAACTCGCGAGTGCTGGGTGTAGTGACAGACGCAAAAGGATCAATGGATTCTATTTCAGTATGATCGAGAACCGATAGATGATTAACCGTGCCGTGACAGAGCATTTGGACCTTTTTCACTGAGAGGATGGGATGTAGCCATTGACAACGGTGATGCCCTCCATAAAGCTTGCCATGGAAAGGAGTAGGATTGATTGGATGAAGACAGCAGGAAAGCAGAGATCAGAGGAACGAAAGCATCTCTATACGCTTATCTGAAATTCTCACCAATGAATTACATAAGTACCACTATCTTATTTTATATTTTATTTATTTTCATCCACTATAATTTCTTAATACAATTTAATCCGCCTGACTGAGATTTACAAGGTGACCATAGCTTGCTTCAAGCTGACAATCTCCGTGGGATCGACCCTTACTCACGTAAGGTTTATTACTTGGACGACCCAGTGCACTTGCTGGTTAGTTGTACGAAGTTGTGAAACAGATATAAGATCATGAACGTGCGTATTGAGTTTTTAGCGCCGTTACCAAGGAATGGAATGATCACGATTTCGCACACCAAGTTTTTGGCGCCGTTGCCGGGGATTGTTCGAGTTTGGACAACTGACGGTTCATCTTGTTTCTCAGATTAGGTAACTTTATTTTAATTTTAACCTTTTTGTTTTTATTTCGTAATTCTCAAAAAATACAAAAAAAATTTTTGTTTTCAAAAATCTTTCAAAAAAAAAAATTTTCCTTTAGTTTTCGAAAATTATTTTAAAATTTTTAAGAATGAATTCTAAAGTTTCAAATTGGTATGCTGAAGTTTGGCTGGCCATCAAGCTTTAGACTAACCTGGTATGATTCCTGGATTCTTGATTGAGGACTTTGAATTCATTGCTTCCTTTTCCCTATATGTTTTTGAAAAATAAAAATATACAAAAATAAAAAAAAATTAATAAAATCATAAAAATCAAAAATATTTTATGTTGTTTGTTTGAGTCTTGAGTCAATTTTTAAGTTTGGTGTCAATTACATATTTTTATTTTTAAAATTTTTTTTTTTCGAAAATTGATGCATTCATAGTGTTCTTCATGATCTTCAAGTTGTTCTTGGTAAGTCTTCTTGTTTGATCTTCATATTTTCTTGTTTTGTGTCTTTTCTTGTTTTTCATATGCATTCTTGAATTATTAATGTCTAAAGAATAAAAATTTTTAAGTTTGGTGTCTTGCATATTTTTCTTTTCTTAAAAATTTTCAAAAATAAGTCTTGATGTTCATCTTGATCTTCAAAGTGTTCTTGGTGTTCATCTTGATATTCATAGTATTCTTGCATGCATTTTTTGTTTTGATCCAAAAAGAAAAGAGAAAAACACAAAAATGACGTTTTATGTTTTTCTCTTTCATCATTAAAAATTCAAAAAAAAAAATATCTTTCCCTTTTTCACTCATAAATTTCAAAAATTTGAGTTGACTTTTTCAAAACTTTTTAAAATTTAGTTGTTTCTTATGAGTCAAATCAAATTTTCATTTAAAAAAAAAACTCTATCTTTTTCAAATATTCTTCAAAAATGAAATCTTTTGCATTTTTCCTTTCATAATTTTCGAAAATTCCAAAATGATTTTCAAAAATCTTTTTCTTATTTCTATTTCATATTTTCGAAAGTAATACTAACAATTAATGTGATTGATTCAAAATTGTTAAGTTTGTTACTTGTCTAGTAAGAAAGGTTCAATCTTTAAATTTTAAAATCATATCTTTTTAGTTTCTTGTTAGTCAAGTAATCAACTTTAATTTTCAAAATCATATCTTTTTAATTTTTCAATCATATCTTTTTTATTGCTAATTTCAAATTCATTTTCAAAATCAAATCTTTTTAAATTTCTTTTTCAAATCTTTTTCAAATTAAATTTCAATCACATCTTTTTCAAAATCTTTTCTAACCTCTTATCTTTTCAAAAACAAATTTCAAAACTTTTTCAATCAATCTTATCTTTTTGTTTCAATCATATCTTTTTCAAAATCACCTAACTAATCCTCTCTCTCTTATTTTCGAAAATTCCCTCTCTCCTTTTTCAAAATTCCTTTTTAATTAACTAATTGTTTAATTTTAAATTTAATTTCAGACTTTAATTTTTGAAATTTAACTTTAAGTTTTAATTTTTATTTTAATTAATTTTCAAAATTTCCTCTCTCTCCTCTCCTTCTATTTATTTATTCATCTACTAACACTTCTCTTCATCTCATATCTCTGCTCCTATCCTCACCCTTGTGTTTAGATTATCCATTCTTCTTCACCCTTATTCCCTTTCTTCTTCTACTAACAATAAGGAATCTCTATACTGTGACATAGAGGATTCCATATTTTCTTTGTTATTCCCTTCTTTGTCATATGAGCAGGAGCAAGGACAAGAACATTCTTGTTGAAGCAGATCCTGAACCTGAAAGGACTCTGAAAAGGAAACTAAGAGAAGCTAAAATACAACAATCCAGAGACAACCTTACAGGAATTTTTGAACAGGAAGAGGAGATGACAGCCGAAAATAATAATAATGCAAGGAGGATGCTTGGTGACTTCACTGCACCTAATTCCAATTTACATGGAAGAAGCATCTCCATCCCTGCCATTGGAGCAAACAACTTTGAGCTGAAACCTCAATTAGTTTCTCTGATGCAGCAGAACTACAAGTTTCATGGACTTCCATCTGAAGATCCTTTTTAGTTCTTAACTGAATTCTTGTAGATCTGTGATACTGTTAAGACCAATGTGGTTGATCCTGAGGTCTACAGGCTTATGCTTTTCCCGTTTGCTGTAAGAGACAGAGCTAGAGTATGGTTAGACTCTCAACCCAAAGATAGCCTGAACTCTTGGGATAAGCTGGTCACGGCTTTCTTAGCCAAGTTCTTCCCTCCTCAAAAGCTTAGTAAGCTTAGAGTGGATGTTCAAACCTTCAGACAGAAAGAAGGAGAATCCCTCTATGAAGCTTGGGAGAGGTACAAGCAACTGACCAAAAAGTGTCCTTTTGACATGCTTTCAGAATGGACCATCCTAGATATATTCTATGATGGTCTGTCTGAATTAGCTAAGATGTCATTGGATACTTCTGCAGGTGGATCCATTCACCTAAAGAAAACGCCTGCAGAAGCTCAAGAACTCATTGACATGGTTGCTAATAACCAGCTCATGTACACTTCTGAGAGGAATCCTGTGAGTAATGGGACGCCTCAGAAGAAGGGAGTTCTTGAAATTGATACTCTGAATGCCATATTGGCTCAAAATAAAATATTGACTCAGCAAGTCAATATGATTTCTCAGAGTTTGAATGGAATGCAAGCTGCATCCAACAGTACTCAAGAGGCATCTTCTGAGGAAGAAGCTTATGATCCTGAGAACCCTGCAATAGCAGAGGTGAATTACATGGGTGAACCCTATGGAAACACCTATAATCCCTCATGGAGAAATCACCCAAATCTCTCATGGAAGGATCAACAAAAGCCTCAACAAGGCTTTAATAATGGTGGAAGAAACAGGTTTAACAATAGTAAACCTTTTCCATCATCCACTCAGCAACAGACAGAGAATTCTGAGCAAAATCCATCTAGCTTAGCAAATTTAGTCTCTGATCTATCTAAGGCCACTGTGAGTTTCATGAATGAAACAAGGTCTTCCATTAGAAATTTAGAAGCACAAGTGGGCCAGCTGAGTAAAGGAATCATTGAAACTCCTCCTAGTACTCTCCCAAGCAATACAGAAGAGAATCCAAAGAGAGAGTGCAAGGCCATTGATATAACACTCATGGCCGAACCTACAAGGGAGGAAGAGGACGTGAATCCCAGTGAGGAAGACCTCCTGGGACGTCCAGTGATCAATAAGGAGTTTCCCTCTGAGGAACCAAAGGAATCTGAGGCTCAACTAGAGATCATAGAGATTCCATTGAACCTTCTTATGCCATTCATGAGCTCTGATGAGTATTCTTCTTCTGAAGAGAATGAAGATGTTACTGAAGAGCAAGTTGCCAAGTACCTTGGTGCTATCATAAAGCTGAATGCCAAATTATTTGGTAATGAGACTTGGGAAGATGAACCTCCCTTGCTCACCAATGAACTGAGTGATCTGGATCAACTGAGATTGTCTCAGAAGAAACAGGATCCTGGAAAGTTCTTAATACCTTGTACCATAGGCACCATGACCTTTGAGAAGGCTCTATGTGACCTTGGGTCAGGGATAAACCTCATGCCACTCTCTGTAATGGAGAAATTGGGAATCTTTGAGGTGCAAGCTGCCAGAATCTCATTAGAGATGGCAGACAACTCAAGAAAACAGGCTTATGGATAAGGAGAGGACATGTTAGTAAAGGTTGAAGGCCTTTACATCCCTGCTGATTTCATAATCCTAGACACTGGGAAGGATGAGGATGAATCCATCATCCTTGGAAGACCCTTCCTAGCCACAGCAAAAGCTGTGATTGATGTGGACAGAGGAGAGTTAGTTCTTCAACTGAATGAGGACAACCTTGTGTTTAAAACTCAAGGATCTCCTTCTGTAACCATGGAGAGGAAGCATGAAAAGCTTCTCTCACTCCAGAGTCAACCAAAGCCCCCACATTCAAACTCTAAGTTTGGTGTTGGGAGGCCTCAGCCAAACTCTAAGTTTGATGTTGAACTCCCATATCCAAACTCTAAGTTTGGTGTTGGGAGTCTATAAAATTGACCTGATCACCTGTGTGGCTCCATGAGAGCCCACTGTCAAGCTATTGACATTAAAAAAGCGCTTGTTGGGAGGCAATCCAATGTTATTTAATCATTTTTATTTTATTTTCTCTTTGTTATTTCATGTTTTATTAGGTTGATGATCATGTGGAGTCACAAAAACTACTGAAAATTCAAAAACAGAATGAAAAACAGCATTGAAAACAGAACACCCTGGAGGAAGGACTTACTGGCATTTAAACGCCAGTAAGGAGCATCTGGCTGGCGTTCAACGCCATAACAGAGCATGGATCTAGCGTTGAACGCCCAGAACAAGCAACATCCTGGTGTTTAAACGCCAGGAATACACCCTGAGAAGAGCTAGCGCTGAACGCCAGAAACAAGCATGAAGCTGGCCAACGCCAGAAACATGCTGCACATGGGCGTTGAACGCCCAGAATAAGCATCACTTCGGCGTTTAAACGCCAGAAATGCATGCAAAGGCATTTTGCATGCCTAATTGGTGCAGGGATGTAAATCTTTGACACCTCAGGATCTGTGGACCCACAGGATCACCTCAGGATCTGTGGACCCCACAGGATCTCCATATACCTCCACTCACTTTCCCTCCTCATAATCCTATATCACCCTTTCCCAAGAACCCTTCACCAATCACCTCAATCTCTCATCCCTTCTGTTTTCCATTCACCACTCACATCCATACACCCCACCTACCTTCAAAATTCAAAATATCTTTCCCACCCAATCCCACCCATATAGCCGAATACACACATCCCTCCATCTCCTCCATATATTCTTCTTCTTCTTCTATTCTTTCTTCTTTTACTCGAGGGCGAGCAACATTCTAAGTTTGGTGTGGTAAAAGCATAGCTTTTTTGTTTTTCCATAACCATTGATGGCACCTAAGGCCAGAGAAACCTCTAGAAAGAGGAAAGGGAAAACAAAAGCTTCCACCTTCGAGTCATAGGAGATGGAGAGATTCATCTCAAGGGTCTATAGCTCAGTGATAGAATATTTGACTGTAAATCAAGAGATCCCTGAGATACCTCAGGGGATACATTTTCCTCCACACAATTATTGGGAGCAACTAAGAGTGGAACATCAAGAGCACTCCATCATCCTTCATGAAATTAGAGAAGATCAAAAAGCTATGAGGGAGGAGCAAGAAAGACAAGAAAGAGACATAGAGGAGCTCAAAAGCACCATTGGTTCTTCAAGAAGAGGAAGACGCCACCCTCACTAAGGTGGACTCATTCCTTAATCTCTTTGTTTATTTATTTTCCTGTTTTTCGATTTTTATGCTTTATGCTTGTTTATGTTTTTGTCTTCATGATCATTAGTGTCTAAGTGTCTATGCCTTAAAGTTATGAATGTCCCATGAATCCATCACCTCTCTTAAATGACAAAACAAACTTAATAACAAAATAAAACAAGTTACATACCATCCTGGCCTTTGTCTTCATAAAAGTCGCTGACCTACTGGTATACTTCGACGACCTGGCTAATGCCCTGTTAGCGATAAAGGCATATGGATGTTTAAGTAATATACCATCCAGGCCTTTGTCTTCACTTAAACAATTCACAAACAAACCAATATAGAATTATATGACTTATGCAGCAACATCCATCAACAATCAAGAATTCTCAAACACTTTCAGCAATTCAAACCTACTAACCTAAATTGAACCTATCTTAACAACCTAAATCCACTAAAATAAGAAAATTTAGTGTAACTAAACTAAAATAATGAACTAAAATGAAAAACTTAAGATTAGCAACCACCTATATTGAATAAGAATATAAAAGACTTAAAATAGTACTCACGTCGTCAAACCATCCGGCCAAATCGTTATTCGTATGATGGGAGGTGTTGGAGGGGCATCTGGTTGGGATCTATGAAAAGATTCTGACACTACAGTGTCTGTCGCTGGAGGAGGTATCATCGTTGAAATAGTGGGCTGCTAAGCTGATGGAGGTGGTGGAGGAGTTCACTCTGGTGAAGCAGCCGAAAGACTTCCTGGTGACGGGAGTGGCACAACAGAAGGAGCTACGTATTTGGAGTTAGGGACCATGATGAACGGTTGATCCTGTGCACCCATTGCTTGTGACGTCCCAGGGGTAGTCAGGGTAGAGGGCGATTGATGAGCGGATAATTTATACGCTTTTTGGCATTGTTTTTAGTATGTTTTTAGTATGATTTAATTAGTTTTCATTATATTTTTATTAGTTTTTAATTAAAATTCACATTTCTGGACTTTACTATGAGTTTGTGTGTTTTTCTGTGATTTCAGGTATTTTCTAGCTGAAATTGAGGGACTTGAGCAAAAATCATATTCAGAGGTTGAAGAAGGACTGCAGATGCTGTTGGATTCTGACCTCCCTGCACTCAAAGTGGATTTTCTGGAGCTACAGAACTTCAAATGGTGTGCTTCTAATTGCGTTGGAAAGTAGACATCCAGGGCTTTCCAGAAATATATAATAGTTCATACTTTGCTCGAGTTTAGACGACGTAAACTGGCGTTCAACGCCAGTTCCATGCTGCATTCTGGAGTCAAACGCCAGAAACAGGTTGCAAAGTGGAGTTCAACGCCAGAAACACGTTACAAACTGGTGTTCAACTCCAAGAATGACCTCTCCATGTGTAAACTTCAAGCTCAACCCAAGCACACACCAAGTGGGCCCCGGAAGTGGATTTCTGCATCATTTACTTATTTCTGTAAAGCCTAGTAACTAGTTTAGTATAAATAGGACTTTTACTATCTTCGGAGCATCTTGGGACGTGTAGTTCTTAGATCATGGGGGCTGGCCATTCGGCCATGCCTGAACCTTTCACTTATGTATTTTTCAACGGTAGAGTTTCTACACACCATAGATTAAGGTGTGGAGCTCTGCTGTTCCTCAAAGATTAATGCAAAGTACTACTGTTTTTCTATTCAATTCAACTTATTCCGCTTCTAAGATATTCATTCGTACTTCAATATGATGGATGTGATGATCGTGATAGTCATCATCATTCGCAACTTATGAACGCGTGCCTGACAACCACTTCCGTTCTACCTTAGATTGAATGGATATCTCTTGGATATCTAATACAGGGGACCGAGTCCGAGTTATTAGTGTCTTCGTGGTATAAGTTAGAACCCATGGATGGCCATTCCTGAGATCCGGAAAGTCTAAACCTTGTCTGTGGTATTCCGAGTAGGATCTGGGAAGGTATGGCTGTGACGAGCTTCAAACTCACGAGTGCTGGGCGTAGTGACAGACGCAAAAGGATCAATGGATTCTATTCCAGTATGATCGAGAACCGACAGATGATTAGCCGTGCCGTGACAGAGCATTTGGACCTTTTTCAGTGAGAGGATGGGATGTAGCCATTGACAACGGTGATGCCCTACATAAAGCTTGCCATGGAAAGGAGTAGGATTGATTGGATGAAGACAGCAGGAAAGCAGAGATCAGAGGAACGAAAGCATCTCTATACGCTTATCTGAAATTCTCACCAATGAATTACATAAGTACCACTATCCTATTTTATATTTTATTTATTTTCATCCACTATAATTTCTTAATACAATTTAATCCGCCTGACTGAGATTTACAAGGTGACCATAGCTTGCTTCAAGCTGACAATCTCCGTGGGATCGACCCTTACTCACGTAAGGTTTATTACTTGAACGATCTAGTGCACTTGCTGGTTAGTTGTACGAAGTTGTGAAACAGATATAAGATCATAAATGTGCGTATTGAGTTTTTAGCGCCGTTACCAAGGAATGGAATGATCACAATTTCGCACACCAGCGATGACTGAAAAGTCCAGAGGTACTAGTAGACACCATCCCTCTACCATGACCACGAGACTGATTCATAACACCTCTATCTATCGTCATATCTACAAAGAGCATACTAATTAAATTCAAGTTTGATTCTATTTAGACTTATATCTTTAGTAGTTTAAATCAAATTTGAAGTAATCTATAAACTTCAACAATAAAAAATTCTCAAACACTTTCAACAGTTCAAACATACTAACCTAAATGGAACCTATCTTAACAACCTAAATCCATTAAAATAAAAAAATTGAAACTAAATTAAATAACTAACTAAATTAACCTAATAACTAATACTAACTAAAACAAAATTCAAAAAAATAATTTGATAAAAACCTGGAGTGTTGAACAAAGATAGATGAAACAGAGAATAGGGGAGGGAGTGCCGGGGCACTGTGACGGCGAACGGTGGTCATCGGCTTGTTTGGAGAACTCTGTAAATAGAGAAACAAAGTTGTTCTACTGCTATGTTTAGGGTTGATAGTTGGAAAGCTAGACAGACGGAAGGTGAAGAAGAATGAGAAGGTGACAAGAGAAGGGAGATACGGGACCGTGGGTAAGACCCCGGATTTTCGGAATGTAAATGATAAGTTATTTTATGATTTATTATATTTACTCAAGATTATATTTTTAGAGATTTAGATATAAATCGGGTAATTTTTTATTTATAATTTGAAGTTTTAATAATTAAAAAATAATGATAATTTAACTATTTTGGATTTTGATTAATTATGAAAATAAGTTGAAGTTGTCAATTGAAGCATTCTGTAATGAAGATTTTTGGGAGTTTTGGTTATGGTTTCGAAAACAGGTTGGAAGTTTTGGCTAAAGAAAAATGAGTTTGATTTGATTAATTTTATCAAAAGAGATATGTCTTGAGTACTTTTAAAGATTTTAGAGTAATTAAAGTAAGAATTCCACTAGGGAGTCAATGGAGTATTTGTACAATGTGTACAATGGGCTATTTATTTGGCTCAATATAAGTTAAAAAATGAACATCTAGAATAAAATACTACTAATTTCTCAAACACAATACACCCATACTATCCAGAATAACTATCCGGGTACCAAGGATAATAAACATCTGATATCCTACTGAATCAAACATCCCTATACCCCCATTATACACATTGTATAAATACTCCATTGACTCCCTATACTTCCTCTTAAAGTAATGGATTTGACGATAAATGCTTTTGGGATTTTCAATTAGAATTTTCAATCTTTAATTGGTATGGCTTTAAACCTTGTTGAAAAAGTTTTAAAGCTTGAATGGGTTTGAAATTGGTTTATGATTTAACTCATTTAATTTTGACCATGGTTGGAGACAGTGAGGATACTTTAAATTGAGATTTTGATTTTTGAGAAAGTTTTGTAAGTTTGTTTAAAAAGATGATATTGGTAGTCACTCCCCTAAAGTCTAGAGGCTTTGCCTAGGAGTTTAATTAATAAAAGATTTTTGTTCGTCTTTTGAAAGAGGTTTCAATCTTGAAATGGTTTGAAGTAGTTTGGAAAATATTTGTTAAGTGAAGATTGAGTTTTAAAAGAAGAATTTGTTTTAAGTGAAATTCTTTTGAAGGTTTTGGAAAATGTCACAAAGAAGTGGTATTGGTTTTACAGGAAAAGGATTTGAGTAAAAGGTGTTGAATGGTGTGTTGTAAGGAAAGTGAGAATGTTTTGAACCTAAGAATGAAATTGAAATGTATGGAAGTTGGCTTGTTAGCCTATAAAGTGATTATGAAATTGAATTTTATTATGATTTTGAGCATGATTGATTGTGAATATTATTGAAATGTAATTGGCAAGGACGATGGTTTTATCCTGCTTGCGTGTTTGAGATTGAAATGTGAGTATGGTTGATGTTGTGAGGACGGTGGTTTTGTCCCGCTCACAGATTTGACAAGTTGAGGATAAAAGATTCCCTCCCTTATCATGGTATGAATGTGAAAAAGGTAGAATGATACTCTGCTTCGTATTGTTTTCTCCCACATCTTTCTCTGATTGCAAGCTGGAAAGACACACTCATTCGATGTGGAAAGACACTCTCCTTTGTAATTCCTCCAGGAAAAGGTAGAAAGGCACACTCTTTCGATGTGGAAAGGCACTCTCCTTCGTTTGTGTTCCTCCTGGGGATGCGCAACCTAGAGACAATGTCCTGGTTAGCTACCGGACGTGTCGGATTTTGGTAGTTTAACCGACACGTGAGCTCACGGCCAGTAGGACAGGCATGCATCATACTACATTTTTTTGCTATTGTTTGGGTGTGTTTAAGTGTTTTGGATGCCTATATGATGAATTCTATCTAACTGTTAATTGTGGTACTTGCTATAATTATTTTCGGATTGTGTTTTCCTTGTATTGTTCGTGCCTGTAATTGGTTCTGTCTTGAGACTGAGTATTGGTTAATGAATTGATGCTTTTGATGATAGTGTGGTTGATTTTATTTGGGCTGGAGGCCGTGATTGCTTATATGTTGGGCGGGAGACCGTGGTTTGCTTATTGGTTAGGCCGGAGGCCGTGAATTGATTATCTGTTGGGGCAGAGGCTGTGATTTGGTTTTATGTGAGCCAAAAACTGGGGTTGGTTTTATTTGGGCTGGAGGCCGTGGTTGGTAAGCTGAGTATGTATTGATTATGTTATGGGATATTATTTGAGCTTTGAAATTTTTGAAATCGAATAGTGAATTTGAATTCTGGATAATTATTTTTTATGATCATTGAGAAAGATTCGTAAGACGAATGGAGACCACTATCTTTGAAAATCATTCTTCATTTTATTCCCATCCTCTTATGACAATTCTTAAACCCTATACTGAGAACCTGCAAGGACGATGTTCTCACCCCTACAGACTTCTCTTTTTAGGACGGACGAGGAAGCTTGTGGAGTTTTTACTAAGTTGTCAACTATGTTGTTTCTATTTGTATACATATGTTATAGATTCCCCTTGCCTTTATTATTGCTTTCTCAAAAGAGGGATAACAGTTGTGATTGTAATGATATGTATGTATATAATATTTTATATTTGTAAGTTACTTGTGTAAGAAGTATTTGTATATCTATATATGCATGTTTGTAAGAAGTAAAAAGAACTTTCGATTTTTTTCAAAGAAAATAGCAATACAGTTTACAATTAAAGGTTCCTATTTTAATATTAAATATATAAAATTCATTGTAATATCCTCGCTATCAGAGTGGTGCATTCAGAAGCATAAAATTCTGATAGTAAGGATGTTACATTATAGTATCAGAGTACTCTTTTGTGTAGAGCCTGAGGAATGGACTGACTATGCTTCGATTGCATACTCTGAGCGTCTATCATGTAGTAGATCTTGTTTGAATAACAAGAATTAGAGCTTTATGCACATGACTGCCTATTGATTAATGCCGTTAGTCTACCATTGCATACATCACGATAATAAGTTTGGCCAGCTTAACTCTAATGGTTTATGTATATGAGAGCACTATTAGGTTATCATAGGCAAAATAGAACTAATAGGTAACACATATCGCGGAGTTTGGGGAACGTTAGAGGTTGTTTCTCGAGGTTATTCGGTTACGTATCTTGCACTTTCATGGCTTATCTTGAAGTTCTTGTTTGAGATTGCTTTCTTGGAAAGTAAATTGATTCTTTTCCAACCCTGTTCTTTGTTTATATACATTCTCGTTGATCTTAACTGCATATGTCTGCTTAATTTCCTTTGGGATATCTATTTTTCTTGAGATGTGGTTTAGTTCTTTGCTTCATGTCTTGCATCTTATGTATATCTCTATTTGACTATATCCTTGGTACCTTCTTGAAGTTCTTGTTTCAAATCCTTATTAAAAAAAGCTTTAATTTGATTTGTTCCCTACTTGTTTATGTTCTTAACCATTCGATTGAATTCCCGTGAACCCCGAGCATGATTTTGGTTTGTCTCTTCCTAAGTTTGGTATCTTCTTGAGTAACTCAATATTTGTTTGATGTCACGTGCAACTTTAGACATAGCAACCGATACGATAGTTCTCTATGACATGATAGGTGAGCACGGAAAGTGAAGTTTGTAAGTGTGCGACGTCACAGGAAGTTATGGAGCTTTGATTCACGCAAAAGGGGTTTTATTGAAGTTTGAGAAGTTGAAGCTCTGGACTTGGTACGATATCAGTATGCGGACGTTAAGCACGTCATTTTAACCCCAACCTATTTTGTAACCTTTTGCCACACTATACTACCATTACATGTTTAATCCATGAAATCTTTACATCCGCCTATCTTGTAGCTTCTGCTTCGCACCACACTTTTTCCTTATATTTATGTCATATGACTTATCTGGTATTTGAATATATATATATATATATATATATATATATATATATATATATATATGTATGTATGTATGCCAAAGCTTTTTTCTTTCTTCTAATGTGTTCAAAAGTGAAGATAATGTGAATCTCTTTCGTTTTGTATCAATCTTGGAGTACAAAAATTTTTCTAAGTGGGATAGGATGTAAGACCCTGGATTTTTGAAATTTAAATAACAAGTTATTTTACGATTTATTATATTTACTCAAGATTATATTTTCAGAGATTTTTATATATAAATAAGGCAATTTCTTATTTATAATTTGAAGTTTTAGTAATTAAAAAATAATGAGAATTTCACTATTTTGGGTTTTGATTAATTATGAAAAGAAGTTAAAGTTGATTTATTCAATTGAAGCATTCTATTTTGAAGAGTTTCAGGAGTTTTGGTTATGGTTTCAAAAATGGGTTGGAAGTTTTGGCTAAAGAAAAATGAGTTTAGTTTGATTAATTTTATAAAAAAAGATATGTCTTGAGTACTTTTAAAGATTTTAAAGTAATTGAAGTAATGGATTTGAGGATAAATACTTTTGGGGTTTTTAATAGGATTTTCAATCTTTAACTGGTATGACTTTGAACCTTGTTGAAAAAGTTTTAAAGGTTGAAATTGTTTTGAAATTGGTTTGTGATTTAACTCATTTAATTTTGATGGCGGTTGGGGATAGTGAGGATACTTTAAATTGAGATTTTGATTCTCGAGGAAGTTTTGTAAGTTTGTTTAAGAAGATGAGATTGGTTATCGCTCCTCTAAAGTCTAGAGGCCCTGCCGAGGAGTTTAATTAATAAATGATTTTTGTTTGTCTTTTGAAAGAGTTTTGTATCTTGAAATGGTTTGAAGCAGTTTGAAAAATTTTGGTTAAGTGAGAATTGAGTTTTAAAAGAAGAATTGCTTTTAAGTGAAATTGTTTTGAAACTTCTGAAAAAAGTTACAAAGAAGTGGTATTGGTTTTACAAGAAAGGAATTTGAGGAAAAGGTGTTGAATGGTGTGTTGTAAGCAAAGTGGGAATGTTTTGAACTTAAGAATGAAATTTAAATGGAGAATTATGGTTGGCTCGTTAGACTATAAAGTGATTATGAATTAAATTTAATTATGATTTTGAGCATGATTGATTATGAATATTATTGAAATGTAATTGGCAAGGACGGTGGTCTTATCCCACTTGCGTGTTTGAGATTGAAATGTGAGTGTGGTTGATGTTGTGAGGATGGTGGTTTTGTCCCGCTCACGAATTTGGCAAATTGAGGATGAAAGATTCCTTCTCTTGTTGTGGTATGGGTGTGGGAAAGGTAGAAAGGCAATCTCCTTCGTATTATTTCCCCCCGCATCTTTCTCTGGTTGAAAGGTAGAAAGACACACCCCTTCGATGTGGAAAGACACTCTCCGTAATTCCTCCAAGAGAAGGTGGAAAGGCACACTCCTTCGATATGGAAAGGAACTCTCCTTCATTTGTATTCCTCCTGGGGATGCGCAACCTAGAGACCATGTCCGGCTTAGCTACTGAACGTGTCAGGTTCTGGCAGTTTAACCCACACGTGAGCTCATGGATAGTAGGACAGGCATGCATCATACTACATTTGTTTGCTATTGTTTGGGTGTGCTTAAGTATTTTGGTTGCCTATGAGATGAGTTCTATCTAATTGTTAATTGTAGTACTTGCTGTAACTGTTTTCGGATTGTGTTTGGTTTGTATTATTTGTTCCTGTGATTGGTTTTGTCTCGAGACTGAGTATTGATGAATGAATTGATTCTTTTGATGATAATGTGGTTGATTTTATATGGGCCGGAGACTGTGATTGCTTATATGTTGGGCCGGAGGCCGTGGTTTGCTTATTGGTTGGGCCAGAGGCCGTGAATTGATTATCTGTTGGGCTAGAGGCCGCAATTTGGTTTTATGTGGACCGGAGGCCGGGGTTGGTTTTATTTGGGCAGGGGGCCGTGGTTGGTAAGCTGAATATGTACTGATTATGTTATGGGATATTATTTGAGCTTTGAAATTTTTGAAATCGAATAGTGAATTTGAATTTTTGATAATTATTTTTTGTTATCTTTTAGAAAGATTCATAAGACGAACAGAGATCATTGTTTTTGAAATTCATTCTTCTTCTTATACGTATCCGCTTATGACAATTCTTAAACATTCTGCTGAGAACCTGCGAGGACGATGATCTCACCCCTACAAACTTCTCTTTTCAGGACGTTACATGTGGCAACGTGACATTATGATAGTAAGGATGTTACACGTGGCGGCGTTGGATGGCCAGCGACGGAGTCAGAACTGAGAGATGAAGAGAGGAAGAGAAGGTCGGCGAAAAGAAGAGGAAGAAGAAAGGGAAGAAGGATGGTGCCGACTACAGAGATGTTAGAGGGTGGTGCTACGGTGGCGGTTTGGTTAGGTCAACAAAATGCTAAGGGTGGTGGTGGTGGTTGGGGCGCAGTGAAGAAAAGGCGTGTTTGTAGAAGTGAGGGGGAATGGTTTCACATTTGAATTTTATCCCAATCTTACTGTCAGATTTACCAGCGAAAAAATAAAATGATAAAGTGGTCAGTGTTGCCTAAATGCCACGTTTCACTGAAATCCTTTTACCCATTGGAAAATTCCGACGAAAAATTCGATGCTAAATTTGGTGCTAATAAAAATAGTTTTTGCGCCTCTATTTACCATCGGATTTAGGAACAAAATTTTAAATCTGACAATAACTAATTTGAGGTAGAGTAAGAAAAACTACCGCTAAATCCCCCGGTAATGCCTTGTCGCTAAATATGACGGTATTTAGTATTTTTCTTGTAGTTTGGGAGGGGCCATTGCCCCCCTTTTGTTACATGCGGCTCCATCCCTGTTCATAGTTGTGAATGAGAAAAAACTCATTTTTGAAGAGTGCTTTAGTGCTTCTGAGGTTTTTAGAGTATTTATAAGGTGGTATTGTTTACTCAGCACAACTTCTAATATTATATTACTTAAGAAAAATTTTCTCAGTTTACTTTACACTTGAGCAAACATTAGACAACAGTTTAATGAAATTATTAAATTATATTTTAGTTTATTAATCATCAAAATACATTTTAACCAACTTCAATGGGACATGACTTGATTTTCGGATCCCCAAATTTGGTGAAACTTATTTCAAATGAAAATTGGATCCGTGGAGTTAATAACGTTTAAAGAACGGATGGAAAATGATTTTTCACAAAAAAGTTATGCGTGTTTGAAATTTGGTATGAAAAGTTGAATTCTGCAGCAAAATAGGCTTTTAAAAAAAACTGATAAGCGTGTGTATGCAGGTGGGTGTTTGCGACGTGAGTATTGGGCTCTTCCCAGTACTTTAGCGTACATGGATAGATGCATGCATACGCGACATTGTCATTTTTTCAATCTTGCGTACGCGGCAGTACCACGTGATGCAGGGAACCTCTTCTGACCAGCATGCTTGCGTACGCGGGTGGCATGCGTACGCATGACCACCCTATTTTGCCAAAGTTGTATTTTTGTGTTTTCAACCATTTTTCTGGCTTTCCAAATCTCTGTAAACCCTGTTTAAGGTCCGATAGCTATTTTTTATGCTTCGAATAATAGCAAACATATGGAGGGAGTTAGATTGTTATTGAGGGAGATTTGCGAAGTGAATAATTGAATTAATGAGGTGTTGATAATGCTGAATGAGATATGATTGATGGCGATGATGATATTGATGAATTATGATCTAAAGATCTAAATGGCATGTGCATTTAAATATCTGAGATATGAATTTTTCTGGGTAGATGCAGTGGTTCACTCCCACTTGCTCCAAGTCGATACTCGATACTCTATTGACCCTCCGTCGCAAGATGTGGTCGGACACTTTAACTTTTTGGGTAAATCCCCCAATGAGATGATAAATAAATGAATACGTAAATGAGTAACTCTTGGGGATGCGTGCATGCAGGGACTATATAACTGACAGATGAGTGATGCGAGCCCAAACGTCGATTTAGAATTTCTCCAAATAAAGAGTTGTTTCGTTGCAAGTATAGTTTTAAACCAACAATTGACCCGAATCAAAGTTTAATTTGTTTGTTACAATACAAACCAATAAAAACTGAAAGTATTGGATCTCGAGTCGTCTCTCAAATGTGTTACAGTAGAATTCACAAACCCAAGATGCGTTCACTCCTATTAGGTCCCGATCCAAAAATGCCCACCCCCTTTGCTCAATTTGATACTCGGTATATTTTCACAGCTCAGGGGGTATCTGAAGCTTCCTCTCAACATGGAGGCTCCTCTTCTCAACAAAATCTAGGAACCTCAGCTCCGAGTAGAGGTTTGCAAACTTAGACGGATCAGTGGAGGGTGTGTTTTGATTAGCTTTGTCCCTCTCACTGATCTGTCTCTCTGATCAACAGTCTGTGAAGTTCTTTTCCTCTTACTCAGGCCAGTAGCCTTACCTTTTCCTTTTCTGTCACTCATCCTAAAAAAGATCAAAGAAAATGGGGATATGAAATGCAATCTAAGGCGTACAAAGCAGAAATATAAGCAAGCAACATAATAGAAACTGAGGCACAACTATAGGTGAAGTGAAAGGAAAAAATAAAATCGAGTGGAAGAAGAAGTGATGGCAAAGCAAAATCAAGCAGAAATCACATCCTGCAATCAATCAAAGTCAATTAAAGTTTGTTAGCTTGCCTACTAAATAAAAAGAAAGCAAGGATAAATTGTTGCTATGCACTTAGAGAAAGAAAAAGAATCAGTCGAAAAAGAAAAAAAAAGGTAGTTGAACAAGAAAAGTGTTAGTTGAAAAAGAAAAATTAAGTGTTAGGTGCATAGCAAGCATTATCCTTCACTTTGAGAAGTTTCAAAAGGGTCAGAACAGACAAACATACATTCATGATGCGTGAGCATCATTCTCATTTTTTCTTAGTGAATTGCATGTAGATTTGTTGGATTAGTTTAAATATTTAGGTGTTTTAAGCCACCATGAATGCTACTTTGAGTTGTTCTGTAATTTGATTTATCACAAATAGCATTTAGGCATGTTTGCAGAGTTCAGACAGAGGAAAAGCTTAAAATTGAAAGTTGCGATGTTTGGCATTGGGACACAGAAAGCTCCCCTTCCCCTCTGCCATGGTGGTGCCAAACGCCACAACCCGGTGTTTGGCGCCAGGGACCTTGTAAAGTGTGTAATATTTGATAAGCGAATATTTTATACGCTTTTTGGCATCATTTTCATATAGTTTTTATTATGTTTTGTTTAGTTTTATTATATTTTCATAGGTTTTAGTGCAAAATTCATATTTTTGGATTCTACTTTGAGTTGTGTTTTATGATGATTTCAGGTATTTTCTAGCTGAAATTTTGAGGAGTTTTGGCAAAGTCTGACTCAGAGACAGAGAAAGGACTGCAGATGCTGTCAGATTCTGACCTCTATGCACTCAAAAGGGAAATTCTGGAGCTATAGAAGTCCAAATGGCGCTATAAAATATTGTCTGTTTCTTATGCATGATCATCTTTATTTATGTCTTAAAGCTATAAAATATTCCATGCATCTCTCACCATGCTTATAAGAAAATTTTATTTGAAAAAGAATATGGAAATACATGAATTTTGAGTTATATAATAAGAATAGTTCAATTATCTTGATGTGGTGGCATTGATTTTACTTTCTGAATGCATGAATAAACAATGCATATTTGATTTTAGTGTTAAGAATATTATCTTTTGAAAGAATGATGATAAAAGAGAAGTATTATGGGTGATCTGAAAAATCCAAAAATTGATCCTTGAAGCAAGAAAAAGTAGCAATGGAAAAAAAAGAGAGAGAAAGAAAGAAAAAGAAAAAGAAAGAAGCAAAAAAAATACATAGAAAAAGAAAGAAAAAGAAAAAGCCAATAGATCTTTAAATCAAAAGACAAGAGCAAGGATCCAAGGCTTTGAGGATCAATGGTTAGGAGGTCCTAAAAGAAACAAAATCTTGGCCTAAACAGTTCAAATGAGCTGCTTCCCTAGCTATATGCTTGTGATGTGAAGGTGTCAAGTGAAAAGCTTGAGACTGAGCAGTTAAAGTCATGATCCAAAGTAAAAGAGTATGCTTAAGAACTCTGGACACCACTGGCTGGGAATTCTAGCAAAGCTGAATCACAATTCTAAGGGGTTCACCCTGTTAAGTGTCTGTGGCGTTTATGTATCCGGTGGTAATACTGGAAAATAAAGCGCTTAGGGTCACGACCAAGACTCGAAAGAAGCCATGTTCAAGAAAAAAAAAGAATTGAACTAGGAGAGTCAATAATATCATCTGGATTCTAAGTTCCTAAAGATGCCAATTATTCTGAGCTTCAAAGGAAAGTGAGATGCCAAAACTATTCAGAAGTGAATAGCTACTAGCCCCACTCATCTAATTGAAACTTAGCTTCATTGAAAACTCTAAGATTTATTGTATTCTTCTCTTCTTTTTAATCCTACTTTGTTTTTGGTTGCTTGGGAACAAGCAACAGTTTAAGTTTGGTGATCTGATGAGCGGATATTTTATACGCTTTTTGGCATCATTTTCATATAGTTTTTATTATGTTTTGTTTAAGTTTTACTATATTTTCATAGGTTTTAGTGAAAAATTCATATTTTTGGATTCTAATTTGAGTTGTTGTGTTTTATGATGATTTTAGGTATTTTCTGGCTGAAATTGAGGAGATTTGGCAAAGTCTGATTCAGAGACAGAGAAAGGACTGTAGATGCTGTCAGATTCTGACCTCCATGCACTCGAATGAGCAATTCTGGAGCTACAGAAGTCCAAATGGCGCGCTCTCAATGGCTATGGAAAGCTAATATTCAGGGCTTTCCAGAAATATATAATAGTATATATTTTGCTTTGGAAATGAAGGCCCAAAACTGGCGTTCAACGCCACCCACCAACCCAATTCCTAGTGTCCAACGCCCAAAAAGGAGCAACTGGTGTCCAATGCCCATTTAGGAGCCCAAAGCTGGCATCCAACACCCCAGAGGGAGTACCAACTCGTGGCTTCACTCAAGCTCAGCCCAAACACTCACCAAGTGGGTCCGGAAAGTGAATTTTCGCACTACTAGACTAGCTTATCTTATTTTTGTAATTCTTAGTTATTAGATTAGTATATATAGACAAGAGTTCACCCTTGTTAGGAGCTCTTGGACACTCTACACATTTTATGTTATTTTTCTGTAAGCTATGAGCTGCTAAACCTCCTAGGTTAAGGTTAGGAGCTCTGCTGATTCTTATGGATTAATAATATCACTATTCTATCTCAATCTATGCTTGATTCCATTTTAAGATGTATATTCGTTCTTCATCCTAATAAATTAGGAGTGTAACTTGACCGTCATCCCTATTTCACATGGGTTCTTACGAGTCCTTGATGGGATAGTACTGAACCACAAGCTTGATTATACATCTCTTAGACGGCTAAATCACGACTTCGTTGGGTACTTGGAGACATCAATGCAGCCGAGGTACAGGGTGATTAGGGCCTTTGTGGTATAGGCTAGAACCAAGACACAGTATTCTCTGATCCAGAAGATTCGACCTTGTCTGTGGCGCTTTGAGTAGGATCACCAAGGGAATGGACTGCTAGAGCTTCACTCCCGTTCAGATTGGATGACCGCTGACTCGGCGTTTGATCTGAAGCAGAGGAGATTAATGACCACTGACCCAGCGTTAATCATTTACAACCTTCCATGGAATGAATCAATCAGAAGTTGGAGTAGATGGTGAGAAAAGTTGATCCAGAAGGAAGAAGCATCTCCGAAGCCTCAACCACTCTCTCATCACTGATTTCACACCTATCTAGTAACGTTTTATTTATTTATCTATTTTATGCATTTTTCACAACAACTATCATATTTTCTATCTGCCTGACTAAGATCTACAAGGTAACCATTGCTTGCTCAAACCAACAATCACTGTGGTATTGACCCTCACTCACCTGAGGTATTACTTGGACGACCCGGTGCACTTGTCGGTCTATCTGTGCGAATATTGCAGAGTCAATTTCGTGCACCAAAGTTTTTGCCCAGGTGGCACCAAACGCCACCAATCCGGCATTTGGCGCCAGTAACGCGAACCAGAATGGTCCCCACGTGATTCAGCACCAAATCTCTTGCTCTAATTTAATTTTTAAATTGATTTTAAATTAAGAAAAGATATTTTTAGTTTTTTGAATTTAAATTTTGTATCAATTAGGATTACATATAAAAGGTGAAGATATCTTGGCCTAGGGTTGTTTCTTCTTCTTTGCACTTTCACACTTTTTTCTGCTAGAGTTTTCTGCACACCATGAGCAACTAAGCCAATAAACCTCCATTGTAAAGCTTAAGATCTCTGTTATTTTAATGGATTAATACTATTGCCATTCTTCTCTTAATTAATGCACTGGTTTATTTTCAAGGATTGGTTTCGTTCTTCATCCTAAGAATTAAAGTATATTGGAATATAGCTCTTTTTCTGACTAATTCTTGTCGAATCTTGGAAAAGTTAAATCTCTTGAATAAGAACTTGAAATCAATGCCTCATAATTCTCTAATTACCTGGACTTAACATGATACGTGATATATAATCATCTTTTATTTGGGTACCTAGGGTTTGTATGGCTCATAAACTAGAATTCGACTTAAACTTCTAATTTAAATTAAGTGACCAAGAAATTGACGGTTGGTTTGATTAAAAGAGATTAAATTGCTAAAGAATTAGGGTTTAATCAATTAGGGTTTGCCATGAATTGAACCTTTGCATGATTAAAGTTAGTGATAAGAACTATTAATCCAAAAATTTAACATCTCCAAAGTCTTAACTGTTTTCTCATACTATTTTTACCAACCGTTCATTACTTGCTTTCTTGAATTCTCTTATTCATTGCCTTATGATACTTGGAATAGAAAACACTCAATTTGGTTTGTTTAACTAATCTAGTCATTCAATTTGTTGCTTAATCCATTAATCCTCGTGGGATCGACACTCACTCACCTGAGTTATTAATTGGTACGACCTGGTGCACTTGCCGGTAACTCACTCACTCACTCTTTAGAGATGCTCGAGATTTTGTGAGGAACTGTGACAAATTCCAGAGAGTTGGGAATCTTCCCAACAATAATGAGATGGCACAGCAGGGAATACTAGAGATTGATTTGTTTGATATGTGGGATATTAACTTTATGGGACCTTTTCCATCCTCATTGTCAAACAACTACATTCTAGTGGAAGTTGATTATGTATCCAAGGGGGTGAAAGTAGTGGTTTTACCCACTAATGATGCCAAGGTGGTGCTGAGCTTTCTTCAAAGATATATTTTCAGCTGGTTTAGTGTCCCAGGACACTAATTAGTGATGGGAGAAGCCACTTCTGCAACAAACAGCTAGACTCTCTTCTTCAGCAGTATAGAGTCTGTCATAAAGTTGCTACCCCCTATCATCCTCAGACAAGTGGACAGGTTGAGGTCTCTAATAGAGGATTCTGGAGAAAACTGTTAGTACTTCAAGGAAGGACTGGGCTAGCAAGCTTGATAATGTTCTCTGGGTATATCAGACGACATTCAAGACTCCTATTAGCATGTCCCTATATTAGTTGGTCTATGGCAAGGCCTGTCACTTGCCGGTGGAGTTAGAGCACAGAGCATACTGAGCAACAAATTTCCTGAACTTTGATGTCAAAGGTGCATGAAAAAAAAGGCTCCTGCAACTCAATGAGCTTGATGAATTCAGAAATTCAGCATATGAGAATGCTAAGCTCTATAAAGAGAAGACCAAGGTGTGGCATGATAGAAAGATAGCCACCAGAGTATTTGAGCTAGGCCAGAAAGTCTTATTGTTCAATTCAAGGCTCAAGTTCTTTTCCAAGAAGCTGAAGTCCTGGTGGTCAGGACCGTTTGTGATAACTAGAGTGTCGTCGTATGGTCATGTGGAACTTCAAGAAGAAAACTCTAATTGGAGATTCACTATCAATGGCCAGAGGCTAAAACACTATTGGTGCACGAAATTAAACTCCACACAACTGAACCGGCAAGTGCACCGGGTCATCCAAGTAATACCTCAGGTGAGTGAGGGTCAAATCCCATGGAGATTGTTGGATCGAGCAAGCAATGGCTAGCTTTTAGATCTTAGTCATGCGATTAGAAAAGATGGTTGTTTGTTTAAAAGCATAAATAAAATAATAAAGAATGAAATTCCAGATTGATGTGAAAATAGGGATAAGGGTTCAGTTAAGGCTTCGGAGATGCGTATTCTTTCCGGATTAACTTTTCTTACTGTCTACTTCAATAACGAATGATTCATTCAATGGCATCCATAATTGACTAACTCATGTAGCATCCTCATCAAGTTAGCCTCTTCTAAACCATAGCAATCTACCATATCCGAGCAACTCATGTAGCATCCTCATCAAGTTAACTCATGGCTTCCCACTATGGCCGAAGGTGAAGACCTAAGCAATCCACTCCCCTTCGCGATCCTACTCAAAACGCCACAGACAAGGTCGGATCTTCTGGATTAGGGAATGCTGCTTCTCTAACTCTAGCCTCAACGCCACAGAGACCTTAGTAACCCATGGTCAACGGAATTTTATGTCACTTATCCAAAGTCGCCTAGGTACGCTCTTGGAATCTGCAGTGCACTCTCTAGTTGTGTTCAATGCTATCCGGGTCAGGACTCACACGGAACCCATGTAGAACAAGGATGAATGTTGGTGCACGAATTGTGAATCACACTTTTCACAACGCGTACCACTAACCAGCAAGTGCACTGGGTCGTCCAAGTAATACCTTACGTGAGTAAGGGTCGAATCCCACGGAGATTGTTGGTTTGAAGCAATCTATGGTTATCTTGCAATTCTTAGTCAGGAAGTCAAATATGTTTATCAGTTGAATTGCGAATAAACAAGAGAGCATGGGTTAAAAGTTCCTTGTTATGCAGTAATGGAGAATATGTTGGAGTTTTGGAGATGCTTTGTCTTCTGAATCTCTGCTTTCCCCTGTTCTCTGATTCACGCACGCACGTCCTCCTATGGCAAGCTGTGTGTTGGGGCATCACCGTTGTCAATGGTTACATCCCCTTCTCTTGTGAAAATGATCCAAATGCTCTGTCACAGCACGGCTAATCATCTGAGGTTCCCGATCATGCTGGAATAGGATTCACCCTCCTTTTGCGTCTGTCACTACGCCCAGCACTCGCGAGTTTGAAGCTCGTCACAGTCATTCAATCCCTGAATCCTACTCAGAATACCACAGACAAGGTTTAGACTTTCGGATTCTCATGAATGCCGCCATCAATCTAGCTTATACCACGGAGATTCTGATTAAGGAATCTAAGAGATATTCATTCAATCTGATGTAGAACGGAGGTGATTGTCAGACACACGTTCATGGATTGAGGAAGGTGATGAGTGTCACTGATCATCACCTTCTCCATAGTTAGGCGCGAATGGATATCTTAGATAGGAACACGCATATTTGAATGGAAAACAGAAATACTTGCATTAATTCATCGAGACACAGCAGAGCTCCTCACCCCCAACAATGGAGTTTAGAGACTCATGCCGTCAAAGAGTACAAAGTTTAAATCTAAAATATCATGAGATACAAAATAAGTCTTTAAAAGTTGTTTAAATACTAAACTAGTAGCCTAGGTTTACAGCAAATGAGTAAACTATAGCAGATGGTATAGAGATCCACTTCTGGGTCCCACTTGGTGTGTGCTGGGGCTGAGATTTAAGTAATTCACGTGCGTAAGGCCATTTTGGGCGTTCAACGCCAGGTTTGGATCCATTTCTGGCGTTGAACTCCAGCTTTTAATCCTTTTCTGGCGCTGGACGCCAGAATTGGGCAGAAAACTGGCGTTGAACGCCAGTTTACGTCATCTATCCTTGAGCAAAGTATGGACTATTATATATTGCTGGAAAGCCCTGGATGTCTACTTTCCAACGCAATTAGAAGCACGCCATTTCGAGTTCTGTAGCTCCAGGAAATCCACTTTGAGTGCAGGGAGGTCAGAATCCAACAACATCAGCAGTCCTTTTTCAGCCTGAATCAGATTTTTGCTCAGCTCCTTCAATTTCAGCCAGAAAAATACCCGAAATTACAGAAAAACACACAACTCATAGTAAAGTCCAGAAATATGAATTTTTCCTAAAAAATAATGAAAATAAACTAAAAACTAACTAAAATATACTAAAAACTATATGAAATTAACTCCAAAAAGCGTATAAAATGTCCGCTCATCACAACACCAAACTTAAACTGTTGCTTGTACTCAAGAAACTAAACAAATAAAATAGAAGACTAATAGGTTGAGAAGCAATAATATCTCAGAGTTTTTGAGTGAAGCTCAGATTCTAATTAGATGAGCGGGACTAGCAGCTTTTTGCTTCCGAACAGTTTTGGCATCTCACTTTATCCATTGAAGCTCAGAGTGATTGGCATCTATAAGAACTTAGAATTCAGATAGTGTTATTGATTCTCCTATTTCAGTATGATGATTCTTGAACACAGCTATTTCCTGAGTCTTGGCCGTGGCCCTAAGCACTTTGTTTTTCAGTATTACCCCTGGATACATAAATGCCACAGACACATAATTGGGTGAACCCTTTGGATTGTGACTCAGCTTTGCTAAAGTCCCCAATTAGAGGTGTCCAGAGTTCTTAAGCACACTCTTCTTTCTGCTTTGGACCTTGACTTTAACCGCTCAATCTCAAGTTTTCACTTGACACCTTCACGCCACAAGCACATGGTTAGGGACAGCTTGGTTTAGCCGCTTAGGCCAGGATTTTATTCCCTTAGGCCCTCCTATCCACTGATGCTCAAAGTCTTGGGATCCTTTTTATTACCCTTGCCTTTTGGTTTTAAGGGCTATTGGCTTTTTCTGCTTTTTTTTTTGCTGCTTTTTCTTGCTTTAAGAATCATTTTTATGATTTTTCAGATTATCAATAACATGTCTCATGTTCATCATTTTTTTCAAGAGCCAACATATTTAACAGTCTTAAGCAACAAATTCAAAAGACATATGCACTGTTCAAGCATTCATTCAGAAGACAGAAAGTATTGCCACCACATGTAACTAATTAGAATTTCTCTTATTAAAACTCGAAATTTTATTGCCTCTTATTCAAAAGATCTACTATTTTATTCATGTTTGCTGATGATGAGAAAAATAAACTATAGCTTAATTGGAGATAAGATCAAAATAGATACTAATTACTACTATATGACTCCTAAGGTGAACTTTTCTAGTGACACTATCACAGATTTAAAGCAGAAATTGGAATTTAACAACCTTTATTCTGTGGAAACAGGGGTTCCTCTGATCCTTGGGGTGCTCGGTCCTGCAAGAGATAACTTCTGGCGCTTCAAGTCCCTTAAGTCACGCCCTTGCTCCTCTTGTTCTTTAAACATATAGGTAAGAATTTGACTGTGTTCCTTCTGTTCTTTTATTATTTGCTCCATAGCTTCCCGTATCTTGGTGATAGACGTCTCAAGATACTCCCAATATTCAGATTGAGGGATTTCTAGGAGGAATTCCTGCGTTTTCTTCTTGGTGGGATCCTCCTGCGCTTGTTGTTTTTCCATTGATGCCTTGGTGATTGGTTTCTCAACTGAGATGTACTCAGTTATTCCCATCCTTACTCCAGCATCCTTGCAGAGCAGCGATATCACGCTTGGATAAGCCAACCTGGCCTCCTTAGAATTTTTATTAGCAATTTTGTAGAGTTCAGCTGAGATCAGCTGATGAACTTCCACTTCCTTTCCCATCATGATGCAATGGATCATCACTGCTCTTTTAACTGTGACTTCAGAACGGTTGCTAGTAGGCAACAGAGAATGCCCAATGAAGTCCAGCCATCCTCTGGCGACTGGTTTGAGATCTTCTCTCTTGAGTTGATTTGGGACACCCTTTGTGTTGGTGGTCCACCTGGCTCCAGGGATACATATGTCCTCTAGAATCTTATCCAGACCCTTGTCTGTTCTCGTCATTCTCCTGTTGAAGGAATCTGGATCATCTTTCAGCTGAGGTAGCTTTAAGATCTCTCTGATCTTGTCAGGGGTGGTATGAACAATCTTTCCTCTGACCATGGTCCGATATGCATAAAAGGCAGTTCCAGATAGTTTTTGCTTGTCAGTCTGCCACATATTAGCATAGAACTCCTGGATCATATTCCTTCCCACCTTCGTTTCAGGATTAGCTAGGACTTCCCAGTTCCTGATTCGAATTTGCTCCTGGATCTCCGGATATTCATCTTCTTTCAGATCGAATCTAACTTCTGGGATCACTGATCTCAGACCCATTATTTTGTTATAATGGTCCAAATGTTCTTTAGATAAGAACTTCCCTTGATTCCAAAGTGGTTTTGGAACGCTCTCTTTCTTGCCTCTTGGAGTGGGTTGTTTTCCTTTGGGGGCCATGATCTTAGTGATCACGGATAAACACACCAAACTTAGAGGTTTGCTTGTCCTCAAGCAAAAGAAAAGAAAGGAGAGGGATAGAAGGAGAGCTAGGTGCAATTGTTGATGGGAGAGGAGGGAAGCCGAACTCAAATTTATAGGGGGGAGGGTGGGTTTTCAAAAAAAAGAGATAAAGATATGATAAAAAGATTTATTTGGAAAAGATAAGATAGAAGATATGATTAGAGAAGATATAGTTTAAAATTGAGAGGATATGAAAGATTTTTGAGAAAGATAGGTTTAATTTTTGAAAAAGATAAAGTGGAGATTTTGAAAAAGATATTGATGAGTTGAAAAGATAGATTTGTAAAAAAAAAGTTTTGAAAAGAGTTGGATTGAATTTGCAAAAAGGTCTGGTGCTTATGGATTAAAATACATTTGATATTTTTAGGGTAGGATTTTTAGAAATTATGGAATTTAGAAATCAAGGTTCTTAACATGTTTATGCAAGAAATCATGTATTGAAGTATGAAAATCAAGATTTAGAATGAAAAAATTTGAATAAAAATGAGTTTTGTCTCCTCCCTGCCATCCTGGCGTTTGAACGCCCAAACACTGCCTGTTTTAGGCGTTCAGCACCCAAATGCTGCTCTCCTGGGCGTTCAACCCCCAGCTGCTGCCATTTCTGGCGTTCAACGCCCAGTGGGTGCCCATTTCTGGCGTTGAACGCCCAGATTGCTACCATTACTGGCGTTCAACGCCCAATGGCTGCCCATTTTGGGCGTTGAACGCCCAAAATGCACTTTTACTGGCGTTTTCTTGCCAGTGAGCTCGTTTTCTCTGTTTTGTGTGCCGAGTCCTTCTGTAACTCTGTGGACTTTATACAAATGATTCCTCACCTTAGTGTCAGTGAACTTTATATAAACAAATAAAAATAAAAATAGGGCAAAATGCTTAGAGGATTGTTGCCCCATGGCTGGGTTGCCTCCCAGCAAGCGCTTCTTTATTGTTTTTAGCTAGACCTTGCTGAGCTTTTAATCTAGCTTCAGCCTTGAGCATTCTTGCTCAATGTTGCCTTCAAGATAGTGCTTGATTCTCTGTCCATTGACAATGAACTTCTTATCAGAATCAATATCTTGAAGCTCCACATAACCATATGGTGATACACTTGTAATCACATATGGTCCCCTCTACCGGGACTTCAATTTCCCGGGGAATAGCCTGAGTCTAGAGTTGAACAGCAGAACCTTCTGTCATGGCTCAAAGATTCTAGATGATAGCTTTCTGTCATGCCACTTTTTTTATTTCTCTTTATAAAGCTTGGCATTTTCGAAAGCTATGAATCTGAATTCCTCTAGCTCATTTAGCTGGAGCAATCTTTTTTCTCCTGCTAATTTGGCATCAAAGTTTAGGAATCTGGTTGCCCAGTAGGCTTTATGTTCCAGTTCCACGGGCAGGTGACATGCCTTACCATACACAAGTTGGTATGGAGAGGTCCCTATAGGGGTCTTGAATGCTGTTCTGTAAGCCCACAGAGCATCATCCAAGCTCCGTGCCCAATCCTTTCTACGGGTATTTACTGTCCGTTCCAGGATTCTCTTTAATTCTCTGTTAGAGACTTCAGCTTGCCCATTATTTTGTGGATGATATGGAGTAGCCACCTTGTGGCGAATCCCATACCGAACCATGGCAGAGTAAAGCTGTTTATTGCAGAAGTGGGCGCCCCCATCACTGATGAGTACTCTAGGGACACCAAACCTGCTAAAGATATGTTTCTGGAGGAACTTCAGCACTATTTTAGTATCATTGGTGGGTGTGGCAATGGCCTCAACCCATTTTGATACATAGTCAACTGCCACCAGAATATAAGTGTTTGAGTATGATGGTGGAAAGGGTCCCATGAAGTCAATTCCCCATACATCAAACAACTCAATCTCCAAGATTCCTTGTTGAGGCATGGCGTAACCATGAGGCAGATTGCCAGCTCTTTGGCAACTGTCACAGTTACGTACAAACTCTTGAGAATCTTTATAGAGTGTGGGCCAATAGAAGCCACATTGGAGGACCTTGGTGGCTGTTCGCTCACCTCCGAAATGGCCTCCATATTGTGATCCATGGCAATGCCACAGGATCCTCTGTGCTTCTTCTCTAGGCACACACCTACGGATTATTCCGTCTGCACATCTCTTAAAGAGATAAGGTTCATCCCACAAGTAGTACTTTGCATCAGTAATTAATTTCTTCTTTTGTATCCTGTTGTACTCCTTGGGTATGAACCTTGCAGCTTTATAGTTTGCAATATCGGCAAACCATGGTGTTTCCTGAATGGCAAATAAATGCTCATCCGGAAAAGTCTCAGAGATCTCAAGAGAGGGGAAGGGTGTCCCTTCTGCTGGCTCTATCCGGGACAGATGATCAGCTACTTGGTTCTCTGTCCCTTTTCTGTCTCTTATTTCTATATCAAACTCTTGCAGAAGCAACACCCATCTGATGAGCCTGGGTTTTGAATCCTGCTTTGTGAGTAGATATTTAAGAGCAGCATGATCAGTATACACAATCACTTTTGATTCTACTAAGTATGATCTAAACTTGTCAATGGCGTAAACCACTGCAAGTAATTCTTTTTCTGTGGTTGTGTAATTTTTTTGGGCATCATTTAAAACACGACTAGCATAATAAATGACATGCAGAAGCTTGTCATGCCTCTGTCCCAATACTGCACCAATGGCGTGATCACTGGCATCACACATTAGCTCAAATGGTAATGTCCAGTCTGGTGCAGAAATGACTGGTGCTGTGACCAGCTTAGCTTTCAGCGTTTCAAACGCCTGCAGGCACTCTGTGTAACGGCATGTCAGCAGCTAGCAGATTGCTTAGAGGTTTTCCGATTTTTGAATAATCCTTTATAAACCTCCTATAGAATCCTACGTGCCCCAGAAAGCTTCTGATTGCCTTAACATTGGCAGGTGGTGGTAATTTTTCAATTACCTCTATTTTTGCTTGATCCACCTCTATTCCATTGCTTGAAATTTTATGCCCAAGAACAATCCCTTCAGTCACCATGAAGTGATATTTTTCCCAGTTTAACACTAGGTTGGTCTCTTGGCATCTTTTCAGAACAAGTTTCAGGTGATCAAGACACGAGCTGAATGAGTCTCCATATACTGAGAAGTCATCCATGAAGACTTCCAAAAATTTTTCCACCATATCAGAGAAAATAGAGAGCATGTATCTCTGGAAGGTTGCAGGCGCATTACATAGCCCAAATGGCATCCTTCTATAAGCAAACACTCCAGATGGACATGTGAATGCTGTTTTCTCTTGATCCTGAGGATCTACTGCAATCTGGTTATAGCCTGAGTAGCCGTCCAAAAAGCAGTAATAATCATGACCTGCTAGTCTTTCTAGCATCTGGTCTATGAATGGTAAAGGAAAATGATCCTTTCTGGTGACTGTATTGAGCCTTCTGTAGTCAATACACATGCGCCACCCTGTAACTGTTCTTGTAGGAACCAGTTCATTTTTTTCATTATGAATCACTGTCATGCCTCCCTTTTTTGGGACGACTTGGACAGGGCTCACCCAGGGGCTATCAGAAATAGGATAAATAATCCCAGCCTCTAGTAATTTGGTGACCTCTTTCTGCACCACTTCTTTCATGGCTGGATTTAGCCGCCTCTGTGGTTGAACCACTGGTTTGGCATTATCCTCCAATAAGATTTTGTGCATGCATCTAGCTGGACTTATGCCCTTAAGGTCACCTATGGACCACCCAAGAGCTGTCTTGTGTGTCCTTAGCACTTGAATAAGTGCCTCCTCTTCCTGTGAATTTAAAGCAGAGTTTATAATCACTGGAAAAGTGTCACCTTCTCCCAGAAACGCATATTTCAAGGATGGTGGTAATGGCTTGAGCTCGGGTTTAGGAGGTTTTTCCTTTTCCAGAAGAAATTTCAGAGGCTCTTTCATGTCCTCTGAATCCTCTAAATCAGGCTGAACATCCTTAAAGATGTTTTCCAACTCTGATTCAAGACTCTCAGTCATGTTGATCTCTTCTACCAAAGAGTCAATAAGATCAACTTTCATGCAGTCTTTTGATGTGTCTGGATGCTGCATGGCTTTGACAACGTTCAGCTTGAATTCATCATCATTGACTCTCAGGGTTATTTCCCCCTGTTGGACGTCAATGAGGGATCGTCCAGTTGCTAGGAAGGGTCTTCCTAGAATGAGAGTAGCACTCTTGTGTTCCTCCATTTCCAGCACAACAAAGTCAATGAGAAAGGCGAATGGCCCAACTCTGACAATCATGTCTTCAATCACGCCTGATGGGTATTTAGTGGAACCATCAGCAAGTTAGAGACATATCCGGGTTGGTTTAACTTCTTCAGTTAAGCCAAGTTTTCTGATAGTGGATGCAGGTATTAGGTTGATGCTTGCCCCAAGATCGCATAAAGCTGTCTTGGTGCAATTACCTTCTAATATGCATGGTATCAGAAAACTCCCAGGGTCTTTAAGCTTTTCAGGAAAGCTCTTCAGAATGACTGCACTGCATTCTTCAGTGAGGAGAACTCTTTCTGTTTCTCTCCAATCCTTTTTATGGCTCAAGATCTCTTTCATGAACTTGGCATAAGAAGGTATTTGCTCGAGTGCTTCTGCAAATGGGATCTTTATTTCAAGAGTCCTGAGGTAATCTGCAAAGCGAGCAAATTGCTTATCCTGCTCCTCTTTCCGGAGTTTTTGAGGATAAGGTATCTTGGCTTTATATTCCTCAACCTTAGTTGCTGTAGGTTTATTGCCTACAGAAGTGGTTGAAGAAGCCTTTTTAGAGGGGTTGTTATCAGCATTTGTGTGTGTCTGATCCCTCACTGGCAATTGAGTACCAGAGTTAGAAGCTAGAGTGAAACTGGACGCCAGCTCCTTGTCTGCTCCTGGCGTTTGAACGCCAGAATTGTGCCCATTTTGGGCGTTCAGTGCCAGATCTTGCCCATTTTGGGCGTTCAACGCCAGATCCTTGCCCATTTCTGGCGTTGAACGCCAGTCCTGCCTTGTTTCTGGCGTTGAACGCCAGTCCTGAGCATGGTCTGGGCGTTCAGCGCCAGCCTTCCACCAATTTTCTGGCGTTTTAGTTCCAGAATTACTTTTCCCTGGGCTCTTACTGTCCTCAGGTGAATTTTGGGTGGTTTGCTCATTTCTTAGCTTTTTGCTGCCTTGAAGTGGTGTATTTAATGTTTTCCCACTTCTTAGTTGAACTGCTTGGCATTCTTCTGCTATTTGCCTTGACAGTTGCTGCCTTGTTTGCTTAAACTGTTCGTCCATATGTATATTAGCCATCCTTGTCTCTTGTAGTCTATCTTTGAATTTGACTAACTGCTTTGTTAGGAAGTCCAATTGCTGATTGAATTTGGCAGCTTGTTTTACAGGACTGAGTTCAGCAGTTGCTGCTTTAACCTCTTCTTTCATGGAAGGGTTACCGCTTAGGTACAGATGCTGATTCTTGGCGACTGTATCAATGAGCTCTTGAGCCTCTTCAATTGTCTTTCTCATGTGGATAGATCCACCAGCTGAGTAATCAAGAGACATCTGAGCTCCTTCTGCAAGCCCATAATAGAAGATGTCTAACTGAACCCACTCTGAAAATATTTCAGAGGGATATTTTCGTAGCATCTCTCTGTATCTCTCCCAGGCATCATAAAGAGATTCATTATCTCCTTGTTTAAAGCCTTGGATGTCCAGCCTTAGCTGTGTCATCCGTTTTGGGAGAAAGTATTGATTCAGGAATTTTTCTGTCAGCTGTTTCCATGTCCTTATGCTGGCCTTAGGTTGGTTATTCAACCACCTCTCAGCTTGATCTTTTACAGCAAATGGAAACAGTAATAGTCTGTAGACATCCTGATCTATTTCTTTATCATGTACTGTGTCAGCAATCTGTAGAAACTGTGCCTGAAACTCTGTAGGTTCTTCCTGTGGAAGACCGGAATACTGGCAATTTTGCTGCACCATGATAATGAGCTGAGGATTCAACTCAAAGCTACTGACTCCAATGGAGGGTATGCATATGCTATTCCCATATGAAGCAGTAGAGGGGTTAGAATATGACCCCAGAGTCCTCCTGGACTGTTCATTTCCGCTTAGGTCCATGATGGAGAAAGGGAGATGATGTAAAAAAAATAGTTTTATTTTTATTTATTTATTTATTTATTTTGAAAACAAGATAAATCAAAATAAAATAAATAAAAATGAGTGAAAGATTTTCTAAAAAAGTGAGGAGAGAGAAAGTGGTTAGGAGATTTTGAAAAGGATATGATGAATTATGAAAAAGGTTTTAAATTTTTAATTAAAAATCTGAATTTTAGAAATAGATTTCGAAAAAGATGCTTTAAAATAGAGAGAAAAACAATAAGATAGCACAAGATTTAAAATTTTTAGATCTAATGCTCCTTGTTTTCGAAAATTTTAGAGGAAAAACACCAAGGAACACCAAACTTAAAATTTTTACAAAAACAGAATAAATTTTCAAAAATTTTAAGGAAAATCAACAAGAAAACACCAAACTTAAGGTTTGGCACAGGATTTAATAGAGAAATTATTTTTGAAAACTATTTTAAAAAGAAAATAAGGATTCTAAAATTTTAACACGACAATAATAAGAGACTCTAAACAAAAAAAAGAAATTTTTCCTAATCTAAGCAACAAAATAAACCGTCAGTTGTTCAAATACGAACAATCCCCGGCAACGGCGCCAAAAACTTGGTGCACGAATTGTGAATCACACTTTTCACAACGCGTACCACTAACCAGCAAGTGCACTGGGTCGTCCAAGTAATACCTTACGTGAGTAAGGGTCGAATCCCACGGAGATTGTTGGTTTGAAGCAATCTATGGTTATCTTGCAATTCTTAGTCAGGAAGTCAAATATGTTTATCAGTTGAATTGCGAATAAACAAGAGAGCATGGGTTAAAAGTTACTTGTTATGCAGTAATGGAGAATATGTTGGAGTTTTGGAGATGCTTTGTCTTCTGAATCTCTGCTTTCCTCTGTTCTCTGATTCACGCACGCACGTCCTCCTATGGTAAGCTGTGTGTTGGGGCATCACCGTTGTCAATGGTTACATCCCCTCCTCTTGTGAAAATGATCCAAATGCTCTGTCACAGCACGGCTAATCATCTGAGGTTCCCGATCATGCTGGAATAGGATTCACCCTCCTTTTGCGTCTGTCACTACGCCCAGCACTCGCGAGTTTGAAGCTTGTCACAGTCATTCAATCCCTGAATCCTACTCGGAATACCACAGACAAGGTTTAGAATTTCCGGATTCTCATGAATGCCGCCATCAATCTAGCTTATACCACGGAGATTCTGATTAAGGAATCTAAGAGATATTCATTCAATCTGATGTAGAACGGAGGTGATTGTCAGACACACGTTCATGGATTGAGGAAGGTGATGAGTGTCACTGATCATCACCTTCTCCATAGTTAGGCGCGAATGGATATCTTAGATAGGAACACGCATATTTGAATGGAAAACAGAAATACTTGCATTAATTCATCGAGACACAGCAGAGCTCCTCACCCCCAACAATGGAGTTTAGAGACTCATGCCGTCAAAGAGTACAAAGTTTAAATCTAAAATGTCATGAGATACAAAATAAGTCTCTAAAAGTTGTTTAAATACTAAACTAGTAGCCTAGGTTTACAGCAAATGAGTAAACTATATCAGATGGTATAGAGATCCACTTCTGGGGCCCACTTGGTGTGTGCTGGGGCTGAGATTTAAGTAATTCACGTGCGTAAGGCCATTTTGGGCATTCAACGCCAGGTTTGGATCCATTTCTGGCATTGAACTCCAGCTTTTAATCCTTTTCTGGCGCTGGACGCCAGAATTGGGCAGAAAACTGGCGTTGAACGCCAGTTTACGTCGTCTATCCTTGAGCAAAGTATGAACTATTATAGATTGCTGGAAATCCCTAGATGTCTACTTTCCAAAGCAATTAGAAGCATGCCATTTCGAGTTCTGTAGCTCCAGAAAATCCACTTTGAGTGTAGGGAGGTCAGAATCCAACAGCATCAGCAGTCCTTTTTCAGCCTGAATCAGATTTTTGCTCAGCTCCTTCAATTTCAGCCAGAAAAATACCTGAAATTATAGAAAAACACACAACTCATAGTAAAGTCCAGAAATATAAATTTTTCCTAAAAACTAATGAAAATAAACTAAAAACTAACTAAAATATACTAAAAACTATATGAAATTAACTCCAAAAAGCGTATAAAATGTTCGCTTATCAAATGTCACGGTTCATCCTCAATTCATGAGATAAAGACCGAAAAATGTATAAGAGAATGGAATCAAACGTGTATTGAGATAGAAACAGTAATATTATTAATCCATGAGAATCAGCAGAGCTCCTAACCCTAACTTAGGAGGTTTAGTAGCTCATAGCTTACAGAAAGTAATATGAATTCGAAAGTGGTGGAAGAAGATCCTAAACAAGGGTGATCTTCTCCTATATATAATAACCTAATAACTAAGAAGTACAAAAAGTATTATAGACTAGACTAAAGGTGCGAAAGTCCACTCTTGGGCCCACTTTGGTTGAGTACTTGGGCTGAGCTTGGTGTCCAACTTGAGGGATGGGTGTTGAACGCCCATTAGGGGGTTGATCCATGCTGCCTTGTGCTCCTTGATGGGCATTGAACACCCCAAAGGGGGTGTTTGGGCGTTCAATGCTGGCCTGGGTTCCTTTGCAGGCGTTGAACGCTAGAAATGGGGTAGTCCTTAGCGTTCAATGCCAAATATGGGTAGGCTCATTCGAAGAAAAGTATAGACCATTATATATTGTTGGAAAGCTCTAGAAGTTAGCTTTCCAACTTCATTAAGAGTGCATCATTTGGACCCTTTTAGCTCTAGAAATTCTCGTTTGAGTGCATGGAGGTCAGAATCTGACAACATCTGCTACGCTTTCCTCGCCTCTGAATCGGACTTTGCCAAAACTCCTCAATTTCAGCCAGAAATTACCTGAAATCATCAGAAAACACAACAACTCAAAGTAGAATCCAAAAATGTGAATTTTGTACTAAAACTTATGAAAATATAATGAAACTTAAACAAAACATAACTAAAACAATATGAAAATGATGCCAAAAAGCGTATAAAATATCTGCTCATCAACTATCTTGGAGGCGAGGTTGATCGTCAGAGGTCCGCTCATCTGTTGACTTAGCAGAGCTGACTGTTAAGCTAGGGACGTTAAAGAAGCGCTTGTTGGGAGGGAACACAACCCGTAGTATCTATGATTTTTTTATTTCATTTTCGTTTTATTCATGTTTTCCTCGTTGTTCTTGTTTTCCTTGTTTTTATCTTTTATTGGTTCATGCAAAGTATTTAAAATAGGACAGATGCATTCAAAATGACGTACAGACCACCCTGGGAGGGAATACTTTCGGGTACCTTGATGCAAACCTTGACTTTCTGGCATTTCACACCAGGTGCATGCATTCCAAGGAATTTCTTGCTGGAGGGTTGGCGCCAAACTTGACCATCTGAAGTTTGGCGCCATGGCATGCATTCCAAGGAAGTTCTTGCTGGAGGGTTGATGCCAAACTTGGCCATCTGGCGTTTGGCACCAGAAAAGATAAAAAAAAAAAAAAAACAATTTTTGGGGTTGGGCGTGAACGCCGCATCACTGGCATTTGGCGCCAGGTACATTCAAGGTCTTCAAGTCCGTTCGGGAGGGTCGGTGCCAAACGCCGCATCACTGGCGTTTGGCGCCAGGTCCGTGAAGACGCCCATTCCTTACTCAATTCAAATTTTTAATTAAATCAGCACGTGATTCTCTCCCCTTCTGCATCCAACCCCCCGTCAGTTCCCCTCCCCTATATCTCCCCCTGCCAATCCTACCTAACCCCTTCCCCAATTAATTTCCTTTACTCCACATGAATTTCCTTCTCTTCCCCAAATCCCATTTCCTATTCAATTCCCTTTCACCAAATCCCACCCACTCCTCTTCTTTTCCCCACTTCTTTTCTTTTTCCTTATCCACCCCCCTTTTATATCTATATATATTCCATCCCCATCCCCAATACCCATAAACATAACCATCATTCTCCCCTCCACTACACCCTTTCACCATATTCTCTACCCATATTCATCTGTAACCCTCCTTCCTCTCCCATCCCTTTCTTTTTTTTCATATTTACTTATCTTCACCCCCGTCTTTATTTTATATTATTTTGCTCGGGGACAAGCAACCGTTCAAGTTTGGTATTGTCACGCTGCTCATTTTTCCTATTTTATTTCAATGGCACCAAAGACCGGTGAAGTTTCAAGGAAGAGAAAAGGCAAGGAACCAGCCACCGGCTCCTTTGACTCAAGACAATTTCGCTCCAAGTTACATGAGGAGCATTTTTTTTAAGATTACTTTCAAGAGATCTGTGATTCCAGAGTTGAAGTTTGCACTGAAACCGGATGAATACCCAGAAATCTGGCTTCAGATTGAGAGGCAGGGTTGGCAATTTATCTATAACCCGCACACTGATGTTGGAAAAATGATGGTTCAAGAGTTATATAGAAACACATGGATCACTTATAAGGAAGTCTATGGAGTGAATGAGAAAAATCATCAGAGCTTTGTGAGAGGGAAAGTCCTTGATTTCAGTCCAAGGAGTGTCTAACAAGCTCTCCAATTGCTACCCCCGAGCACACCAATAATAGCTACAATGAGATGATGAGCAGAGACAGGAGGTATGATCAGGTGCTTGCAGAAATCTGCCTCCCGGGAGCGTAATGGAGAGTGGGCTCGGATGGTAGGCCGAAACAACTAAAGAGTAGTGACTTCATTCCATTAGCAAAGGGATGGCTAGATTTTATCCAGAGGTCTATCCTTCCGTCTAGCAACCGGTCGGAGTGTACTGATGACTGTAATTCACACCCCATTCAAAATTGGTGAATTAGTTCTTTTGACAAGCGCACCAAAATTATCGTCAAGTAATAACCCACATTGGAGTGGGATCGTATCCACAGAGATTAGCAAATTCGAGCAGTTTTAATCAATTGATGAATTAGTCAAGCAGATCAATAGGATTGTGAAGTGCAGAATTGTAAATGACATAAATGTAAATGACTAGAATATAAAGAAAAGCAATAAAGTGCAGGAATATAAATGGCAGAATGTAAAGTGAAAAATCATAAATGACTTGAATGTAAATGGGAATGGGGAATTACTGAATGTAAAAATAAGCTGTAAAGAAATGGATAGATAAGAATGGAGAAATTCATTGAGATTGGGAGATGTTGTCTCTTTGGATTAAATCTAGCTTATATCCTCTTCAATCATGCAGCTCATTGACCTCTTGGCAATCATGATTGATTGAGCCCCAATCCCTTGGTGACTCAATCTCTCAGATCTTGATCAATAGCCAATTCCTGGATCTAATTGCTCATGAAGAGAGATATGCTTGGTCCCTGATTATACCACACACCATTGTAGATCCAAGTAGAGGGAGGATTATATGTCACATATCCAAACACCAAAACCCATATTCTATTCAAGTGTGAGAAGGGATTTCAAGCATGGTTTCATGTTTCCTTTCCCAAGGTTCCCATGAAACCCAATTGTATTCAATCTCTTTCCCAAGATAATTGAATACTAAGCATTAAGAATGAAATTCCTTCTAGTAAATCAAAGAGAAGATGAAGAGAAGAATAATTTCACTATTATCAATCCATCAAGTACAACAGAGCTCCCTCTCTCAATGAGAGGGAAGTTAGCTACTCATAGCTCAAAAAGTACTCAAAAGTGAAGTGTAAAAGTGGAATGCTAAGGTTGGCGTGCCACGCCTTCGATACCAAGTGGCACGCCCAGTCTTCAATTGCCTTCAGCCCCTTCTCTGGATTGTTGTACCAGCGTGCCACGCCATGCTGCTCAAGTGGCACGCCCATGGACTTGTGAACTCTTCAAGCTTGGCGTGCCACGCCTGGGTTCTCAAGTGGCACGCCCAAGTGACTTCTTGGGGATGGCGTGCCATGCCTTCGATACCAAGTGGCACGCCATAGTGGAGGTTCTTCTTGGAATGGTGAGTTGGCGTGCCACGCCTCTTTGCTCAAGTGGCACGCCCATAGTAGTTGATGGGTCAGGCGTGCCATGCCCAACCTGGCGTGCCACGCCCCTTTTGTGTCCTCCATTTGGCTCTCTGGAATTTTGTATTAGCGTGCCACGCCCAGTCTCTGGCGTGCCACGCCCATATGCATGCTTGGACTTCTTCTCTGAACTTTAGTACTAGCGTGCCACGCCCAACTCCTAGCGTGCTATGCCAGTGCATTTTTGTGGCGTTTGCTTCAAGTGGCACGCCAGTTTCACACGCCCAGCTTCTTGTTTATCTTCTACCCATTTTTTGATGCTTTTCTCACCTGAAATTCAGCAAAACTCATCTCAAAGTAGTGTACCATAATATTCATCAAATAATGCATGAATTGTACTGATCAAATGAGATTTATGCTCTTTTATGGTCTTCTTTATGCAAGAAAGAAGGACAGATGATGCAAGTCATCACAATACCAAACTTAAGTTTTGCTTGTCCCAAGCAAATCAATGTGAGTAAACCTTTATAACTTGAGGCCTTGGCTTTGAGTGATTACAATAAAACTAAGAGTAAGACTAAGTGTTCAATACATGTATGAATGTTTTAATATCATGGGAAGCTCTTGGATCCTTGAGGGTTCTTTCAGGTATAGGCCTTAGGGGTCCTTTCTATTGATTGTCACCTTGACGTAGTAAGGGTTGTTTTGCTTTCTTGACCCCGACTCTAAGTGTTTTGTCTCAAGACAACCCTTTAATTAAGCTTTCAATTAGCACTCCCAAACCAGTTGGTTTTAGGGTACTAGGTGTTGAGACACCCCTAAGAATTTACTTGCACAGGTCTCTTCTTGACACATCTTCACCACAAGCATCTACTAAGATCTTTAATTCTTTTTTTAAGCTTTTTAATGTTTCTTTTTCTATCCCAGTAGTTGATGCTCAGAGCCTTGGGTCTTTATTTCTTACTACCTCTTGGTTCTATGGATATTCAAGGAATACCCTTTGGCCTTCCCTGGTTATACCTTCTAGGACTAGTAGCTCTCCATGACTCATTTTCTTTTTAGTTCATCCAAGGTTCTACACTTAGTTTCTTATTTCTTAGTTTGTTTGATAATCTGTCTTGGCCTTGGTCTCTCTCATTATTTTTGCACAACTCACAGTGACTCTTATGGAGACAAATTCTACTTTTATTTATGTTGAAATGAAGACTTGAAATACATGACATTTTCTTTCTAGAAAAAGAAACTCATAAAGACTTCAAATAGGAATTTAAAACTAAGCATAAAGCATAAACTATCCTAGCATGATTATTTATTCAAAAAGTAAATAAAGCAAAAACTTAAACAAGATTTCAGAAATTAGAAAGTGTCAACCATGGAACTCAACAACCTTGAGCAGCTTCATCTTTAGTTCATTGGCCCCTTCCCTTTGTCCTTTTTCTTGGAGGGGGAGGAGCCACCTTCATCTGGCTTGGAGGAACCTTCTTGTGCTTTGGCATCCTTGGGCTTCCAAAATCCTGCCCTCCTCATATGATTCCTTTCATCCTCCTTATGTTTGGCTAGGATTTCCTCTTGTCTTGCACTTAGCTCTTCCATTCCTTGCATGAAGGTTGGGTATCCTGGGTTTAGAGCGGCTATGGCGTTACACAAGTGATTCAGCTTCGCTTGTGTGTTGATGTCATACTGCCTCCTGGATATGGTTCTGGCATCATAGAGATGTCTGAATTTGGCCAAGTTCCTCTGTTGCCATTTGCCTTGCTCTACTATTTTGTCCAGTGCACTTCGCACCTCTCCCCAGTCAAATTGTTCTTGCTGCTCCTTCCTCATATGCTCCCAATTCCCTTGGAATTGTTGAATGTTTTGGTTGACTTGGCTCCATTTTTGTTGTTGAGTTTCTTTGAGTAGATTGACATCTTTCCTCAAGTGGTGTAGATCTCCCTTCATTTGGTGTACATCTCCTTGCAATTACTCCCAGTTGAATCCCTCTGGAAATTGCTGATATTGGTATTGTGGTGGTTGAAGTGCCAAGAATTGAGGTTGCTCTTCTGCCTCTTCTTCTTCTTGTTGTTGTTGTGGTTCACGGGCATGAGCTCTTCGTTCTCTGGCCCTGTTGAGTGGGTGAACAGCTACCACCTTGGCCATCTTTTTGGCAGTTATGAACTTGTCTTGCTTCACAAGCACTTCATCAATGATCTTTTCAACTCCAGCCTCATCACATAGCCTCTGTATAATGCTGTGGAATGCCAACCTTGTATTGTCACTGGTATTTTTCAGCACTTTGTTGATGTTGTTGGCAATCATCTCCCCCACATTGATGTTCTCTCCTTTCATGATGCTGTAGATGAGTACAGCTCTCTCCTTGGTCACCTCTGAAGTGTTGGATGTGGGGATTAGGGACCTCCTCACAAATTCTAGCCACCCTCTAGCTTGGGGGCTCAAATCTCTTCTCCTCAATTGATTTGGTATCTCATCCTTATCATTTATCCAACACACATGCATCACACAAATTTCATTCAGGATCTCATCAAACCCAGGGTCTTGCTGCTTTATTCTTTCTTCATAGCTCCGAGTGGAGCTTGTCCTCTTCACCATTAGCATTCTTTCTATGCTAGAGGGACTGTAGTCAATGGACTTCCCCCTTACATAGCTAATATAGCCATAGTGTTGCCCTAGTTGAGGCACTGCGTTGGCATAGAATTCCCTCACCAAGCTCTCTACCACTTTCCTTGGTGGGTTGCATAGAAGTGACCAGCCTCTATTGTTGATCTCAATGTTGATTTCAATATGCTCGTTCCTCCCTAGTTGAAACCCAACTTCTGGACTAATCTCCCTCTCACTCACCCAACCATAGAATTGATTTTGGTTGAATGCAGAGAGGAACTTGTAGTCATTGAAGGAGCTTGAGGATCCAAAGGTTGGTTCCTTGATTTTTCTTTTCTTTGAGGCTGAGCTTTTTGGTGGTGCCATGAGGTTGAGAGAGTGTGTTTGAGAGTGAGAAAAAAATTGGGGGTTGCAGGAAAGAGTAAGCAAAACAAGGTTTTGCTCAAACACCAAACTTAGGACTTGATTGTCCCAATCAAGAAAAAAAAAGAAAGTATGGAAAGAGATGGTAAAGGATGAACAGAGAAAGGAAGGTGAGGGTTGTATGCTCTTCGTGTGTGATTGTGGTTGTTGAAGTGGAATAGGAGATGGGGAAATGAGGCTTTTATAATGGGTGAATGTTGTGGTGGGAATTAAAAAAGGTTAAATATTTTCCCACTTGGGGAGTGGCGCCTAGCGTGGTAAGAGGTGCCAACTCTTTTCTCACTGTGTCTTCTGCGTGTGTTGAGTTCCAAAGTGCAAGTACACTTTGACTTCCTTGCTTTGTGAGTTGTTTACCATGTGGTCCTATCTTCTCTCCTGAAATGAAACTGAACCCATTAGTAATGACAAAAGAACCCCTTCACATTCCTTCTCATAAATAGTGAATTGGATTACAACTGATGAGTGTTCCTTGGGACACCAAACTTAATTCTTTGGCATCTTAATAAATTGGTTTCATCATTGTGTATTTAATGTGTTCATAAGAGTGGAATAACATCAATCTTTTCATTTTCTTTTGATTCCAATTCCTCTGAACTCATTAAACCACGTTCATGTTCTCACCCAAAGCATTAACTGCTTTCAAATAAGGTGACTTGGGCTGCTAGGTGATTCTTGGTGGTGGCCACACCAAACTTAATCTTTGGACTTACTCTTCAAGATTAGGCTATTAATTATCTGTAAGCCTAGATTAAGTGGGTGGAAGGCCACACCAAAATTAGCAGTTTAGCTAGTTCTCAGCCCATTCACTCATCATGATTTATGCCTTCATCAAGTTGTAATTCCGGAATAGAAAAAAATGCAAAGAAAATCTAGCTATCAAAGCTAAAATCAAACCTTCTAATCTGCAATTGTAAACTAATCCTAATATGGTAATGTAAGATAAATGTGAGACTGAAAATTAAACTACCCAATGCAATAAATTTTTAAACTACTTTTAAGAAAAGTAACTAAATAAAAAAGGATAAAGTATTGGGGTGCCTCCCAACTAGCGCTTCTTTATTGTCATTAGCTTGACATTCCTTCATCTTCAGTTGAGCTTGTAGCTCACTCTCTGCTCCTCTAAGGAGCCTCCCAAGTAGTGTTCGAGTCTATGGCCATTGACAGTAAAAGTTCTCTGAGTCTTGTCCTCCATGAGCTCCACATGACCATAGGGAAACACCTTGAGTATGGTGAAAGGTCCTGACCATCTAGACTTAAGTTTTCCAAGGAAGAACTTGAGTCTTGAGTTGTAGAGTAACACCTTCTGTCCTTCAGTGAACTCCCTTCTTGCTATCTTTTGGTCATGCCACCTTTTTGTGTTCTTTTTGTAGATTTTTGCATTCTCATATGCTTGATTTCTAAACTCCTCCAGCTCATTGAGTTGCATTAATCTCTTTTCTCTAGCAGCTTGCTCATCATAGTTTAACATCTTTAGAGCCCAAAATGCTCTATGCTCAAGTTCAACTGGTAAGTGACAAGCCTTGCCATATACCAGTTGGTATGGAGACATCCCAATAGGAATCTTATAGGCTATCCTGTAGGTCCATAGTGCATCATCCAGCTTCTTAGACCAATCCTTTCTTGAGCTTCCAACAGTTTTTTCAAGGATTCTTTTTAGCTCTCTGTTGGAAATTTCAGCTTGCCCGTTGGTCTGTGGGTGGTATGGAGTTGCCACTTTGTGCTTTACTCCATATCTGAGAAGGAGTGTCTCGAGTTGTTTGTTGTAGAAGTGTGTCCCTCCATCACTAATGAGAGCTCTGGGCATTCCAAATCTGCTGAAGATGTTCCTTCTCAAGAAGCTTATCACAACCTTGTTGTCATTTGTTGCAGTGGCTATGGCTTCTACCCATCTTGAGACATAATCAACAGCCACCAATATGTAGCTATTTGAGTAGGAGGTTGGGAAGGGTCCCATGAAATCAATCCCCCATACATCAAATAGCTCCAACTCTAGTATGAATTGTTGTGGCATCTCATTTCTCTTGGTTTGATTACCAGCTCTTTGGCATTCATCACACTTTGACACCATTTCCTTGGCATCCTTAAACATTGTTGGCCAGTAAAATCCGGATTGAAGCACTTTTGCTGCTGTCCTTTCTCCACTAAAGTGACCTTCATATGCGGATCTATGGCACTGCCATAACACTTCATGTCCTTCTTCATGGGATATACACCTTCTTAGGATTCCATCAGCACATTTTTTGAACAAATAAGGCTCATCCCAGATGTAGTGTTTGGCATCCTTGATTAGCTTCCTCCTCATGTGCTTATTGATGTTAGTTGGTAGCTCCCCAATAGCCTTGAAGTTGGCTATGTCTGCAAACCAAGGGGCTACTCGAATCATCATCAATTGTTCATCAGGAAAGCTTTCATTGACTGCTACTTGCTGCATCTCTTCTTCTTGCGGGATCCTTGAAAGGTGGTCAGCTACCTTGTTCTCTGCTCCGCTCCTATCTTTAATCTCAATATCAAATTTTTGGAGCAGCAAAATCCACCTTATTAGTCTGGGCTTAGATTCTTGTTTGGTAAGCAAGTATTTGAGTGCTGCATAATCAGTGAACACAATTACTTTTGAGCCAATGAGATATGATCTAAACTTGTCAAAAGCAAAAACTATGGCTAAAAGTTCTTTCTCCGTGGTGGTGTAGTTCTTTTGATTCTCATTAAGGACCTTGCTAGCATAGTAAATAACATGTACTAGCTTATCTTTCCACTATCCTAGAACAGCACCAACAGCAAAATCAGATGCATCACACATTAGTTCAAAGGGAAGATCCTAGCTTGGTGGTGCTATAATAAGTGCAGAGGAGAGTTTCTTCTTAAGTTCATCAAAGGATACCATGCACTCTCTATCAAAAACAAAGGGAGTATTTGAGACAAGTAGGTTGCTAAGGGGTTTTGCAATCTTTGAAAAATCTTTGATAAACCTCCTATAGAACCCAGCGTGTCCCAAAAAACTTCTGATTGCTTTGACATTGCAAGGTGGAGGTAATTTTTCAATTACTTCCACTTTTGCCTTGTCCACTTCTATGCCATCTTTTGAAATCTTGTAACCAAGAACCACCCCTTCAGTCACCATAAAATGGCACTTCTCCCAGTTTAAAACTAGGTTGGTTTCTTGACACCTTTTTAGCACAAGAGCAAGGTGGTATAGACAATCAGAATATGAGTTTCCAAATACAGAGAAGTTGTCCATGAACACTTCTATGAACTTCTCACTACAAGAAAACACGTTTTTTGCCACGCTTTTAAAGCGTGGCGAAAAGCTTAAAAAAGCGTGGCGATAGCTTTTCGCCACGCTTTTTGCAACCTATTGCCACACTTTTTGTTTGCCACGCTTTTTTACAAACTGCCACTTGTAAAAGCGTGGCTATAGGTGGGAAATACGGCCACGCTTTTAAAGCGTGGCGATAGGCATAGATATGGCTACGCTGTAAAAGCGTGGCAATAGGGTAGATCTGGCCACGCTTTTCAAGCGTGACAGTAGACCAGATATGGCCACGCTTTTAAAGCGTGGCGAAAGCATGGTAGTAGAGGAGATTTGGCCACGCTTGAAAAACGTGGCGAAAAAGCTTAGATACAGCCACGCTTTCTAAGCGTGGCAATAAACAGAGATATGGCCATATATGGCCACGTTTTTAAAGGGTGGCGAAAAAGATGGTCAGTAACCTAATTCCCTTTTTAATCTTCATAAATATATAAAACCTAATATGAATTCATAGATAATTTTATAATTTAGTCAATAACCAATTATCAAGTAATCCAACTTTCATAAAATTGTCACCAAAATAAGTGTGTGATCACATAACAACATACACTAACAAAATACCAAAAGTGAAAATCATAACTACTCATGAATTCCTAATACATGAATTAGAATTCCTAATCAAAGTCGTCTTCAAAATACCAAAAGTGTGAAATTCCTAATACATGAATTAGAATTCCTAATCAAAAAGTCTTCTTGTACTTCATGTATCATCATTGCAAGGTAAATTGTTTTGACCTGTGTCCTGCAAAATAAAAAACACAAATGAACAACTACAAATTGATTTGGCTTTCCTGGCCAGAGCACCCCAAAATCCATTCTCGGACTCATTCAGGTTCTTCATGGAAGTATATTCATAGGCTCTTGCCTCCTATATTTACAAGTAATACCATTTTGAATAATCAGAATGGTGCACTCAAAAAAATGCGAGTTTAAGAGAAGCAAAGAGAATGTAGGCATATGCTAAACAAGCATCTTCAATCTTCAATGCATTGATATAACATATTCAAAAAAACAGAAAATGCATAATATTTTCAGTAGATCTACCGTTATTTTCATCTGCTTTTTGAGCATGATAAGCTTGAAAGATGCTATGAAAAATAAAAAGCTATATATAATTTTATAAAAAAAATAGAATGACATTATAATTATAAATATAAATAAATGATATAAAGGGAAAAGGAAGAAGAACAGTGGAATGTGGATGTATGTGCTCCAATTTATGTGGCGTGGAAAAAAAGGAAAAAATAAAAAAAGAAAAAAGAATAATGAAAGTTTTATGTTCAGTGTGGATGAAGCTACTACTTTGGTCCAGGCTCCACACCTTAAAACTAAGCAATAAACTGCAAAATCTGTGACTAATGGCAGAGAAGACTGAGTAGGGAATGACAGAGATGAAAGCTCCAGTAGGGAGGAAGGACCAAAGCCAAAACAGTGAAACCTCTTCAAACTTGTTCTTCTTCTCTCTCAATAGCTTCAGTGTTGTTAATGGTTGTTACTGCAAAAATAATACTTCCAATGTTATTCTATATATTTTCAGGCTTTTTTTTTTTTGCTAAAAGAAAAAAAAAGGACGTGTGTACTATACTTGAATTAACAATAGACAATATAATAATAGTGCATGATTGAGAAATGCAAATACAAATTCAAATGGCTGTTCAGAATTTCAGATTATATTAGATAATGGCAGCATAATGCAAGCATCAGAAACCACATCAAAGTAGGGACACAATGTTTTCTATCACAAACAAATGAATAACCTCAATCTCTCAGAATTAGCAGAAATCCTTCTCACTGAAAACATCAATTTAATTTCTATTTACTTTCAGATATCCAATATTTTAGGCCACAGTCCCATGTGCTTTTGTACATTGTGAAATTAATTTAATTATTTACTTAATAGTGAAAAGAAAATGAAAAATAAAATCCATGAATAATTGTTGCAAAAGAATCCAAGTGCAATTGCATGATCACACAACAATTTCCAAATGCCAAGCAAATTTAGGCAAACCCCCCCCCCAAAAGAATCCAAGAATGAACATCATATATGCATGCATAGAAAGTGAGCAGAAGAGGAAATGCAAATTGAGAAATCAGCAGCAGCCAATGATTAAGGATGTAATGAGCATGAATGCATAATAAGCACAAAGAATCGCAACAAGGAAATGAGTTGCTAACACATGGCACGAAGCAGCAACACTTAATAAACAGCAGTAGTAAATAGCATGTTTTCCAGGTTCAAGCAAGCACCAAACAGAATTCATATGACTTAACCAGTTCCACAAACTGAAATCATTGCAGTTCATATAATATGGACCAAGCAACAAGCAGAGCAGAACTCAGCAACAACAAACCAAGAAAAATTAATGAAACAGTAACACTTCCACAGCATCTATTTTGGACAATAGAAAAAAATACAACAAACAGCAATCACAGGTCCAGAATTCAACACCAAAACAGCACAATAAACAAGTTCATCCAGGACAACTTTCAGAGGAAAGACAAATTCATTCCAAACAGCAGCAGTAAACAAAACAAAACCTACATCCACTAACCAGTCCAGATTCTCTAACCACCTAATTCAACTAAACTAAATTAGTTGAACTAAACAAGCTAAACAGAATGAGCTAAACCAGATTAATCAAACAGAAATAAAATCAAATGAGATAAAAGGGGAACCTGGAAAGCAGAGAACTGGAGCAGGGGAAGGGAAGGGAAAACAGTAAAACAGGGTCTCGTAGTGGCTCTTAACAGAATCTTGGACAAGTGCCCCGAGAGTGCCATGCTGAAAAAGAATAAAGGTAACTAATTAGTTCAAATAAACGACATCATATCAAGTATTGATAAGTAAGACGATTGTATGATTATCTTAAAATTCATTCACGAAGTCACAGTCCACCAATAGAAATGACATCATATAAAGTCAGTAACTTAAAACCTCTTTAGGGGAAAGCTAATAATAGAGAAGGCCATTAGAGGTGAAAATATTGTTTAGGCAAAAGGCAAAAAACAGTGAGAATTAATGGAATACCAAAACCAGCAACAAAACACACTTTTTATGTGACTTCAACATCTTTCATCAGAAGCGAGTTTTTATGCAAAGTGGAGAGAAGAATCCAAAACAAAATACAATTGACGCTAATAAGTAACGTTAAATAGTCCTTAAAACGGGACAGAAAGTTTGAACCATGTTAGATAACATTTATATTTAATAGAAATGAGTGACGTTAGTCCCTTTAAATGAGCACGGGAGTTTCAACCATATCATCTCATAGACGCACACACACACTGGCACATATAATCAATTAACAAGCATCAAGCGAAGAATTAAAAAGAAATAAAAAAAATGCTAAGATGCTGGTCTTAACAATGCAACTGCACAAGGAAGAATAAAACACTATAACAAACCCTCATGAATAAAAAAACATGATATACACCTTCTGGAATTTGTTCCTTTCTCTTTTTTATGGTGAAAGAAACCTTGGAAATTAAAAATTGGAAAGTGGTACCACCAATCTTTCATTTTCATACTGTCTATGGGGCTGGCAATTTTATATTCCAACTCTGGAAAACTCCCCTTATACACACACTCTCTCTTTCAATTAATTTGTCTTTTGCCATATTATTAATCACAAATAATAACACTCTCTCTTATCTGAAATAAGGATTGTTCAATTATAATAATGCAGATGTATTAAAGAAATAATCAAAAGAACCATGCTTAATCAACCTTCTGGTTGAAATAAGTTATCTCATGATCTTTCATTAAATAGCAGAATTGAATTCATATATACTCAGGGTTGGTCAAACAGACAAGCTGAGATTTTCCAAACTGTTTTAGATAACTGCACTGGATTCCCTACCATGTGCTAGTATCTGGTGGGGCGCACTCTCAATATCTCATAGGACTATAATTTTATTCTCCTAGCACGTTTGACATTTTCGTTATAATGTTTTATTTTTACTCCTTACATTTTCGTTATAACTGCACAAGGAAGAAGATAGATTTCACTCTTTCTGACACCAACACGAGTAAATTACAGAAGCCTTGTGTCTCACGTGGCTGAGACATTTCATTCATCATCATCAGCATTCATCATAGTAGGAAAAAGTCCATGGAATCCATTATTACCCGCGAACAACATATATTAACAGTCAACATAACATATCGAAAATCATAGGAGAATATAGTGAATAGAGTGCACCTTTGTGGCTTTCTCATTCCAGAAAAAAACCACGTACGTCCACAGCATCGCAAGCAACGCGTCTTCAGCATTATCATTTAACCAGGGACATGAAAATGAAAATGAAAAGGAACATGCAATCAGAGAGAACGAATCAGGGGAAAATAAAAATGAAAAGGGAAAGCCCTAAAAGTAAAAACAACGGAAAAATCGAGAAAATAAAAAGAGAAAAATCGATCATACCTATGGAATTCGAGGGCTTGGAGGAGAAGAAGAGGGAGGAGCTTGTCGTCGCCCATGTTTGCTGGAGCTTGAAGGTGAACAGAGAGATCCTCACTGATTCGAAGAAGAACAAGAAAGAGAAGAAGGGTATGAAGATTACCAAGATGAAGAAGAAGTGGTTTCCATCAGTGACGAAGGCAAAGGCGAAGGGCGACGGGCGAAGGGCGACGGGCGAAGGGCGAAGGGCGAAGGGCGAAGGGAGGAGCTCGGACGGCGAAGGGCGATGGGCAAAGGGAGGAGCTCTTCCGATACAGGCGAGTAGTTTCGAAGGTGAAAGAGACATTAGGGTTAGTGGTTTCGAAGGGGAAAGAGAGATTTGGGTTGGGGACCGGGTTGGGGGCCGGGTTTGGGTCGGGTTGGGAGCCGGGTTTGGGTCAATCGGTTTGGCCCCTCTCGCCACGCTTTTAAAACGTTATTGTTGCTCTCTACGGCCACGCTTTTGAAGCGTGGCAAAAAAGAAACTTTTGGCCACGCTTTTAAAGCGTGGCCGTAATGAAACCCTGTGGCCACGCTTTTACAACGTCCTTGTTTCTCTCTATGGCCACGCTTTTGAAGCGTGGCAGAAAAAAAATGTAGCCTTTTCTCTAATCAATTGCCACCCTTACAAAAGCGTGGCCGTTGATCCTTTTTGCCACGCTTTTGAAGCGTGGCAAAAAAAAGTGGCCAAATCTCTAATCTATCGCCACCCTCATAAAAGCGTGGCCATAGACCACTTTTGGCCACGCTTTTGAAGCGTGGCAAGAAAAAAGCGTGGCCATAGGCCTTTTTCTTGTAGTGTCTCAATCATGTCTGAAAAAATGGAGAGCATGCATCTTTGGAATGTTGCAGGTGCATTGCACAATCCAAAGGGCATTCTCCTATAAGCAAAGACACCATATGGACAAGTAAATGAAGTTTTTTCTTGATCCTTGGGGTCTACAACAATTTGATTGTAGCCCGAATACCCATCTAGGAAGCAATAGTACTCATGTCTTGCAAGTCTTTCAAGCATCTGGTCCATGAAAGGTAGGGGGAATTGATCTTTCTGGGTGGCTTCATTAAGTTTCCGGTAGTCAATGCACATACGCCATCCGGTCACTGTTCTTGTGGGTATCAATTCATTCTTCTCATTTGTCACAATAGTGATCCCTCCCTTCTTAGGGACTACTTGCACCGGGCTTACCCAAGGGCTGTCTGAGATGGGGGTAGATCACCCCTGCTTGCCATAGTTTCAGTACTTCTTTCTGAACCACTTCATTCATAGTTGGGTTCAGCCTCCTTTGTTGTTGTCTTGAAGGTTTGGCATCCTCTTCTAGTTCCTTACTCAGACTTGAATTTATGATCACTGGGTGAGTGTTGTTGGCACCCATATATGCATATTTCAAGCTGGGTGGTAATACTTTCAGCTCTAGTTTTGGTGACTCTGCATCTTTGTTGTTTGTAGTGGTTGGCATGATTGAATTTTCCATGGTTTCTTGTGGTGATTCTCTATCTGGTGCTTGTTCCAGCTCTATGGTTCCTCCACATTGTTCTTCTTCCAAGACTTCTTGAACTATTTGTTCCATGGTGTCTACCAGCATGCATTCTCCTATGGATTCCTTGGGGTAACTCATTACTTTGAAGACATTGAAGACCATTTTCTCTTCATAAAACCTCAAAACTAGTTCCCCTTTTTGCACATCGATAATGGCTCCAGCAGTAGCTAGGAATGGTCTTCCTAGGATAATTAATGTGTTGGCCTCTTCTTCTATGTCCAACACAATGAAATCAGCAGGAAAAATGAACTCTCCTACTTTCACTAGCAAGTCTTCCACCACCCCATGTGAAAACTTAAATGTTCTGTCAGCCAATTGGAGTGCCATCCTTGTTGGCTTGGCTTCCTCAATCTTCATCCTTCTCATCATGGTCAGTGACATAAGATTTATGCTAGCTCCCAAATCACACAAAGCTTTCTCAATGGTGATGTCTCCTATGATGCAGGGAATTTGGAAACTCCCTGGGTCTTTCAGCTTTTGAGGTAGCTTCTTCTGTATGATGGCGCTGCATTCTTCAGTCAAGATTATGGTTTCTTTTACTTTCCAGTTCCTCTTTTTGGTTATAAGCTCCTTCAAAAATTTAGCATAGAGTGGAATTTGTTCTAATGCCTCAGCAAATGGTATGTTGATTTGGAGCCTCTTGAAGATCTCTAGGAACTTAGAAAACTGGCCATCCTTCCCATCTTTTCCCAGTCTTTGTGGGTATGGTGCCTTTGGCACATAAGGCTTCAAGACTGGTTTTGGTGGAGGTGGAGCAGGGATTTCTTCTTCATCCTTGTTCTCATACTTTGCTGCAGCTTCTTCATGCTTGTCTTTGCTTGGGGTTCTTTCTTCTATAACCTTCCCACTTCTTAGAGTAATGGCTTTGCATTCCCCTCTTGGGTTAGCCATAGTGTCACTAGGAAATGTGTGTGTGGAAAGTGGGATTTGCTTGGACAAAATCCCCACTTGTGCTTCCAACTTTGAGATTGCTGCGCCTTGATTTTTCAGATTTGACATGTATTCCTCTTGATTAGCATCTATCCTTCTTTCAGTTTGTGCCTGTCTGTCCCTGAGGGTGGAGACTGCTCCTGTAATTTGTGAGGACAGTTGTGCTATTGCAGCTTCCATCCTCTCAAAGTTGCTCTTGATTTCACATGGTTGCATAGTTGAGGATGGTGTATCCTAATTAAGGTTATTGTGTGTGGGTTGGTTACTATGGTATGATGTATGTGAGTTGTGGTAGGGTCTATGGTTCCCTGTTTGATGGTTGGGGTTGTGGTTGAAATGCTGATTTGATGAATAAGGCTTGTTGTGGTCCTGGTTGTGGTTTTGTTGATTTTCCTACCCAAAGTTTGGGTGGTTCTTCCAACCTGGGTTGTATGTCTTAGAGTGTGGGTCATATGGTGGTCTGGATGAATTGTTCACATAATTGGCTTGTTCCCAGTCACCTTCAGATTCTGGTGTATTCCCTTCTTGTTGAGGAGTTTGGTCTTGAATGACTGAGGCTTGGTTGGCCTCCATCCTTTTGGTTAGAGCTGCTATTTGAGCTGCAATTGCTTTGTTCTGAGCTAACAAAGCATCTACAGAGTTGAGCTCTAGCACTCCCTTCTTCTGAGTCCTTTCTGAAGCATAGAAATACTCATTTTTAGCTACAGTCTCAATGACATCTATGGCCTCTTCAATGATTTTCTTCTTGTTGAGTGAGCCTCCTGAAGAATGGTCCACAGCCTTTTTTGCTTCATAGGATAGTCCCTCATAAACGATGTGTAGTTGTACCCATTCATTGAACATTTCTGGTGGGCATCTTCTTGTCAGATCTTTGAATCTCTCCCAGGCCTCATAAAGTGTTTCTCCATCTTGTTGTCTGAAAGTTTGCACCTCAGCTCTCAGCCTAATGATTCTTTGTGGAGGGTAAAATCTTGCAAGGAATCTGTTCACGACCTCCTCCCATGTAGTTAGGCTATCCTTGGGGAATGATTCCAACCACTTTGCTGCCTTATCTCTGAGTGAGAAAGGGAACAAGAGTAGTTTGTAGATGTCGGGGTGTACCCCGTTGGACTTTACAGTATCACATATCCTCAAGAATGTGCTGAGATGTTGATTAGGGTCTTCTTGGGAACTTCCTCCATATGAGCAATTGTTCTGAACAAGTGTGATGAGCTGAGGTTTCAGCTCAAAATTATTGGCATGAATTATTGGCTTTAGGATGCTGCTGCCACAATTTCTTGGGTTTGGGTTGATGTAGGAGCCTAAGACTCTCCTTTCTTGCCCATCATGATTTACTGGGCCTTCTCTGACATTGTGAGCTTCTTCTTCATGGTGGTTCTCCATGTTCTCCTCCATGTTTGTTTCAAAATACTCTTCCTCTTCCTCAGTACCAACGACTCTTTTCCCTCTTGCTTTCCTCCTTAATCTAAGGAAGGTCCTCTCAGGTTCAGAATCAAAGGAAGTTGAAGCACCGCTTCTTCTACCTGTCATACAACCAATAAGGCAAAAAGCAAGAAAGAAAATGAATGAAGAAATTACTCTTGTTAGAGTGGTTGTTAGTGTGAGTGGTGCAATTAATCAAACAGTTAGAAGAGTGGAAATATGTAAGAAAAATACTCAAAGAAAGAAATAGAACTCAAAATAAAAGAAAATAAAAAGGTGATAAATAAAATAAGATAACAAGGAATTTAAATTGCTTAATCTAGCTCTCTAATCAATTTAATCACTGTCAAATTTAAGCCAATCTACGGCAACGGCGCCATAAAACTTGATGACTGTAATTCACACCCCATTCAAAATTGGTGAATTAGTTCTTTTGGCAAGCGCACCAAAATTATCGTCAAGTAATAACCCACAGTGGAGTGGGATCGTATCCACAGAGATTAGCAAATTCGAGCAGTTTTAATCAATTGATAAATTAGTCAAGCAGATCAATAGGATTGTGAAGTGCAGAATTGTAAATGACATAAATATAAATAACTAGAATATAAAGAAAAACAATAAAGTGCAGGAATATAAATGGCAAAATGTAAAATGCAGAATCATAAATGACTTGAATGTAAATGGGAATGGGGAATTGCTGAATGTAAAAATAAGCTGTAAAGAAATAGATAGATAAGAATGGGGAAATTCATTGAGATTGGGAGATGTTGTCTCTTTGGATTAAATCTAGCTTATATCTTCCTCAATCATGCAGCTCATTGACCTCTTGGCAATCATGATTGATTGAGCCCCAATCCCTTGGTGACTCAATCTCTCAGATATTGATCAATAGCCAATTCTTTGGTCTAATTGCTCATGAAGAGAGATATGCTTGGTCCCTGATTATACCACACACCATTGTAGATCCAAGTAGAGGGAGGATTATATGTCACATATCCAAACACCAAAACCCATATTCTACTCAAGTGTGAGAAGGGATTTCAAGCATGGTTTCGTGTTTCCTTTCCCAAGGTTCCCATGAAACCCAATTGTATTCAATCTCTTACCCAAGATAATTGAATACTAAGCATTAAGAACGAAATTCCTACTAGCAAATCAAAGAGAAGATGAAGAGAAGAAGAATTTCACTATTATCAATCCATCAAGTACAACAAAGCTCCCTCTCTCAATGAGAGGGAAGTTAGCTACTCATAGCTCAAAAAGTACTCAAAAGTGAAGTGTAAAAGTGGATCTAAAACTGACTGCTTAACCCCTTTCTTCAGTACTCCTTGGGGGTATTTATACTATTCCTAGTAAAATAAAAGAATTATGAAAGTGAAAAAGGAAAATTACATTTTGGAGGGAAAAAAACACTCAATAAGCGTGACTTCTCAGCTGGTGTGTGGTTGGCGCTTTTCTGGCGTGTCACGTGCCCTTCATTTCCAGCTTGGCATGCCACGCCCAATCCTTCAAGTGACACGCTCGTCCCTCTAACAACCTTGGCGTGCCACACCTTCGAACTCCAGTGGCACACCATAGTGGAATTCTTGTGTTGGCGAGCCACGCCTTCGAGCTCAAGTGGCACGCCCCTTGCCTTTCTCACTTCTCTTTGCCTCTGGAAACTTGAACTGGCGTGCTATGCCCAAGGTCTGGCATGCCACGCCCTTGCTCTATGCTTGGCTAGGCTTCTCTGGAAAGTTGAACTAGCGTGGCACGCCCAGGGTCTGGCGTGGCACGCCCCTTTTGTGAGTGAGTGGTTCCTCTGTTTGGCGTGCCACGCTACAAACTCAAGTGGCACGCCCCAATGCTTCTTTGCCCTCTGAATGACACTGGCGTACCACACCTGATTGCTCAAGTGGCACGCCTAAGTGAAGAATGGTGAGTGGCGTGCCACGCCTTCGATACCAAGTGGCACGCCCCATGTAATTGGCCTCCTTCATCCTCTCTGGAAACTTATACCAGCGTGCTATGCCTAAAGGCTGGCGTGCCACGCCCATGATCTTATCTTGGTTCCAGTAGTTGGCATGCCACGCCTCAGCCTTCAAGTGGCATGCCATAGTGAAATGCTAAGGTTGGCGTGCCACGCCTTCGATACCAAGTGGCACACCCAGTCTTCAATTGCCTTCAGCCCCTTCTCTGGATTGTTGTACCAGCGTGCCACGCCATGCTGCTCAAGTGGCACGCCCATGGACTTGTGAACTCTTCAAGCTTGGCGTGCCACGCCTGGGTTCTCAAGTGGCACGCCCAAGTGACTTCTTGGGGCTGGCGTGCCACGCCTTCGATACCAAGTGGCACGCCATAGTGGAGGTTCTTCTTGGAATGGTGAGTTGGCGTGCCACGCCTCTTTGCTCAAGTGGCACGCCCATAGTAGTTGATGGGTCAAGCGTGCCACGCCCAACCTGGCGTGCCACGCCCCTTTTGTGTCCTCCATTTGGCTTTCTGGAATTTTGTATTAGCGTGCCACCACATGCATGCTTGGACTTCTTCTCTGAACTTTAGTACTAGCGTGCCACGCCAGTGCATTTTTGTGGCATTTGCTTCAAGTGGCATGCCAGTTTCACACGCCCAGCTTCTTATTTGTCTTCTACCCATTTTTTGATGCTTTTCTCACCTGAAATTCAGCACAACTCATCTCAAAGTAGTGTACCATAATATTCATCAAATAAGGCATGAATTGTACTAATCAAATGAGATTTATGCTCTTTTATAGTCTTCTTTATGCAAGAAAGAAGGGCAGATGATGCAAGTCATCGTGCACTGTGGACCGAGCCATACTGATCCACTATATCATGAAAGGAGACCATGTGGGGGCATATGACATAATTTGGGCAGATATACAGCATTGCCTCCAATCCCTCTTCAAATGTCAAGTTAGCATTCCTGCATCTCATTTACCGCCTCTGTGACGCTGCTAAAGTGAAAGTTGAAAATGATTTTCCCATTCCGGTTTTGAAGCCAATCTCCAAGAAGACTATGAAGTATGTGAGGGAATATTAAAGAGTTCAGAGGGGAGATTAGGCCGAGGATGAGGCTCAGTAGGACCAGCATCCCATACCTCAGGGACAATACTTCCTACCTCAGGAGTACTGGCAGCAGCTAACATCCTCTTAAGAGCGGACGAGGAAGAACCAGGATAGTCACGGCATCCTTCTCCATCAGATTGTGACTTAGCAAGAGACTCAGCGCCATGAGCTTCTTCAGATAAGATAGTACATAGGACGATTGAGAGGACCATATGGAGCACAGCTTGAGGAGAGAGACACCTACCATTATGACTGAGGTGGTTCCATTCCTTTCTCAATTCCTATTTTCCTTCCCCTATTATTATGTTATGTTCCTATTTTTTGTTGCTTATTTTCTATCCTTTGTATGATTGTCAGTATTTTTAGTCTTCTAGCTTTAGTTTGTTTGTTTAGTTGTTTTTATTTCTATCTTTTAAAAGATGCCTCATGTACTGCTCACTGAGCTTGAATCTAAAAAGAAAAAAAAAAGAAAAGAAGTAGTTTAACGCATGAGAAATTGAGTTTATATTCAAGTGTCGTCTCATTTATTTAGATGTGGTGGTGTTTATCTGTGACTTTTAATACATGATAAGAACAGTGCATATTTGAATTTGGATTAAAAGATGTTGAGACATGAGGGATAGGAATTTAGAGAAGTATTATGAATCATCTAATTTAAACAAGAAATTAATCCTTGAAGCAAAAGAAACAGTAAAAGAAAAAAAAATAAAAGGAAAGGCCCAAGGCTCTGAGCATCAATGGCTAAGAAGGTTAAGAATGATCAAAAGCTCAAAGAGTTGTTTTTATAGCTATATGCTTATGGTGTGACTGTGTCAAGGAACTCTTGAGACAAAGCACTTAGAGTCAAAGCCAAGTGCAATAAAGAGTATGCCAAAGGCTCTGAGCACCACTGACTAGAAAAGTTCAATAGAAAAGATCAGAACTCAAAGAATTCCCCAGTTAAGTGCTTGTGGTGTTTCTGTGTCAAGTAAAGCTTCAGACAAAATATTTAGAGTCATGACTAGGCTCAAGGTTCAAAGCACCAAAGAAAAGACAAGAAAATATTGTGTTCAAGAATTAATCTGAAGTTAAAAAGCAAGATAATTCATAATATTATCCGGATTCTGGTTCTAAATGACATCAGCACTCCTTAAGTTTCAAAGAATAGTGAGATGCCGATACTATTTATGATCACAATGTTGTTGGCGCACGAAATTGAACTCGCACAACTTCACCGGCAAGTGCACCGGGTCATCCAAGTAATACCTCAGGTGAGTGAGGGTCGATCCCACAAGGATTGTTGGATTGAGCAAGCTGTGGTTATCCTGCATATCTTAGTCAGGAAAATAGAAGGATGGTTATTGTTGTTGAATGCGCATAAAAGAAAGCAGTAAAGAATTAACGTGAAAACAATAATAAGAAATTAGTTAAGGCTTTGGAGATGCTTTATCTTTCTGGATCAATACGTCTTACTAGCTACTTCAACAATGAATGAGTCATTCTATGGCAAAGCTATAAGTGATTAACTCATATCCTCTCATCTAGTTAATCTCCCCTAAACTATAGCAAAGCTATCAGAGATTAACTCATTTCCTCTCATCAAGTTAACTCATGGTCGTTCATTATGGCCGAGGATGAAGCCCACGCAATTCATTCTCCTTTATGATCCTACTAAAAAATGCCACAGACAAGGTCAAATCTTCCGGATCGGAGAATGATGCTCTATGATTCTAGCCTTAACGCCACAAGAACCTCATCACCCATAACTAACCGGATTATATGTCACTTATCCTCGATTGGCCCAAGTGAATTATTGGTTCAGGTGATGTATTCTCAAGTTTTAGCTCAGTACTATCCGGGTCAAGACTCGTAAAGAACTCATGTAGAGAAAGGGACATACCCAATCTCATTTGGATGAAGAACGACAATACATCATAGAATAAAATCAAACATATATTGGAATAGAAACAGTAATATTATTAATCCATAGGAATCAGCAGAGCTCCTAACCTTAACCTAGGAGGTTTAGTTGCCCATAATGTATAGAGAAAACTTAGATATGAAAAGTATGATACAGGTTCCAGATTCTCCTAAACCTAAGTGATCTCCTCTTTAAATAGGAGATAACCCTAAAAGATATTAATTTAAAATTAAAATATACAAGGATAAACGAAACTAAGCTAAAGAGTGCGAAAATCCACTTTAGGCCCACTATGTTCTTGTGCTCGTCCAAGCCTGGCGTTCAACTTGGAGAATGGGCGTTGAACACCAGTTAGGGGATGAAATCATGCTCCCTTAGTCTCTTGGTGGCGTTGAACGCCAGTCTTGGGCATTCAACGCTAGCTTTGATCCTTCTTTGGCGTTGAACTCCAGATATGGGTGTTCAACGCCAGTTATAGGTAGTGATCTGGATGAGAAGTATAGACTATCATATCTTGCTAGAAAGCCCTTGAAGTTAGCTTTCCAACACCATTGAGAGCGCATCAATTAGACCTCTGTAACTCAAGATATGCTCGTTGGAGTGCACGGAGGTCAGGATCTAACAACATCTGCTATCCTTTCTTCCTCTCTGAACAAGACTTTGCTAATTCTGCCATTTTTGCCTAAAAATCACCTAAAATCATAGGAAAAATACAAAAATTCAAAGTAGCATCCAAAAGATGAATTTTGCACTAAAACATACTAAAACTAAATAAAACTTAAGAAAATCTACTAAAAACACTATGAAAATGCTATGAAAAAGCGGATCAAAAATCCACTTATCAGTTGTTAACCACACTCAGAATATAGACAGAAAGTAAATTGAAAACTCAGCTCTCATGCAAACCCGCATCTCAGGTTCATATTGGTTTCAGTTGCTTGAGGATAAGCAACAATTCAAGTTTGGTGTTGTGATGCGTGAGCATCATTCTCATCCATTCTCAGTGAATTGCATGTGATTTGTTGGATTAGTTTAAAGATTTAGGTGTTTTAAGCCACCATGAATGCTACTTTGAGTTGTTTTGCAATTTGATTAATCATAGGTAGCATTCGGGCGAGTTTGATAGAGATCAGAGAGAGGAAAAGCTTCAAATTCAAAGTTGCCAGGGTGGCGCCAAACGCCACCTCACCAGCGTTTGGCGCCGGGACACAGAAAGCTCCCCTTCCCCTCTGCCATGGTGGCACAAAACGCCGACCAAATGCCACAACCCGGTGTTTGGCACCAGGGACCTCATAAAACGTGTAATGTTGCTGCCCAGGTGACGTCAAACGCCACCAACCCGGTGTTTGGCGCCAATAATGCAAACCAGAATGGTCCCCACGTGATTCAGCACCAAATCTCTTTCTCTAATTTGATTTTTAAATCAATTTTGAATTAAGAAAATATATTTTTTTTGGTTTTTGAATTTAAATTTTGTATCAATTAGGATTACATATAAAAGAAGAAGATATCTTGGCCTAGGGTTGTTTCTTCTTCTTCTTCTCTCTTTTTCGCGCTTTCACACTTTTTTTGCTAGGGTTTTCTTCACACCATGAGCAACTAAACCTCTATTGTTAAGGTTAGGATCTCTGTTATTTTAATGGATTAATACTATTGTCATTCTTCTCTTAATTAATGCACTGGTTTATTTTTAATGATTGTTTTCGCTCTTCATCCTAAGAATTAGAGTATATTGGAAGATAACTCTTTTTCTAACTAAATTCTTGTTGAATTTTGGAAAAGTTATATCACTTGAATAACAACTTGAAATGAATTCCGCATATTTCTCTGATTACCTGGACTTAACATGATACGTGACATATAATCATCTTATCTTTGGGTACTTAGGGTTTGTGTGGCTCATAAACTAGGATTAGACTTAAACTTCTAATTTAAGTTAAGTGACCAAAGAATTGGCAGTTGGTTTGATTAGAAGAGATTAAATTGCTAAAGAATTAGGGTTTAATCATTTAGAGTTTGCCATGAATTGAACTTTTACATGATTAAAGTGAGTGATAAGAACTATTAATCCAGAAATTTAACATCTCCAAAGCCTTAACTGTTTTCTCATGCTATTTTTACCAACCATTCATTACTTGCTTTCTTGAATTCTCTGATTCATTGCCTTATGATACTTGGAATACAAAACACTCAATTTGGTTTGTCTGACTAGACTAATCTTTCAATTATTGCTGCTCAATCCATTAATCCTCATGGGATCGACACTCACCCACCTGAGTTATTATTTGGTATGATCCGGTGCACTTGCTGGTAAGTTATGGATTGTAAAATTCCACATCAATTCACTTCACAAGTAAATCCATATACTGAAAAATGATTAATTGATATATGTGTAATGCACATATTTAATCAAAGAAAAAGTTCACAAGTCATTAAAGCATAAGCTTGAGCAATTGATGATGAAACAAGAAAAAAGTCGAAAAAATGAGGCATATTCATTCATCAATGCATTTAACGACTAAACTTTGCGAGATTGGTGAACAAAGAGTAAGATTTATTCCTAATGTAACACAAAATCGGTTATGGTTGAACATAGTGAATTTAGTGGTTACATAGGTCAACATGCACCAATCTTGCAAGCATAGTCAAAAGGAACCTCAAATAAGCAAAATTCACAAGCTTTGGCTATTTGGAACTTAAAATCATTTGCTTCAATGTACCTATGTGAAATGAATTTAAAACAATCATTGAAGTAAAATCTTTAGCCAAAAACTTTTACATGAAGTCATTGAGGTAATTCAAGAACCAATTGGTGCACAAGGTCTTATGGACACAGAAAACCATCAATAAGAACCTTATATCACCGGTTCATACAACACAGCTTCAAACAAAAACTTAAGTAGCATAACAGCAATAATTAGGACTTCATGCAACTAGACAATTGCTTAATGGAGCCATATGTATAGTGTGATAACATTGTTGGCAATAATGCCTAACAAGTTTATTAGAAATTTCAGCCCAATCAACATCAATTATCGAGAATGCATAAGTCAAAAAATCAAATAACTTAGGCAGCATAATGTCAGCAAGAACAACAAGCAACCACATGGTTCAATAATTCACTGAATCAAAAAAGTATCAACTGAATTCAGCAAATGCCAAAAATTTCTAGCAGCAATTTAGTTAAAAATTGAAGTAATTCACTCAATTAACATTTATCTATTTGAATTCAACAATAATTCAGCAATTAAGTTATGTGAATCCAAACAAACAAATATAATTAAGTAAAGCAATAGAGTGCAGCATATAACAAGAACATTGAACCATCACTCAATCAAGCAAATTCAAGACAATTTCAAACCAAACACAATTCATAGCAACAAAATAACTAGACCTAAAATCTCTATAAACTACGTTCAAACCTACCTAACCACCTAAAATCCACTAAAATATACAATCTAACTAATGCTAATCTAACAAAACTAACTAATTAAACTAACAATTTTAACTAACAGAATTGAAAAAGGAAAATGGGAAAACCTAAAATTCAGAATGAAGCAAAGAAGAAAATGGAAAGGGATTACAAGTTGTAGCTATGGCAGTGTGAGTAGACACTGGTGGTGTCGCCGGCGACAGTGACGGAAGGAGAAGGAACACAAGGGCAGTGCCCTGCGAGTGCTGTCACGGACAGGGGAAAGAAAAGAAGAAATAGAGGAAAGGGAAATGAAATGGAAGATGAAAGGAAGAGAGGGATTTGTCGGTGGCACTGGGATCACCAGTGGTAGTGGGTTGCAGTGGCTACGGTGGCAGAGGGGGAGGAGAAATAAAACAAGGGAGGTAGAAAATGGAGGCAAGAAGAGGAGAGAACGGGAGAAGGGGAAGAAGGATAGAGCTGTGGCAGCGTCTATTGAAGTTGCCAGCAGTGACTAGAGTGGATGGAAACTGAAGGTTGGTGGTGGTAATGGAGGTTTGGGAGGGAGATGTTGGAGATGAGGAAAGAAACATTAGAGAAGAAGGCTTATGCGAATGCGATTAGGGCTTTTGCATAAGTGGGGTGAAAGTTTGAATTCATGCATACGCATCATTTATGCGTATGCATGACCTTGCCAATTAGGATGTGGTGCGTACGCGACTTTGGCAAGAATTAGGGATGCGCGTACCCATTGGGCATGTGTACGCGTAAATGGTACTTATATATATGCGTACGCGAAACCTGGATGCGCAACGCGAGTAAAACTAACTGCCTCCTCGGGTCGTGCACGTGAGACAAAGATGCGTACGCAACTTTGGCACAAAAACAGAGTTGCGTACGCGAGAATCAAGTTGCATTCGCGAGCATACTAAGGCTTCTAAATCAAAATACTTCAACAAAAATGACCTAGAGCTGAACTATTTACACCCTATATGAATATATTTACAGAAGACAACAAAAAATGAACAAATCAAACTAAATACAAGAGATGAAATTGGAAGATCATACCATGGTGGGGTGTCTCCCACCGAGCACTTTTAGTTATAGTCCTTAAGTTAGATATTTTGATGGGCTCCTTGTCATAGCAGCTTATGTTTGAACTTATCCTTGAACTTCCACCAATGCTTGGACTTCCAATATGCTCCAAAGTTCCAAGTTTATTGCACCAAGCTTTGATGAAGTTCCAAACAAGCTAGGAACTCCCAAAATTGATCTTCATGTATGTTGGGATCCCAAATCTTGTTCCTACACCTGTCTTCTGAGTGATCATCATGATTCCATTCGGGTGGTAAGTAATCCGAATTCTTATTTAGGCATCAAACTCTCCCTCTAGACCCAATCAAGTGAGCACTATACCAACCATTGCACTTAAGCCTCGAAGATTTAATCTTAATGGCCCTTGATTTATAATGCTAACCACTAATCATCTCTCTTTTACTTTTGATTGCACAAAGAGCGCTAAGTTGATCATCCGTCTCAAACAACCCATATTCAAGTGGAATAAGAAAACTAAAGGATATGAAATTTATCCACTTGAATGATGTAATGGATGACGGTGACTTAGGAAGAGATGTTTCCAATGGTCTTGCAAGTTTCACTCCCTTGTGCTCTTCTTTGATTACCTCCACCTCTTGGTGAGCGTTCTCCATTTCTGCTTCTCGACATGGTTCCTCACATTCAATTACTTCCTTACCAACTTCTTCTAGCTTTTTCCCTTCACTCAAGTCATACCTCGGAAGTTGCGTAAAATCTACATCAACACCCATTTCGAGTTCAACAGCAGAAGGCTCAACAAGATCATCGAGGAGATTGGTTAGTGTGGATAAAAAATCATTAATGATGGAATCCACTTCCTCATCAATTTTCTTTAATTCTCTAACCATTTCTTCCGATTCAATTATCTCAACTTTCTTCTTTTATTGACATTCTTGCTTCAATTTCTTTTCTTCTCCTTGAAGCTCCAAGTTCTCTTTCTCACTACTCTCCTCAGTTGAGTCTCCACATTCGTCAACTAGGGGTGTAAGTTACCGAACAGGACCAAAAAATACCACAAAACCTAACTGAAAATTACAACAATTGAATGAAAAACCGAAAAAAACTGATTTTTTTTAATTAAATCGATCGGTTCGGTTTGGTTTTTGTTTGGCTTAGCAGAAACCGAACCGAACCGAACTGAAGAAGATGTTTCATAATGATTCTTTTTACTGGTTTACCCTTAGTTTAACCTAGGAATAAAACCCTAAATCAGTAAATCTGAATACCCTCACTCTCTTTTCCTTTCACTCACGCAGCCTCAGTCTTCACACAGACACCCACAGCTCACTTCCATCTTCCATTCTTCCTCCTCCATGTGGCCATGCCTGAGAGAATGAGAGCTTGAGAGAGCCAGAGAGCGTCATCCACCACCAAGGAAGTCCTCCATCGTTGCTCGAAGCCGTCGCAAGTCATCCATTCATCTCCGTCGCAGACTCACAGGCGTAGCAAAAAGCAACACCATCGTGTAGCCAGAAGCATCATCCAGTTTGCACCCTCGTGCAGTCCTGAGTCCACGCCGTCATCCAGTCATAAGCCGTCACAACAAACCCTAAGCCGTTGCAACAAACCCTAAGCGGAGCAGCACTCCAGTCGCCGAGCAGCACTCTGGTCGCCGAGCCCTCTCCTGCAAAAAGCAACTGAACAATGTCTTCTTTGGAGGTTAGAATTTAATTTAAGGAATTTTTTTATGATATTGATAGAAGCAAAAATTACTGTTAGAAACTAGAAACTCTCGTTTCAGCAGATCGTATCGTAATCTATTTGGAGCTTGAGATATTTGTATGTTTCAGCAATTTTAATTTAATAAATTAAGCAGGAAAATTTTATTTAAAGATTATGGTATGTGATGAGCGGATAATTTATACCCTTTTGGCATTGTTTTTATATAGTTTTTAGTATGTTTTAGTTACTTTTTATTATATTTTTATTAGTTTTTATTCAAAAATCACATTTCTGGACTTTACTATGAGTTTGTGTGTTTTTCTGTGATTTCAGATATTTTCTGGCTGAAATTGAGGGACCTGAGCAAAAATCTGATTCAGAGGTTGAAAAAGGACTGCAGATGCTGTTGGATTCTGACCTCCCTGCACTTGAAGTGGGTTTTCTGGACCTACAAAATCCCAATTGCCGCGCTCTCAATTGCGTTGGAAAGAAGACATTCTGGGCTTTCCAGCATTATATTATAGTTCAGACTTTGCTCGAGATTTGAAGGCCCAAACTGGCGTTCAAAGTCAGCCTAAAACATCTTGGCGTAAAACGCCCAAACTGGCACCAAAGCTGGCGTTTAACTCCAGGAACAGCCTAAGCACGAAAAAGCTTCAATGCTCAGCCCAAGCACACACCAAGTGGGCCCCGAAAGTAGATTTCTGCACTATATGCACTTAGTTACTCATTTTTTGTAAACCTAAGTTACTAGTTTAGTATAAATAGCACTTTTTACTGTTGTATTAGAGACGGATCTATCTCTGGACGTTTAGTCCTTAGACATTGGAGGCTAGCCTCACAGCCATGCCTAGACCTCTTTCACTTATGTATTTTCAACGGTGGATTTTCTACACCCCATAGATTAAGGTGTGGAGCTCTGCTGTTCTTCATGAATTAATGCAAGTACTATTATTTTTCCTTCAATTCATGCCTACTTCTTCTCCAAGATATACTCTTGTTCTTAATTCAGTTAAGTCAGAATGAAGGGGTGACCCGTGACAATCACCCAATCTTCGTTACTCGCTTAGCCAAGATCGCGTGCCTGACAACCACAAAGTGATCTACATGATGTTCAACGTAGTCATTGGACGACAGCTGGAGTATACTCTCTTGGATATCTAATACACGGACCGAGTCCGTGAGATTAGTATCTTCGTGGTATAGGCTAGAACCATTGGCAGCATTCTTGAGATCCGGAAAGTCTAAACCTTGTCTGTGGTATTCCGAGTAGGATCTGGAAAGGGATAACTGTGACGAGCTTCAAACTTGCGAATGTTGGGCGTAGTGACAGTGTGCAAAATGACAATGGTCCTATTCCGACGCTAGCGGGAACCGACAGATGATTAGCCGTGCGATGACAGCGCATATGGATTTGTTTTCATTCGAGAGGATCATACAGCTTACCATGGAAGGAGGTAACGCATGGTTGGAAGAAGGCAGTTGGAAAGTAGAAGTTCAGCAGCAACAAAGCATCTCCAGACGCTTATCTGAAATTCCCACCAATGAATTACATAAGTATCTCTATTTTATTTTCTGTTTTATTTATATTTTAATTATTAAAACCTTATAACCATTTGAATCCGCCTGACTGAGATTTACAAGGATGACCACAGCTTGCTTCAAGCCGACAATCTCCGTGGGATCGACCCTTACTCACGTAAGGTATTACTTGGATGACCCAGTGCACTTGCTGGTCAGTTACGCAGAGTTGTGAAGAAGTGTTGAGATTAACAATTCGCATACCAAGTTTTTGGCACCGTTGCCGGGGATTGTTCGAGTTTGGACAACTGACGGTTCATCTTGTTGCTCAGATTATGTAATTTTATTTTATTTTTATTTTCGAAAAAATTCAAAAAAATAATATATATTTTATTTTGTTCTTCAGAATTTTTAAGAATGATTTCTAGAGTTTCATCATGATCTGTTGAAACCCGGCTGGCTGTCAAGCCATGTCTAATCTTTTGGACCGAGGTTTTCACTTATCATTGCAGGAGCCTTTTGATTCCCATTAATTTGGCTGTTGTATGTAATACTCTGCTGAAGCTTGGCTGGCTATTTGACCATGTCTAATCTTTTGGACCGAAGCTTTCACATAAAGCTTGGCTGGCTATTAAGCCATGTCTAAATTTTTGGACCGAAGCTTTAGACTAACATTGTATGATTTTCCTGGAATTCTTATTAAAAATTTTGAATTTCTTTATTCTCCTTTTTCAAAATAATTTTCGAAAAATTTACAAAAAAATTAATAAAATCATAAAAACCAAAAATATCTTGTGTTTCTTGTTCGAGTCTTGTGTCAAATTTTAAGTTTGGTGTCAATTGCATGCTTTGCTTTTTCTTTAAAACTTTTGAAAATTCATTCATGTGTTCTTCATTGATCTTCAAGTTGTTCTTAATGAATTTCTTTGTTTGATCTTTAAATTTTCTTGTTTTGTGTCTTTTCTTATTTTTCATATGCATTTTTGAATTCTTAGTGTCTATACATTAAAAATTTTTAAGTTTGGTGTCTTGCATGTCTTTATTTTCTTAAAAATTTTCAAAAATATGTTCTTGATGTTCATCATGATCTTCAAAGTGTTCTTGGTGTTCATCTTGACATTAAAAGTGTTCTTGCATGCATTTGTTGTTTTGATCTTAAACTTTTATGTTTTGTGTCATTTTGGTATTTTTTCTCTCTCCTCATTAAAAATTTAAAAATAAAAAAATAATATATTTCCCTTATTTTACCAATAAATTTCAAAATTTTATGTTGATCTAGTCAAAACTTTTAAAAAAAAATTTAGTTGTTTCTTATTAGTCAAGTCAAAATTTCAATTTAAAAATTCTATCTTTTTCAAATCTTTTTCAAAAATCAAATCTTTTTCATTTTTTCTTCATAGTTTCGAAAACTTTGAAAATTTGATTTTCAAAATCTTTTTCTTAATTTTATTTCATGTTTTTGAAATTAATGCTAACAATTAATGTTTAGAGTAAATAAAATTTCAAGTTGTTACTTGCCTATTAAGAAAGGTTCAATCTTTAAAATCTAGAATCATATCTTTTAGTTTCTTGTTAGTCAAGTAATCAACTTTGATTTTCAAAATCAAATCTTTATAATTTCCTTTTCAAATCTTTTTCAAAATAAATTTCAATCATATCTTTTTCAAAATCAATTTCAAAATCTTTTCTAACTTCTTATCTTTTCAAAATTGATTTTCAAATCTTTTTCAATTAACTACTTGATTTTTTTGTTTAATTTTAAAAGTATATTATTTCTTATCTTTTTCAAAACCACCTAACTACTTTTCTCTCTCTAATTTTCGAAAATCCCTTATCACTTTTTCAAATTTTCTTTCAATTAACTAATTATTTTAAATTTTAATTTTAATTTTATTCCTTTTTATAGTTTTCGAATTCTAACTAATAATTAAAATAAAAACAAAAATATTTTTCTTTTCTATTTAATTAAATTCGAATTCTCTCTCTCTCTCATCTCTTTCTATTTATTTATTTATTTACTAACACTTCTCTTCTTCTTATAATTCGAACCCGCTCTCCCTCTCTGTGTTTGAATTCTTCATCTTCTCTCTTCTTCATTCTACTCTTCTATTCTTTTCTATTCTCTTCTTTTTCATATGAGCAGGAGTAAGGATAAGAACATTCTTGTTGAAACTGATCCGGAACCTGAAAGGACTCTAAAGAGGAAGCTAAGAGAAGCTAAGACACAACACTCTGGAGAGGATCTGACAGAATTTTTCGAAAAAGAAGAAGAGATGGTCAAACCCAACAACAATGGTGGAGATGCAAGGAAGATGCTTGGTGACTTTATTGCACCCTCTTCTGACTTCTGTGGAAGGAGCATCTTAATTCCTGCAATTGGAGCAAACAACTTTGAGCTTAAGCCTCAATTAGTTTCTCTGATGCAACAGAATTGCAAGTTTCATGGACTTCCATTGGAAGATCCTCATCAATTCTTAGCTGAATTCTTACAAATTTGTGACACTGTTAAGACCAATGGGGTTAATCCTGAGGTCTACAGACTCATGCTTTTCCCCTTTGCTGTAAGAGACAGAGCTAGGACATGGTTGGACTCACAACCTAAAGATAGCCTGAACTCTTGGAAAAAGTTGGTCAATGCTTTCTTGGCCAAATTGTTTCCACCTCAAAAGTTGAGCAAGCTTAGAGTGGAAGTCCAAACCTTCAGACAGAATGAAGGTGAATCCCTCTATGAAGCTGGAAAGATACAAGCAATTGATCAAAAGGTGTCCTTCTGACATATTTTCAGAATGGAGCATCATATGTATATTCTATGATGGTCTGTCTGAAGTGTCCAAGATGTCATTGGACCACTCTGCTAGAGTATCTCTTCATCTGAAGAAGATGCCTGCAGAAGCCTAGGAACTCATTGAAATGGTTGAAAATAACCAGTTCATGTACACTTCTGAAAGGAATCCTGTGAATAATGGGACAACTCAGAAGAAAGGAGTTCTTGAGATTGATACTCTGAATGCAATATTGGCTCAGAATAAAATATTGACTCAGCAAGTCAATATGATTTCTCAGAGTCTGTCTGGAATGCAAGCTGCATCAGGCAGTACTAAGGAGGCTTCCTCTGAAGAAGAAGCCTATGACCCTGAGAATCCTGCAATGGCAGAGGTGAATTACATGGGAGAATCCTATGAAAACACCTATAATCCTTCATGGAGAAATCATCCAAATTTCTCATGGAAGGATCAACAGAAGCCTAATTAAGGATTTAGTAATAATAATGGTGGAAGAAATAGGTTTGGAAATAGCAAACCTTTTCCATCATCTTCTCAACAACAGACAGAGAATTTTAAGCAAAGCCACTCTGACTTAGCAACTGTAGTCTCTGATCTATCTAAGACTACTCTCAGTTTCATGACTGAAGCAAGGTCCTCCATTAGAAATTTGGAGGCACAAGTGGGTCAGCTGAGTAAGAAAGTTACTGAACTCCCTCCTAGTACTCTCCCAAGCAATACAGAAGAGAATCCAAAGAGAGAGTGCAAGGCCCTCTACACATCCAACATGGCCGAACCTGTAGAGGAGGGAAAGGCAGTGATTTCCAGTGAGGAAGACCTCAATGGACGTTCACTGGCCTCTAAGGAGTTCCCTAATGAGGAACCAAAGGAATCTGAGACTCATGTAGAGACCATAGAGATTCCACTGAACTTACTGTTGCCATTCATGAGCTCTGATGAGTATTCTTCCTCTGAAGAGGATGAAGATATTGCTGAAGAGCAAGTTGCTCAATATCTGGGAGCAATCATGAAGCTGAATGCCAAGTTATTTGGTAATGAGACTTGGGAGGATGAACCCTCATTGCTCATCAATGAATTGAATGATCTGGTTCAACTAAAATTACCTCAGAAGAAATAGGATCCTGAAAAGTTCTTAATACCTTGTACCATAGACACTATGACCTTTGAGAAGGCTCTGTGTGACCTGGAGTCAGGGATAAACCTCATGCCCCTCTCTGTAATGGAGAAACTAGGGATCTTTGAGGTGCAAGCTGCAAGAATCTCACTAGAGATGGCAGATAATTCAAGGAAACAGGCTTATGGACTTGTAGAGGATGCCTTGGTGAAGGTTGAAGGCCTGTACATCCCTACTGATTTCATAATCCTAGACACTGGGAAGGATGAGGATGAATCCATCATCCTAGAGAGACCCTTCCTAGTCACAGCAAGAGCTGTGATTGATGTGGACAAAGGAGAGCTAGTCCTTCAATTGAATGAGGACTACCTTGTGTTTAAGGCTCAATGATCTTCTTCTGTAACCATGGAGATGAAGCATGAAAAACTTCTCTCAATACAGAGTCAAACAGAGCCCCCACATTCAACTTCTAAGTTTGGTGTTGAGAGGCCACCATTAAGCTCTGAGTCTCTGTGAAGCTCTCTAAGAGCTCATTGTCAAGCTATTGACATTAAAGAAGCGTTTATTGGGAGGCAACCCAATGTTATTTAATTATATTTATTTATTTTTCCATTGCTATTTTATATTTTCTGTAGGTTGATGATCATGTGAAGTCACAAAAACAAATGAAAAAAATAGAATTAAAAACAGCATAAAAATAGCACACTCTGGAGGACAAGCTTACTGGCGTTTAAACGCCAGTAAGGATAGCAGAATGGGCGTTTAACACCCAGCCTGGCATCATTCTAGGCGTTAAATGCCAGAAATGGGCATCTAGCTGGCGTTAAACGCCAGAAATGGGCATCTGGCTGGCATTTAACGCCAGAAATGGGCAGCAGACTGGCGTTTAACGCCAGGAAAGGTAGCAGAGCTGGCGTTAAACGCCAGGATTGGCACACAGTGGACGTTTAAATGCCAGAATGGTGCAGGAAGCAGAATTTCTTGACACCTTAGGATCTGTGGACCCATAGGATCCCCACCTATTCCACCTCTTCTTCTCTCCTCTTTACACCTTTCCATAACACTCTTCCCTAAATACCCTTGACCAATCACCTCAATACCTCTTTCCCAAACACTATTCACCTATCAAATCCTACCCTCTTCCCCATATCCTCTTCACCACTCACATCCATCCATCATAAACCCCACCTACCTCACCATTCAAATTCAAACCATTACCACCTTCATCTCCACACAACATACACATTACTACCCCCTTGGCCAAACCCTCTCCTCACCTCTATCTCCTCCATTCATTTTTCTTCTACTCCTTTCTTTCTTCTTTTGCTCGAAGACGAGCAAACCTTCTAAGTTTGGTGTGGGAAAAGCTAAAGCTTTTTGTTTTTCCATAACCACTAATGGCACCTAAGGCCGGAGAAACCTCTAGAAAGAGGAAAGGGAAGACAATTGCTTCCACCTCCGAGTCATGGAAGATGGAGAGATTCATCTCAAAGGTCCATCAAGACCACTTCTATGAAGTTGTGGCCAAGAAAAAGGTGATCCCCGAGGTCCCCTTCAAGCTCAAAAAGAGTGAATATCCAGAGATCTGACATGAAGTTCGAAGAAGAGGTTGGGAAATCCTCACCAACCCCATTCAACAAGTCGGGATCTTAATAGTTCAAGAGTTCTATGCCAATGCATGGATCACTAAGAACCATGACCAAAGTGTGAACCCAAACCCAAAGAATTGGCTCACAATGGTTCGGGGGAAATACTTGGATTTCAGTCCGGAAAATGTGAGGTTGGCATTCAACTTGTCAATGATGCAAGGAGATCCTCACCCTTTCACTAGAAGGGTAAACTTTGATCAAAGGTTGGACCAAGTCCTTAGGGACATTTGTGTGGAAGGTGCTCAATGGAAGAGAGATTCAAGAGGCAAGCCGGTTCAACTAAGAAGGCTTGACCTCAAACCCGTGGCTAGGGGATGGTTGGAGTTCATCCAACGCTCTATCATTCCTACTAGCAACCGGTTTGAAGTTACTGTAGACCAGGCTATCATGATCCATAGTATCATGAATGAAGAGGAAGTAGAAGTTCATGAGATCATATCCCTAGAACTCTACAAGGTGGCGGACAAGTCTTCCACTTTGGCAAGGTTAGCCTTCCCTCATCTCATTTGTCACCTATGCAATTCAGCTGGAATTGTCATAGAGGGAGGCATCCTCATTGAAGAGGACAAGCCCATCACTAAGAAAAGGATGGAGCAAACAAGAGAGCCCACTCATGGACCTCAACAAGAGCATGAAGAAGTTCCTCATCTAGAAATCCATGAGATACCTCAAGGGATGCATTTTCCTCCACAAAACTATTGGGAGCAAATCAACACCTCCTTAGGAGAATTAAGCTCCAACATGGGACAACTAAGAATGGAGCACCAAGAGCATTCTATCCTCCTCCATGAAATTAGAGAAGACCAAAGAGCCATGAGGGAGGAACAACAAAGGCAAGAAAGAGACATTGAGGAGCTCAAGCACTCCATAAGATATTCAAGAGGAAGAACTAGCCGCCGTCACTAAGGTGGACCCGTTCTTTAATTTCCTTGTTCTTATTTTTCTGTTTTTCGTTTCCTATGCTTTATGTTTTATCTATGTTTGTATCTTTATTACATGATCATTAGTGTCTAATGTCTATGCCCTAAAGCTATGAATGTCCTATGAATCCATCACCTTTCTTAAATGAAAAATGTTTTTAATTGCAAAAGAACAAGAAGTACATGGTTTCAAATTTTATCTTGAAGTTAGCTTAATTATTTTGATGTGGTGGCAACACTTTTTATTTTCTGAACGAATGCTTGAACAGTGCATATTTTTTATATTGTTGTTTATGAATGTTAAAATTGTTGGCTCTTGAAAGAATAATGAAAAAGGATAAATGTTATTGATAATCTGAAAAATCATAAAAATGATTCTTGAAGCAAGAAAAGGCAGTGAAAAGCTTGCAAAAAAAAAAAAAGAAAGAAGAAAAAAAACTGGCAAAATAAAGAGAAGAAAAAGAAAGAAAAAGAAAGAAAAAGAAAAAGCAAGCAAAAAAAACCAATAGCCCTTTAAACCAAAAGGCAAGGGTAAAAAGGATCCAAGGCTTTGAGCATTAATGGATAGGAAGGTCCAAAGGAATAAAATCCTGGCCTAAGCGGCTAAACCAAGTTGTCCCTAACCATGTGCTTGTGGCGTGAAGGTGTCAAGTGAAAAGCTTGAGACTGAGCGGTTAAAGTTGTGGTCCAAAGCAAAAAGAGTGTGCTTAAGAGCTCTGGACACCTCTAACTGGGGACTCTAGCAAAGCTGAGTCACAATCTGAAAAAGGTTCACCCAGTTATATGTCTGTGGCATTTATGTATCCGGTGGTAATACTGGAAAACAAAATGCTTAGGGTCACGGCCAAGACTCATAAAGTAGTTGTGTTCAAGAATCAACATAATGAACTAAGAGAATCAATAACACTATCTGAATTCTGAGTTCCTATAGATGCCAATTATTCTGAACTTCAAAGGATAAAGTGAGATTCCAAAACTGTTCAGAAGCAAAAAGGTTACAAGTCCCGCTCATCTAATTGAAACTAAGTTCATTGATAAGTTTGGAATTCATTATATATTCTCTTCTTTTTATCTTACTTTGTTTTTAGTTTCTTGGGGACAAGCAACAATTTAAGTTTGGTGTTGTGATGAGCGGATAATTTATACCCTTTTTGGCATTATTTTTACCTAGTTTTTAGTATGTTTTAGTTACTTTTTATTATATTTTATTAGTTTTTATTCAAAAATTACATTTCTGGACTTTACTATGAGTTTGTGTGTTTTTCTGTGATTTCAGGTATTTTTTGGCTGAAATTGAGGGACCTGAGCAAAAATCTTATTCAGAGGCTAAAAAAGGACTGCAGATGTTGTTGGATTCTGACCTCCCTGCACTCGAAATAGATTTTCTGGAGCTACAGAATTTTAATTGGCGCGCTCTCAATTGCGTTGGAAAGTATACATTCTGGGCTTTCCAGCAATACTATAATAGTCCATACTTTGCCCGATATTTGATGGCCCAAACTGGCGTTCAAAGTCAGCCTAAAACATCTTGGCGCAAAATGCCCAAACTAGCACCAGAATTGGAGTTAAATGCCCAAACTGGCACCAAAGCTGGCATTTAACTCCAGGAACAGCCTAAGCACGAAAAAGCTTCAATGTTTAGCCCAAGCACACACCAAGTGGGCTCCAAAAGTAGATTTCTGCACTATCTACACTTAGTTATTCATTTTCTGTAAACCTAAGTTACTAGTTTAGTATAAATAGCACTTTTTACTATTGTATTAGAGACGGATCTATCTCTGGACATTTAGAGACGGATCTATCTCTTGCATTAAAGGTGTTGAGCTCTGCTGTTCTTCATGAATTAATGCAAGTACTATTATTTTTCCTTCAATTCATGCCTACTTCTTCTCCAAGATATACTCTTGTTCTTAATTCAGTTAAGTCAGAATGAAGGGGTGACCTGTGACAATCACCCAATCTTCGTTACTCGCTTAGCCAAGATCACGTGCCTGACAACCACAAAGCGATCTACATGATGTTCAACGTAGTCATTGGATGACAGCTGGAGTATACTCTCTTGGATATCTAATACACGGACCGAGTCCGTGAGATTAGTATCTTCGTGGTATAGGCTAGAACCATTGGCAGCATTCTTGAGATCCGGAAAGTCTAAACCTTGTCTGTGGTATTCCGAGTAGGATCTAGGAAGGGATGATTGTGACGAGCTTCAAACTTGCAAATGTTGGACGCAGTGACAGTGTGCAAAAGGACAATGGCCCTATTCTGACGCTAGCGGGAACCGACAAATGATTAGCCGTGCGGTGACAGCGCATATGGATTTGTTTTCATCCGAGAGGATCATACAGCTTGCCATGGAAGGAGGTAACGCATGGTTGGAAGAAGGCAGTAGGAAAGCAGAAGTTCAGAAACAACAAAGCATCTCCAGACGCCTATCTGAAATTTCCACCAATGAATTACATAAGTATCTCTATTTTATTTTCTATTTTATTTATATTATAATTATTAAAACCTTATAACCATTTGAATCCGCCCGATTGAGATTTACAAGGATGACCATAGCTTTCTTCAAGCCGACAATCTCTGTGGGATTAACCCTTACTCACGTAAGGTATTACTTGGACGACCCAGTGCACTTGCTGGTCAGTTACGCAGAGTTGTGAAGAAGTGTTAAAATCAACAATCCGCGTACTAGTATGGTGGTTGGTTAATTTGCACATGATGAACATTTGTGATATATATCATGTAAGTGTAGCTATTTGAATCCAAAATATACATTCATTCATTTATTTATTTATTTATTTATTTATTTATTTATTTATTTATGTGGATATTTTTATGTGGTATTGGCTTGCTACTTGCTAATCTTGTCGGATGAGTTTTGAATATTATATAATTAACCTTGGTGTTTAGAAATTTTTGGTTCTACATGAATATTTGATCCATATAAATATACAATTCTAAGCTGCTTTGGTTCTGTTTGTGGTCGCCTGCTGCATAGTTCAATGACTATGTGAGGTGGTTTATGTTGCTTATTATGATTTTTAGGGTACTTGAATTTTCGTTTACTTACCTTAGTGGCTTAAACTTTTTATCATTTTACCGTGATTTTTTATGTGAAACTTTTTTGAACTAGATGACTGAAAACTGAAAATTTGTGCTTTAACTCTGAGATGAAATAGTGTAACCGATAGCAAATCAATTGTTTTAAACTTTTGCCCGATGATGGAGAAAGCCCTATTGAATGTCTACATGGTGTTGTTCATAACTCGAGCTACATAATTCTCTCCCCCTCTCTCTCTCTCAGTTACTTGCTTACTCTTTCTGTGCATAGATTGATAGATTGATAGATAGATAAATATATTGTATCCCTTCCAATGGTGCTTAAAGGCTATGAATGAAAACTGTTGCAATAGCTGTAGATGAATAATGAATTGTAATTAACTATGAACCTGAGGGCTCTGGATACCTTTTTCTATCTAAGTATCTTCATAATTTAATTTTTGGTGCTCTTTTTTCTATAAGTTATGGATTTGGGATATTTTGGTTAGCCATAAATTTATCTTTTATGCATCTACATGCATTATAATTAAAAATTCTCTACTCTGTCCAATAATGGAAGAAATTGACTAATGAGCGGCTGCTCAGCTTAATTTTTTATCTTGTTTCATAATTTGTTATGTTGTTTCATAATTTGTTATTATGTTTCACAATTTGTTATTGTTGCATAAATGTTGAAAACAATATTTTTGAACAAGTTTGAATGCTGAATTTGTTGCTGGAAACAATACTTTTGGTGCTGTTGATGAGTTTGAATGCTGGTTTTTCAATAAAATTGATGAATTTGTTATGTTTATATATATGCAGCCAACAAGCAATGAATAGCCCAATGAACTGACGCCTGAAGTTGGAGGTGAAAATGTTGAGTCCGTGGTACGTTCTTCAACGGACAGCGGCGTGCTTACCAAACCCCCGCCTAATCCTAGATCAAAGAAGAAGAAGGTTGATTCAACTAATGTGGGTGCAACTCCTACAAATCCAGCTCCAAGCACTATGGAAACTAATGAATTTGTTTTATGTTTAATTGTCTTTGTTTTATGTTTAATTGTCTTTGTTTTATGTTTAATTAAGTTGAATTTGTATTGAATTTGGATGTGATATACTTTTGTTATTCTAATTTATTGACGATTTTAAACTTCATTTTATGGTAATTCAAATTATGATTATTAGGTTTAAAAAACCGAAAAAACTGACTGAACCAAACTGTTGTTGGTTCGGTTCGGTTGTCCATAAAGCAACAAACCGAACGGTTGGTATCATTGCAGAACCGAACAGGTTGGTTCGGTTGGTTTTCGGTCCAAAACTGAACCAAACCGAACCGATTACATCCCTATCGTCAATGAGAGTGTCTTGATTGCAGGAATGCAATAAAACTAAGTGATTCACAGCTTTGGCCATGGTAGCCACCATAGTTTTTAGCCCTCTTTGCTCTTCTTCTTTCTTTTGGAGGAAAGAGTGAAGATCTCTTTGTTCTTGCATTAAGGGTTGGAGCACTTCACTCAGTGAAAGAGGTGATGAAAAAAAGGGCTCATGGTTTGGAAGAAAGGTTTCATAGTTGGAAGGGGGTTCATATTGATGAGAGTATTGAGGTGGTGTATATGGAAGTAGTAGTTCTTGGGAGTATTAGTGTTGGAATGGTGGTGACTCTAAGTATGGTTCATATGGCTCATATAGTTGTTGATATGGGGGATATGGGTTGGGATCATATGGAGGTGTATGGTGGTATGGGACTTGTGAGTATGGAGGTTGAGGGTTATGTTAGGAGGGGGTTCATATGCATATGGTGGTTGTGGTTGATAACAACAAGGAGGTCCACCACATCCATTAGATTAGTATGCATTATGGATCGGATTGTAATAATAAGAAACCGGAGGAGGTTGTTGCTAAGAAGATTGTCTATATGATTGAAGCTCCTCCCACATTTGATTTCCGAATCCTTGTTGCAAACCCTCATTGAAACTTCCATTTCCTACAATATAGTTAGAACCAAACTCATAGCTAAAATACTAAAATGGTGAGAATTCATAGTGAAGGAAAACAAAAACAAGAACTATTAAGAAACAAAGAGAACAAAATCCTAACTACTAACTCAAACAAGCAAACAAACAAAGAGCAACCTATTCACAATATGAACATATTAACAATAACCAATAGCAAACACACATTGCAACTCCGTGGCAACGATACCAAAAACTTGATGCGCGCCCAAACGTCGGTTTAGAATTTCTCCAAATAAAGAGTTACTTCGTTGCAAGTATAGTTCCAAACCAACAATTAACCCGAATCAAAGTTTAATTTGTTTGTCATAATACAAACCAATAAAAACCGAGATTATTAGATCTCGGGTCATCTCTCAAAGGAGTTTCAGTAAGGTGTGCATATCATTAGCTACGAGAATCAGGGGGTGAAATAGCAATAAACAAGAATTTAAAAGATAAGAAAGTAAAGCAAACAACTAAAGGAATATAAATGCTAAAATGGCATTCTTAACAAGGGTTGAAAGTAAAGGGTTCCTATCCTAATCATTGACCACAAACATGGCAATTATAAAGAGTTAATTCCATTTAGTCAATCCTAACATCGAGGATAAGTCAAATATGCGTAATTGATTTCAATCTACAAATCCTAGCCAACTCACTAATTACTTAATGAAAGACTAGCGTTAGTGAAAATCAAATCAACTAACAACCATAAATTACCAATCAACATTGGACATCAATGACTAAGATCACCTAAGTCCTCAATCCCAAGCCAAGAGTATGAAAAACTACTCAATAACTAAAAGAGGCATTTTATCAAACACTTAGAAGGCATAAAAGAAAAGCATATTAAATTGCAAGAATAATAAATCTAAGCTACCGATTGTAAGAAAATAATAACAATAACTAAACCAAACATCAAAGGAACATAAAACAGCAAATTGCATAAATGGAATTAAAATTAACAAGGTTTAATGTACACAAAAGCAACTAACTAGAGAAATAAACAAGTAAAACTAAGAGAATTGAGATGCTAGAATAGTAAAAAGTAGAGAAAACCAAGTCAACACAAGAATCAAAACCTAAATCTAAGAAAAGTTTGGACTAAAAATCCTAAATTCTAGAGAGAAAAGGAAGCTTCTCTCTCTAGAAAATTACCTTAAAACTTGTTCCTAAACTACCCTAATTGCTCCCCCCTTGATCCTTCTTAAATTTGGCTTCAAATACTTCAAAAATAAGTTGGATTGGGCTTGAGAAGTCCTGAAATCGCGACCCACATATTCACTTAAGTGAAATCACGTGCCTTCAGTCATGCGTACGCATGAGGTATGTAGCGAATTTCTAAAGCATGTATACGCGCAAGGCATGTGTACGCATGACCATGAAATGTTCCAAACTTCATTTCTTCATGAATTCTCCACTTTTGCATGATTTTCCTTCACTCCTTCAATCCATCCCTACCTTGTAAGCCTGAAATCATGCAACAAACATATCAAGGCATCGAACAGAATTAAAGTAAATTAAATTTAGCATTTTAAGGGCCTAAAAAGCATGTTTTCACTCTTAAGCACAATTTAGGAGAAATCCACAAAATCATGCTAATTCAATGAATAAATGTAGAAAAAGTTGATAAAATTCACTCAATTCAACACAAGATAAACCATAAAATTGTGATTTATCAATAAGCTCATTGGTCATAGGGCAGACATGCATCATGTGTATTTGTATTATTTGTTTGAGTATGCACTTTGTGTTTTGGCTTGCCAAATTGTTTATCTATATCTATATGCTACGTGACTTAAATGCCTTATCTATATTCTTAATTGTGTATTACTTGTATGCCTTATATGTATTTTCTTTTGAGAGATCCCTTATACTGGCGGAGGTGACGCAGAGGGTTGTTCCATATTGGTGATTGGGAGGTTTGCAGGAAACTGAAAATGAAGAGATAGATTAGAACCCCTAGATAGAATTATCTTATTTCTGGTTTAATGAGAATTTTATGCTTGATTTGGGACTATGGAGTTTAGGATTGCCTTTGGCTTTCCAGAGCCTTAGGGCACTGTTACCATACTAGGAACTCCTGATTCTCATTCCATACATATTTGTTATTTTTTAGATGCAGGACGCGAGGCACTTTGCTGAGCGTGCTGGATGATTCTTGGAAGCGAAAATCTACTTTTTGAGGATTTCATACTATGTATTTAGTTTGTGTGTGTGTGTGTGTGTGTGTGTGTGTGTGTGTGTGTGTGTGTGTGTGTATGTGTTCTCCACTTTTGTATAAAACTTGTATTGTCCCTCCTAGAGATTGACTTCAGAGAATCAGGATTTATATTTGTCTTTGGTATGATTTGGGTTGTGCATATATATATATATGTGTGTGTGTGTGTGTGTGTGTCGTATCGCCTCACCACCTTTGATTTATGACCTAGGTGAAAATCTCTGTGTAGTAGGGTGATACATCCACTTCCACTTTGTCATCCTTATTCCCACCACTACCACCTCCATCACCGCAATTCTTGTCTTCCAACCTCCACAAAATCCATGTCACCCTCCAATTCAAATTAAAGCATAACATTTCAACTTTCCTTCCTAGGGTCAAATGTAAGAGAGAGAAAAGAAAAGGGTATAAGAGAGAGAAGAGAGATAATGAAGAAGGGATCGCGACAATTCTAACCCCAAATTCAATAAGGGAGTGAATTTATACACCTGGAACTATTTGACGAGAATCTTTATGTCCCTTTTTTTTCTATTTTCTTTCTCTCCAATCATAAAAAAAACACCAATTCCTCATAGTTTTTGTACTACTAATCCGTAATGTGGATGTGGTCAAGCATTGTTGCAAGGGTGCTCATCTTCGATGTCATGCAAGTGTCTCACCTTCACGAATACCTGTGTAGCAAATCATAGCTTAAGGTAGTATATTAATAGTGCAGCAAATAATAGAAGTAATGGCTCAGCAACTTAACCCAATTTAGACTAGTTAGTTAGATTATTGTACAGCTGGCACAAGTTAGTTAGAATTATAACTTAATCACAGTTAGGAAGTAAGATTAGTTGACTGCACAATAGGTGTTATTCATTGATGTATATAAACTAACACCATCAAGTGAGAAAGGTGTGATTCATCCTTGTTTTATTTCTCATTTCTGAACATTGCTTCTCTCTGAATTCTCTCCTCTCACTCACGTTATTCTCACAAACTTTGCACCAAGAACCAGAGTTTTCACATGGTGCGGTGAGCGTAGAGGTGCAGAGATCAAGATATGAGAGGCTTCGTCATTGCAAGACTCGTGAGATCTTACTCTTCGGGTGTGAAGGTTTATTAATGGCAGCCATGACACCATATGGTAAAGAGATGAATCTAGATCAGAATCAAAGCTTTCCTACAAATGATTATCAGAATTTTGCACAAATGATGAGCCAGTTCTCTGTATTTCAGGCTCAAGCTTCCAGATCCAACGTATTCCTCTAACCACAACTCTTCTGAACATTAGAAACTATCATGCCTGGGCAAAATTAGCGTGGATTTCTATAAAGTCGAAGAACAAGATTAGGTTTATTAATGGAACCTTGAGAAGGCCAAAACAAATTGATCCAACCTTTGTGGCGTGGGATAGATGCAACACCATGGTGCGTTTATGGCTCCATGCCTCATTGAGCTCTGAGATACTGCAGAGTGTCATATGCTATAATGATGCTTTTGAACTTTGGGAATATCTCAAGCACCAATTCTACCAAGGCGACATGCTTTGAGTAGCAGAATTGTAAGAAGATTTGTTTAGTATGAGACAAGGAGAACTGTCAATTATAGCCTATTTCACCAAACTTAAAGGAATTTGGGAAGAGTTACATGAATTCAGGCCAATTCCAACTTGTGCATGTGTAAATGTGAATCCGTGTATGTGTGGTTCAGGAATGGTTAATAGATACAATTAAGAAAACCATGTCATTAGATTTTTAAGAGGATTGAGCGATTAATATGCTGTTGTTCGATCGTAAATTATGTTGATGAATATTAGTGATGCTTACTCTTTGCTTCTGTAGCAAGAGAGGCAATTCATGAATGTTAATGAGAATGATCCAGGAATTTTGGTGAATATAATGAATGCTGGATTACAAAACCAGAAACATAGAGGACAGAATAGAGAAAGAGGACGAATACGTGGTTGGTAGCACGAATCCTCACACCTTTGTACTATTGTACCAACAAGTGCACTGAGTCGTCCAAGTAATACCTAAGCGAGTCAGGGTCGATCCCATGAAAATTGTGATTTGAAGCAAGCTATGGTTATCTTGCAGGTCTTAGTTAGGCAGATTAGAAGGTTTATATGTTTTCATTTATAAAGAGAAACAATTTATAAGAGGAATAAAGAAAAAGAGGTAGAAAATACTGATAGGAATAGGGTTAAGGATTGGAGTTGCTTTGTCTTTCTGAATTAACTCTGGTACTACTATCTTCTCTGCTTGTGAATGATCTTCTTCTATGGCAGGCTGTATGTGATCAAAGCCATTGCCCATGGTCATTTAATCTGACGGAGGGTGAAGCTCTAGCAGTTCATTCTCTTGGCGATCCTACTCAAAACACCACAGACAAGGTCGAATCTTTCAGATCAGAGAATGCTGCTTCTTTGGATTCTAGCCTATACTACAGAGACCCTAATCTCCCCAAAAATCGGCTGAACTGGTGTCTCGAGAAGTCCCCAACGAAGTCGTGGATTAACCGTCTGAGAGATGTATAATCATAGCTATTGGTTCGTGCTTTTCGGCCACGTATTCACACGAACCCAAGTAGACGCGGGTGTTTGTCAGGCACGTTCATCTTAAAGTGATGAACAGAGCTAATTTGTTAGATCATCCTATTTACCACGATGAATATCGGATATACATCTTAGAGATAGATCAAACACAGATCGAAGAAGAAACAGCAATACTTTTATCAATTCGTAGGACTCAGCAGGGCTCCTCCGCTCAACCTAGGAGGTTTAGAAACTCATATTGAAGTAAAATACAAAGTAAAACATGAATAATGCTCGAAAGAGGTATGATGTTCCTCCGAATGATTATGTAAAATACACTTTAAATACTAAACAGATGATTAGTAAGGGTAAAACAATCTATTTAGTGCTAAAATTCACTTCTGGGGCCCACTTGGTGAGTGTTTGGGCTGAGCTTGATGAGATCCATGTGCTATGAGGTCTCTTGGGCGTGGAACGCCAGCTAGGGAATCCTCTCTGGGCGTTTGGACATTGGTCTCTACTCTTTGGGCGCTGGACGCCTGGAAGGGGACAAGAAGTTGGCGTTGGACGCCAGTTTTAGGCCTTCTAATCCAAAGCAAAGTATAGACTATTATATATTGTTGGAAAGCTCTGGAAGTCTTCTTTCCATAGCTGTTGAGAGCGCTCCATTTGAACTTTTGTAGCTCCAAAAATGCTCTTCAGAGTGCAAGGAGGTCAGATCCGGACAACATCTGCAGTACTTTCTCTGTCTCTGAATCAGACTTCTGCTCCAGCTTCTCAATTTTAGCCAGAAAATACCTGAAATTGATCAAAAACTCATAGTAGAATCCAAAAATATGAAATTAACACTAAAACCTATAAAAACTTAATGAAAACTAAATAAAACTACTAAAAACTATATGAAAATGATGCCAAAAAGCGTATAAAATATCCGCCTATCAGTGATCGTAAATCAGGGGGAGGAGGCAGAGGCCCTCCCAAAAGCTGTTCACACTGTGACAAAAATGGCCATACTGTGAATACATGCTATCAAAAGCATGGTTACCCTCCACACATGCAAAGAAGGCATGATGTGAACAATGCTAGCATAAATAGCATTTTAGTTAACAACAAAACTGCTGAAGAGACTGATGAATTCAACAATGCCACCAAGAATGAAGGAGAGAATTATCTCAGTATCAATGGTATATTTTCTGAAAAGCAAAAGGAAGCCTTGATTGCTCTGTTCCAATAATATGACCAAAAGCCTAAACTTCATAGTGGAAATTTGGCACAAACTATTCTTGCACCATCCGCAGCTATACATCATTTACCTTCTATTGCCAATCATGATTTGCAAACATATGATTGGGTCTTGGACACAGGTGCCACTACACACGTTTTCTCTTCTCTAAAATGTTTTCAAAATTACACTAAAATTAGCCCTGTAATTGTTAAAATGCCAAATGGTTCAAAGGTTGTTGCAACAATTGGTGGAACAATCTTCCTCTCAGTAGATTTTTATCTTATTGATGTACTATATGCCCCTTCATTTACATTCAATCTCATTTATGTTTCAAAGACTACTAACTTAATGCTTTGTACTTTCTCTTTTAATGCAAAATTATGTAAGATTCAGGAACACCTTACCTCGAGGATGATTGGAGCTACTAGCTAGAGGGACGGTTTGTACATATTAAAGAATAATAAAGAAGGTTAGTGACATCAAAACCAAGAATTACATCACTGTATCAGTTCAAACAATAAATTTAGTAGCATTAGGCATAAATAGGAACATTTGGCACTGTAGATTAGGACATTTAGGATTGGATAGGATGAATAATATGAAAAAGAAGTTCCCTTTCATTGTATGTTATGATGATAAAATGCCCTGTGAGACATGTCATTTTGCCAAGAAAGAAAGAATTTCTTACCGTTACAGTACAAGTATATCAAATGAAAATTTCGATTTAATATATGTTGACATTTGGGGACTAATAGGCATCCCTTCTATTGATGGCCATAAATATTTTTTGATAATTGTAGAAGAAAAATGTAGATTTACTTTGCTATATTTTCTAAAAAACAAAATAGAAGCAACCACTTACTTGAAAGCTTTTGTACAAATGATTGAAACACAATTCAGCAAGAGAATAAAATGCTTAAGGTTAGACAATGGCGGTGAGTCCATAATGGCTGAATTTTTTAAAGAAAAAGGCACAATTCACCACATCACCTGTGTGGAAACACCACAACAAAATGGTGTGGTTGAACAAAAATACCAAGATATTTTAAATATGTCAAGAGCATTCATTTTTGAAGCTCAATTGCCACACTACTCCCTATGGCATTATGCAGTTGCGTATGCAGTTTATATTTTAAATAGAATACCAAGCTCGGCCATTGAAAAGTGTAGTCCATATAAAACACTGATGAGTCCATATTTGATGGTAAATTTTGACTTGAATTGAGTGTATGCATATGCACACTAGCTAAAATTTCACTTGTGCATACGCACATGATGGTGAGCATACACACACTAGAGTGTGTTCTTCCCCTTTGTTTTCTTCATGAAATCTCCCATTTTTCATGCTTCCTTCAACTTCTACCTAGCCATTCTTGCCTATTGGACCTGAAATTACTCAACAAAATATATCATGGCATTGAATAGAATAAAAGTAGAATTAAATTGATTAATTTAAACACAAAAAAAGCATGTTTTCATAATTAGGTACAATTTGGAGAGAAATCACAAAAGTATGCTATTTAAGTGAATAAATGTGAGTTTATGTAACGAAATTCACTTTATTCAAGACAAAATTTACCATCAAATATGGACTCATCAAACACTCTACCATACTCTACCATACATTACTCATATAAGGGTATTTGGTTGTTTGGCTTTTGCTTCTACTTTAGTTTCAAAGCAAAAAAGTTAGACAAGAGAGCAAGGAAGTGTGTATTTTTGGGTCTGAAATCAGAAACTAAAGGTTATGTTCTTATGGACACTAGCTCACATGAAATTTTCATTTCCAGAAATGTTCACTTTATAAACATATCTTCCTTTTCAAAAATTCAGATCCAAATATCACACACCATAGCACTCCTGGTTTATCTTTCAGGCCATATTACTTGTATGATGCTGATGCATTTCAAACCCATATTCCAAATCCTAATGCCATGCATACTGTATCTCATCCATCTTTTAGCACTCTATAACATGACATTGCATCTCAGTCATCACACATTAGGCAAAATACACTAAATACTCCAAATTTGGGTAATTTAGACTCTCATGACACCACATCACAACATGTCGCAAATCACATAACAGATCATAGCTTAAGTAGTGGTCAAGTAGAACATGAACAAAATTTCATCCCACGAAGATCCACTAGAGAAAGACACAAACCAGCATATCTAAATGATTACTATTGTTTACAAACCACCACTATGGCAGCACCTTCCACTCCTCACAAGCTCTACCTGGTTTCACGTTTTGTTTACTGTGACAACCTTTCTAAAAATCATAAAGCATTGTCACTAGCCACTACCAAAGCCATAGAACCAAGAAGATATAAGGAAGCTATTCTTGATGATGGATGGAAACAAGAAATCAAAGCTAAACTACAAGCTCTTAAAGAAAACAAAACTTGGATATTGACTAACCTCCCTTCGGGTAAGAAGGCTATAGGGTGTAAATGGATGTTTAAAATTAAACACAAGCAAGATGGGACTATTGAGAGATACAAGGCTCGTTTGGTTGCAAAGGGTTTTATTCAAACTCATGGATTCTGTAATACTTTACCACACAGAGCTTTACACTATAGTCGTAAATCAGAGGTGGTGATGCGTTACGACATCTAAAAGCAAAAGTACGTACATATTATTCGAAGGAAATATAGTTTAACTAGGAGTCTTGAAAGAAAGGATAAGAAAAAATAAAATAGAAATTGCGTCCCACTCGAAACGTCAAGAATAGAAGCATCGATACAAAAACCAAAGAGACAGATATATACATATAGATATAGAATTCCAAAAGAGTTATATAACAAGCTCTAGACTCGACCTGCGAAGTAAAAATACAACAAAAGCATAAACATAAATCTCGTTTCTCCGAAATCAACCTTTAAGATGGATATACAAGTTAATATACAAAAATGGAGAGTATATGTATACATATGCTAAGCACAAAAATAAAATCCCAAAAGAGTATTCGCTTTCCAGAGAGAATCCAGCATACTCAGCGAGATGCGTCACATCCTGTATCTGAAAATAGAAAATTTTCGAAACGGGTAAAAACCAAAAGGTTTCCAATAGGGTAACAGTTCCAAATAGAGACGATGTAAACCAAATGAACCCACTAGGCAAATCTTAAACTCCAACAACCAAGATCCAAGCCTAGGGTTATACTAATCTAAAATAGGGTAAGGTAAACTAAGCCTTTCACTAACCAATGATCCATAAACTCAAGTTCCTTTAACACTCATCTCAGCCTTTCTCTTTTCAATTCAATACCACATAATTTTGATATTAATTTCAGTAAATATATTTAGTAGAAGCAAACACAATTAATAGGGTGCAAACACAATCAAGAACAATTATAACATATATAGCAATTAGTAATTAAACAAAGATATACACTGAAGGCAAACCAAAACAATGCACACTCAAACAATTTCACATAAATGCATATGATGCATGCCTGTCCTACTGGTCTTGAGCTCACGTGTTGGTTACACTGCCAGAACCTGACACATCCGGTAGTTAACTCAGATATTATCTCTCTGTCGTGCATCCCCAGGAGGCATACCTCGAACTTATCTCATATCGTTCTAAGAGGGATTAGTTCCCTGTCACCTTCTCCTAGAGGCATCTGTCCGAAAATTGCGAACCCGGCCACCCTTACAATCAGAGAGAGCTACAAAACAAGCGGGATCAACCATTGTCCTTGTTTTGGCATAACTCAGCTCAGCGCAAGCAAGATTCACCACCGTCCTTGCCACGTCCTTGCCAAGAGTAAACATCAGTCAATATGCAAGCAGGTCATACCACTGACCTTACCAGAATCCAGTGAATCAAATTACAATCAGCCTTATTATTCACGTCCCAAGTCAATTTAGTATTCAGTAATTTCATTGTCCATAGACTTCTCTCAATTATCATCAACTTCGACACTTTACTTTGCAATCTCATCCAAACATATCAACCTAATCCATTAAATATGCTCACACTCATTCCAAAGCCTAAAAACTAGCTAGCGGACCTTAAATAGGGGTTATAAAGGTGAAAAAGAGAATTATAGGCAAAATTAGTTAAATCAACATTTTCTTGAAAAACAGGGCAGTCGTGCGTACGCACGAGTTCCTTTTTTGCATGTACGCGCAAAACGCGCACGAAAAAAGCTCAATTCTGAAATGCAAGTTGTACGTACACATGGGTCATGCGTACGCATGACTTGACTTTTGTGCATATGCATGGTATGCGCACAAAACTCTTTCAATTTTGTAACACCCCTCATGCGTACGCATTAGTCGTGTAGTGCACGGAATTGTGATCACACTTTTCACAACTCCGGTACAACTAACCAGCAAGTGCACTGGGTCGTCCAAGTAATAAAATCTTACATGAGTAAGGATTGATCCCACGGAGATTGCTAGCTTGAAGCAAGCTATGGTCATCCTGTAAATCTTAGTCAGGCATATTCAATTGGTTATGAGTTTTGATAATTGAAAGATAAATAAAACGTAAATTAAAATAAAGATACTTATGTAATTCATTGGTGGGTATTTCAGATAAGCGTTTGGAGATGCTTTGTTGCTTCTGAACCTCTACTTTCCTATTGTCTTCATCCAATCATGCGTGCTCCCTTCCATGGCAAGCTGTATGTTGGTGGATCACCGTTGTCAATGGCTACCATCCGTCCTCTCAGTGAAAATGGTCCAGGCACGGCTTCTGTACGGCTAATCATCTGTCGGATCTCTTGTCTTGGATGAAGAATACCAGGCACAGCTACCGCACGGCTAATCATCTGTCGGTTCTCACTTGTGTCGGAATAGGATCTCTCTATCCTTTTGCACACTGTTACTGCGCCCAACATTCGTGAGTTTGAAGCTCGTTTGTTCTAGCCTTTACCACAAAGGTTCTGATCTCTGTGAATTCGACTACTCTGTTGTCAGGAGATGCAAGTCAAAGTCACGAACTAGAGGCCTAAGAGATTATACTCCAGCTGTAGACCGCTTGTGGTTGTCAGGCACGCAGATCTTGGCTAAGCGAGTAATAAAGATAGTGGGTGATTGTCACGGGTCACCCCTTCATTCTGACTTAACTGAATTAAGAATGAGAGTATATCTTGGAGAAGAGACATGCGTGAATTGAAAGAGAAACAATAGTACTTTCATTAATTCATGAAGAACAGCAAAGCTCCGCACCTTAATCTATGAGGTGTAGAAATTGCACCATAGAAAATACATAAGAGAAAAATATCTTGGCATGGCCGTGTGGCCAGCCTCCAAATGTGAAAAATGTCATAAGATATGAATACAATAGTAAAAAGTGCTATTTATACTAAACTAGTTACTAAGGATTACAGAAAATAAGTAACTAAGTGCAGATAGTGCAGAAATCCACTTCCGGGGCCCACTTGGTGTGTGCTTGGGCTGAGCATTGAGCTTTACACGTGCATAGGCCTTTTCTAGAGTTAAACGCCAGCTTGGATGCCAGTTTGGGCGTTTAATTCCAGTTCTGGTGCCAGTTCCGGCGTTTTACGCCAAAAATGGGTCTCTGGCTGGCGTTGAACGCCAGTTTGGACCATCAAAGCTCAGGCAAAGTATGAACTATTATACATTTCTGGAAAGCCCAAGATGTTAGCTTTTCAGTACAATTAAGAACGAACCAATTGGACTTTTGTAGCTCCAAAAAAATGCGTTTGAGTGCAGGGAGGTCAGAATCCAGCAGCATCTGCAGTCCTTTCTCAGCCTCTGAATCAGATTTTTGCTCAGGTCCCTCAATTTCAGCCAGAAAATACCTGAAATTACAGAAAAACACACAAACTCATAGTAAAGTCCAGAAATGTGATTTTTGCATAAAAATTAATAAAAATATAATAAAAAGTAACTAAAACAAACTAAAAACTACCTAAAAATAATGTCAAAAAGCGTATAAATTATCCGCTCATCATCGTGCATACACATGACCTCAATTTTCTGCAACTTCTGCAAAATTCATATTTAACCATAAACTTCAAATGTGCATAACTTTTTCGTTAAAAATTATTTTTCATCCGTTCTTCGAACGTCATAAACCAAACAGACCCAATTTAAAGGTCCGAGAACCAAGTTATGGCCCGTCAAAGTTGGTTAAAAATATGTTTTTACCAAAGTTACACAATTACTCAATTTCCATACCAAAATCTTTACTAATCATACTCAATCATACATTTATTAATTCTCTACCCCTTTTTAACCATTTCAACAACAAATCAACCAATCGAACATTTGACACACACACTCATACAACTATAATTCGATTCACATCAACAATACATAACACTCATATATCCAAGTTCACAATCAACCAAGAATCAATTATCTCATACCACTTACCTCCATTTACCAAATAGGGGATTCCTCACCATATCACGGCCTCCGGCCCAATTCCACATCAATTATATTTTTAATCAATCATACTACAACAATTAAATCATGCATACTCATACATATACCTATTCAACTAATCACAACAACAACCAATTTCATTCAATCCTATCCTAGGGACAACTAACCAAGGCATTCACATAATTTTACATAATGCCTACTTGAAACTAAAATACGTACCTCAAGCGTGACAAATCCAAGCCCTTGAGTCTCTTTCTCACCAATTTCGAGCTTCACCCAACGTCAACGAGCCTCAATGGATCCTCCACCGATCGAACCAAATCAACCCAGGCAATCAAGCGACACTATCTCATCTAATTACATCAAATTTCACTCAAGCTAGGGTATTCATACATATTAGGAAGAATTAGAGGAAATGAGCTTCCTTACCTTAACCCACTTGAAATTAGGATGGAACTCACTTATAATCTATGCTAGAGTATCTCTATAGAACCAAAATCACAAGTTTCTCAATATGCTCAAAATGCAAAATTAAAGAGAATAGAAAACTGGAAAAAGAGTTCAAAGTTTCTTACCATAATACTTTAAAAGATTTATAGAGGGATCCGAGACGAACGCGTGGTCACAAACAGCTTGTCCATCAGAGCTCCGTATTAAAAGTTATGAGTAATTGAAGGAGATAATGAATAATGAAAAAGGGTTTTGCTCTCCATCTCTTCTCTTCTCCGCGGAACTCTCAATGAAAGGGGGGAAATGTGAATTTTTTTGCTAAGTCATGAAGGGTTATATGTGTTTTGGGCCCAACACGAGCCCGATTTGATTTTTAATTTGTTTGGGCCAACCATAGGCCAAAACCTTTAAGATAAGTGTTTTAATTCATGTCCTAATTATTTTTAGCTCTCGCAATTATAAATTTAAGTTTTTAACCTTCTTCACTCATAATTAATTTATTAATTATAGTTTAACCAAATTTTACAAATTCGACTACTTTGACGTATTCAGCCCGGTGATAAAAATGACAACATTCAGAATTCTCCTAGCTTTGGCAGCCTCCAAAAAATTGGTTTGTTAACCAATTAGATGTGAACATAGCTTTCTTACATGGAGATCTCGAAGAGGAAGTATTCATGAAGCCTATCCCTGGCTTAGATGCCCCCATTTGGCTCTGTCTGTAAACTTCAAAACTCCCTATATGGTCTGAAACAGGCCAGTAGGCAATTGAATACCAAACTGAGCTCTATGTTGGTCAATTTTGGCTCCTCACAATCTAAGGCAGATCCTTATCTTTTCACAAGACATTTGAAGACAGGTTTTATTTGCATACTGGTTTATGTGGATGACTTGGTTCTAGCTGGAGATGACTTAGATGAAATCAAACGTGTGAAGCAGTTACTGGATGACAGATTCAAAATCAAGAACTTTGGTAACCTCAAATTTTTTTTTAGGATGGAAATTGCAAGAAGCAACCAAGGCTTTGCCCTTTATCAGCGAAAATACACCCTGAAATTGTTAGCAGAATTTGGTTTGAGTGATGCCAAACCGGCTTTCACCCCAATTGACTATTCCATTAAATTGTCAAAATCCACTGACAATGCATTAGAAGATCTGACTTAGTACAGAAAGACTAATAGGAAGACTCATTTACCTTACTAATACTCGTCTGGACATTACCTTTGCCTAAGTAAACTCATCCAATTTCTTGATTGTGCCACTGATGTACACTTTAAGGCAGCTCTTCACGTGTTGAGTTATTTGAAGATGGCCCCCGCTCATGCTGTTCTCTTTTTAGTATCATCTGATCTCTCCTTCACAACTTTAACTAATGTTGATTGGGGAACTTGTCCCGACACACGCCGCTCGATTTCAGGATATTGTTTCTTCCTCGGCTAGTTCCTTATCTCGTGGATAAGTAAGACACAAACTATGGTGGCAAGGTCCTCTGCAGAAGATGAATACCGGGCACTAGCTCTAGCAATGTGTGAGGTTTTATGGCTCTCTTATCTGCTTTCTGACTTTGGCTTTTCACTTGATAAAGCTATTCACATGTTCTGTGACAACCAATTTATATTGCACATTCACAAAGTGGCATGCTCAAGCTCCTGCCAATCTCCCCCGCCAACCAGATTCCAAATGTCTTCACCAAAGCGCTTGCTCTTGGTCCTTTTTCCACCTTTCACTCCAAGTTGGGAATGCTCAATTTTCACCTCTCAGCTTGAGGAGAGTGTAGCAGATCATAGCTTAAGGCAGTGTATTAATAGTGTAGCAGATAATAGAAGTAATGGCTCAGCAACTTAACCCAATTTAGACTAGTTAGTTAGATTATTATACAACTAACATAAGTTAGTTAGAATTGTAACTTAATCACAATTAGGAAGTAAGATTAGTTTACTGCACAATAAGTGCTATTCATTGATGTATATAAACTAACATCATCAAATAAAAAAGATGTGATTCATCCATATTTTATTTCTCATTTCTGAATTTTACTTTTTTTTGAATTCTCTCCTCTCACTCACATTCATCTCACAAACTCTACATCAAGAACCAGAATTTTTACATGTGCTTGGTTTCATTCTCTGTCATAAAAGATTCAAGTAACAGTCACGCTGATTGATATTGATAAAGAGGTGGAGTGATAAGCTAGAGAAATTAAAAGAGGAATGAAATAGAATAATAGATTATGAAAGGGGTTATAATAGAAATAATTTAAAAAAAAATTATTTTAACCAACTTTGACCATCAAAAATTAAAAAAAAAAATTAACACTTAATCTAAACACCAACAATAAAATTAAATCAAATTAAACATTAAAAATATTTTTAAAATATTAAGAATAAAAAATATACTTTACCTTTGAATTTTTGTTTGATTATGGTTTAAGCACCATTTTCAACTTTTTTTTATTATGGTTTGCACCTCTTTCAACTTTTTTGATGCGGCCCTGCCTCTCAACTGTCTTCATTTCTGCCTCCTCCTTCAGGTTCGCATCCCTCATCTTATTCTAAGTTTCTTGCTTACACTTTATTCTTGTGCTAACCTGAAGATTTGTTGAGTTTTTTTTTTTTTTTTTTTTTTTCCTTTTGCGATGTGTTCGTTGTTTCTAAGTTTTGTACCGGTTATTTATGTTGTGATAATGCTTCTGGATATAATAATGCCCATTACCTGTTTGTTAAAATGATTCAACGGAACCATTAACAGAAGAAAACTCTTTCTTTTCTCAACTGCCCACGTAGCTTTTATGTCAATTTGTGATGTTTTGGTGCTAGTTAAGTATAGCATTTCACGGACGCTATATAATTTCCCACTCTAGTGTTTATCATTCTTCGGCTGCATCTCGAAGTAGAGCACGTGCTTCTTTTCTGGTTCAATGTCATGGGCATTAGCATTGCAACATTCATCGTTTGTTTCATTATGTAATCATTTTCGCGCTTCTCTTTCTGTTGTTCAGCATGGCTCTTTTCATAAGCTGCTACTTCACTTCTTAGACCACAGCTTGTTCTTTCAAACAAATTTTCAATTTCCTTTTATTAAAAAATTCTATCATCTCTAACCAACTTGATTTGGTTAAGTGGTTAACTCACTTGTCTGTTTAAGTAAGTGTGGGGTTTCAAATCCTGCCTTGTGTATATAACAATCTATTGGCCAGCGGCAAATGTTTAAAACCCTTAAATGGAGCTCCGATCTGTGATGAATTAGTCTTTGGCCTGCCAAGCTGAAAAATACCGTAAAAAACCAAAAAGAAAAATTCTATCATCTCTGTCTTTATTTTTTAAAGGTGTTGATAGAATCCTCTCTAAGTGCTAGAGTTTTAGTTCAGTCTGCGCTTCTCCCAACAACCAGTGGTAGTACAAAACTCTCCAATTTAACTCTTCCTTTTTGTGTCCCTATTTATATGAACTAATTTATAAATACATAAGAACTTTTTAGAAAAAGGCTGTTTAATTTCTATGACTCTGTTGTGTTGTTGTATTATGATGCTGGGTTAAGTGATATGATAATGATGTTATGTTTAGAAACTATAGTGCTAAATTGCTTCTTTGATTTATTATGCATAGATCCTTTGTACATGTCTTTCAACTGGTACATGACAACTGTTTTTAAAGATATTTAGTAATTTTTGAGTGGATAGGATTAGGTGTTTTCATGCATGGGCCATTGCAAAAACAAATAGTATGCGGTTAGGTTCTCATCCTAAGTTCCTAACTTCTTGTCTGCTGCAATTATTCGTGATTTAAGTTTGTCAAACTATGTATAGTGCATTTGATTCTTATCAATTCTTACTGTTTCTTCATTTTTCAATAATCATTTGGGCTTGAATTACAGAGGAGAAGTAACATTCATGGATTCTTAGGGCCAGACAACTCCTTTGCCGCGACTTTAGAATGTTGAAAAGGTTATATATAAAATTGAAAGCATTTAGCTGTAACATCATGCGGATGACAGAATAGCAGTGTTTGTTTTTACCAAGACTTCCTCCTTGTCAAGGTTTTGGAGGTTGCAGGAGGAGTCATGGATGAACTTGCAAGCCCTATAAGTCCTAGGAAAGACGTGGTCCAAAACCAGTCTTGAATTCATGCAATTAATCAAGGTTCGTACCTCTAATATCTATGCATGTATTAATGGCAACAAAGTCTTTTATCAAAAGGAAAAATTGGCAGTATGAAAAATACACTAGCAAAACTATAATTCTAATTTTCTCATTTCAATTGAAGAGGTACACCAACTGTTGTATAAGCATAACACTGCTTCTGGCATTTATGACTTGTATTTGGATTCAATATTTGTCAGCTTATGAAAATTCAACTGCCTCTGGTCTTTGCATTCTACAAATTCCTTATTCAAGTTGATATAGAGTGAGAAGCATAAAAGGAACAATGAGTTTTGCTACAAGAAAGCGGGACTTATCATGCAGCAGTCTGAAATGATGTATGTTTCGAAGCCTGTGTCGAGTTGAGCAGAAAGAGTCGGTGAGAAGCTCCGTTTCAATGGTCAAAGACTTTCCGGATTTAGGAAGAAGAATGCAAGAACAAAGGTGAGTTTATTTATACCGTTTTCTTTACGTATGTTAGAGAATATTAAGAATATCTTACAATTCCGTATCACCTTTGTAATTTGATTAACTAGGTTCACATTACTACTCTTAGTGGATTTGAGCTCATATTAGTAGTACTAGTATGAATAAGGTTACAGCTAGTTTGTTGCATCCATTATCTATCAATAGATACCAAGTAAAATACACATTATTTGTTAAGAACAAATGGTGAGACTTCTTAAGAACCAATGTTATATATTGACAATACAATTTATTAGGAAAATTGAAGAATAAACTACATGATAATCAAGTTGGACGTGAATCTCTGGAAAGATCTGTTGCCAACTAGGTGTGTCTATGCTATTATACTTTTAGACTTGCCATTTTTTTTGGTCGAAATGTCACATGAATCAACCAATTACAATCTTGATCATGCTGCATGCACTTATTATGCATGCACTTGTTATGGTACTTGACATGATTAGATTCTAATACCTTGTACTCTACAAATTTGTCGATGTTGTAGTTTGAAAAAATGACTAGAATATATTTTTTTTTTTATAATATTAAGGGTTCTATCTACTACTTATCATCAGCCAAGTTTTGAATTTGGGTCCATTCATTGCAAGGGATAGAAGGTAACCACTAGAGCAAAGTTTTGCGTGCAACGACTAATATTGAACTGCCAATAAATTGAGTCGATTTTTGAAAAGTCTTACCATTTGTTCTTAAATTGCATGGTTAGTTGGGATTTATGTTTTTATTAGAAAAATATAGACATGCACTAGTGCGATTTAATCTCATCTTTTTATGATTAAAAGGTTGGCATGTAGGCTATTATGGGTGGCTAGAGACAACCTAAGAATATCTCCGGAAACCACTTTAACAAGTTATGCGGTACCACCCTTTGGAAGAAAGGATAGATGATATACGTAAAAAGAAAGTGATGGAGGAAAAGCGTTTTATTCGAATCTAAAGAAAATCAATCAAACCCAATATACATAAATCTTTGGCCAATGTAAGATTTTCTTTGGATCCAATAAACCAGCCATTGAACCACGAAAATTCCCTTAAAATGAAACTGAGAGTTGATAAACGAGATTACGAGAGTGTGCATAAAATTAATTTTAATTAAAAGTGAGTTAGTGTTAACATTTATGTTTGAGAATTTTTATATAAATTAGATTGTAATAAATTAAATATTATTTGGATTGTATTACGCAAAATTATTTTTAGATAAAAAATTACTAAAAAAGATATGAATTTAAATAATTATTTTGTATTATCTTATTATTTTATTTTTGATATTTAAATAAATTCTAATAATATTTTTCTAGTGCTCTTTCGTATTTTTTAACTATAATTTTTTATTATTTATGATTCTAATATTATTTTTAGAATATTTTTTTATTTAATTTAGTTTGTCTAATGGGATCAATAGAATCACAATACATGCAAAAAAAGCTCCATACAAAAAATGAAAGGTCAAAAAAGGAAATCCATATAAACAAGACATGATAAAATGTATGAGAGAGAACTAGGAAAAAAATTACAAAAAAAAAAAAACAACAAAATTCATTATATGAATAATAAAAGGTACAATTGATAAATAGAAAATAAATTTTTTTAATTAATGGTTTAAGGAAAAGTGAATACAAGTTAGAATTTTTAGTTTTAAGTGAAGGTTGATTAGACTACAGAATCATATTTGTGTTTAGAGAAAAAAAAATTAGTCAAACAAAAAAGTAAAAATTTTAAGAAAACTAAATGTGAGTTTAAAGCTCAAAATGTTAAATCAAACACACTCTTAATCATTAACAAAACCCAATTTATTGTATCCAGACAAGGAAAATATGAAAAAGAAAGGGTTAAGTATGGTTTTAGTCCAAAGGTTTTTCGCTCGAATCGAAACCGTCTCTCATCTAATTTTCGATTTAGAATCATCCTTAACGTTTTTTTTTTCATATTAAAATCGTTCTTTTTATTTTTTTTTTTGGACAAAAATACCCTCATCACTACCAACACAATTACCTCCTCCACCACCACCACCACCACCACCAGCACCAACACCACCGCCACAACCTCCACCAACAGCACCACCAACACCAGCACCAGCACCACCACCACCACCAACACCACCACCAACGCCGCCGCCGTCCCTCTCCCCCTTCCCGCCTCCCCTTCCCCAACCCCCACCCCACCCCCACGTCCCCTCCCCCTCCCCGTCTTCCCTTCCCCCACCCCACCCCCACCCCGCGTCCCCTCTCCCTCTAAGAATAACAGCATCAACAGAGAAACAGAAAATCAACAAATCAACACAAATTTAACACAAGCAAAACTGATGATGGTGGCAGCGGCTATGGGTGGACCGGCGATGGTGGTGGCGGCTATGGCGATGGACTCCTCCCCTCCCTCCCGCGTTTCCTTTCCCCACACCCCCACCTCCAACGCGTTTCCTTTCCCTCACCCCCAATGTTTTTTTTTTATTAAAATATGGATAGTTTAGGAATTAAATTAAAAATTTTATTTAAAAGAACGATTTTAATATGAAAAAAAATATTAAAGATGATTCTAAATCGAAAATTAGATGAAGTACGATTTCGATTCTGGCAGAAAATTTTTGGGACAAAAACCATACTTAACCCAAAAAAAAGAATTCGGTGCAGATTTAATTTTTTCTTTAAACAAATTAAAATAGAAATACATATTGTCACTTCTGTTTTGATAATGACTTTTTTTTCTAAATTCATATACAAATATACAATGTATAAGAATTATGTGTAATCATGTGTGGAGTAACATTATCAAAGTTAGGAATGACAATATTATTCTCCAACAAAATAAGGTAAATAAATTAGTTTGATTCATAAAATATTCTCTACATTTTTCTATTATATTTTACACCAACTATGTTGTATATGCTTAAAAAATTAACTAATAATCAGTTATTTGTATAAAATATATATTAAAATATAAATTATATATTAAAAATATATAAAAAATAATATATATTAATATATACAAATATATTAATAACTAATTTAGTAATTAATTTTTTTTGTGTGTCTATAATAGTTTTTATTTTCCACTAGCCAGAAGTTCGTACATAAGCTTAAAATTAAAAGTGTGTTCCCATTTATAAAATTTAGGGTAAAGTATTAAATTCGTTCCTTACGTTTAGGCGTAAATTTTGTTTTGGTCCTTAAGGTTTAAAGTGTTCTATTTGAATCCAAAAAAGTTTCATTTAGTTTCAATGTAGTCCCACCGTCAGGTCAAAGTTAAATAATTAACGGAATGTCCTACATGATAGCAGTACAAGAACAAGGTCGATAATCTGGAGAACAAATACAAGTTCCAGTATTGATGCATCCACGGTTGATTTTGTGCCTCTGGAACTTGTATTTGTTCTCCAGATTATCGACCTTGTTCTTGTACTGCTATCATGTAGGACATTCCGTTAATTATTTAACTTTGACCTGACGGTGGGACTACATTGAAACTAAATGAAACTTTTTTGGATTCAAATAGAACACTTTAAACCTTAAGGACCAAAACAGGATTTCGCTCAATCGTAGGAGACCAATTTAATACTTTACCCTAAAATCTAATTAATCTTTGATATATATATATATGAAGTTTAAAATATAAAGTCCCATTACTAAGACTATTCTTATCGTAAATACATCCCATGTATGTACCTACACGCAGACACACACTCAACAAATTGGTTCCATTCCTAAAGTACTTTTATAAAAGCTGGAAATGAAGTTACGTCAAAAAAGGATCCAATGGTTTATATATACTCCATTATTCTATTTAAGTGAATTTATTTATTCCCTAGTTCCCTTATTGACATGATATATGTTACATACAATGCTCTTAATTAAACATGATTTAACATTGAGAAATGCTCCACGTCTAATTGTAAACTAAATCTAATAAAGTTGAACAATATGAAAATGTATTTTAAAGATCAGAGTAAAGACAATTATGATCACTACTAAGAAAAATCAAGATTTCAAATCCCATAATTAATAAGACAAATCTATTAAGTTCATTTTTCTTTTCTTTTCCCTTTTTGTTTTTATGATCTCACTTGCTATCCTTATTTGATGAGGTTCATGGTCCCAAAATATTGAACTTTATAAAGTTATATATACATTATTGATGTTACAGTAGGGGCAGGGCACACGCTTTTTGTTGTTTCAACAATTTGGTCTTTCTCATGCATGCACATCCACATTGCATGCATGTAAGGCTAATCACACTAGCAAAAAACAAAGGAAAAAGAAAAAGTTTGAATCACCTAATTATTCAATCACATAACAATGATTTCAACATATATTCTGTGTATCTTTATCGAATGAGATAGGGGCATTTGTTTGTTCCCTTAGCTGACTTTGCGTCAAAAAGGTTTTAATAATAATAATAATAAATTAATAATAATGAATGTTGTAGTCGTCGTCGTTGTGGTGTCATCGTCCTAGGATCTGAATTAGAAAATTAAAATGATATTTTGGAATTTTTTGAATATTTTAAGTGAAAATAAAGTTTTAAATATTCTCTTTATTTCAATATGTCAAACACTAGAAAATTATGAAGATGCTACACATATAAACGTTTTTATAATCAAATCAAATCAAGTTAGCATGAACAAGCGTTAGTCCAGTAAATAAAAATTACACGCATGCGTTACACGCTTCTCTTTTTTTTACGCTTTTTTAGTACATAATTTTTTGTTAGACACTACACAAACTTATTGATATAAGTATAACACATAAATTTTTGTATATAGCATAAAAATTTTTGTTCATAACACACAACTTATTAATATATTATAGAAATTTTTGTACATAACACAATTTTTTTATGCGAATATATTTTATTAGTTAGATGATTTAATATTCTCGGTATTTGATCTTTCAAAAATATTTATGGTATTTGATCTTTCAAAAATATTTATGCTGTGCAAAAATTTATGTGATGTGCATATTTAATTATTTGGGTGTTAATATTGTTGTCGTTCAAAATTTTTTGTATTGTGCACTAAAATTTTTGTACTATACAACAATATTTTTATATTGTGTATCAAAATTTCTGTGTTCAATAGTTTTACTGGTTATATAGGAGAAGAAGGAAAAAAAAAAGAAAATAACAACAACAACAATGATAATAATAAAGGAGGATAAAAAAAAAGACAAGAAATTAAACAAAATTTATTATATTTTGATATATACGCAAGTTAACACCCCAGAATTTAATTCTTTTTCGTCTTTAACTAATATATTATTTGTTTTATTGAGAAAAATATTATATATATATATATACTAAAAATTAATTATTAAATTAATTATTATATATTTGTATATATTTAATTTGTACATATTAATTTAATATTTTTAACTAATTATTAGAATAATTAAATTTATAATAGATGAATAATCAAATTTATTTATAATAATATACTAAAATTTTTAATGAGATATCAAATATATATTTTTATATACAATAACTAATTGTAACTAATTTTGTGTGTGTAGTATGATTATATCCATATATAACACTAGTACTCGTGAATGAGACTTACCACCAAAAGGGAGGAATCTTTGTACAGCACTAATAAAATAGAGAAACGTGAGGCTAAACATGCATGAAAAAAATATTCAAAAAACACTTTAATTATCTTGAGTTGGGGTGGGGGGATTCAAATATAATGCTGTATATGAGGACTATATTTTGAGTTGAGACGTACATAGAAGTTCTTCTTGTAATAGAAAAGAAAAGAGTATATTCGCATATTACTATTGATTAATACATGACAATACAATTTACCGGATTTCTGGCAAATATTCAAACCAAACAATTAACCTATGAAGCACAGAAATTTGGCTGAGTTGTCGTGTCTGCGTGTCGGACATATTTTGGACACGACACTCACCGACACTCATCCAACACGCGTGTCTGCTGTATCCAACCGTGTTTTAATAAAAAATAAAAAATTCTTCTTCATACACACCTGAACACACCTAAATACCATCACATGTCAGCGTGTTCAGTCTTATTCTTAACATATATTCTTAAAATAAATTTAGATATAGTATATATTATTATTTATTAAAACAAAAAAAATATTTTAAATACTTGATATAATTAAAATAAGACATTAAAAATAATTAAAAAATTTAATTTATATTTTAATATAAATAAAATATCAAAATATCATTACAATTTATCTAAAAAATACTTTATATTTTATATTTATGCGTGTTTCTGTGTCATGCAAGATTTTAAAATTTGTGTGTCGGCGTGGCTCGTGTCGTGTCGTGTCTCGTGTCAGTGTCACTGTTGCATCATAGCAATTAACTAAGCAAAAAGGAAAATTCCTTTTTAAGTGAAAATAAAAAAATTTGTTAAATACTTCATATCTGCAATCACCATATATTTGAGACATATATATATGGGCATATGGTGCAATTTACAATGCAATGACAATAATAATAGTAGCGAATAAATCTAGGTGAAGCCATGTTATATCGATGAGTGAAACCACCAAAATCTTCAAAGTTGAAAGCTATGGAAATAAGAAAAATAAACCGATTGAATAAAATTGTGTGCTTTTTCCTTTCACGTACATATGAAGATGCTATGTGTATTCACAGAGATTAATCTCTATTATCTACTTTTTATAATGAAAGATTAACTAAAAAGCCTTTTATAATTCTTTAACGAAAAATTTATTTTTTATATATATATTTATTTTAACTTTCAAAACTTATTTTAATTTGAATCAAATTATATTTTAATTTTAAACACATTCAATTAGGTGATATATATATGGTGAGTTTTATAGTGGCACAAAGTCAAATGACTAAAGATGGTCAAAGTTTGACCGATTAATCTCATGATAACATGTGGCAAAAGAAATTATTTTATTGAGTGAATCAATGCGTAATAATTGAGTTTGAGAGTACATTACTGCAATGATATTTGAAAGATTTTCTCAGCCAAAAAAATTTTTTTCTATTACTTGGATTTAGTGCAGACTAAAAATATAAAATAGAAAAAATGGTTGAGTCTCCTTAAAAATGAAAAAAAAAAATAAATATGACTTTTGAAAATGTAATTTTATTTAATAGATATTGTTGCATAATAATATAAAATTAAGGAAATTTCATTCATTATTTTTAAAAAAGATAAATGTTTTTCCGTTTCAGAAAATTATTTGTGGGAAGTCTTCAAAATTTAAAATAGAATGAAATGACTTTGTAGTGTTAATTGGATTCAATTTCAACAAGATTTGTTTGTTTGAGTGATTTTTTTTACAAGACTTTTTAAAAAAATTTAATATTTAAATATTTGATATAAAAATGATTTTTATTATCAATTATATTTAAGTATAATAACATAGAAGTATTTTTTGTTTATTTATTATGTTATAAATATTTTTTAAGTAAAAAAAGATATTTTTAAAAAATTATAAATTATAACTTCTTAAAAAAGTTTTTTTAATTTTTTAGTATTTTATTTTTATTATTAAAAATTTTTCAAAAATACTAAAAAAAATATTACTACTTAATAGCACCTAAATAATTTTTTTGTTTAGATACAACAATATAAAAATACTATTTATTTATTTATTATATTAAAATATTTTTTAAGTAATATTTTTTTAAAAAAAAGATATAAATTATGGTTCTTAAATGGAATAACTCATTAGCCAGTGACAAACTCTTAAATAAAATTTTAATCCGCAATAAATCTGTTTTTAACCTGTTTAAAGTGAAAATACTGAAAAAACCAAAAAAATTAAGTTGATAGGTTATTATTATTGTCAACTATACGCTTAGATTCAACCAAAAATGTATTCATGGTGTCTATATTGACATAACATGTCTGTAATTAAACAAGTTTAAAATTTAACACATAGTTTACTTAAAATTTATATTTCTATTGACTCATACAAATTCAATAAAAAATAATAAAAGGCAAAACTCATTATTCATAATTTTATTTTTTCATTGTTGGTGTAACACCCAAACTTTAAGCACTTCATGATCGTACTAAAAATTCAGTCATCACTTATTTCTAAATCTTTTTATTTTATACTATCTTTATTTAATATTGAGCTTTCGCGAATACGAACCGAAATTTTAATCAAGAAATCGAAAGGAGACTTTATTTTAAATCACTTAACCATAGAAGTATATATTCATATAGTTTTATATACATAGGGTCATAGACTTATTCAAAGATTATCAAATACAAGTCATGCCGTTCTAAAAATCAAAACAATCAACGACGAGGGAAAAATAAAATCTAAGACTAAACTAAATACAGAAAATACGAATATATTTGTACATAAAAATTCTATCATTCAGTCGCGACTCTGTGCCAAGGACTCCTGAACCTGCTGCTGAAAAGAAGATCTGTAAGGGGTGAGAACATCGTCCTCGCAGGTTCTCAGTAGAGAAAGTAAATGCCGTAAAGTAATGAATAAAATTACAAATAATTAACTTTACTCAATAAATTTATTTTTATCAACCTTCAAAAATATTTTTTAATTTTACTTTAGGCAATTAATTACTTTCTTTAAAATTTCTGAACTTAAAACAAATCTCATTTACTTCATTAATTCTTAATCACATTAATACATAACTAATAGCACAAGAGACCCAATTGAACATACAAGTAACGCAGAATAAGACAACCAGCATAATCACAAAGAAATACAATAAGCAAACACAACCAAATGCAAATGCGCAAACAATATGATGCATGTCTATCCCTAGCGCAGGTCATAAGCTCATTTGTCGGTTTCGATCTGCACCCGACGCAATCCGATTCGCAAGTCAGATAAGGCATTCTAGTGGCATAATCTCTGCAAGTTTCTACTTCTTGCAGACACTGATTCTCCAACTGAAGCATGTGACCCTTTCTCCTAGAAGCCATTCCATATACACGGGCGTTCCCGCACAATCATTCACATATAAAGCCAACGGCTTAACATTTTCACATCGGCACTATAACTATTTACTTTCCGTCACCCTCTTGTAACATTTTAATCATTTCATAATCACACGTGCCATGTTCTCTTTTCTCTTTCTTTCTTTTTCTTAACAAGCCGAACTCATATCATAACTTAAAACAGAATCTCTTCTCAAAAGATTGAATTTAAAACATTATACTTTTCTTAATAAATCGAATTGAAAACAAGACTCTTTCCATAATAAATCGAAATCAAATAAGATTCATAAATCAGATTTGCTTTTAAATAAAGCCTTAAACAAAGTCTTGGAGTTTTATAAAAATTTTGGCAGCATTTTCTCTAAATTCGGACTATGCCACCCTTCCAAGGTCCCTACCAAACCATTTTCAATTTTAAAAAATCATTGATAAATCCAACAAACCATATCCATTATCAAAACATTTGTAAATTTGAAAGTTAACGAGGTTCAATATCAAAATCATTTAGCTCTCCATTCGTTACCAATAAATCAAACTAACATTTTCTCAAACTCTGGTTTTAAACCCAAGTCATTCCCTACCTTAGAAGTATAAATCAAACTTTTCAATATTAACCCCTGAATATGTAAACCAAATCTTTTCTCAACATAGAATCATTACTCAAAATAAGCTTATAGGTCGAATTTTCAAATCAAAATCACTTTTTTGTATATTTTTACAAAAATTCAAATAAAATCTCCCTTTAAAATTCTACTTCACCACCCTTACGGGCCCCTTCATTTTCTCAACAATTCACTTGTCTTATTCTACAAACATCAATACAACATGATTATCAATAATTAACCTACTTTAACTCAGTTTAGTAACCAACAGTTCACTCCGACATTCAATACAACAATATCCAGATCAAATTAACATATCCCATAAACAACAATTTCCAAACCAAGTTGCAATAGTGTCCACTATCATCAAATAAATCTCAGATCATCAACCAAATCAAGAAATTAACATGACTAGAAATTTCAGCAATAATCACAGCCTCAATCCAAACTCAATTCATATTTCAGTTTAACAAACAACACCAATTAAACACCATTCACAACCACAATTCAACTAATCCTCATCAATTGGTAATACTACACACTTATAAATTACTTGCAATTACTCAATAAGCCTTTCGGACACTCTTAAATTAAAACTTTTAATTTTAAAATGAACCCCCTACCTCAGTTAGTCGAAACCCACAAAACCAAAAGCGTCTAAAAATCCTTTTTCCTTGGCCCAAATTTAACGACATCGAAATCGACCATTTTCTGTAACAGTGACAGCCATAGAAACACCGTATACAATAGTAACTCAACCCTGAGGCATTAACATCTCAAAAATCCTCAATAAATTATAACAAAATGCTAACGGCAAGAGTTTCAAGGTAAAAATAGCTTACTATACTGAGAAAGGACCAAGAACCGAGCAGCTACAGCTCCAACAGTTGACTCCGACGATGTTCGCATTGCTTTTCGGTGACCAGGCACGACGGCCAGTCCCCCAGCAGTAGTTCAACAGTAGCAAGGGTAGCAGAGCCAACCCTCCTCCTCACATGCAACATCACCAACGTCCACCACAATCACCCTTTCCTCCCAGCCAACCCAAGGGCAATGGCAGCGGCAGCCCATGCGCAGCGGCGGTGACGAAACGGCGGCGGTGGAGACACGACAGCGCGAACCAGATTCCTCCTTCGCGTTCGTCTCTCTTTCTTCGCGGAGCCCACACACCGCGACAACAACAGGCAGCAGAGACGGATCTAAGGGGCCTAAGGTGGCCATAGTCCCCCCATTTTTTAAAAAAAGAGTAGTATTATTAGTTTATTATTATTATATAATTAATATATATATATATATATATATATATATTAATTATAGATTAAGTATATTTTAATATATTACACACTAAAGAAAATTACATGTTAGTAACTTAATATGTATAAATTATAATGTGTATTATAATATATTAGTAGCAAACAAAAAATAAGTTTAAAAAATAATAAAAGCTTATGAATATATAAATAATTGAAAAGTTATTGAAATATATATGTTTGGATTAATTTAAAAAATTAACAACTATAAAAAAATTTATTTTGAATTTTTCTATGACAACAATAATAATTGAATAGACTTTTTAAACAATAAAAATTATTAAAACAAGATAAAAAACGAATTTTTAGCAGATTATTATATGATTGTATATGTTGAAAAAGAGAATGCTTCAAAATTTATTCCAGATAATAAATTGATAATTTTAGTTATATGAAATATCGCTGAACAAATTTAAAAATACCAAAACTTAAAGTATGTAGTTGAATGTTGATTTTTATATAATATAATTATTAATTTTGACCTATATACTATAAATTATATTTTGTTGACTTTTTGTTATATTATATTTTAATTTATTTTATATTTAATTTGGTCCCCTCTTATAAAATTTCTAGATCCGTCACTGACAACAGCGGCACTCCTCCCTTCGTGACTGTCTCTCTCCATCCCGCCTGCGAATCGCACCCCTCTCCTCTGAACTCGACTCAACGGCATTTGGTTCGCGGGTCCCTCGCTCTCTTCTTCTTCAATCACGATGCGGCTGCAACACAAGACGACGGCGACAGCAACCTCGACAGTGCCTGCGACGGTGGCACGACGATGACCGGTTGCAGCGCATCCCTCTCTCGGATCTCCTCTCCGTGCTCTCTCCTCTCTCTCTTTCTTTCTATGGAAATTTCTGATGCTGCTGCTCGATTTGGTAAGAAAGAGAAACATTGACGGTTAGGGTTTTAATTTGGAAATTAGGGTTTTGTGTATGAAATTGGAGATTTTGGGTAATTTAGCAATTTTAATAAAATTAGGATAATAAAGTAATTGAGAACTTATTTTAATCCAAGACTAATATTTATAAAAATACTATTTAATTATCAACTTACAAGTTATTTTTAAGTAAATACTCTAATTCAATAATTAGAAATAATCAAATTAATTTTTTTTAAAATCATAAAATAAAGTTAAAAATTTAATTATTCAAATTAAAGCATATAAAATTCTTATTATCGTTCTCGTTCAATTACTAAAGCTTTAAATCATAAATAAGAAATTACTTAATTTATATATAAAAATTTTTTTAAAATATAATCTTAATTAAATATAATAAATTATAAATAATTTTTATTTAATTTTTAAAAATTCGAAATCTTACCGTTGGGATTTCTTATACAAATTATTCCATCATATATTTTATTTTATGATAGACAATTTACTATTATGAAAATATAAAATTATAAATAAAAATAGCTTAATGACATTCATAACTATGATTAATTAATTATATGTTTTTTTATTTTTTGGTAACTTAATTATATGTTTATTTAGTAAAGAAAAAAATATTCATTAACTTGTAAACTATATAATTACAATTACAAATATGGTTTAATACTGAAAATGATGACATACACTTCTAATTAATTTTTAAGATAAATAAAACTTCCCTATAATGTTCAATTCATCTTAGTTTATACTGTATTTTCAAAAATTATATTCATTTTTTAATATTTTTGGACTCCCAATTATTTTTTTATTTTATATTTTTGATCTATTCCTATGATACACGGACACTGACACGGACACGAGACACGATACGAGACACGCCGACACATAAATTTTAAAATTTTACATGACACGGGGACATACATATATATAAAATATAAAGTATTTTTTAGATAAATCGTAATGATATTTTGATATTTTATTAATATTAAAATATAAATTAAATTTTTTTATTATTTTTAATGTCCTATTCTAATTATATCAAGTATTTAAAATATTTTTTGTTTTAATAAATAATAATATATACTACATCTAAATTTATTTTAAGTATATATGTTAAGAATAAGACTGGATACGCTGACATGTGATGATATTTAGGTATGTCCAGACATATCCAGAGAAAAATTTTTTATTTTTTATTAAGACACGGTTAGACACAGCAGACACTCGTGTCGAACAAGTATCGATGAGTGTCGTGTCCGAAATATGTCTGATACGCAGATACAACAACTCAGCAAAGTATCCGTACTTCACAGGTACTCTATCCAGACTAAAATCTACGTAACAGAAAATTATTTTTGGCCAGAAAAATTCTCAAATGTCCTTCTAGTAATTTATTTCTCAATTACTGTACTTAACTAGTGATGTAATGTTGATTTACTCAAAAAAGAGATTTTCTTTATCACATGTCATTACAAAATTAGTCTGTCAAACTTTAGTCATTTTTAACTATTGAAATTCTTGCCACAACAGAAGTCACTATAATAATATTTTATTGAAATTAAAATAATTAATTATTTGATCAAATTAAATTTTATAATTTAGTTACCAAAATAATAATTAAATAGTTATTTACTAAGTATTAGAACAATAATTTGTGTGTGATTCTATAGGTTCAAGCTAAGGTTATAAGCGAGCAAAAAATTAATCATAATAAGTTTATCAATCAAAGATAGAGATGTTGACTTTGTTCGTCGCACTCACCCTGATTTACGGTTTTAATTTATTGTCGACGATAAAAATGATAATAAATCTACACATACATTTATAAGCCATGTTTGGTTCCCTCTCTTATAAAAGTGGGACTTTATATTTTACTGTGCCCAACATTATCATTAGCATATTAATCTAGACATTGTTGGCTCAAATATAATTTTTTTTTATCTTTTTTACTTTGGCTAATATTTAGATTATGGTATATAACTATTAAATTTTAATTTATTACTATTATTATAATAAAATAGCAAATAATTTATAAAATTTATTTCTTCATTCATTTAATATTTTTGGCTATGGTGCTTTTTTTTAATTTTGCCATTATAATTAAAGGAGTCAAACTCGTTATCGAAAATTAATGAATTTTTTATTAATTAATAATTGTTAATTTTATAATTATTTAATTTATACCAAAAACTCATTCAATTAGCAGCCCAAAAGGCTAAGCGCTTGGAATAAAAATATAATAAATATTTTATTAATTATCATGATAGTTATAAATTAAAAAAAAATCTAATACTATATTTTTTATGAGAATATTTTATTAATGAATATACGTTAATTATAACTATGAAAAAAATTTAGTATATATCAGTTTAATGGTAATATATATTATAAATAAACTCTATTAATCTCTAGAGACACTGAAAACAGGGACATTGATGGATAGAAACACAAAATTTTGTATTTTTGTATTTTGTTTGATGATAAATTAGAATAAATTATAAAAATTTAATTTATTCTCATTTTTTTTCATTCAAAAAAATTGAGATGAAAAATATAATAATAAAAAAATATAATTATGAAAAATTAACAAAAATAATGAAAAAAGAATGAAAAATAAGTTGTGTCATTTGTTAGTGTTTTCGTGTTTTTCTTATCAGGATGGACACAAAATACACTAATTCAGTGTCTCTAGACACACTGTCTGTCTTTGTCCATATCTCCTCTATCAAACATAATTTTATGTCTCTGTGTCTACGTCTTAGTGTCCTATCACTGTAAACAAACGCGGCTAATAGAATAGAAGAGCTGAAGAGGAAAGTAAAAAATAATGAAGTGAATCATATCATGGATTCATTGGATTGCTTGGGATTTTTCTAACCGATGAAACAGAAAATTAGAATAAGAAAATTAAAAGAAAATTTGATTTTTTTTTGTCCCTTGTTATATATATTTTTATATATCACAAAAGGTCAAACAATAAATCACATGGTACATAACTATTTTGCTCCTGAACTGATTATATTTCTAAATGTCTCTACTTATCGAAATTATTTATGTCTACTTTCTCTCTACATCACAAATTGAATAGTGCAGGGAGTAGCACCTTCTTATTCTTTTATTGTTTTTTTTTAATAGTATTTTTTAATTTAATAGACCAAGAATTAATTTATTATAGATCAAAATTTCATTTAAGAAGTTATCACTAACTAATGAATTGTTATATATATAAAATGTGATTTAAATTCTCAACACTCGTTTTGATAGACTAATAAGTTAATTTTTACACCAATCTAAGTTGGTTCTTTCTTTTATATTGTTATTTTTCAGTTTTTCGTTAAAATAAATGAGACAATTTCAATCCTAGATATTACTTCACAAATTCACACACTCATCTTTTTTTTTTTTTGTTCAGACACCCATCCTTATTACACACACATACAATTATATAGGTTTCTATATTCCGCTGCATGGGTTAATCCGGTATTTCCTACTGCTTTTGGGTTGTGATGTGTATATTTTCTTCGGTCCGAATAACGTGGTTTATTTTTCGGTTTTTGGGTCTCTTTTGCCATGACCCTGTCCTGTTTTATTTTTGGTGAAATGACTCCGTCATGTGTATCTTTTTATTGCTTTGGTCCTTGACCCTCATGGTTTTTTTGGTCTTGGACCCTGTCATTTTTAAGTAGTGCTTAACCTTTTGATTTTGGGCTACTTAGGAGTTATTGGGTTGTATTTGGGCTTTCCATTATAGTTATTATTGGGTCTTCAATGTTGAGTCCAACTTTTATCTTACCTAATTGGCTAATTCATGACCCTAAAAAATAAAAGGAGGGGGGGCGGTCCATCTCTGCAAGACATTCTCCAATCTCCGTCGTTAATAAACTAATATTAAGGATGTTACTGAAATGTATAAAAAAAAAAAAAACAACAAAAGAGAGAAGGAAGCAGAATTCTAAGTTTGACCATCTTTTTTTTTTATTTGGTCGCACCCGCATTTGTGGTTACCCAATTCAGACGAAACGGGTTGACTACTCAATCTGTAACGGGTTGGATCAAGTTCGGGTTACGGATCAATTTTATTCAACATCTTGCTCTCTTGATAATTGATATATATATATATATATATATATATATATATATATATATATATATAATGTCATTAAATTAATAATTCAATTTATTAATAATATATAAATAATATTTTATGCAAGTTGAGTATAGTAAGGTCAAATTGAGATGTTTAAAGTGTATAACAGATTCGAATTAAGGTGTTTAAATCTATAAATAGAATTAAGATGGAGTTTAAACTTTATTCTATTCATTGCCACTCTAAATTAATAATGTTTAAGACTTAGGAGTGACATCCACTTCCTAATTAATAATGTTGTCACTATTCTATTATATGTTATTTTTAAATTATTATTATAATATTCTTTTTATCACTACTAGGAAAACTAAAAGAATGAAAAATGAAAAGTAATATTATAGACAAGTCATATAGGAGGAAAATGACTTTTAATCTCTTATAGTAGTTTTTGAGATTCATGAATTTTATCCAATTTGCTCTTTCAAATTCTAATTTCATTATCGTAGTCCCCTAAATTGAACTTGGGACACCATACTATAAGAAAAAATCAATTTTTCTACGCTTTTAAAGTATGGCGAAAAATTAGAAAAAACGTAGCAATAATTTTTTGCCACGCTTTTTGAGCTACCGGCATGCTTTTGAAAAGGTCATATCTGCAAGTGTGCTGGTTGCTCTATCGCCACGTTTTTGGTGACCTATTCTCACGCTTTATTTTTTGCCATATTTTTATAGATTGTCACGCTTAAAAGTATGGCCGTATGTGCCAGATATGGCTACGCTTTTAAAATGTGACTGTTGTTGACTACTATACAATATGATCACTCTTTTAAAGTGTGGCTATAAGTTTGTTTAGTAACCTATTATTCTTTTTTAATCTTCGTAATAAAACCTTACAAAATTCATAGATAATTTTAAAATTTAGACAATGACCAGTAATTTTAAATCAACTAATCCAACCTTCATAAACTTGTCACCAAAAAGTGTGTTTGATCACATGACATGCTCTAACAAAATACCAAAAATCAAAGTCATAACAACTACCCATGAATTCCTAATACATGAATTACAATTCCAACAAGTATTACATTATTTACTTCCTTTACATACTTCATTACAAAATATGAAACTTCATGATTACTGATCATCCATTGTGAGCAAAATTTTTTTTACCACTGCCCTGCATAATTCTAAATATTGTTGTGTTAGTGCATTTTATATTTTAATTGGACAAGAATTGCTAACTGATGAAAGCAACAGTAAGAAGTGATATAATATTTAGCAGTGAAAATGCTATGTAGGAACACTTATTTTGGACAGAAAATATTGTATTGATTATTTATTGCAGAGATTAACAAAAGCAATCATTGGCATATTCAATAGTGACTAAAAATATTCTTCATGTCCTTCATAAAACAAATATACATTTAAGGGTCAGTTTCACAAAAAATATACTAGGCACTAAGACAACATCATGACAAACTAAATATTTCTCCTAAAAGAGCAAAAACAATAGGGCCATGAAATATGAAGCAAAAACCCAGAGAAAGAGAGAATAATCTTACATTTGAACCCCGATGCTCCTTTGAACGAGTCCCATATGAATCACCATCATGATCTTCAGTAACAGAATTTTCTACATGTATAAAGTCAAAGAACCATCTGAGATAATTGTTTTTATGCATACAAACAACCCATACACATTCACATTTCATCTAAGACAACTTGAAATAATAATTTTGCATAGATTAAACATGTTGAGTTTGAACTTTTTCCTTTATAATAACTGAATTAGCCTTTGTAAGTACAACAACGCTTTTCACATGTTCCCTTTGTATTTGCAAAAAGCTTTATAAGGACCATTTTATCTATATCTCCCTCTTCAATAACTCCAATACTGACCCCTCTCCCCTCTCTCCCTATTAAGCAAAACACAAAATTCCCTAAATAGTAGCAACTATCTTAATGGGTGTCAAGTGTGACAACTTCATAAACCCTCAATGAGTATCCATTACTAAATTTAAAGGTCCATCTTAATGCTACCAAAAGCATTCATTTGCATCAAATATGAATATAAGGACAAAACTAATTGCTATTGAGATAGATGATTCACGTGCCATACATTTGCAACTTCAAACACGGCACCATTAACACAACACAATAACATGAACTTCCAACATTAGTATGAGTTTTGAACAATATATTTTTTCCTACACATTGATCTTTCACAACTGAAAAAACCTAGAAATAAATCCAAATGATAGCAAAATGAAGAGATATTGATTTAAAAAATTATAACCTGCTTGTGATGATTCATTGGTTGATTTTTGGTATCTCGTATTAGCTTGTCTGTCTTTACTAGCAGTTCCATCAAGCCCGCTTTCATCCTTAATAACAGTAGACTCAGACTTATCTTCACCCTCTGCATATGCTGCAATAGAAATTGTCCTTGGTTTCGGGACCCTGAACACTCCATCATTTTGAGAACCTTCACGTTTTGCAATTGCAAGGGCATCTAGTCCTATGAAAATTATTCATTAATATCAAACAATTAATCTATGCTCAATGGTTCCCTTGCATATATTATGGAGGAAGTATATTATTATTGAAAATAAAATAAAATTAAAGCAATTACCTACACACCACGTATTTGAAGCTAACTATAATAAAGGTATGTTATATCTGGTTTGTCTTATTTATATCATTACACCAATAAAGAAGAAGAAAAGTCAAATGGTATTGAACAAAAGGAAGACATTTTTCTCAGCATATATGAATACAACAAGCCTCCAAAACTCCAAAAGTGCCCCTCCGTTCCCCCCTCCCTTTTTGTTTTTTTCTGCTTTTCTTTTAGGTCACAAAATAATGATAAACACTATTATAAACTTATAATATTAAGTTGTGTGTACTACTAGCACAGAGTAACATAAAAACTCTTTGTTATTGCTACGAAGACAAGTACATAGTAAGAAAAAGTTTTATCTAAATTAAGTAGAGTAATTAACTAGTATCTAGTTCTTAATTATAATGATGGAGTGAGATAGAAGAAATTTTCCGTTTAATGATGAAAAAATAAACTATTTTCATGAAGACAAACATTAAAATCTGCATAATAAGAATAGAATTCAGTAGCTTCATCATCATCAGACAAGCACATATCTCATCATGATCATCATAGAATAAGGGCAGCAATACATCAAACATTTACATTATAATCAAACAACAAGGACAATAATACATCAACAATTATTTTATGCTTAAGACATCTGGTGCACGAAATTGTGATCTCAACGGCGCCAAAAATTTGGTACGCACGATTGTAATCTCAACTCCTTTTTACAACTCCGCACAACTAACCAGCAAGTGCACTGGGTCGTCCAAGTAATAAACCTTACGTGACTAAGGGTCGATCCCACGGAGATTGTCAGCTTGAAACAAGCTATGGTCATCTTGCAAATCTCAGTCAGGCAGATTCAAATGATTATGAGGTTTTGATAATTAAAAGATAAATAAAATCTAAGATAAGATAGAGATACTTATGTAATTCATTGGTGAGAATTTCAGATAAGCGTATGGAGATGCTTTGCTCCTTCTGAATCTCTGCTTTCCTACTGCCTTTATTCAATCATTCATACTCCTTTCCATGGCAAGCTGTATGTTGGGGATCACTGTTGTTAATAGCTACCGTCCGTCCTCTCAGTGAAAATGGTCCAAATGCGCTGTCACCACACGGCTAATCATCTGTCGGTTCTCACTCATGTTGGAATAGGATCCATTGATCCTTTTGCATCTGTCACTACGCCCAACACTCGCGAGTTTGAAGCTCGTCACAGTCATCCCATCCCAGATCCTACTCGGAATACCACAGACAAGGTTTAGACTTTCTGGATCTCAAGAATGCTGCCAATTGATTCTAGCTTATAGCACGAAGACTCTGATCTTACGGAATAGAGGCTAAGAGATATGCATTCAAGCTTGTTTTCATGCAGAACGGAAGTGGTTGTCAGGCACGCGTTCATAGGTGAGAATGGTGATGAGTGTCACATAATCATCACATTCATCATGTTCTTGGGTGTGAATGAATATCTTAGAATAAGAATAAGCTTGAATTGAATAGAAAAACAATAGTACTTTGCATTAATTCATGAGGAACATCAGAGCTCCACACCTTAATTTATGAGGTGTAGAAACTCCACCGTTGAAAATACATAAGTGATGAAGGTCCAGACATGGCCGTGAGGCCAGCCTCCAAACGTATACAATATGATCTATGATAGCATAAAACTGATCAAGGATATAAAATAAATCACTAAAAGTAGTTTTTATACTAAACTAGTAGCTAGGGTTACAGAAAATAAGTAACTAAGTGCAGATAGTGCAGAAATCCACTTCTTGGGCCCACTTGGTGTGTGCTTGGATTGAACATTGAAGCTTTCATGTGTAGAGACTCTTCTTGGAGTTAAACGCCAGCTTTGGTGCCAGTTTGGGCGTTTAACTCCAGCTTTTATGCCAGTTCTGGCGTTTAACGCCAGCATAGGGTAGAAAGTGGGCGTTCAAACACCAGCTTGTGTTATCAAAACTCGGGCAAAGTATGGACTATTATATATTGCTGGAAAGCCCAGGATGTCTACTTTCCAACGCAATTGAGAGCACACCAATTGGGTTTCTATAGCTCCAGAAAATCTATTTCGAGTGCAAGGAGGTTAGAATCCAACAGCATATGCAGTCCTTTTTCAGCCTCTGAATCAGATTTTTGCTCAGGTCCCTCAATTTCAGCCAGAAAATACCTGAAATCACAGAAAAACACAAAAACTCATAGTAAAGTCCAGAAATGTAATTTTTATTTAAAAACTAATAATTATATACTAAAAACTAACTAAATCATACTAAAAACTACCTAAAAACAATACCAAAAAGCGTATAAATTATCCGCTGATCACAACACCAAACTTAAATTGTTGCTTGTCCCCAAGCAACTGAAAATCAAATAGGATAAAAAGAAGAGAATATACTATAAATTCCAAAATATCAATGAAACTTAGCTCCAATTAGATGAGCGGGACTAGTAGCTTTTTGCCTCTGAACAGTTTTGGCATCTCACTTTATCCTTTGAAGTTCAGAATGATTGGCATCTATAGGAACTCAGAATTTAGATAGTGTTATTGATTCTCCTAGTTCAGTATGTTGATTCTTGAACACAGCTACTTTATGAGTCTTGGCCGTGGCCCTAAGCACTTTGTTTTCTAGTATTACCACCGGATACATAAATGCCACAGACACATAACTGGGTGAACCTTTCCAGATTGTGACTCAACTTTGCTAGAGTCTCCAATTAGAGGTGTCCAGGGTTCTTAAGCACACTCTTTTTGCTTTGGATCACGACTTTAACCGCTCAGTCTCAAGCTTTTCACTTGACACCTTCACGCCACAAGCACATGGTTAGGGACAGCTTGGTTTAGCCGCTTAGGCCAGGATTTTATTCCTTTGGGCCCTCCTTTCCATTAATGCTCAAAGCCTTGGATCTTTTTTTTCTCTTGCCTTTTGTTTTAAAGGGTTATTGGCTTTTTGCTCTTCCCTTTTGGTTTAAAGAGCTCTTGGCTTTTTTCTTCTTGCTTTTTCTTTTTCTTTCTTTTTTTTTCTTTTATTTTCGCCATTTTTTTTCACAAGCCTTGTTTTTCACTGCTTTTTCTTGCTTCAAGAATCAATTTTGTGATTTTTCAGATTATCAATAACATTTCTCCTTTTTCATTATTCTTTCAAGAGCCAACAATTTTAACATTCATAAACTTCACTATCAAAAATATGCACTGTTCAAGCATTCATTCAGAAAGCAGAAAGTATTGTCACCACATCAAAATAATTAAACTAATCTCAAGGATGAATTCGAAATTCATGTACTTCTTGTTCTTTTGCATTTAGAACATTTTTTTATTTAAAAAATGTGATGGATTCATAGGACATTCATAGCTTTAAGGCATAGACACTAGACACTAATGATCATGTAATAAATACACAAACATAAATAAACATAAAGCATAGAGAACAAAAACAGAAAAAAAATAAATAGACAAGGAGATTAAAGAACGGGTCCACCTTAGTGAGGGTGGCGTCTTCTTCCTCTTGAAGAACCAATGGTACTCTTGAGCTCCTCTATGTCTCTTCCTTGCCTTTGTTGCTCCTCCCTCATAGCTCTTTGATCTTCTCTAATCTCATGGAGAATGATGGAATGCTCTTGGTGCTCCACTCTTAGTTGTCCCATGTTGGAACTTAATTCTCTTAGGGAGGTGTTAATTTGCTCCCAATAATTTTGTGGAAGAAAGTGCATCCCTTGAGGCATCTCAGGGATTTCATGATGAGGAATTTTCTCATGCTCTTGTTGAGGTCCATGAGTGGGCTCTCTTGTTTGCTCCGTCCTCTTTTTAGTGATGGGCTTGTCCTCTTCAGTGAGGATGTCTCCCTCTATGACAATCCCAGCCGAATTACAGAGGTGACAAATGAGGTGAGAAAAGGCTAACCTTGCCAAAGTGGAGGACTTGTCAGCCACCTTGTAGAGTTCTTGAGGTATAATCTCATGAACTTCCACTTCTTCCCCAATCATGATACTATGGATCATGATAGCCAGATCCACAGTTACTTCGGATCGATTGCTAGTAGGAATGATAGAGCGTTGGATGAACTCCAACCATCCTCTAGCTACAGGCTTAAGGTCTGGTCTTCTCAATTGAACCGGTTTGCTTCTTGAGTCACTTTTCCATTGAGCTCCTTCCACACATATGTCCATGAGGACTTGGTCCAACCTTTGATCAAAGTTGACCCTTCTAGTGTAAGAGCGTGCGTTTTCTTGCATCATTGGCAAGTTAAACGCCAACCTTACATTTTCCATACTAAAATCTAAGTATTTTCCCCGAACCATTGTAAGCCAATTCTTTGGATTCGGGTTCATATTTTGATCATGGTTCCTAGTGATCCATGCGTTTGCATAGAACTCTTGAACCATTAAGATTTTGACTTGTTGAATAGGATTGGAGAGAACTTCCCATCCTCTTCTTCTAATCTCGTGTCGGATCTCCGGATACTCACTCCTTTTGAGCTTGAAAGGGACCTTAGGGATCACCTTCTTCTTGGCCACAATTTCATAGAAGTGGTCTTGATAGACCTTTGAGATGAATCTCTCCATCTCCCATGACTCGGAGGTGGAAGCTTTTGCCTTCCCTTTCCTCTTTCTAGAGGTTTCTCCGGCCTTATGTGCCATAAATGGTTATGGAAAAACAAAAAGCAATGCTTTTACCACACCAAACTTAAAGTGTTTGCTCGTCCTCGAGCAAAGAAGAAAGAATAAAGGAGAAGAAGAAGAAAATGGAGGAGATGGAGGGTGAGGGTGAGTTCGGCCAAGGGGGTATAAGGTGTTTGTGATGTGTGAAATTGAAGGAGTGACGAGGGTATATATAGGAGTGGGGGGAGGCTTAGTTCGTGTATTTGGGGTTTGGTTTTGGAAGGAAAAAAGTGTTTTGAATTTGAAGGTAGGTGGTATTTTGGGGAAAAGTGAATGAGGTGATTGGTGAAGGGTATTTGGGGAAGAGGGTAAGATTTGATAGGTGAAGGGTATTTTGGGAAAGAGTGTTATGGAAAGGTGTGAAGAGGAGAGAAGAAGAGGTGGGGTAGGTAGGGATCCTGTGGGGTTCACAGATCCTGAGGGGTCAAAGACTTAGCATCCCTGCTCCATTTAGGCGTGCAAAACGCCCTTAGAGTGCAATTCTGGCGTTAAACGCCAGGTTGCTGCTTGTTTCTGGCGTTTAACGCCAGCTTTTCTCCCTTTCTTGGTGTTTAACACCAACTTGGTGCCCTGTTTTGGCGTTAAACGCCAGTCTGGTGCCTATTTCTGGCGTTAAACGCCCAGAATGGTGCCAGACTGGGCGTTTAACGCCCATTCTGCTACTCTTACTGGCGTTTAAACGCCAGTAAGCTCTTCCTCCAGGGTGAGCTATTTTTAATGCTATTTTTCATTCTTTTTTTATTTTTCAGTTATTTTTGTGACTTTACATGATCATCAACCTAAAGAAAACATCAAATGACAATGGAAACTAAATAGATATAATTAAATAACATTGGGTTGCCTCCCAATAAGTGCTTCTTTAATGTCAATAGCTTGACAGTGAGCTCTCATGGAGCCTCACAGATAGTCAGAGCAGGGTTGGGGCCTCTCAACACCAAACTTAGATTTTGGTTGTCGCCTTTCAACACCAAACTTAGAGTTTGGTTGTGGCCTCCCAACACCAAATTTAGAGTTCGAATGTGGGGGTTTTGTTTGACTCTGTATTGAGAGAGGCTTTTTATGCTTCCTCTCCATGGTCACAGAAGGAGAACCTTGAGTCTTGAATACAAGGTAGTCCTCATTCAACTTAAGGACCAACTCTCCTCTGTCAACATCAATCACAGCTTTTGTTGTGGCTAGGAAGGGTCTGCCAAGGATGATGGATTAATCCTCATCCTTCCCAGTGTCTAGGATTATGAAATCAGCAGGGGTGTAAAGGCCTTCAACCTTCACTAGCACGTCCTCTACTAGTTCATAAGTCTGTTTCATTGATTTGTCTGCCATCTCTAGTGAGATTCTTACAGCTTGTACCTCAAAGATTCCCAGTTTCTCCATTACAGAGAGTGACATGAGGTTTATCCCTGACCCCAGGTCACATAGAGCCTTCTCAAAGGTCATGGTGCCTATGGTACAAGGTATGAAGAATTTTCCGGAATCCAGTTTCTTCTGAGGTAATGTCTGCCTCATTAATGCATTCAGTTCATTGGTGAACAAGGGGGTTCATCCTCCTAAGTCTCAGTACCAAATAACTTGGCATTCAGCTTCATGATTGCTCCTAGATATTTAGCAACTTGCTCTTCAGTGATGTCTTCATCCTCTTCAGAGGAAGAATATTCATCAGAGCTCATGAATGGCAGAAGAAAGTTCAATGGAATCTCCATGGTCTCTGTATGAGCTTCAGATTCCTTTGGTTCCTCAAAGGAAAACTCCTTTCTGTCCAGAGGACGTCCCATGAGGCTTTTCTCACTGGAACTCACGTCATCCTCACTCTCTCCAGGTTCGGCCATGTTGGTCATGGTTATGGCCTTGCACTCTCTCTTGGGATTTTCTTCTGTATTGCTTGAGAGAGTACTGGGAGGAGTTTTAGTAATCTTCTTACTCAGCTGACCCACCTGTGCCTCCAAATTTCTAATGGAGGACCTTGTTTCATTCATGAAACTTAGTGTGGTCTTGGATAGATCAGAGACTATGGTTGCCAGGCCAGAATGGCTCTGTTCAGAATTCTCTGTCTGTTGCTGAGAAGATGATGGAAAAGGCTTGCTATTGCTAAGCCTATTTCTTCCACCATTTGTTGAAGTCTTGTTGAGGCTTCTGTTGGTCCTTCCATGAGAAATTTGGATGATTTCTCTATGAAGGATTATAGGTGTTTCCATAGGATTCTCCCATGTAATTCACCTCTGCCATTGCAGGATTCTCAGGATCATAAGCTTCTTCTTCAAAAGATGCTTCTTTAGTACTGTTGGATGCAGCTTGCAATCCATTCAGACTCTGAGAAATCATATTGACTTGCTGAGTCAATATTTTGTTCTGAGCCAATATGATATTCAGAGTATCAATTTCAAGAACTCCCTTCTTCTGAGGTGTCCCATTGTTCACAGGACTCCTCTCAGAGGTGTACATAAACTGGTTATTTGCAACCATTTATGAGTTCCTGAGCTTCTGCAGGGGTTTTCAGATAAAGAGATCCTCCTGCAGAATGGTCCAATGACATTTTTGACAGCTCAGACAGACCATCATAGAATATACATATGATGCTCCATTCTGGAAGCATGTTAGAAGGACACCTTTTGATCAATTCCTTATATCTTTCCCAAGCTTCATAGAGGGACTCACCTTTCTTTTGTCTGAAGGTTTGGATTTCCACTCTAAGCTTGATCATCTTTTGAGGTGGAAAGAATTTTTAATGAGGAGAGAGAAAAACATCAAAATGACTCAAAACATGAAAATTTAAGATCAAAACACATGATGCCTGCAACAACACTTTGAATGTCAAGATGAATACCAAGAACACTTTGAATGTCAAGATGATCACCAAGAACTTATTTTTGAAAATTTTTAAGAAAAGAAAAATATGCAAGACACCAAACTTAGAAATTTTCAAAGTTTAGACACTAACAAATTGAAAATGCATATGAAAAACAAGAAAAGACACAAAACATGAAAATGCAAAGATCAAACAAAGAAAATCATCAAGAACAAGTTGAAGATTATGAAGGACACATGCATGAATTTTCGAAAACTTTTAGGAAATTAAAAAGATGCAATTGACACCAAACTTAAAATTTGACACTCTACTCAAAGATGAAACACAAATTTTTTTTTGTTTTTATGATTTTATTATTTTTTTTTGGATTTTTCGAAAATTATTTTGAAAAAGAAAATAAATAAATTCAAAATTTTTAATAGGAATTCCAGGAATCATGCAATGTTAGTCTAAAAACTCCGGTCTAGGAATTTAGACATGGCTTACTAGCCAGCCAAGCTTTCAGTGAAAGCTTCGGTCCAAAACACTAGACATGGCCAATGGCCAGCCAAGCTTTAGTAGATCATTACATTCAACAGCAAGATTGATAGAAATCAACAAGCTCTTGTGATGATAAGTTGAAACCTCGGTCCAAAAGATTAGACATGGCTTCACAGCCAGCCAGACTTCAATAGATCATCATGAAACTCTAGAATTCATTCTTAAAAATTCTGAAGACATAGAATAATTTATTTATTTTATTATTTTTTTCAAAAATAAAAAGGTTAAAAATAAAATAAAATTACCTAATCTGAGCAACAAGATGAACCGTCAGTTGTCCAAACTCGAACAATCCCCGGCGACGGCGCCAAAAACTTGGTACGCACGATTGTAATCTCAACTCCTTTTCACAACTTCGCACAACTAACCAGCAAGTGCACTGGGTCGTCCAAGTAATAAACCTTACGTGACTAAGGGTCGATCCCACGGAGATTGTCGGCTTGAAGCAAGCTATGGTCATCTTGCAAATCTCAGTCAGGCAGATTCAAATGGTTATGAGGTTTTGATAATTAAAAGATAAATAAAATCTAAGATAAGATAGAGATACTTATGTAATTCATTGGTGAGAATTTCAGATAAGCGTATGGAGATGCTTTGCTCCTTCTGAATATCTGCTTTCCTACTGCCTTCATTCAATCATTCATACTCCTTTCAATGGCAAGCTGTATGTTGGAGGATCACTGTTGTCAATGGCTACCGTCCGTCCTCTCAGTGAAAATGGTCCAAATGCGCTGTCACCGCACGGCTAATCATCTGTCGGTTCTCACTCATGTTGGAATAGGATCCATTGATCCTTTTGCGTCTGTCACTACGCCCAACACTCGCGAGTTTGAAGCTCGTCACAGTCATCCCATCCCATATCCTACTCGAAATACCACAGACAAGGTTTAGACTTTCCGGATCTCAAGAATGCTGCCAATTGATTCTAGCTTATACCACGAAGACTCTGATCTTAAGGAATAGAGGCTAAGAGATATGCATTCAAGCTTATTTTCATGTAGAATGGAAGTGGTTGTCAGGCACGCGTTCATAGGTGAGAATGGTGATGAGTGTCACATAATCATCACATTCATCATGTTCTTGGGTGCGAATGAATATCTTAGAATAAGAATAAGCTTGAATTGAATAGAAAAACAATAGTACTTTGTATTAATTCATGAGGAACAACAGAGCTCCACACCTTAATCTATGAGGTGTAGAAACTCCACCGTTGAAAATACATAAGTGATGAAGGTCCAGGCATGGCCGTGAGGCCAGCCTCCAAACGTGTACAATATGATCTATGATAGCATAAAACTGATCAAGGATATAAAATAAATCACTAAAAGTAGTTTTTATACTAAATGGGTAGCTAGTGTTACAGAAAATAAGTAACTAAGTGCAGATAGTGCAGAAATCCACTTTCGGGGCCCACTTGGTGAGTGCTTGGACTGAACATTGAAGCTTTCACGTGTAGAGACTCTTCTTGGAGTTAAACGCCAGCTTTGGTGCCATTTTGGGTGTTTAACTCCAGCTTTTATGCCAGTTCTGGTGTTTAACGCCAGAATAGGGTAGAAAGTGGGCGTTCAAACGCCAATTTGCGTTACCAAAACTCGGGCAAAGTATGGACTATTATATATTGCTGGAAAGCCCAGGATGTCTACTTTCTAACGCAATTGAGAGCGCGCCGATTGGGTTTTTGTAGCTCCAGAAAATCCATTTCGAGTGCAGGGATGTCAGAATCCAATAGCATCTGTAGTTCTTTTTCAGCCTCTGAATCAGATTTTTGCTTAGGTCCCTCAATTTTAGCCAGAAAATACCTGAAATCACAGAAAAATACACAAACTCATAGTAAAGTCCAAAAATATAATTTTTATTTAAAAACTAATAATTATATACTAAAAACTAACTAAATCATACTAAAAACTACCTAAAAACAATGCCAAAAAATGTATAAATTATCCGCTCATCAACATCCATGATCCATCAACAGTAGCCACTTTAACAATGTATAATGAATTATTATCTGATCCAGCACAATGTATAATGAATTGACCAGACAATAAACTAATGGAATAATAGAAATGTTAGTCTAGATCTGTGACACTAGAAATGTAAGCGGCTAAAGTTCTTCCAAAAGAACAATAATTTTTTCCTTGGTCTAAACTAAGATTTCACTTTTGAAATTACAATTTTACTTATCGAGAAGTTGATGAGAGTGAACTTAAAACAGATTTGAGATATGTAAACAGACATAATAGTGGTATATATAGTAGCTAATAGTAGCATTGAAGCTAAGAAATAGGGTTTACCAGCTCTCAAAACCAGCATTGAAGCAATGTTTCTTTTGAGCTCTGCACCAGGAAGGGTTTCTTTCAAGGTCTCAAAACATAACAGTGGTAGCAAAGGTCTCAAAACCAACTCGGCCCTGTAAGAGGAAGGGTTTCTTTCGAGCGACGGAAGGAAGTGGTGGCGGAAGGGGTTGGGGATTTGCAACGACAGAAGGGAACGATGGCGAAGGGAGCATCGACGGAGGGTTTACAAGGGACAGTGAGTACCGAGGGAGTCACCGCTAGAGAGAGTCACCACCGAGAAGAGGGTTAGGGTTTTATGGTAGGAGCAGCGATGGTGCATGGGAGTGCCGGAAAAGGGAGCGCCGACAGAGGCATTGCGAGCACTAGCGATGTTCTTTAGAATGTTGGGGTTCTTCATGGAGTGTTGGGGTTTTGATCGGAGTGTTGTGGTTATTTACGGAGTAGCATCAGTGTTTAGGGTGAGGCATGAGAGTTATTTGCTAGTGAAAAGCAAAAAGGGTTTAGGGTTTCAAAGAAGGAGTTTCAGAGTGTGCAATAATGTAACTCATCGTATCTGAACAAAAGATTTGTTTTTTGGGAACCTTTTGGCACGCTTTTGTTTAAACTTCGTTTAGCTTTAGTTATGGGTTGTTCGTCCTAAGATATATATGTGAGTTGTTTATGCAATACTCAGGATGATTTTTTTCTCTAACTGTAAATTTAATGCTCGACTTATTTTTCTTTGGATAGAGTTTTAGGACGGAAGTGAGAGAAGGTTGCTTAGTGGCGCCTTCTCGAAACGCTTGCTTGGTAAAAAATTGTAGAGTAATAAGGGGTTGCGCATTAGAACGGCTAGGATTTAATGTTTTATTGAATGCATGTTTATTTTAAGTTATGCCTGCAACTATTTTTTCTCTGAAATTTGATAAAAGTTTTGGTGAAAGTCTCTGAATTAAAGAAAAACTCTGCCAAATTTTTGTTAAAATTGTTTAAAAACATGTTTGGTTTGTGAGAAAATAAAAATTACATTTGGTGGAGGATTTTAATTACAAAAAAACTCTGCCAAAATTTCTAAAAAATTTGATAAGTTGTGTTGTTGGTTGAATTCGAGGTTGTTTGTTGCAAAATGATTCCAAGTCATCATATATGGATGCATGATAGGGATAATACTCAACGGAGTGAGGAGGTAAAAACATAAGTTCTTTGAGGGGGTTGATCAAATTGTTGCGTATGTCTTCAACATGGAATCGCAGTGTTGGAATCCTCTAATGGATCCTAGCCAGATGCCCCAGCACTGTGCCGGGTGTAAGCACTGCGCCAGGCGTACGAATGATGATTTTGCTTAATGGTTTGACCGTGTGAGTACTATTTTAATTGGTTTTAAATGCAATATATTTTGAAGTTCTTAAATAACATTTGTGTTTACTAATCTTAAGTTTTCCATTGATAGATTTACTAATCTTAAACTGATGTACGATCATCCATGGCCAAACTATAAGAAGATCTATATTGCGACCAGAGAGCAATGGTTTCATAAGTGGATGGTAAAATCTTTAAATGTTCAAACTTTAGTTGGTTTCTATCTTCATATTTGTTTAATTATGTATTTAATTTCGATTATTTTCTTGTGCAAGAGAATTTATATGGGAGAAGCCTCACGATGCCATGATCAAGAAGATCTTCGACCATCGCATGGCTAGGCGGCTGATGTGAGGAATTTATGTCGATTTAGAATTTCTTAATAAAAGAATCTCTTCGTTGCAAGTATAGTCCAAACCGACGATTAACCCTCAATCAAAGTTTAAAAGGTTGTCACAATACAAGCCAAAATAACCGGGAGTGTTAATCCTGAGTCGTTCTTCCTAGGAATTACAATCAAGTGCTCAATTTTTAGCTATGAGAAATTAAATGACAAGAAAGTAAAGAAACATGCAAGAAATTAAGCTCCAATTAATTAAAGGAATGGAAATTCAAATTCTAAAAGACCTCTTGAAAAGGGTTGAGAGTTAAGGTTCTCTGTCTTAGTCATTGACCACAAATATGGCAATTGTGAAGAATTAATCTCATTTCGTCAACCCTACATCAAGGATAAGTCAAATAGGTATAATTGATTTCAATCCACAAATTCTAGCCAGCTCACTAATTAACTTTGTGAAAGACTAGCATTAGAAAAAATCAAACCAACAAACAATCCTAGTCATAATCAAGATTGGACATAAATGACTTAAGGTCACCTAAGTTCTCATTCCCAAGCCAAGAGTGTGAGAAACTATACTAAAACTAAAAGAAGTATTTTATCAAATACTTGGCATGCATAAAAGGAAAAACATAGTAAATTGTATGAATAATAAAACCTAAACTACCAATTGCAAGAAAATAATAACAATTACTCAAACAAACATCAAAGAAACATAAAACATCAAATTGTATTAAAAGAAATCAAAATTAACAAGTGTTCATAAACATGAAAGTAACAAAATAAAAAGAGTAACAAGTAAAACTACAAGAACTATAATGCTAGAACAAAAACAATTGTAAATGAAAAACTAAATTAAGGCAAGAATTAAATTCTAAACTAAGGAGAGAACTAACCCTAAAATCCTAAATTTTAGATAGAAGAGAGAGCCTCTCTTTCTCTAGAAATCTAACTTAAAACATACTAAGAACTAACTAAAAATTTATGTGTATATGCCTTGGAATGTTTTCCATTTGATAGAGCTTCCAATTCAGCTTCAGGGTCTCCAAAATTGGGCCAAAAGGCCCCCAAAATCGTGAGCCACGTGACATTTTAATTGAGTCACGCGTCAGGACTTGTGCATACACACATGTTGTGTGCTTACGCATACTAGATAATTCTTCACTTGTGCGTATGCACAGGAATGTGTGTATACACACACATCAATGTCTTCTTCCCCTTTATTTCTTCATGAAATCTCTCACTTTGCATGCTTTCCTTCCACTTCTCCCAATCCATCCTTGCCTATTGAACCTGAAATTACTCAACAAAATATATCACGGTATCGAATGAAATAAAAGTGGAATTAAATTGATTAATTAAAGCACAGAAAAACATGTTTTCACAATTAGGTGCAATTTAGACAGAAATCACAAAAGTATGCTATTCAAGTGAATAAATATGAGTTTATGTGATGAAATCAACTCAATTCAAGGCAAAATTTATCATCAAATATGGACTCATCAATTCTTCTACACTTAAAAAATAGCATGTCCTCATGCTAATCACAAAGGAAAAGGATCAAAGGGCAAACAACTTATTGAATGAAACTACTTATATGCATACAACTATACTAATGGATGCTATCTCTATCTATACTACAGTTTTCTATTGATTAGGCTAAACAAGCAAACAAATTTCTAAGCAAGCATATAGACATGTAGGACTAAAACAAAGAAACAGTGCAATGCAATCACAATCCAAAGAATCAATTCAAGTTCTCAAAAGAATGAAGCAACTTGCAAGATGATACAAAATAAGAGATGTGGAGACATAGAATTAAGCAATCGAACCCTTCATCGGATATGAATACACTCTAATCGCTCAGTGTTTAGGATTTAATCACTTAATTCTCCTCTAATCATTCTTTCTAGGATTTTCTCTTCATCTAACAATCAACAAATATTTAACGCATGTATGCAAGTATCATGAGCACTTAGGGTTGTAATTGGGTTAGAGTTAAGGGAGGATGAATATGGTCAAGTGGACTAAGAAATTGAATCTTTGATTAGCTTAAATATCCACCTAACCTATATCAACCTAATCATTATAATGCAATCTAACTACCTATTATTCTCTTTTTTCCACGCATTCATGCATTCTTTCCCATTCAATTCACATATGCATTCATTATCCACTTTTATTTTTTTTTTCTTTGGGGTAGCCTTTGTCCCCTTTTTGTTATTTTTCTCATTTCATTTCATTTTTTTCTTTTCTTTCTCTTTTCTTTTTTCCTTTTTGTTTGGAATAAAATATACATATACATACACAAAAGATAAATGCATATGATTTAAGCAATTGACACATGAATATGCACCTATTTTCTAAAATTTTCAATGAATACCCACAATAAACTTTTTATACTCTACCGATGTTTTTCAAAATTCTCCCACACTTAAATGATACACATACCTCAACCTAAACTAATCAAAGATGCAAATCAAGGACATTCATGGTTTTCCGCTTAAGGTTGTAATGTGCTAATATTAAGAACAAGAGGGGTTGATAAGGCTCAAAAATGGTTCACAAGGGTTGATACAAGGGTGAGGCTATATGGGTTAGTGAGCTTTAATTGCAACAATGGCCTCAATAATTCTAAATGCATTCAAACATAAAAAACTGGACATAAAAAATTAAGCAAATCTAAGATCACAATCATAGAAGGAGCAAAGCACACAAGAATAAATATTGTGGTTAATTTATGCAACCATGTTAAAGGCTCAACAACTCACAAGGTTGCTTGTTCTAGCTCTTTTCTATGTTCCACAAAATAATTCAAGGAAGTTTAGAAAGAATTTTTCGAATCAAATTAATAGAACGCCCTAAAAAGAGATTTTCTTGGAAACTTTTTGTTGTTTTCACCAAATTTATTATCTATGTGTGTAAGTATGATGTGTTGGATGCAATTCAAAATTTCTAGCTCTTTTTCCTAATTTCCACTATCCAAAAATCATCATAAACATTTAGGAAAAATATGAACTAGGTACTATCTACTATTTACAACATCTAATCACAATTACTATCTATAGCTTATATACCGATCAAAATGAAAATGCAGTGCTAAAAATGAAACTAGGAATAAACGAAGATATATACAACCAACATAAGAGAGTGCAGTGCAATAATCAAAAGTACTAACAAATATCCACAAGAAAACATAATAACTAAAAACAGAATAGAGTGCAAAGTGTTCAGAAAAAGAAATTTACACCCCAAAGAGTCGCGAATCCTCCTCCACACTTAAGCTTTGCACGGTCTTTCGTGCATAGATGATAATCCGGGGAGATAGACTCTAAGGCTCTCCACCTTCAGCTGGCGGATGTGGGGACTTGGGCTGCTGGTATACCACCATATCCAAAGTTGACTCAATGTCTACATCCTCGGCATCCTCCTCCTCTACTGGCTTGGGTGAATCTATAGGGGCCGGGTCAAGATCTCTACCCTCAAGATTTTTTGCTATTAACTGGAATCGCCGTGCATTACGGCACTCATTACGGTGGACTTCTTGCAGGAGCTCCTGGACCATCCCATAAAGAGGTTGGCTAGAAGGTGTAGATGCTGCTGATGGTGGTGGTACTGATGATGATGATGGCTCTAAACTCGTCCTCTTCTTGGTTGTCTTCTTGGCTGACTCATCCCATTCCCCAAATAGAAGAAACTGGTGATCGCTTAGGATTCTGAACATAATGTCGGCTGGCCTTCTCTCCACTCCAGCTACTGTGGCTAATCTCATGACCACTGAGGGGAAGGAAATATTGAATTTCTACTTTTGGATCACCTTCCACATAGACCCCCTAATGTGTGGTAAGACGACTATCTTCTTTTCCTCGAGAATAGCCCAAATAAGAACAGCGACACGTACACAGATATGGGTGGCGTGAGTGCTAGGCAGCAATTATCTACTACCATATCCTCACCTCGGGAGTCAGATCTGAGCAAGCAATGCTGATGGGGACAGAATTTTCCCCCGTACTATACTCCCACTGTGCCTCAGGACGGCCGATCTTCTTTAGCATTGGATCCGATGGAAGCTTGCCCTTAATCACATCCGCCTTTATCTTCTGATATGCATCTCGGTTATGCGGTATATGAGGAAGCTGCAGGAGGGCTTCAAATCCCTGAGTTGAAGTATCCAACTGCTTCCCTCAGAGAAACACTGTCTCTGCTTCCCAACTCTGGAGATTCCTATAAAATTTCTTCACAATCGATTCATTGATCTCCATGGGATCAAGCTCAAGAAATCCCCATTAAAAGTAGGCAATGCAGTCATGGATAGCTACCGCCAACTTCTCTGGTATATTGAGTTTTCGCTCCCAATGAATAGCTTTTTTCTCAAGGAACGCATATTGAAGTGCGGCCTTTTCATTAGCAAATGTGTCCGATTTATCACTCCAACGAAAGGCGGGACTGGATGGAACGGCTATAGGAGAAGATGAGGATGTGGCCGACTCCTTGCCTTTGCGGTGCGTCCTAAAAAAGGGTAAAAATGGATAGAATTTAGCAATATATGACAATTAGCGCAAAGAAGACAAAAGAGGAAGCAAATACAGTGTAAATGCGGAGCTAAAGAAAGCAAATAAGCACTTAATTGAGGAAGAGTTCATATTAGTGTGGTATGAGAAAAGAAACAATGTGTGTTTTTTAAATATTCGTGCGGTTATAACACACACATTGGCCGGTTAAAATGAAAACCACACAATAAAAAATTACGCAAGAGTTTCTCAATTAAGTAGCCTAAGATTCAAACAATGAATGAGCAACAATTAAAACACAAGAAAGCTTAAGCAAATATAACAAAAATGAATTGAATTTTTGAAAGAATGGATATTGAAATTGTGCTAGTTAATGCGCAAGGTAATATAGAATAGCATAGTAATTAATATCCAGTTCAATAACGATCAAACTACTTATTCATCCCAAACAGTGAAATAGTCACAAGAATAAAGTACTTGATGCAAAGAAGGACAAGCTTGATTAAAATCAAGTCAAGTCAACCCAACAATTTCAAAATATTCTAGAACAAGTACTTTGTTATGTGATCATGTTGCTTCAAAAACCATTATGAACAAGCAATTCAATTCACTAATTTCAAATGTACTTATTAAAATTTTTACCAAATATGCAACCAAATGTAAATATTTAAACCAATTTGGTGCTAGTAACTCAAAACAACGAACAAGTACATTATTGAATTTCAATCACAAATAGCATCATAACCATCCAAAAGTGCACAATTCATGATTAAATTGCCAAACAAGAAGATGGTTTAAAGCATATGGTAGCTACAACACATGCATTAAAGTAAAAGTTCATTCAGGTAATATATCGAACATTTGGTACACAATGCACATATTCAACATAATCAAGCCAATTTCAATCAATATTCAACCCAATAATCATCACACAAACACTTGCAAGCTATTCAATCAACAAAAAACTAATTTCAACCTAATCTAATTACTGAAATAAAACATTAAAATGAAATTAAAACAAAATAATGAAAACAAAGTAGATAAAAAGGAACCTGAGTTAATAAGGAATGAAAAATGGAGGGAGATGTTGCAATGGCACAATGAAGTTGCCACTGTTGGAGTCACGGCGGAGCTAGGTGTTGTTGGAATGAGAGAGAAGCGTGAGCTGGTGCTGGCGTGGGGAGGAATAGAGCACGAAGAAAAAAGGAAATGGGGAAAGAAAGAAGAAGAAAAAAAAGAGAAAGAGGGCGACGGTGGTCACAGTGGTTGGCACCGGCACAGAGGGATCGCCGGAAGAGAAGGTTGGAAGGGGATGGGTGGTGGTGTGGTGTTTGGGTGGAGCAATGGTGGACGAAGAAGATACAAATAGATGGAGGGTTAAGGTATACGCGTTAGGGCTTAACTCAAATTTGTACCCAGAACGACGTTTGTGCATACGCACACTAAGTGGAATGAAGGGGGTGTGCGCACACACCCAATAAAGGGTCTGAAACTGTGTTGTGTACCCACAGGTGGGTGCGTACGCACACTAGGCCCTTTTTTTAGGTTAATGTCATGTGTGCATACGCACCAATGCATGCGTATGCAAGGATCAATGGAAATGTGGGTGGTGTGCGTATGCATAGGTGTGCGTGTACGCATCCGGCAGGGAGCATGAAATTGTGTGTGCGTGCACACACATGTGTGCCTATGCACAAAACCCTTTTTTTTTTTTGCAAAATTTAAAGGCTCTAAGGCCACCAAACATGATATTGATCAAAGCTTTTCAATCCCAAAACATATTCTACCTCAAAAACACATGACCAAAAGTGAAATCCAACCAAACTAAGCCAACCAAGAGAATCAAAATTCAATAAACAAAAGCTAAAAGAAAAGAGGGGTTAGAAGGATGTTACCATGGTGGGGTGTCTCCCACCTAGCACTTTTGTTTATTATCCTTAATTTGGACAATTGGGGATGTCCTTGCTATGGTGGCTTGTACTTAAATTCTTTCTTGAATCTCCACCAATGCTTGCAATTCCAATGGTCTCCGGGATCCCAAACTTTGTTTGTCGACACCCTTCTTTGTTGATCTTCAAGTTTCTAATCGGGTGACCAAACTCTTATATTCTCATCAAGACTCCAAATCCTCCTTTGAAATCCATTGAATTGCACCTTGCACCACCTTTGGGACTCAAACCTTGAGGTATCAATCCTAGTTAACCTTAGTTCACCAGGCCACCCAACATTGAACTCTTTCTTACTTAGCACTCCACAAAGGACTCTAAGTTGGCCATCCGTTTTCAATAAAGCACATTGACATAGCCCAATGAAGTTAAATGATGAGATTTTTACCCACTTAAATGGTGTGTCGGATGGTTGCTTAGTGAGGGATATCTCCAAAAGATTTGCTAAAGTAATGCCCACTTCCTTTGACTCTTCTTTGATAAATTCCACCTCTTGGTTGTCGACTTCTTCCATAACCTCTTCATTGCTCAAAATATGTCTTAGAGGTTGTGCACGGTCCTCCTCGATATTGTTTTCAACTCCAATGGAAGAGGATTCAATGAAATCAACAATGTCACTTGTTGGTGCAGAATTATCTTCAATGTTGACATTCACTTCTTGCTCAACATACTCCGCTTGTTGCGCTTCACCCATCAACTTTTCTTCTTTTCCTTGAGGTTTCAAACTTGACCCCCCCTCCACATTCTTCAGTTGATTCTTTACATTCATCCAAAGAAGTAATTTGATTGCCGTATAAGCGAAGTGAGGTCAAATGAGATAAAATTTCGGCTAAGGTGGCCATGATAGCGTCTTGCCTCTTGTGGAATTCTTCTCGCTCTTGGACAAACACTTGAAGTACTTCTTGGCAAGGGTTGAGAGTTAAAGTTTTCTATCCTAGTCATTGACTACAAACATGGAAATTGTGAAGAATTAATCACATTTCATCAACCCTACATCAAGGATAAGTCAAATAGGCATAATTGATCTCAATCCACAAATCCTAGCTAACTCACTAATTAACTTAGTGAAAGACTAGCGTTAGTAGAAACCAAACCAACTAACAATCCTAGTCACAATCAAGATTGGACATCAATGACTCAAGGTCACCTAAGTCCTCATTCCCAAGTCAAGAGTGTGAAAAACTATACCAAAACTAAAAGAAGCATTTTATCAAAGAATTGGCATGCATAAAAGGAAAACATAGTAAATTGTATGAATAATAAAACCTAAACTATCAATTGCAAGAAAATAATAACAATAACTCAAACAAACATCAAAGAAACATAAAACATTAAATTGCATTAAAAGAAATAAAAATTAACAAGTATTCATAAACATGAAAGTAATAAAATAAAGAGAGTAACAAGTAAAACTACAAGAACTATGATGCTAGAACAAAAAACTTGTAAATGAAACTAAATTAAAGCAAGAATTAAATTCTAAACTAAGGAGAGAACTAACCCTAAAATTCTAAATTCTAGAGAGAAGAGAGAGCTTCTCTCTCTAGAAATCTAACCTAAAACATACTAAAAACTAACTAAAAGTTTATGTGTGTATGTCCTGGAATGTTGTCCCTTTGATAGAGCTTCCAATTCAGCTTCAGGGTCTCAAAAATTGGGTCAAAAGGCCCCCAAAATTGCGAGCCACGTGACTTTTTAATTGAGTCACGCATCAGGACTTGTGGTATGCACAGGTTGTGTGCTTACGCACACTGGCTGAATCTTCACTTGTGTGTACGCACACAGCAGTGTCTTCTTCCCCTTTGTTTCTTCATGAAATCTCTCACTTTGCATGCTTTTCTTCCACTTCTCCCAAGCCATCCTTGCCTATTGAACCTAAAATCACTTAACAAAATATATCACAGAATCTAATGGAATAAAAGTGGAATTAAATTGATTAATTAAAGCACAAAAAAGTATATTTTCACAATTAGATGCAATTTAGAGAGAAATCACAAAAGTATGCTATTCAAGTGAATAAATGTGAGTTTATGTGATGAAATCTACTCAATTCAAACTAAAATTTATCATCAAATATGGACTCATCAGCGGCTTCAATAGATGCTTGAGAATGTACGTGAGAAATGCGATCACCTTACTCAGTGGCTTCGCTTGAACATTAAGAAGGCTCTGTATGTATGGGAGGCTAAGGAGGGGTTCGGGCGTCACCGACCTATAAACAGGGCCAACAGCATATCAGAAAGGTCGTCCAACGATACTAGCAGGTCAACGACTTTCATGAAGACAAAGGCCCGTCTGGTATGTAACATATTTTAGTATGTTAACTTCATTTTTTCTTTGACGTATATTGTACTTATCACTTGATTTGACCTATTGTTTCAATATGTGCAGTCTAAGTCGTTAGATTGTGAGGTGACGATGGTGGAGACCTTCAAGTATACTCACACCTTAAAGGAGAAGAAGGAGAGATTTGTGGATCAACGGTCTTAAGATTATTATGTTAGTAAACATCGTGGCTTATATCATAACATATATTTATTTTTAATTAATTGTCGTCTGAATCACTTTTGCAAATAACGTGATACGTAGGAATTCTACATGCAAAGGTTGGAAGTCGCGACCTAGCAATCTCAGCAAAATGGGGAGGACAACCTAACTCCTCTACTTTCATCGTCGATCCGGATGTGTGGTGTGGCATGAGACTACATCTGAGCTGTACAAGAATCATATCTAGAGGATCGGGTTGTTCTTCGCCAACAACCTCCGCACCTCCACCATAAGAGCTTTGTCCACCTCAGCCACCAGCCCCTAATCTCAAGGTCGTCGATTTGCAGGAGTAAGTTTACAACCTCACCTAGAGCCTATAGGACCAGGGTCACCAGCTGCATTTGTCTGAAGAAAGGTATAAAAAGATCCTCACATGCATGGCAGCGAGGGATACTCACAATGCAGAGACAGAGTTTCTGAGGCAGTAGCTGAGGCAGGAGCTAGATCAGTTTCAGTGAATGCGGCAATAGATGACAGTGTCCTATGAGCAAATACGCGCTGGTGGCAGCGACACTGCTGGAGGGGGCTCATCTTCCTCCGCACAGGAGTTAGGACAGGCTCCGACACCACCACCTAGACCACCTCCTTAGTAGGACTAAGGGATGACAATGACAATGACTATTAGGACTCATAGTCATTAGGGTTCTGTTTTGATTTGTTTGACAATATTTTATTTCTTCGAGTTTTTATTCTATATACTTGATATTTCACATTATATATAGCTCACTATTTCAAATAAATTACTACTTGATTTTCACTAATTGAGATTTGACTATTAATTATTGACTATTGGGTTTTATTTGGTTTAGAAAAAACAAAAGCAAAAAAAATAAAAAATCACCAAGTTACTGTAAAAAATTCTCCGACAGTAATCACCAAGATGTTTTCGTCAGCTTTATACATTGCATCTTATGCAAATTCCATCTGAAATTATGGTCAGATTAAAAAATCATATTGTAAACAGTTACCGGTGAGCAGTTTACCGTCGGATTTTATCCCACGGTAATAAATTTTACCGGTAGATTTTTTTGTAATTCGACTGATAAATCCAACGATACTTAGCGAATTTCTTGCAGTGGTAATTTTCAACAAAAAAAGAAAGTAGGATTTAAGAAATAAACTATTGCATGAAGATTCTTTTTTTTCAAATCTTTGTCCCATCGTGAGTTGATAATCTCTGTGTAAGCCTTATATGCAGTCTTATTCTATTTGAACATTTTTTTATTGCATCTTCTCTCCTCATCATACCTTTATAGACATACCCCAATAATAGTTTATCATCAGCATCTACAATCCTCAACAATTTCATCAACGGACTCACAAGTTTACATGTAATAGAACAAGCATCTAAAAATTTGTTGTTCAGGATAATTGCACTAACAGCTCTACCATTAGCACTCCTTCCTAATTTTGATAAGTAAAGTGTACATTCATAACCAATGCTTGCAAATCTCCACCTCTTTTTGCTAAGTATTTTTTCATTCTGTTAATCCCCCTCCTCCAAAAGTATTCAAACAGAACAAGCATTGGTAATGCAACTTTCCATCCATTATTTGTAAAGCAATATATTTCTAAGATAGATTTATTTTTTCCCGAATATTAGAAGAAGCTTGTGATTGACTATTATTGGAATTAGGAGGATGACAAACATTATTTGAACTAAGAGGATTAGAAGGCAAATTATTCTATGCAGATACATTATTATTCCTAGATGTTTCTTAATTGATACTGTCATCCATACCTAAAAATTACTAGCAACCCAATATCAAAAAATAAGGACGATTTCAATTTCAAGAATCACAACAACAATAACTTAGCAAATTAGTAACTTAACAAGAACAAGACCTGAATAAATAATTTAGCAACCTAATAACAAGAAACAAGAACAATCTCAATCTCAATCCAACAAATTAAAACACAGGCAACCCAATAATTTAGCAAAATAACAACTTAATTTAGCAAATTAACAAGAACAACACCTGAATAGAAAATCTAGCAACCCAATAACAGGAATAGAAAAATCACAGTAACAACTTGAATAGAACATCACAGGCAAAACAAAACAAAATGAAGAAGAAAAATAACAAGAACATGAATCAACATAACAGAAACAACATAATCAATCAACATAATTGTATCACAGTAATAATAAGTTAACAACAATAAGTGAAGAAGAAAAATAAGGTAATAACAATATGAAAATCCTAAACCAATTAAAACAAAAAAAATACCTTAGCACAAAGGTGAGGGAGCACGACGAAGGGGAGGGGTGGACGCGACAAAACTAGAGAAGAGGTGGCTTGGAGTGCTGCTATGGAACTGGAGCAAAAAAGGGCTGGACAACGGCCGGCTTCAAGTAGATGTGATAGTGGCGGTGGCTGGACGGAGCAGAACTGCAGAGTGTAGAAGAGAAGATTTTACTTTCCCGAAGGAGTAAGGGACGAGACCGTGTGTAGGAGCTTAGGGAAAAGTAGGGTTTTAATGTGTTTTTATTTCATTGAAACATCGTCGTTTTTTGTTTTTCAGTAAAAATCGGGCGGTTTCTAGCCGGTCCAACAGTCCAAATTTGGTTTTGGCTTAGAGGATTCTGCTTGCTGCTTGAATCGCTTGTCTTATCGGATCTGAGTCGATCAGTCAGACTGACCGATTCGAATCGATTTTTAGAACCAATAAAAAAATTCACCAAAAAAATTTTATTCTATGCAATACACGAAAAAACATTTATATTTTTGCATTTTTACTCTCTTGCTTTTTTCTACAAATTATCATTTTGTCATTTTACGTTTTTACTAATTTTATAATTTTTCCATTTTATTGTATTCAAACAGTTATATTTTTCACGATTTAAATATGTTATTCATTTATATTGCTCTTTATGTGATTTTTTCTTGTTAATTAAAACTTATTGAAACTTCATCTTGTCGCTTGAGTAAATATAACTCATTGTAAATACCTTGTATAATTCAAATCATGAAGAGAAAAATTGAGATTGTGATGTAAATTTAGTCTACTTTTATTTGTTTAATCAAGTAAAATTCAAGAAAAACAGGTGGATTGGACTCTTAAGAAACTTTTTTATCGAAACACAACACACCTAGATAAGTAGCTATAACAAGAATAGAAAACCAACCTGAGTTCTATGAGTAGTGTCGAAATAGGAATAAGGTTCAATCAATTTAATTTTTTTATACCAATCTAGCGAGAGATTTGTTTTCAAGTTACATCAGGTGAGACTCAAGACCAAGATGTTTAACTGGAGAGAAATGATATATGCCAATTGAATTACGGTTCATTGGTGCATGAGATGTTGATCTTTGCTTTGGTTCTCTGTGTTTAAGTTTTGGCTCTCTTCTTTATGTTAAGACTTAGTAGATCCCACGACCAACAATATAATAAATTTCAAAATACTCTTTATATTTTGGTGAATAGCAATTAAAAAAAAGAGAGAAAGAAGGAGACAATAATGAAGAAAAAACTATCTATGGTCCTGCATTAATAGAGGAAGTAATGCAATTGGAGGTTGTAGCCAAACCACTTCATCATCAACATCACAAGCTCCTCTTTTAGCGAGCCAACATGAAACTTTATTAAAATATCTTGATATGAGTTCAAACCTCACTTTTCAATTTGCTCTCATCTTCAAGTAAAAGTTCCTTTTAACAATTTCTATTTCATGATGCCTATCAGGTAATCTCCACTCAGATACCAGGTCATATGCTTCAGGACAGTCTGACTCACACACCACGAGCTTGACTCCAGATTCAGCAACATAATGTAAACCTCTCCATTGCACTAACACCACCCAAAACCATTGGCACCATTAATTTGGTCTGCCCCTTCCATCACCTAGTTACTAGGATTATTGCGCTAACACCACCCAAAACCAGCAATTTCAATCGATACTTTTACATTACCATCACAATAAAGCTTAATTGCACTAGATTCAGGAACTCTCCAATTAAAAAGTTTCATGCTAAATGATGAGTGGACTTTTGGGATCATAGCAGCACTAAATACAACACTCCACATTCGAGCTCAAAATGTAATCTCACCATAGGAGCTAAAGAAACCATAAAACATACCACCATTTCTGTCTTGCCAAATAGCCCACACAATTGAGCAGATCCTGATGAAAAAAATTAACATTCAAAAACCCCAGATAACTCCAGACCAGCTTCAGTGCATCACAATCTCGAAGGCAATACATAATTGTCTCTGGAAGATGGTTACACCTAGTGCAAATATTAGAAGTAGAGAGATTTTGTCGAAAGCGCGGCTACTGAGTTGGCAGAGAAGAATGGAGACAAAGCTATACCAAAAACCTCACTTTCTCTGGTATGTGAATTTTCTAAAACCAAGACCAATTAATATCTTCATCCCAATTAATTTTTTTTAGCAATCACTCATATCCAAATTTAGCTGAATACAAATTGGAAGGAGAGCTTGTCCACATCCAACTTGAATCGCCATTCGCATCACAAATGAGAGAATAACTCAAAATATCATCATTTTCTTTATCAGAAATAAAAGAAAAATTCTTTCCAAATATCAAGAATCATTCTCATATACATCCTTGATTCTCATGTGTGTTTTGATAATTTTTAAAAATTTCACTTTAGCACCCACTGGACCTGATTGCATTCAATTATCAAACCAGAAAGATTTATTAAATGAGCTAACTTTTCATGTAATACCATCACTGAAAATAGCTGTAGAATGAGCAATTGCCTTCTAAATGTGAGATGAAGAACCACTGACTGTAGCCTTGCTAATATTTCTATTTTTAAAGTACTTATGAAGCATGTGTTGGAACCACAATTTATTATAATTATTTGCTAATTGCCAAACTAGTTTTCCCAAGAATGAGTAGTTCACCAAGCAAGAGTCCCTAATTGCAATGCCTCCATGTTTCTTATGAGTAGTTAAGGTCCTCCAAGAAACTAAATGTAACCTCCGACTAGTAGCACTACCATTCTAGATGAACTTTCTAATGGTCCCATCAACATTTGAACACACAGTGAAAAAAGACTAACTTGCATTCTATAGATAGGAATAGAAGATAAAACAGATTTGACTAGAGAAATCTTACCGATTATATTGAGGAATCTCCCGTTTTTCAAGAAGCAAGTCTATTCCGAATCTTGTCCATCACATCATTGAATCTGCTTTGGTAACTCTAGCATGCGTGAGAGGCATCCCAAGATATTTTTGCAATGAGTTAGCAAATTGGATAGATGAAATACTTGTAAAGAGATCCTTTCGTTGCCTGGAAACATTAAGAGGGACATATGGCTCGAGATTTATCAAAGTTAACCTTCATACTTGACGCCTTATAAAACATTGCCAAAGTATCCAGAACATGCATAACCTAAGATTCTGTAACCTTACAAAATAAAATAAGATCATCTACAAATAGAAGATAAGAGATGAGAGACCCTCCTCTAAAAATAGACTCTAATTGCTAGAATCTACCCTCTATATAATTAGACAGCTTAGTCGCTCTGTACAAAGCACAAAAAGATAGGAAGACATTGGATCATCTTGCCTCAAATTCCATTTTGGTTTAAAAACTTCTAAGCGGTTTTCATTCTATATCAGAGCTAGAGAAGATGATCGAACACATCACATAATCAAAGAGATAATAGATGGCAGGAATCCAAACATATCTAAAATTTGCTCCAAGAAGTTCCAACTAACTCTATTATATGCCTTAAGATCAATTTTAAAAGCTAAAGTACCCTTCTAGATTTAGTCTTTTTCACAAAATAAAAGACTTCTTGGGCAACAAGAATATTATCTAGCGATCCCCTTCATGGAATAAAACTACCCTACAAAGGGCCTATAATATTCTGCGAAAAAGTCAAAGCCTCTCCACAATGACTTTAGTGATGATCTTGTATAAAACATTGCAAAAACTAATCGGCTGAAATTCTTTCATATAAGAAGGATTGGTAATTTTTTGAATCAGAACTACTAGAATTTCAAAAAGTGCACTATCTAATTTATAACCAGCAAATGTCCTTTTAACTAACTCCCACACCTCATCACCAACCTCTTTCCAGTACTCTTTTAAAAAAATAAGCTTGGAAGCCATCTGATCTGCATCTAGAACCTTAAAGAAATTCATGCCCATAACAACTCTTTTAACCTCCTCTTTAGAAATATCTCTAACAAGACTTACAATTCCACTCTTGGGGTAGAGAGAGTAAAACCTAATTTTTCAAAGCATTAAGACCTACATTCTCTACATTACGGAATAAATTCTTATAAAATTTAACTGCTACCATCTCAAGTTCATTTTGATCAGTGCTCCATCTCCCTCCCCCAAAAATAAGTCTTAAACCTTATTCTGTTTTCTTCTAATAACAGTTTGCATATGAAAGAACTATATTTAAATGTGTGACAAGATTATCACAATCTATTACTATATTTGCCCAATATAAAACTAGTGGAAAGATGATACTAGGCTACATTTTTAAGATAAATTTTACTATTTACTCATACATTATACTAAGTGAGTTGACAGTACATATATAATATCTTACTCAAAAACCCTAATTTCACCATATCAATCAATTCCTCACCCTCCACAGCCAACATTGACTTTAAGTATAACAAATGCTTAGCTTCATAAAGCAAGACATGTTGTCTCCTTTGACATGCACAAAGTATTCTGTGTTGCAAATTATTATCATCCTCACCGTATCATCTCTAATAAATTCTCATAATTGTTGTGATCACAACTTGGTTTGGGTACGTAGTGATCTTGAGGAAAAAGAATAGTAGAAAAGAGAACAAAGTTACCAGGAGAAAGAAAGACGAGATTAAAGATAAAGTTGAATTGTAATTTAAAAGTAGTATTTAAAAAGACACGAAAAATAAAAAGAAGAGAATAAGCCTTTTTTTTATTTATTTTTTTTATACTAAGCCAAGCATCTAACAAATATAACAAATTGATATCATATAAATAATTAGAGTAAAGATTTAATTCGATTTTTGTCTATTTTTACGAAATATAATACGTTTTTTGTCAAAAAAAAAAAAGGTACACTTTGGTTCTCAAATTTTTTATTTTAGGATAGTATAATTTTTCTATTAAAAAATTCGTTAAATAGTAATAAAAATTAGTTTTGTAGGAGTTTTATTTGTAATTTGTGAAAATTTTAAATCCCACAAAGTTCTTTTCAACAATATAACTAACTATGACCACTACTATCACGTTCTTTTCAACAATATAACTAACTATGACCACTACTATCACCACCACCTTCATCATCATCGTTATCACTTCTATCTCTACTATTTCTATTGTATAACCATATTTTATCACCATCGTTATCTTTTCTACTGTCATCATCATCAATACAAATATCATCAACATTAATGTTATTTTATCTTATTTCATTTTTTATTCGATGCTATTTTTTCTCTTTAAAAGATCTTTGTACTACAATTATTTTTTTGCTGTGACATCATTTCTAGCAATGGTATTTCTCCACTTAATTAATAGTTTGTGAGAATATAAAATCCTCACAAACTACAAATAAATCTCCCACAAAACTAATTTTCGTTACTATTTAATATATTTTTTAACAAAAAAGTCTCTTTTTTGGACAAGGGATTTTATCCTTTATGAAAATGGATAAGGGCCGAGTTGGATCTTTTTTTTTTTTAAAGTTAGGAGTAAAACTCGAAACCAAAATCTTTAGGTGAAGATGGAGAGATTATGTCATTTGAGTTATAACTCGTTAACCAAGTTGGGTCTTTACTCTAACAATTAGCTAAGAAAAATATTAAAAGGCCAACAAAATTTATATTTTTGACTATTATTTTTAATCATCAACTCAATTTTTTTAATCTAATAATTTAACAATATACTTTTAACTTATACTTTTAAATATTACCAAAAATAAAAAATTCAATTGATTTTCTAGCATTTCTCTAAGCTAATCCTAATTACTAATTACCGGTTAAGGTTTATTCCCTAATAATATAATAGAAGATATCATGTAATTTATTAGGAAGCATCAACCACAGCATGATACTAGTGACAAAAAAAAAACAGCATGATACCGTGAAATATCATGGAAATTAACAAGGATACCAACTTTTCACCTTACCACGCATCAAATATGCGTCTATTCTATTAGATTTTTCAATCTATATATTTTTGTTTCTGAAAGTAAATTTCTTCAATTATTAAAACGGTAATAACTTATTAGCACAACAAAAATTATTGATGTGCATAGAATCACATAATTTAAATTTTGTGTTATTTCTTTTTTTTCTTCCTCCTCTTTTACTTCTCAACACGTTTTTTAAGTTTTGTTACTGATACAAACTAATTTTTGCGTCTTATATTTTTCTTCAAAAATAGATTATTTCATTCAAACAAATTAAGTTTTAAGTTAAATAATTGCACAAAAATATAATATAAAAAAATCCTAGTTGAAAAATACAAATTATTTAAATCGTATAAATTTTTTAGTTGAATGATACAAAAGAATAATATAAAAATTTTAATTTAATAACACATAAATATAACTTATATAACACAAAGATTATTTATTGTAACAACCTTTTAGGTTTAATTTATTGTAAAAATATTATATTTACGTCTTATATTTCTCTTTAAAGAATGGTAGATTCACCTTAAAAAAAAGATCTATTTTTATCATCACAAATTAAAATTTTATTGTTAATAAATTTTTATGTTTTCTTGAGTTTCCGTAAAATTTGTGTGTTAATTGCCATATATAAAATTTCTGTATTTATCGTCATGTGTCTTCCTCCTATGTATATCTTGAAAAATTGTTTATTCATTTTGAATTTTTTTTTATTTCTATATATCATCACAACATTTTTGTAATTATCACAAACAAAAATTTGTTTGCTTCCTATTCTTTTCAAAAACTTATGTTTCCACCTTCAAAAAGTTTATTATGTATTTATAGTCATAAAATTTCTGTATTTATTATTATAATATATCTGTGTTTACTTCTTATGTTTATCTTAAAAAATTATGTGTGTTTAGCGTCAATAAATTTATGTGGTTATTTTCTACCCTTTTTTGTAAAAAAATTACATCTACTTTAAAGAAATTAATTTTGTATATAACTGCCATATCCTTTTCCAAATTTGTTCACATATTGTTTAGAGGAGGAAAAAAAAAACATGATAAACAAGTAAATACACTCAAATTACAGCCACAAATTATCAAAAATCCTAAAACCCTTACTCCAGTAACAAAAGTTCTGAACTTCATGAATAACATACAAAGACAAACAAAATCCAGATCTAAAAAACCATAAAATATTATAGAGTCGTGAAAAGAAATAATCGAAAAAAACTTGACCAGAAGTAAACTAAGAGTAGAAGTTTTAATTTTTTAATTTTATTTTAATTTTTAAATAATTAAAATTCAATTACTAAAAATTAGACAGTTACTTGCGTCTGCCTCTTTGTTTTTCCCTTTCTTAGATGGGAAATCCATTTTTAGTAATTTGTAGGGATTTATTGATTATTGACAAATGAATTAAAATTTTTTAGTTTTGGTAACATAAATTAAATCTTATCCATCTAAATATTTGTTACATGTGATATATGGAATTACATCCATTGAAGTGATTAGTGAAAGAAGATTTTTTTTAGTAGATGAAGTGAAATAAGTTTAATATGATAATTGATACACCTGAATTGAATTGAATAAATAAGTAGATAAGACTACTTTTTTTTTTTTTTTTGTCTTAAAATCAATTAATGCTGAAATAATAATAAAAAATAATGAAAATTAAATAAAAATAAAAATATTTTTGTAAACACAAAAAAATAAACTATTAAATCACTCATAATATATTGTTCTTATTTAAATATATTATTTTACATATTTTCTCAGGTGATCATTAAAATAATCAAACATTTTACTGTAAAATAAAAAATAATCAATTTTTTTATAATAAATTTCTACCGATTAGAGACTAATAGTCCAAAAATCCACCAAACAGTACTCTTTAAGGGAATCAGAACCGAAGTTGGGTGCATCAGTGAAAAAAATATACAAAATTAACTTGGTCATACAATATAGTGTTTATGTATTAAAAATAATGATTTTAAATCACTTTGAAAGTATTATGTATTTACAATAATTTTGACAAAAATACTAGTGCCATTGCATTAATTAAATAATCTGTCAAAATATTTTTCAAAAGGGAAAAAATTTGATATTTTAAAGTATTTGTTGGTTTCTAATACCAAGAATGTAATAATTAATTATGTTTTAATAACTATTACTAATTTAATTATGATATAATTAAACAAGGAGTAAATTATTATTTTTTACTATAAAAAATTTAGACACTAATAAAATTAACCATAAAAAACTTAAACTAATCTTATACTTATAAAAAATAAATTCTTTTAAACAAAAATATTCTATCGTTAAATTTTTATCGACTTTTTAGAAAAAACACCTTAAATTCTAAAATTATCCCTCTATCATCATCTTTAACCTATCCAAACCCTAACTGTTTTTAATAACATAAAAAAAAATAATACAAAATTCATTTTTAAACTCATAACCATCAATACTAAGCTACTCTTGTTCTCTTCTCTTTCACGTTTACACTTACAAATAACACCACAAACCTAAAACCAATCAATTCCACCACAATTGACATAATCAACAGTTATAACTTATAACATTGTCAAATTTGACGATTTAAATTAATTTAAAAAACAAAAAACACCAAAACATATACAGATCCAAACATTTCAAAACATAAAATAAATCCTAGCACGATAATTGCATAATCCAAAAACTGAACGCACTACAAAAAATATCATTAAAATCGACGGCCAAATCGACGACAAAACGGTCAATAATATTAAAAATTAACGGCAAAATCGATGGTGAAGCGGTTGCTTTTAAATTTGTCGATTTTTCAACATTCTAATGAAATCAACGACTTATCGTACTGTCAATAATATTTCAATAAAATCGACAACTTTTTCATCTATAATATGAGTTTAAGATTTTTTACCTATTTTGTAAAATGGATAAGCTTGCGGTATATAATATTATATAAAATCAACAATGCGTTTGACGACATTTGATTCATTAAAATTGACAAAATAACTGTCGATTTAATTATTAAAATACCGACAAATTTATCGTCTATATTTTATTTTCTTTTGTCTATTTTAAATTTAAAAATTGACAGCAGTGCCATCGATTTTAATAAACATATTTTTTAATTATTTTTTTATTTAGAAAATAGTAGACAATTAATGCAAATAAACTTTTAAATATAGAAATAAAATTTATACTAAATATTAGATAACAGGGTAAATAAATTTTTAAATATAAAAATAAAATTTATACTAAATATTAGATAATGAGCTTACAAACCTATCAAAATAATTAATAAATAATCCTCTAACATAAAGATTCAAGACAATAAATAACTAAATTGATTAGACTTATATTCGTCTAAATTGCAATTCACTAATAATACAAAATATTTAAAGTAAAATAAATAACTCTACTCGTCTAAATAGTCTTCATCTAAGTCGTCATTAAGATCGTCAAAATCATCCTCCATCTGTAGCTATCCTCAAAAAACTCATGCATATACGATGGTCTTTCTTTCAAGCGGTTGATTCTACATAATGTAAGTAATAATAAAAAAAAATTGATATTATTGTCAAGATATATAGTATAAAGTCATAGATTACACATAAAATGTGAAAAATTTTCAAGATAAAACTAAATAGATATATCAAATTGCCAATGAGTTATAGCTCAAATGGCATAGTCTTCCCATACTCAATTTCTATCTTTGGTAAAAAAAAAAAAAAAAAAAGATATATCAAATTAACATAGGTGTTGAAACTAACGTCAGGGAACTTTCAAGGACCTACATCGGATTACTACCTAAAATAGAAAACAATGTAGATAAAACTAAATAGATATATCAAAATCCTCTTAATTAAACCTATATAGATATAGACTAATAATGTTCAAATTCTACAACATAAAAAATTCATATCTCTGAATTCTGCATTGTCCAACACATTCTAAGAGGCAATATATCGAATAGAAAGAAATCAAAACTCCATAACCACAACATTCACTTCATTTGCATCAACGCCCAAACCAACATTATCCCCCCGTATCAAATAACAACTTCAATAAAGTGTGGTTATATTTTTGTACAATCTTTAAAACTCAATAGTTAAGAAGATATTTCAGACTGAATTATTAAAATTATTTATATCTTTTGTATTCAATGTCAAGAACGCCAAGCTTAAGAAGATATTGAGCTTTTCTTTTGGTAGCCAAAAACTGAAAGACTCTGCTGTCAAGAACAAAATCAGTTTTATTATCTTTGTTAAGATCAGTTAGAAGCACTCTGATTTCTGATTTTGTGCACAATTTTAGGTCCATGCATCTAATCTGAAAGCACTCACCACAACCAGCACCATTTTTGAATATAGAAGGAACAACAGCTGCAAGGTTTCCAGCACTTAACGACAGTGCCAATTCACCATAATCACACGCCCCAGCTACAATAATAATAATAATAATGTGAGTTCTCTCGTAGGTATTGGTGGCTATTTATAACTATAATTTGACTGGCCAATAGCATCCTTACATGTGGTGTATGAGATAATTACTAGAAGTGTTAATCATTAGGTTGAGTGAGGCTGTGTTTAATGTAATGTCAAAAGTAAATTTGCCTACCAAAACATAATATTTGTGATGTGGGTCATTGGGCTTGCTTACCAAAAGAGAACTTTGTATTATCATTTTATTATTATTATTATTATTATTTAGTAATCAAAGTAAATAATTATTATGTTAAAAAATAATCCAATCATTCATACTAAAATAATTCAAATTTTTTGCATTAAGCTAAATATGTTTTCAAAATTATTTAATTGATTTTAAGTTTTATAAATTTAATTTAATATTTTATTACGGACCCGACCCTCAGGTCCTACACTGAAACCGCCTCTGACCCGAATATCCGGGGTTGGCTCCATTCCCTTTCTCTAAAAGGTCCAAACCGGCCTCCACATCTTCTAATCAATACTCAAATTCAAATACCTCCCTTATATTAGCTAAATAAGATAAGATGAGATAACTTTCACTAGCTATATAAAGGGGAGCCATAAGCTCCCTCAGGTACGTCATTCATTCCACACACTTTATACCTCTCAGATCCATTCTGACTTGAGCGTCGGAGTGTCTTTGCAGGGTACCACCCCCTATTGCTCCAGTCCGATAATCCGGCGACCACCCCGACTCACAAGTCCGCGATCCATCTCACAACCCGTACCGGAGACACCTTGTACATTGGCGACCTCTGTGGAGAATTGCAACATCGTGGCGGCATGGCGGATAACCTCGAGGAGCAATCCCCAAGCCACCACCACAACTCGCACACACAAAGCCCAACCCCCGAACACCAGGAGACCACCCCTTCTACCCATGGGAAGATAACGAGCACAGTACATTGCCAACCAACCCTGTCCCACCAACAACCAAAAGAAGACAACTGTCCGCTCCTTGAAAACCGGGACCCCGACGGCCTGGGAGAAAAAGCAGTCCAAATAATTCAAGAAATGTGCCTCCGAGTACAAGACCTCAAGGGCCGGGTTACAACTAAGGAACGGTATCACGCGGAATACGGAAGTCACGTGACTTCCAGAACCCGATCTCACCGCGAAACCAGGAACAACAGTTCTCCTGAATGGTGACACAGCAAGAGGCACGATCGCAGCGTTTTCCGAGACCCAGAACGTCGACGTGAAGAAGACGACCGACGGCACCACCAGAAAGCCAAGCGAGCAAGAAGCGAGCACGTGATAATGGGAGCCACCCCATTCACCGAAAGAATTTTAAGAGCCAAGCTTCCAAAGGGCTCAACAAGCCCACGGACATGAAATACGACAGGACCAAAGATCCCCAGGAACACCTAACGGCCTTCGAGGCCAGGATGAACCTGGAAGGAGCCGCCAATGCGGTCCAATGCAGGACCTTTCCAGTAACTTTAGCCGGCCCCGCAATCAAGTGGTTCAATGCCCTCCCAAACAGCTCCAGAGTCAGCTTTCACGATATCTCCAGAAAGTTTATGGCTCCATTCACCACCAGAATCACCAAAGCCAAGCACCCCATCAGCTTATTCGGAATCACTCAGAGACAAGAGGAATCTATGATGAAGTATCTCGATAGGTTCAACGATGAGTGCCTCACGGTTGACGGGCTCACAGACTCGGTTGCCAGTCTTTGCTTGACCAACAGCCTCATGAACGACGACTTCCGAAAATACCTCACCACCAAGCCGGTTTAGACTATGCACGGAATTTAAATCATCACAAGGAAATACATAAATGGCGAAGAGGTGAGCCAAGTCGTGGCCGCAACAAATGACAGCACGACAACACAGCACCTCGCAATAACCCGCCGCCAAAAGAAACCCAGAAAGAACACTCCAACCGGCAAACACCAACTGACCACCCAGGGTGGGAAAGTTTTCAAGCTACACCCCCTTCCCGCTCTCATCACAGAAATCTACCACCAAATAGCAGAACGAGGCATCCTCCCGAAAGCACGACAACTCAAAGAACGGACAAGTGGCAACAAAAGCCTGTATTGGGACTATCACCGAGGATATGGGCATAAAATCCAAGACTGCTTTGATCTGACGGACGCCCTCGAACAAGCTATCCGAGATGGCAAACTCCCTGAGTTCGCCAAGATTATCTGGGAACTGAGAAGAACGGAAAGGGAAAGATCACCAGACCACGAAGGCCGTAACCCAAGGACATTACGACAAATAGGACGCGCCGGAAAAGTCAAAGTTGGCACTGAAAAAGGACCTTAAAGTCCTGGCCATAAGAAACCAAGCTCCAACACCCCCAGTGATAAACCACTATTTTATAGTTTATCTTGTGCTAAATTGAGCGGGTTTTATCAATTCTTTACTCACTTATTCATATAATTGGTATGGTTTTACAAATCCTTCCTAATTCTGTGATATAATTGAAAACATGTTTCCTGAACCTTTAAACTATCAATTTTAATTACCTTTATTACCAGTCGATGCCCGATCTGTGTGTTAAGTATTTTCAGGCTTTATAGGGCAGGAATGGCTTAGAGGATGAAAAAAAACATGCAAAAGTGGAAGGAACGTAAGAAAATGAAGTTTTGAGAAGCTGGCAGCGACGCGTACGCATGGGCGACGCATACGCATGGCTAGCGTAGAAGACAAGCGACGCGTACGCGTGCATGCGCCACGTGCAGAAATTGCAGAAAGCACTGGGAGCGAATTCTGGACCCTTTTTTGGCCCAATTCCAAGCCCGAGAACACAGAATAGAGGCTGCAGAGTGGGGAAATCACAAGAAATTCATTCATTCATTCAACATTCATACAGAGAATTTTAGGTTTTAGATGTAGTTTTCTAGGGAGAGAGGCTTTCTCCTCTCTCTAGGTTTTAGGATTTTGGGATTAGCCTTGCTTAATTTCACATTTCTATCTTAATTTAATTTAGTTTCTCTTCTACTTTTATTTATTCTAGCATTCTAGTTTATTTATTTCCGTTATTGATTACTTTATGTTGCCACTTTAGTTTATGAATTCCCATGTTAGATTGAATTTCTCATTTAATGCAATTTGAGGTATTTCATAATTATTGTTCCTTTCTTCAATGGTTATTATTGATGTTTGTAATTGGTTGTTTAGATTTAATATTCCTTGCTAGTTTTCTATGTTTTTATGTTATGCCTTCCAAGTGTTTGACAAAATGCTTGGGAGGGTTTTAAGTTAGGTTTTTATATTCTTGGCTTTGGTTGAGTAATTGGAGACTCTAGAGTTATCAAACTCCTTTGTTGATTGATAATTGAGAAGTTGCTAGTTGATTTGGATCCCTCTTAAACTAGTCTTTTCTTAGGAGTTGACTAGGACTTGGAAAATCAAATTGATTCATCTACTTGAATTTTCTTCATGGTTAGAGGTTAACTAAGTGGGAGCAATGGACAATTCTCATCACATTTGATAAGGATAACTAAGATAGGACTTCTAATTTTCATACCTTGCCAAAAATTTTCTTAATTATTAGTTTATTTTCTTATCATTTACATTCCTCATTCAACCTTTCAAAAACCCAAAAATATACCATCTCATTACCAATTATAAGTAACACACCTCCCTGCAATTCCTTGAGAGACGACCCGAGGTTTAAATACTTCGATTTAATTTTATTGGGTTTATTTTAGTGACAACCAAATTTTTGTATGAAAGGATTCTTTGTTGGTTTAGAAACTATACTAGCAACGAGAATTTATTGTGAATTCTTTACTAGCAAAAATCCGTTCATCAAATGGTGCCGTTGCCGTGGATTTGCAAACGTGTGCCTTATTATTGGTTATTGTGAATATTGTGAATAATTTTGCTTTTTCGTTTCTTTGTTAGTGTTTTTAGTTTTAGGAGTCTATCTTCATTAATTTTTATTAGTTTTTATCTCTCTTGCTACTATGAATTCTCACCCCTTTGGCTACGAGTTTGGTTCAAATCATGTTGTAGGGAATGGAAGCTACAATGAGAACATGCATCAAGGTTGAAACAATCAAAGATGGGAGGGGCCACAAGAATTTGATCAACCCTTTCAGCAACAACCTCCTCCGGTCTCATATAGGTATAACTCCAATCCTAATGCATATCAATCTAATGGATGTGGTAGTCCTTATTGTATTTGTGAACAACCACCACTATATGCCTATGAATCCCCTTCTTAACATAGTTTTGAACTACCATACTCACAAGCCCCCTACTACCAAACACCCTCATATGATCCTAGCCCTTATCCACCATATCAACCACTCTATGAGCCATACGAACCATATATAGAACCACCCCAATTCCAACCCAATTACTTCCAAGAACCACCTCCATATACACCATGTCTATATCCATCAATCCAAGAGCCTTATGATCCTACTTACGATATCCAAGCGGAACAAGAGTCAAGGGATCGTCTCAAGGAAACAATGGATCAATTTCAAGCAACGCTTCATCAATTGGAGCAAGTGGGAAGCCGGAAAGTACACGAAGCTCTCATGGCTAAAGAATCTCAACTTGAAAACAAGGAATTGAAGTGTGTTGTACAACAAGTGAAAAAGATGGAGAGTGTTGAACCACCACACCCTTATTATGATGAACCACCCTCATATCATAAACCCTTCCTCCCAAGCAATGAACCCTCACATCCACCCCAATCTCCAATGAATGACACTCTAAGTGTTCTTCTTCAAGGCCAAAGAGAGATGCAAAGGACGACACAAGAGTTCATGGCTACCTTGACTGAGGTAGTAGGTAATTTAGCCTCTCTCCACGTCAACACTCAAAGTACTCCCATGGCTACATGTGGAAAATCAATAGAAGAGCGTAGCATGAAGGAGACACTAGAAACTTCGGTGGACAATGAGAAACGTGACTTTGTATTGGAACAAGTGGAGAAAGTCGTAATAGTTGAAGAGGAAGAAGTGGTTGAAGACTTAGGAGATGCTGAACCTCCATGGGAATTTTGAGCTATAGAGTATTCCTCCAAGAAGATTGAAATTGATGTCAAGAAGGCCAGTGCACAACCTCCATGGCATATTCCGTATGAAGACTTGGATGGGATAGATCAAGAAGCAAGTTCCCTTGGTGATGAGGATCATGAATCAAGTCCTCCTAGTAATGAATCTACATCCACAAATGAACTCCTTGAATATGAAGACTCTTCTCTGATTGAGTCTGAGAATGATGTGGAAGTGGAAGTCCTTCGCAAGGGTTGGACGGGAGTTGAGTACACTTTGTCAAGAACATTGGAGATTTCTCTACCTAGGTGGCCATCTACTCCTTCATTTGAGTGGATAAGACTTATCTCTATTCGCTTTACTGTCCTACTTGAATATGGTATTCCTGAAACGGATGGCTAACTTAGGAAGTTTTGTGGCATTAAGCGCAAGAGAATGATATTTAGTGGTTGGAGTTGCAAATCAAGGCTCATCAAGGTCGATACTTCAAGAGCTAGATGCAAGGGTGGAACTAGTGAACATTTGGTTAGATCTACAAGAAGAGTTTGGTATTTCATAGAGAATTCAGACTGTCCGTCACCCGATTGGAACAATGGTGATCCACTTCAAGACGGGTACAGGTACAAGATTTGGGATCCGGGCATACAAGAGGATCAATTTTGGGAGCTCATAGCTTGTGAAAAACTCCATCAAAGTTTGGGGAATTTACTTGGAACAGATAGAGCTTATTGGAAGTCCAAGCGTTGGTGGCAATTTCAAGATGAGTTCAAGCACAAGCCACCATGACACATGGCTCACCAAATGTCCAACTTAAGGACTTTAACTAAAAGTGCTAGATGGGAGACAACCCACTATGGTATGATCGTCCCTTTTCATTTCTAGTTTTATTTTATATTGTTTTTCACAATATTCCTTCATAAGTCCTGCATAATCATTCTGCATTCTGCATAAAAAAAAAAGAGAGTCAACCCACGCGTACGCGACGCGTGGGCGTCGATGCATAATCTGGCTCCCCCATCCAATGAACAGAAAGTTGTGATGGAATCGTGCGGCTGGTGTGCTAGAGGCACAATTCGAGCCACGCGTACACGTCGGTTATGCGTACGCGTCAATTTCATTTCTCGCACACCACGCGTGGGTGTGCGCGACGCGCATGCATCGCATGTAAATCTTGCCCCATTCAATCTGAACAGAGAGTTGCGCGAAAACGATGCTGGAATTGTGCGTTTAGCACAATTTCGGTCGACGCGTACGCGTGCTTCACGCGTACGCGTCATCTTAAGCTCCTTTCACGCGTTCACGTCTATGACACTTACGCATCGAGGCACATTCCACTTTTCCAGGCTCAAGCGTGATCCATGCGTACGCGTGGATTTGATTTCATTAACCCCTTACGCAAGAACCCTAACTCATTCACGTCGCCCAATTCCTTCTCCCTCAACGTTCCAATTTCTCCTCTTTCCCTCCAAACCTCCATTAACATCATCATCAACCTCTGCCACTCACCACCATCAACGTCCCATCACCGCTCAAGTCCGGCAACCACCCCGAGCCGCCGCCTCCCTCCCTTCTTTCTTCTTCTTCTTCTCCTTCTTCTCTATCCCTTCTCCTCCTTCCCGCCGACCCCAAGCACCACCGCGGACAGCCACTACGCCGCTGTGCCACCACCATCTCTGGGCGTCACTCCCCTTTTCCCTTCCTTCCCAATTCTGTCACAGAACCTCCCAGGTTTCCCCTGCTTCCATCTCTGCATTTCAAATTCTCCTCTGTTCAATTAAGTTAGTTTGCTTAATTTGAATTTTGTTAGAATTAGGATAGTTAGAGATGCATGTTCCTAGTTGATTTTAGGTGGTTGGGTAGTTAGGATGTGGTTAGTGGATTTAGGTCTGATAATTGTTCTGTTCTTGCTGTCTGAAATGGTTAATTCTTCTCTGTTTGTGCTGATGATGTGACCCTGTGCTAAATTAATTTGCTTGATGCTGTTAATTAGGTTTACATTGTTATTGATGCTATGTTAATGTTTCATTGATTCACTTTTGTGCTAAACTAGTTTATTGATGCTGCTGAGTATTATCTGAAATTGATGCGTTCTCATCTGAGTTGAATTAGTTCCTTGCTATTGGATTCTTGTTGTATGATTTTGATGGATTTCGGATCTGAGTTGCTATTGCTGTTGAATTTTTGTTGCAATCTGATCTTCATTGTTGATTCAGTGGAGCTTAATTCTTTGAATCCATAATCCTTATTAACAATTGATTGCTGAATTTAATGACGGAAGGCTGATTGCATAGCTTCTTTTTGAGCAATTTTTACTGAATTAATGCCATGGTTCAGCCATTATTTTGTTCATTGACCAAAGACAGCATGCTGCATGTGCTTAATCGGTTATGGAATATTTGCTTATTGCTGTCTTATTGGCTCATTTGCTTATTCCTTGTGAATATATGGTTGTGTTGCTTTTAATTGTTAATGAATTCATAGGAAATCCAAATTGTTTGATTGACTTTGGGATATAGACAGCTATTTTGTTTTGCTTGAATTGTTATATGGTTCTGTTTTACCTGACAAATATTGAACTTCATATGAGTTTGACTTGTTGCTTTGCTGCTGTTTATTTACTCTGGGAACGCTCACATTACTACCGGAATGCTGCCCAAATTTTTCTGAAAACTGTTTTACTCAACTTCCACTCATGAATTGACTTTAGTACTTTTGAATTGTGATTTATTTGGTTTAAACCAAAGCGAATTCATGAGAGGATGGGTTTGCATTTCCACCCCCTTTTTGGTTCCTTTTCTACTTGAAATGCATTATTAATGATTTTATTCTTCTTGATGCTTCTTTCATTACATGTTTTATCATCAATGAATTGCATTGTATGCTTGAATGTGAGCTTGCTTGTTCTTCAATCTTTTGAACTTCTTTTAGTTAGGAACTACATTACCATGCCACTACTTCTAACAAACTTTTCTAACTCTTTACTTCCCTGACTTTCTAACTTTTCTTTTAGTTTTAAACTAACTCTTTTAGGTTCCTTTTAAGGCATGATAATTGTTGTTGCTTAACAAACAAGCTTCTCACTATTATTGTAGGAATTCTTGGTTTTGGTTCTGATTGTTTTCTGCATTATGTTTTCTTGCATTCCAAGAGTTCATTTCTTTAAGTCAACTCATGAGTGTGCCTCAATCTCCCATTGTTTTTGGCTTCCTGTCTGCTTGCTTCTTACCTGCTTTTCTTTCTTTTGCTTTCATTTGATAATCTGTATCCTAAAAATTCTGTTTTACAAGATGTCTGACAGGAAAGAAAAAGGCAAGGCTATGGCCAGCACCGGTAAGTGGAAAAGATGACAGTCATCCGTTACTCTATTGGATGTTCTATCGGATGAATCTTGGCGTGAGAAGAACTTTACTGATCAAGAAAAAGTCGATCAAATTGTGCCTGCTACGGACCAAGTTAAATTTCCAAATCTTTACTGTGAACTCAAGTTTCTGGTCTTTGCGGAAAAATGGCATCTCTATTTGGAAAAGACGCTCAAAATACCAACTAAATTAAAGAAGTACACTGAAGATCAGATCAAATAGAGAGGTTGAGTGTTTCTGGAGAGAGATCTGACAGAGGTAAACGCATCATGAGTCCGTGAGTTCTATTGTAACTATTATAAGACGACCCTTGATGTAGTGCAGCTCAAGGGAAAGCAGATTTTAGTCACTGTGGAGGCGATAGAGGATATCCTCCGCCTCCAGCCTAAACCAAATAATACAGATGGTTATCAAAAGGCCGATGAGTCTATTAGATTCATGAGTTTTGATTGGGATGCTGTCAGGCGTACCATAGCCATTGATTCTGATGTTCCATGGGCTATGGGAAAGTCAAAGTTAACTCCACGGGGTATAAAGATTATCTATCTCAATGACGAGGCTAGGTTGTGGCAACAGATACTGAGTAATTATGTTATGCCTAGTACTCACGAGTTAGAAGTGCCAGCTACCATGATCATCCTTATTTGGTGCGTTATGGAAGGAAAGGAACTATACCTTCCACGGTTCATCAGAAAGTACATGGCTAGAGTTCATGTTCAAGGCACCCTGCCATTTCCTTATCTGATCACCCAGATGGCTCGCCGAGCTGAGATGCCTTGGAAGCTAGAGGATGAGAGACCACCGCTTGCCGACTGCAAGAAGGTTATTCTGCACGGCAAGCGGTTCGGACCTCTAGGCCATAAACTACCTGCTATTACCACCTCTACTGATGCAGCCACATCCTCGGCAGCACCTTCAGCACCTGCAGCACCACCTACTTCCACAGCACCATCATCTGCTTCTCAGCCAGTCTACCATCTTGTGCACCGCCTCTTTGAGCGTCTTGATCAGATGGAACGCCACAATCAGTGGTGTTATGAGCAGTTGGAGTGTCGCAACAAGTTCACATCTGAAGCTGATTGTGACTACTGGCCGTACCGACATCCCCTCTGAGCCTAACACACCCTCGGAGCACTCTGAGGAGGAGGAGGATGCACAGGAGGAGGACCAGCAGCAGGCACAGCATGAGAAGACTCAGCCGGAGCAGCCTGCAGAGCCTCAGGCACCTGCACAGCTACCGCCGACAGAGCCAGCAGCCCACCCTTCAGTAGGCGATGACCCTTCACACCCGGCTTGACTAGAGCATCGAGGACGATGCTATGATATAAGTGTGGGGAGGTCGCCGTCTCCGGCGGATTTAATTTTGGTAAACCATTTTAGACCTTTTATCCTATTTTGCTTTATTTTGTATTTTGTTTTATTTTATTTTATTTTTCTTTTAGTACTTGCACATTTCTATTATTGTACTCTTGTTTATTTTTATTTTGTTGTATTTTTCACTTTGGGCTTGTATATATCTTAGATATTTAGCTTGAATTGCACTTTTAGTCTATTAGTTGTGATATGAAAAAATGTGGATTATTGAGTTTAGTTACCCTTTTGGCATATGAGAAATTGATTTTATTAAAAATAGAGAGTAAACTAAATGCTTTTAGCTTTTCATAATCACATCATCTCATTTAGTGTATATATATAATAATAAATGTTGGTCAATTGATAAAATTTTCAAGGAATGTATCTTTTTCTTAGAACAGGCAATTAAAAATTCACATTGATTTGAGTTAAAACCTTTCATAACTTACATGATACATATATGGTTGGCATATGGTCTTGAGCTAAGAACACACAACCCGTGAGTTTTTGAGCTTAATTGCATGGTTGCATTATTCAACCATAATATTTTATTCTTGTGTATTTTTCTCTCTATGATTGCAAACTTTGCTTTGTTCCATTCTATATGTCCATTATTTAGTGTATGTTCATGCTTATATGTGATTGAGGCCATCATTTGATATTAGCTCACTTATTCCAAATAGCCTACCATTCCATTTACCTTTGTTTGCCATATTGAGCCTTCTTAACCCCCTTTTTGTTCTTTATATTACCACATTACTAGCCTTAAGTGGAAAAACAATTAATTACCCTATTTGAATCTTTGATTAGCTTAAGATAGAGATTGTGTGTCAACTAAGTGTGGGAAAATGTGAGACCTATGATTAATGAGAATGTGTTTTTGCTTATATTGACAAATATTGGAAATTTGGGTGCCTACTCATGTGAAATTAGAGAAACATGTGCATTGTTAATAATAAAAAAAAACTTTATTATTACAATAAACATAAATAAATGAATAAATAAATAAATAGGGGACAAAATTATCCCAATATTAAGTTTAATAAAAAGATCAATGCATATGTGATGAAATTAAAAAAATTGATACATGAGTGTATGTAAATATGTAAAGGTGAGATTTTGGGTAACTAAGCTTAATTTTAAAATTGTATAGAGTATGTGTGTATGTTAGGTGAGAACTTAGGTTAGTCAAAGGTTCATATGATAGCTCACTTGGCCATATACCCTCACCCTTACCTTAGCCTCACTACAACCTTGAAAAATCCTCATGATATTTGCATTTGTACACTTGATAATTGTTGATTGGTTAGATGAAGAACAAAGTTTTAGAAAGCATGACTAGAGAAGAGTTGAGTTATTTAACCCCAAACACTTGAGTGATTAGAGTGCACATACAAATCCAGTGAGGGTTCAATTGCTCATATCCATATGTCCATACTTGATCATTGCTTGTCTTGCAAGTTTGTGAACTCCTTCGATTAACTCAACTCAATTGTAAATGTGTTTTGATATGATTGATTTAGCCTTTAATTGTGCATATATGATTTCTTGGAGACTTGACTCAATTTGACCACATGTATGCTTATATATATAGATAGATAGTAATTAGAATAGCATGATGCATGTAGGTAGCTCACATCTAAATAGGTTGCATTGCATAAGTTCCACCATTCTGCCTTCACACTTTTGGTTCTCTTGAGCTTAGCATGAGGACATGCTAATGTTTAAGCGTGAGGAGATTGATAAACCACTATTTTATGATTTATCTTATGCTAAATTGAGCGGATTTTATCAATTCTTTGCTCACTTATTCATATAATTGGCATGGTTTTACAAATCCTTCCTAATTCTGTGATATAATTGAAAACATGTTTCCTGAACCTTTAAACTGTCAATTTTAATTACCCTTTATTACCATTCGATACAGTGATCTATGTGTTAAGTATTTTCAGACTTTATAGGCCAGGAATGGCTTAGAGGATGGAAAGGAAACATGCAAAAGTGGAAGGAACGTAAGAAAATGAAGTTTTGAGAAGCTGGCAGCGATGCGTACGCATGACTGACGCGTACGCGTGACAAGGAATTTTGCCAAGCGACACGTATGCGTGACTTACACGTACGCGTGACATGCGCCACGTGTAGAAATTGCAGAAAGCGCTGGGAGCGAATTCTGGACCCCTTTTTGGCCCAATTCCAAGCCCGAGAACACAGAATAGAGGCTGCAGAGTGGGGAATCACAGGAAATTCATTCATTCATTTAACATTCATACAGAGAATTTTAGATTTTAGATGTAGTTTTCTAGGGTCCTCTCTCTAGGTTTTAGGATTTTAGGATTAGCCTTGCTTAATTTCATATTTCTATCTTAGTTTAATTTAGTTTCTCTTATACTCTTATTTATTCTAGTATTCTAGTTTATTTATTTTCTTTATTGATTACTTTATGTTGCCACTTTAGTTTATGAATTCCCATGTTAGATTGAATTTCTCATTTAATGCAATTTGAGGTATTTCATAATTATTGTTCCTTTCTTCAATGGTTATTATTGATGTTTGTAATTGGTTGTTTAGATTTAATATTCCTTGCTAGTTTTCTATGTTTTTATGTTATGCCTTCCAAGTGTTTGACAAAATTCTTGGGAGGGTTTTAAGTTAGGTTTTTATATTCTTGGCTTTGGTTGAGTAATTAGAGACTCTAGAGTTATCAAATTCCTTTGTTGATTGATAATTGAGAAGTTGCTAGTTGATTTGGATCCCTCTTAAGTTAGTCTTTCCTTAGGAGTTGACTAGGACTTGAGAAATCAAATTGATTCATCCACTTGACTTTTCTTCATGGTTAGAGGTTAACTAAGTGGGAGCAATGGACAATTCTCATCACATTTGATAAGGATAACTAAGATAGGACTTCTAATTTTCATACCTTGCCAAGAGTTTTCTTAATTATTATTTTAGTTTCTTATCATTTACATTCCTCGTTCAACCTTTCAAAAACCCAAAAATATAACATCTCATAACCAATTATAAGTAACACACCTCCCTGCAATTCCTTGAGAGACGACTCGAGGTTTAAATACTTCGGTTTAATTTTATTGGATTTGTTTTAGTGACAACAAAATTTTTGTATGAAAGAATTCTTTGTTGGTTTAGAAACTATACTAGCAACGAGAATTTATTGTAAATTATTTACTAGTAAAAATCCGTTCATCACCCAGCCATAGAGGCAATACATTCTCCCCCAATGACTGCCAACACGGCACCTCGGCGGGAGATGCCCCATTTGTAATCTCTGCCAGAGTCGGGACCAGACTCGTAAAGAGAATACTGGTTGACACCAGAGTAGACTCCAACATCCTTTTCAGAGGATCCTTCGAAAAGCTGGGCCTCCAAATCGAAAATTTGCAAACCCACCGCAACAGAGTAACTGGACTCGGTGACAACTTCTTAAAATCGGACGGATCCATAGTGTTACAACTAACTATCGGAACCGGGAGCCAAAGGAAGACCATCCTCTCCGAGTTCGTAGTCCTCAAAGACTCCACTGCCTACAATATCATCCTTGGAAGGAAAACGATGAACAACCTTTCTGTCGTCATTTTCACCAAATTCCTCCTCATGAAGTTCCAAGCCAATAACGGCACCATCAAAACAATTCACGGGGACCGAAAATTCGGGGTAGAATGTGACAACACAAGCCTAGCCTTCCGTAACAGATCCTATGATGCGGCCGGCATCTTCTTTGCTAACCTCGTTGCACACCAAGACGGTCAACCTCGACCAGAACTGGAAGGAGACATGGAGAAATTACAAATAGGGCAAGCTAAGGAAGAATACACGTTCATCAACAAGAACCTACCCTATGACGTGAAAGGGTACCTAATCGAACTCCTAAAACAGAATAGGGACCTGTTCGCGTTTACTCCAGTAGACATGCTAGGCATAGACCCCAATCTAATGTCCCATTATTTGGCCGTGGATCCAAAGACTAAGCCCATGACCCAAAGAAGAAGTAAAATGGCACCAGATTGGGCAACCAAAGTTAAGAAACAAGTCAAAGTCCTATTCGAAGCAAGCTTCATCTAAGAGTTACCCTATGCGACTTGGCTAGCCAACGTCGTATTAGTCAAGAAAGCAAACGGCAAGTGGCGAATGTACGTCGATTACACGGACTTGAACAAAGCTTGTCCCAAAGACGTCTTTCCCCTTCCGAACATCGACGGACTCGTCAACGCCGCGTCAGGACATCAATACCTTAGCTTTATGGACGCCTACTCAGGGTATAATCAAATACCCATGCATCGGCCCGACGAGGACAAGACAACCTTCATAACTCCTGACGGCACGTAATACTACACAGTCATGCCATTCGAACTAAAAAATGCAGGAGTTACCTACCAATGGCTCGTCACTAAGATCTTCCAAGACCTCTTCGGAACTAAGTTGGAGGTCTACATCGATGACATGCTCGCCAAAACCCAAATCGGCAAAGAGCTCATTGGTGACCTCAAACTCGTGCTGAATACCTTAAGGAAGCATTGAATGCACCACAGTCCGACAAAGTGTGCATTCGGAATGGAAGCTGTAAAATTCCTGGGTTTCATGGTCACCCAACAGGGATTCGAAGCAAATCCTGAAAAGTGCAAAGCCATCCTTAAGATGAGCAGCCCGGCAAAACCTCAAGGACATCCAAAGGCTAATCAGCCGATTGGCTGTCCTCTCACGATTCCTCAGAGCCTTGGCCCAAAAGGCCATCCCTTTCTTCAAACTCATGAAAAAGGGCATCAATTTTAAGTGGGAAGCTGACTGCGAAGAAGCCTTCCAACACTTCAAAAAATTATTGGCAGAACCCTCCATACTCTCCAAACCCAAAACGGGGGAAACACTGTACCTCTACCTATCTATAACAGAAGAGACACTAGCCGCGACACTCGTCCGAGAAGACGAGCATAAAGTACAAAGGCCCATATACTTCATAAGCAAGGTCCTCTAAAGCACGGAGATGCGTTATTCCCGACTCAAAAAACTCGCCTTTGCGGTACTCACGGCCTCACGATGCCTCCAAAAATTCTTCCAGGCCCACCCCATCACGGTCCAGACCGACCAGGCAATCAAGCAAGTATTTCAATAGCCGGACCTGGCAGGAAGGATGCTCGCATGGTCCGTCGAACTATCACAATACCAGATCGGATTCGAGTCCAGGAATGCCATCAAGGCACAAGCCATAGTAGACTTCCTCGCTGAAATGACCTCGGGATATGAACCTATAGAGGCTTGGAAGTTACACGTGAACGGCTTATCCAATACCATTTCGGGAGGAGCAGGAGTAATACTAGAAAATAAGAACGGAATCGTTATTGAGCAATCTATTCGATACGAATTCTCGATATCCAATAATCAAGCCGAATACGAGGCTCTCCTGGCCGAATTGACTTTAGCAGAGGAGGTCGGTGTGATAGCACTAGAAATCTGCAGCGACTCCCAGGTAGTCAGCTCCCAAATTAATGGAGATTACTAAACACGGGACCCCTCTTACAATAATACCTAGTTAAAGTAAGAGAACTGATGGCCGACTTCGAGCAACTAACCGTCCAACACCTTCCAAGAGAACGGAACACAAAGGCAGCCTTACTCTCAAAACTAGCAAGCACCAAGCCAAGACAGGGAAATCGGTCACTGATCCAAGAGGTCATCAAAACACCATCCATCTCAGTCATGGCTGAAGTCGACCTCCAATCTCGAGCCAAAATTTGTGAACCTCCCCAATCCTTCAATACCTTAGGCACAAAACATTACCCGAGGACCACAAGGAAGAAAAGCGCCTGAAACGGGAAGCCGCGAACTACACCACAATAACGGACAGCTTTACAAACGCAGACTGTGAGCCCCTCCTCAAGTGCATAGAACCCGGCGACATGGATTACATACTTCGTGAAATTCATGAAGGATGTTGTGGCCACCATGTAAGAGGGAAGACCCAAGCCCAAAAAGTTATCGGAGTAGGTCACTTCTGGCCGTCCATCATAAAGTACTCCCTCCAACTAGTCAAAAGTTGTGGTAAGTGCCAAATCTACTCCGATTTCCACCAAGCCGCCCCACATCAGCTCAGCACCATAACGGCAGATCAGCCCTTCGAAACTTAGGGGATCAACCTCATCAGCCCCTTCCCCACGGCTCCCGCATAGCTCTGATACCTCGTCGTCGCCATTGACTACTACACTAAGTGGATCGAAGCTGAATCCTTGGCCTCCATCACAGCCACCCAATGTCAGAAGTTCTTTTGGAGACACGTCATGACCCGATTTAGGATCCCTGAGGTTGTAATCTTGGACAACAAAACCCAATTTACGGACAAGCGATTCAGAGAATTCCTAGAAGGACTCCATATCTCTCACCGATTCAGTTCAGTGGAGCACCCACAGACAAACGGGCAAGTCAAATCGGCCAATAAAATAATAGTAAAAGGCCTCAAGAAATGGCTCGACGAATCCAAAGGACTCTGGGTCGATGAACTCGGTTCAGTAATCTGGTCATACCGAATCTCCTCCAAACCTCAACCAGAAAAATCCCCTTTCGGCTAACTTAGGCCTAGAGGTCGTTATCCCAGTAGAGGTCAGAGACCCTAGCCCGTGAAGAACCATCGGAGGAAACAATGAAGAAGCAGAGCGGGACCTCACAGACAAGGTCAGAAACATAGCCCACCTACAAGAGCTATCCTTAATATAGAGAATAAGCCAGGTACAATCGCGGGCTGATCCGATGGGACTTTGATGGGAAAATTTGTGGAAAAACGAATTTTCAAAACACCCAAAACTCACCGGCAAGTATACCGGGTCGCATCAAGTAGTAAAACTCACGTGAGTGAGGTCGATCCCACAGGGATTGATGGATCAAGCAACTTTAGTGGGTGATTAGTTTAGTCAAGCTAACATTGAAGTGAATTGTGTGAAATTATAGCCAACAGAAAGTAAATGACAATGAATTTAAAGTTGCAGAATGTAAATTGGCAAGTAACTTAAAGAGCAAGAAATGTAAATTGCAAGAATCTTAAATTGCAAGAAAAGTAAATTGCATCAAATGTAAGAGGGATTGGGTGCAGGGGATTTAAATGAAAGAAATAAGCAGCACTTAGAACAATTGCCGAAGAATTAAATTGCATGAAAAGTAAAAGAAATTGGGTGCTGGAAATTAAAACAGAACTGAAAAATAAGAAGTGCCGTAAACTTAAGAACTCTCAGGTTAAGAAATTCAGAAACAGATTGATTCAATACCAAAACGGAAATGTAGAAGTGCAGGAGAATTAAAACAGAATTTAAATTTAGCTCGATTGTGAAATCTAAAGGAGAAATTCAAGATCTCAGGAAATCAATGAGACTAGAAAACAAGTCTAGATCTCAATTCCTTCCTTGATCCAACAGTAAAGTTGCAGAGAATTAAAAGAAAGATTGCGAAAGAAGTAAAGAGAAGTTGCAGATAGAGAATGAAAACAGAATTCCTTCCACTCTCAATCCAAGATTTTAAAACAAAAATGAAAATTAAAGAGAGAGTTCTCCAATCTTACTACTCTCTAGTGGAGCTAGCCTTCAATGCTCTCTATCAAAGCCAACCTCCTTTCTAAAATGAGAATGATGCCTTATATAGGCTTTTTACAAAATGAAAATGAAAATGAAAGTGAAATTAAAGACAAATTACAATTAAATGAAATTCCTATTTTATCTATCTCTTGTGCCTTTGAGTGATGATAATGGGCTTTGTGTGCTTTGGATTTGGGTTGAAGATGGCCTTTGTTGATTGTTCTTGGTCTTGAGAAGAAACCCACTTGTGAACCGGGCCATGAACTATTAAAGCTTGAGTCAAAGTTTGAGGCAAACTTTGACTCAAACTTATTCACCAAACCCATCATGCATATGGCCATTTTGTTGTCATCCACGTTTGAGCCAAAGTTTGAGGTCAAACTTTGAGCCAAACGTGGATCCCTCTTGTTGCATATCAAGCCTTGGGGTGCTACTTTGTCCTCTTATCAATATTGCCAATTTTGTTCCCACTATAGACTATGATATATGGTTGGAAAGCTCTGAATGTCAGCTTTCTAACCCAATTAGAATCACCTCAATTGGACATCTACAACTCAAGTTATGCTCCTTTGAAGAGGACAGGGTCGCTGGCTTTGGTGTGCAACGTTTGAGGTAAAGTTTGCCTCAAACGTGGTCGAAAATGCCAGTTCTGGAGGCTCAAACGCATTGTCCACCCCATACTATTATATATTGTTGGAAAGCCCTGAATGTCTACTTTTTAATGCCGTTGGAAGCGCATCAGTTGGAGCTCTACAGCTCGAGTTATACTCCGTCGAAGGTGCAGAGGTCAGTTGGCCTCACTGCAGGTTGCCACCATGTTCGTTTATGCACATTGCGGGGCAGTTTTCTCCCTCAATTTTAGTGTCCACCATGCAGTGCCATATATTCTTGGAAAGCTCTCAATTCTTACTTTCCATTGCTTTTTGAATCACCTCATTTGGAGCTCTGTAGCTCAAGTTATTCTTGTTGGAAGTATACCCCTTCAGGCTGTTGTGGCGCCAACGTTTGCCTAAAAGCTTGAGGTCAAACGTTGGCACAAGCTTTTGCTCTTCTCCAGGGTGTGTTTGTTGTGGCGCCAACGTTTGCCTAAAATCTTGAGGTCAAACGTTGGTGCAAGCTTTTGCTCCATCCAGGGTGAATTCAACTCAACCAAAAGTTTGAGCTAAAGTTTGAGGCAAGCTTTTGCTCAAGCTTTTTGTTCTCTCTTGCTCCTTGCCATTTCTTCTTTCTTCAACCTTCTTCAAAGCTCTTTTCACCTATCTCAATCAACCAAGCACATCAAAGCTATGCTCAAAATCATGAGATTGTTATTCTTTCATAATATATAACAATTATAGCACAAAATCTCATGAAAATGCATTAATTTATCCATGGTTGATTGAATCAAAGGAAACATGAAATTCTACCCAATTGGCTTACTTATGGCTCAAGAAAGTGCATAAAACCTAAAAAAAAAAACAAAGAAAAAGCATAGAAAAATATGACATGATGACATGTCATCACAACACCAAACTTAAACCTTGCTTGTCCCCAAGCAAGAAAAGAATCATGCAATAGAGATTGACAATCCAAGGTAAGAAGAATAGCAACTCAATGTTCATGGCAAGCTAGTTTTCTATGCATGCTACAATTACAAAAGAGATGTAAATGATTGATGCTTCTCTCTAGCTCAATTTATGAAATCTTTCTCTTATATTTCTTCCTTGAAACAAGCTTTTGATTTTCTTATTAGCTTCTCCTTTTGGGTGCTTTGCCCCATGAGTTGATAACAAAGCTACGACTTCTAAATGCTTTGTTTTCAAGTATTACCACTTGATACATAAGCACCACAAGCATTTGATTAGAGGACTTCATTAAGCTCATTTTTCTTTTCTTTTCTTTTCTTGACTCTCTAATCATTGATGCTCAGAGCCTTGAGCTTTGAGGGAGTGCTTTTGCACTTTGAGCCTAACCTTGACTTCTAAGTGTTTTGTTTTCAAGCATTTGGCTTGATACATAAACACCACAAGTACTTAACAAATAAATTGCCATTGGTACTCAGAGCCTTCAGCTTTCTCATTCTTTCCCTTTTTCTTTTCTTGCTTTAATTGTATTTGCCTCTTCAAGGTTTTCATGATTTTCAAAAGATTTTACAAAATGTCCTAGATGAAAACTTCAATTAAATAAAATCCAATACAATTAAGCAACAATCAAACATACTAGCTTTCCAATACTTTTATGCACATGCTAAAATCTTCTTTAATGCCTTGTTTGTTTATGATCATGATACTTTATTGCTTTTGAATTCACAAAACTCAAGTTGGTAATCATAATGGCACAGCACCATGTTGTAATTTAGAAATCAAACTATGCCTTTTCATACACACATGCATACAGAGAAGGTAAAGACAATCATGCAGTTTATAGTGCTTGAAACAAATGAGAAGAAAAGGAACTCTACAACCTTGTAGTTCATCTTCATTATTGTTGTCCTTTTTCCTCTATTCTTCTCTTTCCCTTGCCAAACTCAGAATGCCTGCTCATCCTCAAGCAACAATTAGAACAATGGCTATGGGGCTAAGATGGATCATGAATGTCTTACACAATGAAATGTTAGTAGCACATGTGTTTTAAGCAAGCAAAATGATAGATAACAATCAAGGCACAAGAGACAGAGACATTATGATTGCATAGATAAGAAGGTGTGCACAATACATTGCATAAAAGATAAGTGGCACACCAAACTTAGTGTGACACTTTCACTTGGAATTGATGCAAGTATCTGTAAAGATTGGAAGCAAATTTTGTTGCATAGCAACACCAAACTTAGAATGCAATCCTATGTCAATTTATTTGAATTAATACTAAATGAAAAAAAAGAAAGACTGTTATATGTTAAATACAATCACCAAGTGAAGAATCTGTCATGAATAAGGATGTCTTGGTGAAGTATTAACAAGAACAGTTAAACAACAAATTAAATGAAAGCAAGTAAAGATAGAAAAATGACTAAAGCAAGTAGAATGAAAAAGTGTCAAGTCAAAAGAGAAAATAAAACTGCAGAGGCATTATGATTATGCAGACAAGTAGTGTTGCTTGAATAAATTGCATAGAAAAATAAGTGGCACACCAAACTTAAAATCTTGGTGTGTCACTTTCATTTTTGATTTGATGCAATCATCCAAAAAGATTGAAAACAATTTGTTGCAAGGCAACACCAAACTTAGAATGTAACCATATGCCAATTTATTGAATTTAAACAAAACAAAGAACGAAAACAAAGCAGATAAGAAATGTTACCTACGGTTGGGTTACCTCCCAACAAGTGCTCTTTTAGTGTCATTAGCTTGACATGTTGTTCTTCACTTTCTTCCTCTTCTTCCAGTTTTTTAAGAGGAATGACCTCAAAGGAGGGAAGGATTCAGCTAGTGTCCCTTGTCTTGGCCTTTCCTCATCAAGCTTCCTTTTGCAAATGGCTTGATTAATCTTGCTTGCTGGATTAGGGACCGAATTGGTGTTCTTGCTAGTTGCCTTCACTTCTTTGGATTCAAGACTTGGTTGCTGTGTGATTATTGGAGTTTTGTATCCATCCAGAGCCTTTTGAATTGGTGGTTCCATGTACTTCTCTGCTTCACTTGAGTTTGAAATTCTTTGGTTGTCTTTCTCACTTTCTTGCTCTTCCACTTCCTCCCTTTCACTCAACATTTGACTTAATAGCTTTTTCATTGAGGAGGTTTGTTGATCTTTCCAACATTTCTTCATCTTCTCTTCATATTTTTTAATCACAGATTCAATTGTTGAGAGTTTTTGGGTCAGGGACGTTTGTGAGAGTTGTGAGTCTTCATGTTCTCTTGTCATCTCAAGTGCAGTTTCATTTTCAACCACCTCATTCTTTATTGAAAGTTCACTTGATGCAGTAGCCTCCTCATCTTGCTCTTCCACTTTATCCTTCACATCCATCAATTGGTCTTCATCCTTACTGTTTGATGGTTCTAAGTTTCCCTTTATTTGTTCTAAGGGCCCATTCATCTTCTTGAAGACGATTTCTTTCTAGGATGGGGATTTTGTGTATCTTTCCACTAGTTTTCTATGTATTTCAATGGCTTGAAGGTAATCCTCATCTGTTGGTTCAAGAGATGAAGGTTGAGAATAATTTTGGTGACATGGATGTATTGTGGTGAAGTTGTGTTGAGGGGTGTGGAATGAGTTGTGTGATTGATGGGATGACTTGTATGGATTTTGGGGGAAACTTTGTGTTGAGGCATAATCAAGTGATGAAAATCTTTCAAATGAGAAACTGGGACGTGAGGGTGGATGCTCTTCCATTCTTTGGTGATGCTTCCATCCACCATAAGGATAATTATATGAATCATTTTGTGGTGGTGGTTGGTATCCCATATGATTTTCTTGCTCATCTTGTGTCTCTGAAGCAAATCTCCATGAATTGGAGTGCTCAGAATGTGTATTCTCTTGGTGATATTCCCAGCCACCATTAGAGATTGGTGATGGTGGATAATATCCCATAAAATTTGTTTGATCATAAGATGAGTTGAACTACATTTGAATTTTGTAAAACACAACACCAAGGAAAATTGAAATTCATATCTCAGAGATGAATTTCTTAGTGAGGCAATAACTCAAACACCTTGGTTTCAACTTAGAACAGAGAACAAAAATAAAGAAAATGCTTGATCTAGACTTCTCACCCACTTAATCATTGTTGATCTAAATCAATCCCCGGCAACGGCGCTAAAAACTTGATGGGGAAATTTGTGGAAAAACGAATTTTCAAAACACCCAAAACTCACCAGCAAGTATACCGGGTTGCATCAAGTAGTAAAACTCACGTGAGTGAGGTCGATCCCACAGGGATTGATGGATCAAGCAACTTTAGTGGGTGATTAGTTTAGTCAAGCTAACATTGAAGTGAATTGTGTGAAATTATAGCCAACAGAAAGTAAATGACAATGAATTTAAAGTTGCAGAATGTAAATTGGCAAGTAACTTAAAGAGCAAGAAATGTAAATTGCAAGAATCTTAAATTGCAAGAAAAGTAAATTGCATCAAATGTAAGAGGGATTGGGTGCAGGGGATTTAAATGAAAGCAATAAGCAGCACTTAGAACAATTGCCGAAGAGTTAAATTGCATGAAAAGTAAAAGGAATTGGGTGCTGGAAATTAAAACAGAACTGAAAAATAAGAAGTGCCGTAAACTTAAGAACTCTCAGGTTAAGAAATTCAGAAACAGATTGATTCAATACCAAAACGGAAATGTAGAAGTGCATGAGAATTAAAACAGAATTTAAATTTAGCTCGATTGTGAAATCTAAAGGAGAAATTCAAGATCTCAGGAAATCAATGAGACTAGAAAACAAGTCTAGATCTCAATTCCTTCCTTGATCCAACAGTAAAGTTGCAGAGAATTAAAAGAAAGATTGCGAAAGAAGTAAAGAGAAGTTGCAGATAGAGAATGAAAACAGAATTCCTTCCACTCTCAATCCAAGATTTTAAAACAAAAATGAAAATTAAAGAGAGAGTTCTCCAATCCTACTACTCTCTAGTGGAGCTAGCCTTCAATGCTCTCTATCAAAGCCAACCTCCTTTCTAAAATGAGAATGATGCCTTATATAGGCTTTTTACAAAATGAAAATGAAAATGAAAGTGAAATTAAAGACAAATTACAATTAAATGAAATTTCTATTTTATCTATCTCTTGTGCCTTTGAGTGATGATAATGGGCTTTGCGTGCTTTGGATTTGGGTTGAAGATGGCCTTTGTTGATTGTTCTTGGTCTTGAGAAGAAACCCACTTGTGAACCGGGCCATGAACTATTAAAGCTTGAGTCAAAGTTTGAGGCAAAATTTGACTCAAACGTATTCACCAAACTCATCATGCAGATGGCCATTTTGCTGTCATCCACGTTTGAGCCAAAGTTTGAGGTCAAACTTTGAGCCAAACGTGGATCCCTCTTGTTGCATATCAAGCCTTGGGGTGCTACTTTGTCCTCTTGTCAACGTTGCCAATTTTATGCCCACTATATACTATTATATATGGTTGGAAAGCTCTGAATGTCAGCTTTCTAACCCAATTGGAATCACTTCAATTGGACATCTACAACTCAAGTTATGCTCCTTTGAAGAGGACAGGGTCGCTGACTTTGGTGTGCAACGTTTGAGGTAAAGTTTGCCTCAAACGTGGTCGAAAACGCCAGTTCTGGAGGCTCAAATGCATTATCCACCCCATACTATTATATATTATTGGAAAGCCCTAAATGTCTACTTTCCAATGCCATTGTAAGCGCATCATTTGGAGCTCTACAGCTCGAGTTATACTCCGTCGAAGGTGCAGAGGTCAGTTGGCCTCACTGCAGGTTGCCACCATGTTCGTTTATGCATATTGTGGGGCAGTTTTCTCCCTCAATTTTAGTGTTCACCATGCAGTGCCATATATGCTTGGAAAGCTCTCAATTCCTACTTTCTATTTCTTTTTGAATCACCTCATTTGGAGCTCTGTAGCTCAAGTTATTCTTGTTGGAAGTATACCCCTTCAGGCTGTTGTGGCGCCAACGTTTGCCTAAAAGCTTGAGGTCAAACGTTGGCACAAGCTTTTGCTCTTCTCCAGGGTGTGTTTGTTGTGGCACCAACGTTTGCCTAAAAGCTTGAGGTCAAACATCGGCGCAAGCTTTTGCTCCATCCAGGGTGAATTCAACTCAACCAAAAGTTTGAGCTAAAGTTTGAGGCAAGCTTTTGCTCAAGCTTTTTGTTCTCTCTTGCTCCTTGTCATTTCTTCTTTCTTCAACCTTCTTCAAAGCTCTTTTCACCTATCTCAATCAACCAAGCACATCAAAGCTATGCTCAAAATCATGAGATTGTTATTCTTTCATAATATATAACAATTATAGCACAAAATCTCATGAAAATGCATTAATTTATCCATGGTTGATTGAATCAAAGGAAACATGAAATTCTACCCAATTGGCTTACTTATGGCTCAAGAAAGTGCATAAAACCTAAAAAAAACAAAGAAAAAGCATAGAAAAATATGACATAATGACATGTCATCAGACTTCGAACCTGATGACCTCATCTTACGACGGAATAACATCGGTTCCCCCACTTCCGGGGAAGGAAAACTCACTCCCAACTGGGAGGGCCCCTACCGGATAAAAACAGTGATCGGAAAAGGAGCCTACAAGCTCGAATGACTTGATGGAACCGAAATACCGAGAACCTGGAATGCCACCAATCTACGGCTCTACTTCACATAGGAACATCGATCTCAGGCCGAAAAACATCGTATTTTAATTTTTTTTCTTGTTTTTTCTTCTATTTTTTGTTAATTTTCTGCATTTGTCATTATCTAGTACTCTTTCCTACCCATTCCGAGAGGTTTTAACGAGGCCCAACATCTTAATAAAAAGTTCATTTTCCTTTTTTTTCCTCTTCATAAATACTGCCTTGACCGACGTCACAAACTACGCACAACTACTCCGGAGACTGATCACTCCCGAGGCCAAACAAACACGGATATCCACAAAAAATACTAAAACGACCCACAAGGGCCCATTACAAACAGTCCACTAAAAAGACCCCAAGTCACTAAAATGGCTTAAAACAGCCCAAATGGCCCCGTCAAAACACACAGTCACGAAAAACGGCTTAAGAGAAAAACGGCTCAGATGGCCCCATCACAAGTTAACAAGTCATACAAGCAACTTCAAGCAAAAATGAGCATAAAAGGGCCCCCCATCGCAGGAAAAATCACAAATCATAAAAATGGCTGCAAAATAAAAAGGCCTAAAACGGTCCCATCATTATAAAAATTCAAAACCAAAAGCGGCACCACTATAGCAAAACAAAGACATACAAGCACAAGTATTTCACCAAAACAGCTTAGAAAACTTAAAGAAAATTACAAAGGAAAAACTTCTCCAAGTTGACGAATTGGCCATCCTTAATGGTCTTGAACGCCCCCATCATGGACATGTCCACACCCGGGGCAAGCTAAGCACCAAAGCCTGGGCCTTCATCGTCTCCTCGGCCACGAAAATCGCGGCCTTCACATTCGCCAGCAGCTCCACCTTCTCCTTCTTCAAACACGCCACTTCGGCCCACAGAGCCTTCGCCTCAACAAGCAAAACGGCAGCCTGGGATTCAGCATCTGAAGCCCGCTTCCGCTCACTCCCTAGTAGGGACAGAAGCGACGTCTCTACCTTAGAAAGACAAAGCAGCTCGGCCCCGGCATCCTCAGCATCCTTGACAACCTTCAGCCGAGCTGTCTCTGACGCTTCCAGCGGCACCTTCAGCTTGCCGACATTAGCCTAGGCCTGACGCAGCTTCGCATCCAGCAAGCTCACTTGGGCCATCACCGGCTCCACCTTCCGAACTATCACAGCTGAGCGGAGGAGGGCACGGTACACCGACTTCGCTTGCCCAACGACGTCGCAATCCTGGAAAAACTATTCAGTGCCTGGGAGGAGGTGATGAACAATGAAGGTTGGAGCATCAAATCTCTGATCCATCACAGAGGGCACCAAACCCTCTTCCTTGAAGTTCTCATTGCCGTCTTCTACCGGCCTCTTCCACTTCTGAGAGGCTTTGGCAGCCGAAACCACAATCACCTCCTCCTCGGACCCCACGGCCACCAGACCAGCAGAAACCGGACCTCCACCTCCGGCCGAGACCATCTCTTGAGAGACAGTCTGGGAATCTTCGTGAGATCGGGTTGAAGGAGTGGAAGGAGAAGCATCTGAACCCGCCTCCTGATCCATGGAGGCCTTCAATCTCACCAATGTACTTAAACCACCGGCCATTTCAATTGAAAAAACAAAAAAAAAGGTATAAGTCCCAAGCTCAGACAGATAAAAGAAAGCTAAGAGAAGTAGTCACACACCAGTATAAGTTCGGCACGTCGCCGGTCTCCCATAACGTCCTGGGGGTTCAAAGGATGCTCCCCGAAAACATGCCAGAGGACATCAGCGATGTCCTTGTTCTATGGGGACAACCCCTCATAGGTAACGCGCATCAAATACGACGCCCCAGCACCAAAGTTCCAATACGTCAGGAACCGACGTTCTCCTTCTAAAGTTAACCAAAAGGGATGGTGCCCACGAGCATCGTGCACCTTGAAGTACTCCCGCTTAAACTCGTGAAAAGAGTCTTCGAACAAACCGAATATGTGTCGGTTAGGTTGGGCCCTAAACGACACAAATCCCTTTTTGTGTTTCTCCTCCTTGGTCGACAGGGTGCAAAAAAAGAAGAATAAAAAGACGTGAACCGAAACTGGGAGATCCAAATACTCGCATACGAGCTCGAAAGTCCGAATGGCTGCCCAACTGTTTAGATGTAATTGAGACAGCGCCATGGAACACCGATTCAGTAGCGCCTGAACAAAACTGGAGAAAGGAACAAGCACACCAAGTCGTGTAAACATCGACTCGTATCCTTACATCATCCAATCCGGCACGATAGGCAAGTCAGGGTTTATATAACAAACCCTCTTGTCAACCCCAGAAAGCACGAGCTCATGTTGACGCTCGGTGTCGTGGCCTTCACAAATCGCCCCTTGATCGCAGAGCTGTTGGAGATCCGTCTGCGTCATCCGAGACGGCTTTTTCCGGACATCGGAAGTCACCCAGTAGTACGTCGAGGGAACGCCACCAGATGGGATTACTAGAGCACCAACATCCTCACTCCTCCGTCATGACATACCTAAAAAAGGAGAGGAATACCACCATCAATCCCTAGAGGCATACGGTGAAAAATCACAATACACCAAAATCTACCATCTACTACTAACTAAAACTACGCCCAAAACTAGTGGTGCTCGTCCCCGCTAATAACTCGTTACCCAGAACACAATCCCAACACGAAGAAATGTAGAAATGCAAGCAAGACAAAAATAAAAAGGCAAGCAATCGGAACATAAAAGAAGTAAAAATCAACCTGATGATGTCTAATACAAGCCAAAAATCAAAAAGCAAAAGCGTGAAACCAACATACGAACGGCACAGGAAAAACCAAAGACACCAAGAGAATAATGTGAAAGGACCTTTGATAGAGAAAGAGAAGAATGAAGAAAGTGAACCCAAAGCGAGAGAAATAAAAAGAAGAAGTGAAGCAGTTACCAAGCGTTTTAAAAATGGAAAGACAAAAGGCAAAAATAGAGGAAAAGACCGAAACGTTCCCTCACATTCAATGTCATTATGACACCTTGAAAAACTCAAACTGCCCTCTGGGAAGAACAACGGGCAAATGACAAGAAGCCCAAACCGACCAAAACCTGACCCGGCCTTCCCCATCACAGACCGTGAAGCGGCTGGGGAACTCCCGACCCTAACTGATGAATCTGGATTACGAGCCTCCCAAACACGACACTGAGGTCACTCGCTCACGGACATGGTTCCCAGACCGGCTACCCAGGTTGTGAGATGCCTCCTAATGGCTCAAAACCCTAATATAGCCACAAATGGCAAGTAAATATCCTCCAGCGGCGAGATTGACCTCGCTCGCCCTCCCACTACAAGCAATTGTTATGGACCCGACCCTCAGGTCCCACACCGGAACGGCCTTCGACCTGGATATCCAGGGTTGGCCCCATTCCCTTTCTCTAGAAGGCCCGAATCGGCCTCCACATCTTCTAATCAATACTCAAATTAAAATACCCCCTTATCTTAGCTAAATAAGATAAGATGAGATAACTTCCACTAGCTATATAAAGGGGAGTCAGAGGCCCCCTCAGGTACATCATTCATTCCACACACTTTATACCTCTCAGATCTATTTTGACTTGAACGTCGGAGTGTCTATGCAGGTACCGCCTCCCATTGCTCCAGTCCGATAATCCAGCAACCATCCCAACTCGCAAATTCCCGATCCATCTCACAACCCATACCAAAAACATTTCGTACATATTTTATTAATTAAACTATCACTAATTCCTTCATATGCTAAAACTATGAGATTAAAATGGATGTATTTTGTCGTATAATAGAGAACATAATTAACTCTTAAATGTATATCATTATATTATTTTTTTGTAAGGTATTTTTAATTGCTTAATTCTTTCTATAATATGTCATATAATATAAGAATGTGATATACATAATAGTACTTCAATTAATAATAATTCATTTAAATTATAAAATCTAAAAAGCACATGTATGATATAAAGTAGGTAAATTTGTGTGTTAACTTTAATATAAAAATAAACTTGTCTAATAAAATAAAGCATTAAAATTTAATTTAAAATTAAATCAATTTAAAGATCAAAGTTTTTTTAAAAATAAAGACGAAAAGCATAATATAAATAGAAAAATAAAAAATAAAAAATAGACAAAAGTATAGGCTGTGTATGTGTTCAAACTAAAATGAATGAAAGCCAAAAGATATAAAAATTTAGAATAATAATTAATATTATTTTTTATTATAATAATATAAGTCGATTATAATTAGTGTCTGATAAGTTATCAGAAATGGACGTTAACTATAGTCCGCTTAAACTACGTTAAATATGGATAAATGAATTTGACATTCATTAAAATTTAAAATTAAGCTAATAAAATTGTTAAATGATTTAATAAGTAATTTTAATTAGTGTTTTGTACAATTTTAATAAATTAATGTCAAGATAGTTATGTTTTGCTCGAATAATTTATGGAATGGATAAATTCATATTATACTATTAATTTTATAACCAAAATAATTAACATGACATTTTGACGTTATAATTAAAATAAAATTTTTTTTTTAAAATTAAGCAGCGATCTCATTTTAGATTTCTTTCTTGATGTCCATCTCTTTGCCATGCATCTTTATCCATTTTATCTTTGATCTCTTATTTATCATTATTAATTAGTGATTACTAAGATTTTAAAAATCAAACTAATGGAGTTAAAAGTTTAATGATTCAAAGATTCAATTGAAATTCAAGTGAATTTGAATCGAATATAATAAAATAATATATTTATATATAAAATATATAATAAAAAATATATTCAACAAATTTACTGTTTAAAATTTAAAAAAAAGAATTATAAATTCAATCATAGCTTAATTATTTGTTGCTAAGAAAAATTTTAAAATAAAAGAAAAATTATTTGAGAAATATAAAAATATTTTTAATTAAAAAATAAAAATTAAATTAAAAATATATTTTATGTATTTTATTGGTAATTATTAATTATTTTGGAAATAAAAATCATAAAATTAAATAAAAAAAATTTTAAAAGAAGAAAAGACATAGAAGAAAGACAATTTAATACGAGAATTGATGTATTATCATCATCAATTATTTTTTACATACAAGTAATTTTTTCAGACAAGTCGTTACAAGTCATTTATATTCACGCGCACACATTCTTCTTCATGTCGTTAGTTCTTCTTTCTTTCGTTATCATTGTCACCAACACCACCACCTCCTCCTCCTCCTCCTCCTTCTCCTCCTTTTTTCATTGAAATTTTTTTCCTCTTTCCTTTTCCTCCTTCTCCCCTATCATCAATTATCTCGTTGTTGAAAATAATGAATAATTCAAGTTCAGATTGTCAATTAAACCAAAACAAAATTGATTATTGTTTTGAATCCAATCAAGTGGTCGAGGTGTGGTTCGATTCTAATTAATGTTTTCGTTAGTAGTTTATGATGCTGTAGGTGAATAATGTTATTTTTATTTGTGAAAATTATTGTTCATCGTTGATGGTTTGAATTGAATGTAATCTAAAAATTCTGCATTAAAGAAAATATTTTTCTGTATTTGTAGCAAATTTGGGTGTAACACGAAGATATTTGAGTGTATTGTTTAAGAATTTTCGGTGTATGTGTGCTGATAAGTTCTGCATAATTCAAAACTCTTCTTCTCCGTTCTTCTCATCTTCTACTACTTCTTCTTCTTCTTTTTCATCATCATCATCATCATCATCTTCTTTTTTTTCTTATTCATCTTTTTTTCTTATTTTATCTTCTCAAATTTCTTCTTGTTTTTACTCTCTTAACAAGAATAAAAACAAAAAAATCAATCAAAGAAGAAGAAAAAATACATAATGGTACAAAATTATTTGGAAGAGAATGAATTTACATTCATTCCACTAAAAGAAAGAAAGAAATAAGGAAAAGAAGAAGAAAAAAATACAGCATTAGAGGAAACATTTTTCTGTATTTGCAGCAAATTTGGGTGTAGTACGAAGATATTTGGGTGTATTGTTTAATAACTTTTGGTGTATGTGTGCTGATAAGTTCTGCATAATTTAAAACTCTTCCTCTTCCTCATTTTCTGCTGCTTCTTCTTCTTAGTTTCATCATCATCACCATTTTCTTCTTTTTTTTCTTATTCATATTTTTCTTTTTCTTTTACATTTTCAAGTTTTTTCTTGTTTTACTCTCTTAACAAAAATTAAAAAAAAATCAAACAAAGAAGATAAAAAAACACATAATGTTACAAATTTACTTGAAAGGTGATGAACTTACATTCATTCAACTAAAAAATAAATAAATAAGGAAAAAAAGAAGAAGAAAAAAATGTAGCATTAGAGGAAATATTTTTCTGTATTTGCAGCAAATTTGGGTGTAACACGAAGATATTTGGATGTATTGTTTAATAATTTTCGGTGTATGTGTGCTGATAAGTTCTGCATAATTCAAAATTCTCCCTTTTCCTCCTTTTCATCTTCTACTGCTTTTTCTTCTTCATCTTCTTATTTCATATTCTCATAATTCTTCTTGGGAAAAAAATCAAAGAAAGAAGAAAAAAATACATAATGTTGCAAAATTAATAGAAAGAAGAGGAGGAAAAAAATACAGCAACAACAATAGTAATTAAAAAATGACGATGAAAATGAAATACGTGAAGAAAAAGGAGGAAAAACGCAAAGAAAAAGGAGAAAAAGAAGGAAGAGAAGGAGGAAGAGAAATGTGGGATACAAAGAAACGAGACTTCACGCGCACATTATGCAAGTAGATTTTGTTGGGTTAGGATTAATTTGTATGACTTGTATGCCAAAAAGACTTGTATGTATAGCAATACTTTATCATCATTTAGTATATTAATATACATTAGAAAAGTAATTTTATGTACATGTATTATATTGCACATCATATGTGTGATGTTAAAATAAAATTAAAAAAAAAAATGAAAAACAAACTCATGAAAAATGCCACCTCACTTAAACCAAAACTCACAAATTATATATGAATAGATAGATAAATAGATATGATGAAAACTATAAGATTTTTTAAAATAGTAAAAACAGTACGTAACAAAATTTTTTATTTTATATTTTATAAATAATAAAAGGGCATTTAAAAACTATAAAAATTCACAATTACCCCTAACCCTCTTTTCTGTGTCTGTAATGGTTCATTTTCTTTTATTTTACTGGGTTTGATTATCAAAAGGAGCGTTTGTTTTATTTTTTTCATAATTTTGCACTCAATTAAATGATTTCATAAAATGAGTTTTTTTCTTGGTCAAGTGATCAAATCCAATAAACTAGGTCACAAACACTATATTTTGGTAGATAATTTTTTTTTATTATTATTGCAGTTACTTTAAATATACACTCTTTTTAAATAATAAAAATACACACACAGTAATAATTTTATGCACTACATGTAATAATATTATTAGTCAGTCAAATTATAATTATGTTTAGTGACCAACACTCATGCCACTAATAATGATATATTCAAAGAATTAATAACACAAATAGTAACGATAATAAAATGAAAATGATAGCCACAAATCGGACATGAAAGAGCAGAGCCTTTGGGAAAAAAAAAACAAAAAAAAAAAGCCTTGGATTCGTGAACACAACAATCACAAGCGGTGGCAGATGAAGACAGAAGAACCAACAACACAGAGAAGGAAACAAAGAAAGTCATTAATGATAACATACGCTCTGTTTTTAATGGGAATGAATGAGTAAGCCACTTCAGCATCACCAACAACGCGCGGCTGCACAAACCAACAGCTAATCCCATCAAAGACAAATAGTTATACTTTATCACTTTTTTTTAATTTCCCTCTCAATCGATTTTGTTAGGTAAATAATAATCTTTATAAACAATATGAACAATAGACTTTAGAATTAGTTCAATAAAATAAAAAAAATATTCCACCTCCAAAATCCTAACATTAGAATAACCATATCCCACACCTATAAATTGAACATCTAGCCATTATTAACTATATATGAGTAAATTAAATTAAAAAGAATAACCATTCAATTAAGAATCAATATAATCATCTGCATACCTATTGAATTAAACATCCGACATATGTTACTAGTAACTATTTAATCAAACCGACCGCATAAGTATTATACTAATTATCCGCATACCTAGTGAACTAAACATCTGCTTATTATCCGTCAGTAACTATGTGTGAATGAGATGAATTGTCGTTGGTGAATGACGATAGGACATCACAAAGCGGTTCATCCAAGTTAGACTCCATTTACATGCATGTGACAGTTATGCACATATGAAAATGTAGCAACGTATGGTACTAGATGTCGACGACACTACCGCGCACGATGAGGCTGTGATGGGGCCTGTACGATCGGCAGCGGGTGGGCAGCGGGAAGGAGGATGCACGAGGCTGCTGCGGTGCGATCTCACATTGCAACAGAGCGCAAACGGGACGAGGAGAGACTGGGAGGCGTCGGCGGGGTGGCATCGGACCGGACAGCGGGAAACTGCAGCGGCGCCGGGGTGATTTGGTTTAACTGTGTCAATTGTGATTTGGTTTAATTGCAAACCCTTATTTTTCAAAATTCAAAATCTGAAAATTAAAAATAATTAATTAATAATCTAATTTATTGTTTTAATTTTAATTTTTTTTACTCCATTGTTCACATTGTTTAGTATTTTCATTGTTTCCCTATATTTTTTCCTTCTTATCTCACTATAATAAGAAATGAATACAAAACTTTTAACGTGTTTATTAATTAATATGACTAAAATGTAAGACTGTTAACCAGTCCGGCCTATTTAGGTCTAGCCCGTTTAAATTTGCAGGTTAAATGAGCTGACTCGTTTAAGTCCGTTTTATTTATGGGTCATAATTTTTCAGCTCGGATCGTTTATGGTCAGTTTGATGGATTAAATGAGCGAGTCCGTTTATCCCTTTATTTTTATTTTTTTGAAAAAATATTTTAACAAAAAATATGACTTTTAGGTCAAAAACCAAAATAAAGATGTAAAACACTACCAATAGGAATCTAGATGTAAAACCAAAATAAATCCATAACCTAACAGAAAAAAAAGTATATCGTCATGAAATAAAGTAAAGATATAAATCCAACAGAAAGCTAACCAAAAGAATTCAAATCTTTAATACTAGAATAAAATTTTTACATTGTAATGGAAGTGAATAGCATTTTGGAGAAAGAAAATTAAAGTAATGTTTATTGGTACTAATTGGCAATATACATTTAAATAAAAATTATTGTATCCTAATATTATTGACAATACACATTCTTAGAAGTAGAAGGAGATGCCTTGTACCAAATCAACAATGCTGCACAGAAGGAGGCCATAATTTCTGGAAGGGATTTAGAGATTATAATGTTGCTACACACATTCACTAAATTAATCTTTGAAAACCTATATTATTGAGAAAAATAGTGAATCATCTACAAATGATAAGCAATTTTTTTATCCAAAAAAATCAATGAAAAATGAAAGAGAGAGAAACTGATTTTTGATTGAGCATTGTCAATTAAAGAAAAATATTAGGGCAGCGGCAACAACGACGCAGAGAGAACGAGTGACGGTGGAATGGCAGCAGAGCAACAGTTGCACGACAGCAGTGGAGCGATAGCGGTGCAAGCAAGAGGAGCGACAATAGCTCGAGCGTGAGAACCAACGGCGGCTCGGCAACAGCAGAGCGACAGCAGCGTGAGCAAGAGGAGCGACGGCAGTGTGACCGTAATAGAGTGACAGCAATAGCAGAGAATGAGGGTTGAAGTGTGCGAGGTAAATTTAGGGGTAAGATGAGGGTTATGCTAGTGAAATGGTGAATTTGGGGGAAACGAGCGAGATGTGGGAAGTGTGCGGGGTTTTTTTTTTTTTTTTACTTATAAAAATTGACGACTCATTTGTCAATTTTAATTTGAGAAAAAAAAACAATTTAAGCGTTTATTTTATACATTAAATCTACACCATTCATTTGATTTTTGAAAAGGGATCTTATCATTCAAATTTATCGACAGTAAGACAATGTCGATATTTTAAATACTAAAATAGATGTCATGTTCATCGATTTAAAAAAAAAAGGTATTCTCCACCCATGGTTCGTCTACAATATAAAGATAATAGGAGAATAATTTTAATATCATCAAAATAATTGACGCCTTGGCTATCAATTTTAATATTTTATTTTTAATTAATTATCTTTTTTTAACTGTATTGACAACAAACTGTCGAAAAATATCGATGGAAAGACTGACCGTCAATTTTTAGCGTCGAAAAATACACTATTCTTTGTAGTGATGCAGCTGTCGGTGGTGAATTCAGCGATGGTGACACCGATGTGGTCATTGACTTTGAAGAAGATCTTCTTCTGGTGAGAAGAGATCTCGGAATTGGTCTTGTTTGACGCATGCTAAAACAATGTGCATTTTGGATCAGAGACCATCAATTGCGGCGGAACGCTGCTTCACTACCTCCATTGAGTATTCAATTTGGAAGAGCCTCCCAGTCTTAAGTTAGGATTTGAATAGGTCGAAGATGATGATAGAGGGGTAATTTTAAAATTTAATGTATTTTTTTACAGAATCAACAAAAATTTAATGATTGGATATTTTTGTCTAAGGGAATTCATTTTTTATGGGTATAAGATTAGTTTAAATTTTTTATGATTAGTTTTATCAGCGCCCAAATTTTTAATAGTCACAAATGGTAATTTACTCTTGAATAAGTATCAATTATATATTTATTTACTTAGTGATAATCCAATTTTATCTATCTATTCAATTTTAAACATTAAAATGAATTATTGTTTATTATTTTTTTAATATGTGTGGTTTTTGCTTTTGGATAATTATTTTTAGGTTTAATTACTCTGTTGGTCCCTATAGTTTAGCGAAATTTTCAATTAGGTCCCTACACTTTTTTTCCTTTCAATTGGGTCCCTGCCCCCAATTTTTTTTTCAATTAGGTCCCTACCGTGACCAAACAGTTAGATTTAACGGAATATTCCGTTCCTAAGTTAAAGATTCTGTAACTTTATGTGAAATCCCTAATGCTCTTTCACTCATATTTTTCTGAAATACCATTTTACCCTCTCAGACTTAGAAACTGTTCGGTCTCTTCTCCCAAACTTAGAGAAGAAAGTCATTTGCATTCCTTGCTTCCCAACTCGCTCAGCTGCAGAGATCAACTCCACCAGAATATTGCGGGAGGGTTTGGCGTCTCCGGTATCACTGCCGTCGTCGTAGGCGTTGCTTCTTCCTCTAGGTAAGACAACGCTCAACGTTTCACTCGTTGAAGGGTTTTTGTTCTTTTCTCCTAGAAAAGTTTGTCATTCTGTTTATTAGAGCTTCCTTTTGTTTCTGAAAGTGTTTGAAGAGGGATTTATGGCATTTTTTTTTTGTATGCAGTTATGGGTGATTTGGATTTCAGTATCGAAATCCATCATGGTGGCAAATTTGTTGACAGTGGACAACGATTAGAGTATTTAGGAGGAATGGTTGTGAAGGATTTACATTTTGAGGTTGATGAATGGTCATTGCAAGAGATTTTCAGTCAGCTAAAGCAACTAGGGTATAAGGGTTTCGCTAGGGTCTGGTACAAGGAACCTGGGATGGATTTGAAGTCAGGTCTTAGAGAGTTGAAGTCCGATGGGGATGCGATGAGAATGGCTAGGTCACTGGTATCAAATTCCTGCAAACATTGCGAGGTATATGTTGTCGATGGAGCCAGAGAAAGTAAGGGGATTGAGATCACTTCAACTGATGCTGATTATGTGTCAGAGGAAGGTGAGGACAGTGCTGATGATGATGGGTTGCTAGAGGTTGAAGTGGATGCTGAGTCAGAGCCTTCTACTGAAGAAGAGGTATTTGATGATAGTGCCGATGATGGTGACCATGATGATCAGTTTGGGTTTGAGGTGGAGGATAATGATCCACCATCAAATGCATTTGGGGGATTTACTGGCCCACTAAATGATGAGAGAACTGCAGCAGCTGGAACAGCTGAAGGTGATGAAGGTTTAAGGGAGGGTGATGAGCAACTTGGGAGCTTATCTGATGGATATGAGACTGATGACATAGATAGTTATGAGGGGGACTTTGATGATATGATAAAAAAGAGGAGGTTCCCTAAGTACAATGAGGCAGAGATGAACAGAGAGTATGAATTTCAGGTGGGGCTGGAATTTAAATCACTTAGTCAATTCAAAGAGGCTGTTAAGGAGCATGCCCTATTGAATGGTAGGGATATTAGGTTTCGAAAAAATGATAAGGTGAGGTGTAGAGTTGTTTGCAAAGGAAGAAAGGGAAAGTGCAAGTGGGTTTGTTTTGCGAGTAAGGTAGGGGGTTCTGACTGTTTCCGGATCAAGACGTTGAATGAAAAGCATACATGTGGAATGAACTATAGCGGAAGACTTGCATCAAGTAGTTGGATCTCAAAGAAGATTGCCAACAACATCAGTAGAGGGGAAGAGATGAAGCTTGCGACAGTTATTCAGACTATACAAGACAAATACATGGCCAATATCAGTGTTGGTAAGGCTTACTGGGCAAGGAGGAAGGCAAGAGAAGAGGTACATGGGCGGGCAATCCAACAGTATGCTAAACTAAGGGATTACTGTGCAGAGATACTTAGGGCAAATCCAGGATCTAGTCTGACCATATTGGTTGATAGGCCTTCTCTTACGCACCAGCCCCGATTTATGAGAATGTACATGTGCCTTGATGCAGTCAAGAAAGGCTTCTTGGCGGGGTGTAGACCTATTATTGGCGTGGATGGATGTCACTTGAAGGGCGACCATGGACAGCAGCTGCTAGTTGCTGTTGGCAGAGATCCAAATGACAATTACTTTCCGATAGCCGTAGCTGCAGTAGAGGCAGAGACTAAGGATAGTTGGGGGTGGTTCTTGGAGATGCTGTTAAATGACATTGGAGAATCAAGAAAGTGGGTTTTTATGAGTGACCAACAAAAGGTATCACTTTAATTTTTTGCAACTAATTTTATCTAAATATAAATCTGCTATGATGATATATGCAACTGATATGAGTTTGTGAATATAAGTTTGTGAATATAAGTCTGCCATGTTTATGATGATATATGCAACTGATATGAGTTTGTGAATATAAGGTTGTGAATCTAAGTCTGCTATGCTTATGATGATATATGCAACTGGAGACTTGTGAATATTAAGCTGATATGTATATGATCAATATATGCACTTGATAAGTTTGTAGATATAAATTTGAAATCTGCTATGATGATATATGCAATGCCTAAGATTGTGAACATAAATTTGATATGTTAGTGATGCTATGTTTAGATGCAATGGCTAAGCTTTTGAACATTAATATTCAAAATTTGATATGCCAACTGTAAGAAAGCATATGGGGGTGGTACTGTACTAAGGGACCTAATTCTGTCTATTGCCAAAGCTACCTACGTGGAAGAATGAGAAAGAAGGATGAATCAACTAAAGGAGCTCAACAGAGACTGTTATGAGAAGTTGTTTGCTTTGGATCCAAAATTGTGGACAAAGAGTCACTTTACATTTCTGGCTAAGAGTGACATGCTGATGAACAACATCTCGGAGGCATTCAATGGAAGAATCCTAGAGGCAAGAGACAAGCCAATTCTTACAATGTTTGAATGGATTAGGTGCTATTTGATGACAAGGTTTGCAGAGAAAAAGAAGAAGGCAGAGAGGTATGAGGGTACACTTTTGCCAAAACCCAAGAAACGGCTAGATATCATCGCGGTTAGAGCTATGGAGTGGCAAGCTAAATGGGCAGGAGACCTGAAGTTTGAAGTCCACCATAAGAACAGGATGATCATGGAAAGGTTTGTGGTCGATTTGATGGCTGGAAGGTGTTGTTGTAGGTTCTGGGGTTTGTGTGGTATGCCGTGTCCCCATGCTTGCTGTGCTATCTTTGAGAAGGGTGACAACCCGGAAGATTATTGTAGTAACTATTACAGCAAGGCAGTATACCTTGCTACATATGGACAGTCAATATCACCAATCAATGGAGAAAATATGTGGCCAAAGATACAATGCGATACCATCATCCCTCCAATTTTCAGAGTTAAACCAGGAAGGCCAATGATGGTTAGGATAAGGGAACCCGATGAAAACATATCACAAACAAAATATAGAAGATCTGGAACTTCTGTTACCTGCAGTAATTGTGGCCAATACGGACACAATAGGAGACTCTGTCCAAACCCTATAGTGACAGGTATTGTTTGCCAAGTTATTTTGTTCATATGTTGATGAACTATTATTAACTGCTATTTCATCTTGTAGCTCCTGAAGGCACACGAGGATCTGATGCTGCAACTGGAGCTGGAGGAGTTGACTCTGCTGCTAATGAACCTGCTGCTGCTGATAAAGCAAATGGATCTGCAGCTACTGCAACTGCTAGATCCAGGATGGTTAAAGGGGGAGGCAGAGGAAGAGCAGCAGGAGGGATGGCCAGAGGAAGGGGTAGAGGGAGGGCTGCACCCATGACTGCAACAGCATCAAGGCCTTCAAACACCCCTGCACCCACATCCCAGCCACCACACACCCCTGCACCCCCATCCCAGCCTCCACACACCCCTGCACCCACATCCCAGCCACCACACACCCATGCACCCCCATCACAGCCACCACACACCCATGTCCCACCCTCATAAGCCTGCACCACCATCACAGCCTACCACCTTACCCACACTCGCATCACTGCCCACCACTTTGCCTACACCTGCATCACTGCCCACTGCACCAGCATCTCAACCTTTGTCCAAGACCAAAATCTTTGGTGTCAGAAGAAGTGGAAGCTCAAGATTGGAGTTAGGAAGGCAACAAATCAGCCGCCTGAACATGTTGACCTTACACTTGATTGAGGCTGAAGAGAGTTTAGGGTTTCTTTTTTATATCTCTTGTGTTATGTAGGATTTGTGTTCACCTGTGACTCTGGTTTCTTTATTGTTTTGGACCACTGTTATTATGTGTTGTGGACCACTTTTGTTATGTGGGTAGAAAACTATTATGAGTGAGTGTCACATTTATTTTGTTGCTATCTAGGTGTCCTACATTATATAATGTAAAAAACAATGGTATCTATTATAATTCAATGCATCTTTTGTTTTACCTACTTTTTTCTCAGTATCATACTTGTATGCATATTAAATAGCAAAGGAACAACTTTCATTTACAAAAATTAAACATTTCATATAACTTCATTGCACCCAACATAAACAGTACACTATTGTCTTATATAGACTATTACATTATCATAACAGCCATGCTTTCTACATCTTTACATATAACACTGCAACAATCAAAACACCTAATATCAAGCCCAGCATAATTAGCATCTTGTATTGATTTTTCATACTATCTTCCATCTTAGCAAATTGCTCCTCCACTGAACTCAGCTCAGCACATAACCTTTCTACCCAGACATCTACTTCTCCAACCTCTGCAATTAATCTCTCTAGATCCACACTTAATCTATCTGTCTTCCTTTCTTGTGCCTCAAATTCTCTAACCCTTCCAAGTACTTGCTGTGAACTGTTCACTGCATCTTCTCCAGATATCTTTTTTTCTTTCCCATCAACCCACTCAAAAAATTTGTATCTCCTATTAGGGCAAGAAATGAATTTTCTGTTTGGATTTTTTGATGTACTTGAACTACGAAAAATCAGAGTGTCTCCACAAAAGCACCGAACCCTCCTTTCCTTTTGCTTCAACCATCCGCTCTTCTCATCTTCTTCATCATCAATCCACTCGAAGAACTTGCATTTTGGCATTCTCCCACAACCAACATACCTTCTTCCATGGCTTGCTACTGCCGAAGAAGACATCACAGCAACTGCCTCACCACAAAAACAAAGATGTCTCTTCTTGACGAGAGTTCTAGAACTACAGACTCCTGAAGATAACTGACTCTGATCTATGAGTATTGACATAGTAAGGGTAAGGGTTGCAAAGAGAGGAGCATAAGTTTGAGGAAGAGGCGAAAAGAAGAGAGTTAGAACTCAGATCTCTACGGAGTCTCCTTCATTTGTAAGGGATAAGTGAGGGTTATAATGGTCAAATCACTCAATCTTAACGTTTTTTGTAATGTTTACCGTCAATAGGGACCTAATTGAAAAAAAATGGGGACAGAAACCCAATTGAAAGGAAAAAAAATGTAAAGACCTAATTGAAAATTTCACTAAACTATAAGAACCAACAGAATAATTAAACCTTATTTTTAAGCAGAAAGAAGATAACAAACGGTTTTTTAAGTGAATTTATCAAGCTGTATTTACTATTTAACACGTAATATCAATTCATGTTTGATCATATATTTTATTATATATTGATAACATATTTGACTACTCTTAAGAATTTTAATTGGATGACGATAGTAGTCCCTATCGGTATACTAAAACTTAACTAATTTGACAATAACATTACAAAATATCTTAGACAAAATAATCAGAAAAATTAACTTTGAATATTAAACAATTATTAATTTATGTTTTTTTAAAAGATGCGTGCATCACTTTTATCAAAAGGCCTTATTGCCCGAGTTGATCTTTTTTATGTCATTGGACGTATAATGAAACTTCAAAGGAAAAGAAAGCTTGACCCTAAAAAAAGGGAAAAGAAATATGTGTTCATTTTGAACTTAATTAATTTCTTAATCACGTTTGCAACTTTGCATAGATATTTTTGTTCTTTGGAATATTGCGTCTTTCATAATGCTTTTCGGTCCGGTTTTCTTTGGCCACCGAAATGTATGGTTCTTTTAATCCATTGCCGCTATTTATTGACCAAATACCCAGATTTAAATTTTTAATTACCATGTTAGACAGACATGTTTAATGTTTTCGGGAAGAAAGTCTAAAGATCTTAAAGCCTTAAAGGTACATGAAATTAGAATGAGAATACATTTGGAAAAATAATAAGTTATACGGCAATAATTAGATAACATACATTTTGAACGTGTAATGTTTTTAATTTTTGGAAGTACAAAATATTTTGTCGGTGGATAAACTAGCTAGCTAGTCAAAATATAGGAAAATCGCTTAGGTTTATTTAGCAAAAGTGGAATTTTATTTCTTATTTTAAATTCTATCTGGTTAGAATATATTTAAAATATTATATATTAATATAATATTTAAATATATTTTGTATTGATTTTATATTTATTTAATTTGATATTATGTTAATTTTGTCACTATAATTAAATTAAATTCTTAATTTACAAATAAATAACTAAATTTTTATAGTAGTTTCTGAGATTCACTATTTTTATTATTTTAATCTTTTAAATTCAAAAACTGACTTTTAAATTTTTGTTCTAGACAACTGGTTTTGACTTGTCATGTTGAACATATGATTAAACGACATTGTTTCATTTTGCCATTTAAATAAGGTAAAAACGCAGGTCGTTTTGAAGAATGAAAAGAGATAAAATAGTTTGTATATCATATAAATTCTTTTTTGTCTTTTTTTGTTGTCTTATTTAAGTGACAAAACGAAATGACACTGTTTAATCCTATGTCTAGCATGGTAAATCAGCTCAATACAAAAAAAATCTAAAAATTAATATGGTATTTAGAACTGAATCTTAGATACTAGTATAATAAATTTTAGATTTAAAAGACTAAATCGATAAAAGTTATAAAATTTATAGACCATTTTAAAAATAAAAAACTTTATATTATATATTCCATAACAAAAAAAAATTAATATTTATTATTCTAACCTTTTACATCAAGTCCTACAAATAATATTAGAAGTTAAAGTAAAGAAGCAAACGTTAAAAATTTACCCATAGTTATATGAGTAAGCATTTTAACTTTGGTATTTGAAGCAGATACATACTAATAATATGACTTGGGTCTAAAGTGGCAAACGGGTGTATCCATCCTCCTTTTTCCACAAAACGCGTTTATAAATACATATAAAATTAATTCTTTGAATTGGCCTCTCAACTACTCCCTTCACACATTGAATCAGTGCTCAAAATATTTTAAGTTTTAGACTTACCACAAAAAATATCTCACCAAACTCAGTTATTACTTATTACACTTCCGGCTTCCTACTAAAATCACAACTGCCCGCAATGTTCACACCCACGTAGGTATATATATTAGGGGAAAGAATTATTATAAAGTGAAAAGCTTGATAAATCTATAAAATAAGAGTTTGATTACTATTAAATTTATATTTTTTATAATATATAAATTCCAATTAGATTCTTACTTATTCTATTCAGAAGTTTACAAATCTAAATCTAAGTAAAGTAGGAAGTCGGGACTACGATTTCTTCAATATACGAGTGGGAGTTGATAGTTATAAAGATGAGTTAATAGTTAAAATCGTTCCTGAAATTTCTATTTTCGTCTTCGAAAAATAAATTTAATTAAAATCGTCCTCAAAAAATTTAAAATTAATCACGTTAGTCCTTTCGTTCATTCTGTCACTAATGACGTTAAGTTTGCTGACATAGCAGTTAGCTTGACAACTCAACCCAAACCAGATCCGGATCATACCCGTTTCCAATCACCCAAATCCAAATCCAGCAAGAAACAGCGTTCCTTTTTCCCACATTCAATAGCTTCTTCATCTTCTACCTGAAGCTCCACCACACCGCCATCTTGCAAGGTGTTTCACGTCGCCGTCAGTCCCTATACATTACGTTCCTCTACCACGATGCTGCCGGTTTTTGCCCACAGTTCTTCTCTTTGTTCCAATTCCATAATTCCTTTTCTCCTCCTCTTCCCTCCCTTTCTATTATTCTTTTCGTCACCAACACTGAAACACTTCTTCTCTATTGATTCCTGATTTAGATGAACATACACACTTGCTACTCTATACCCATTTTTTGTTTTTCGAAATTTCAATCCCAGAACCCCAGTTGCTCAAAGATTGAAACTTTGATATAATATATGGGGTCTTTGTTCCAAGTCTTCCAAGAGTGGTGGCAGGGTGGTTACTACCACATATGGAACCAAAGAAAATCATAAGAGTTACAAGATTACCGTGCCTTCTGATTTGGCACCTACGCCTCACACAAAGGAAGACATTAACAAGCAGAAACGTAGTGCTGAGAATGTTGCAGGGATTGGTGTTGTTGGTAATCATAATATTGGTTAGTTTTATGTTAAGCATCTGATTGAGAGGTTGGCATTTTGGGAATAGGTAACTGCTGCTTTGCGGAACACCCTCCACCCAATGATGCAGAGATTGTCGTCGCTGCGCCCTCTAACTCCTCTCTGTTCTCTTCCTCAATCATCACTGCTAGCTTCTGGTGGAACGTGGTCTCTTCCTCCACTGTAACTTGCACCGATCTGCTCTGCTTGTATCGGTCTTCCTCTGTGCTCTTCCATGGACACCGCCAAGTTGAAATAAAGACCACTACTGGAAGAACGGCATCGACAAAGAGGTAGCAGCTGTTGGAACTGGCATGGAGGCTGAGACGCATAGAGGAGAAGGAAACTTGTTGGATTGTTGGGTTGGGGCTCTAATTTAACGCCGATAGTGATAGAATGGACGGAGGGATTAACGTGATTAATTTTAAATTATTCGAGGACGATTTTGATTAAATTTATCTTTTAAAGATAAAAATGGGGATCAGAATATCTTTCAGAGACGATTTTGACTATTAACTCTTATAAAGATACTTCGGTGTTTAAATGAGTAGAAATTAGATTATAGGTGTTAAAACGAATAAAAAGATACGGCCTCCATGTCATTCTGCGGATAAAATTCGATATTGTAAACTCTTTAACATAACGATTTTCTGTCTTTGCTGGCATTAACCAGGATTCCGTTTTGCGGGCTTGGACCTAGTACATAACATATTTATTTAACCAATTTTTCTTTTATTTTAAAAGAGTTGGATATATCCTTGTGTATATTATTTTAAGGGTAAAGTACTTATATAGACTAAAAAAATATTAATATTATATAAATCACTCAAATCAAATAATATTATATAAATGTTTCAAATCATATTTTTATATAAATTGAATTAAATTAATTCGAATTATACAATATATTAGTAAATTAAAATATATAGATTCGAATTATATGAAAACATTGTTTAAAGTATAAATTGAATTGGTTAAATTTAAATTACACACTATAGTTCTAAATTGAATCAATGTGATTCGAATTAATATGGAACAATGTAAATCGAATCAGTTTGATTCGATTTACTACTTGTAACAGATTATTAACATTTATTTCTTTTAAGTTATATAAATAAGAAAGTACCCCTATTTGGATTCAAATAAAATATCAAAAAAATCAAAACGAATAAGAATAGAAATTTAACTTTTGTTTTTTAGTTCAAATTTCAGAAAATCTACATTTTTATAAACTTATGAATTTAAAACGGAACAATAAACGATTTCTAAAAATTCATTAAAAATTATCCTTTAACTTATTAGCAACTAAAAAATCATTACCGGAATTTTTGATATTGAAAAAGTTAATATAAAGTATAGCCCTCCTAAGTGGTATAGGAGTTAAAACTTGAATTTTTTTTTTCAGAGTCAGAAGTAACAGATACTGTACATTATAAAATGACCAACTATATTTATACTGTATTTGAATTATTTCTCAAATTACATATTGTATAAATATAGTTGGTCATTTTATAATTTATAACTATCTGTTACATCTAACTCTGAAAAAAATTCAAGTTTTAAATCCTATGCCACCTTGGAGGACTATACTTTATATTAACTTTTCTATATCAAAAGACCCGGTAATGATTTTTTAGATGCTAATAAGTCAAAGAATAATTTCTAATGAATTTTTAGAAATCGTTTAATGTTTCGTTTTAAATTCATAAGTTTATAAAAATGTAGATTTTCTAAAATTTGAACTAAAATACAAAAATTAAATTTCTATTCTTATTCGTTTTGATTTTTTTGATATTTTATTTGAATCCAAATGGAGGTAATTCGCGTAATCATTGACCTCTTGCCAATTGATTTTGAGTAGCTTTATCGAGATCATAAGCAAATTGTGCAAAAGCTTCTAATTCCACAAATTGCGCCAATTCCAATTTTAATTTATCATCTACTTGTTTCATGGCTTTAATTTGAGCCGCAGATCCAACTCTGAAAACCGAAATACCCACATTAATCGCAGGTCTGATTCCAGCGTTGAATAGATCGGCGGATAAGAATATTTGGCCATCTGTAATAGAAATCACATTTGTAGTCATACTTCCTTCTGTATTGACATTTATGTCTTAAAGTTAATGTAACTTAAAAGAAGTAAATGTCAATAAGCTGTTACAAGTAGTAAATCAAATCAGCTTGTTTCATACTAATTCGAATCACATCGATTCGATTTATTACTATAGTGTATAGTTCGAATTTAACCAATTCGATTTATACTTTAAACCTGTGATGCACGGACACTGACACGAACACGGGACACGACACAACACGGGACACGCCGACATGTGAATTTTAAAATTTTACATGACACGGGGACACACATACATATAAAATATAAAGTATTTTTTAGATAAATCGTAATGATATTTTGATATTTTATTAATATTAAAATATAAATTAAAATTTTTAATTATTTTTAATATCTTATTTTAATTATATCAAATGTTTAAAATATTTTTTTATTTTAATAAATACTAATATATACTATATCTAAATTTATTTTAAGAATATATATTAAGAATAAAATTGGACATACTGATATGTGATGATATTTAGGTGTGTCCAGGAGTGTCCGGAGAAGAATTTTTTATTTTTTTATTAAGATACATTTGGACACAGCAGACACGCGTGTCGAACGAGTGTCGGTGAGTGTTGTGTCCAAAATGTGTCTGACACGCGGACACGACAACTTAACGAAGTGTCCGTATTTTATAGCTTCAAACAATGTTCGCATGTAATTCGAATCTATGTGTTTCGATTTATTATTATATTGTATAATTCGAATTAATTTAATTCAATTTACATAAAAGTATGATTTAGGACATTCATGTAACGTTATTTAATTTAGATGATTTATGTAATATTGGTATTGATTTGGTTTATATAAATGTTTTACCCTTATTTTAATGAAAGCCAAATATAACTTTTTTTTATTTTTAAGTTTTATGGTTTATTGAAATTGACTTTTTATTTTGTTTAATCCTGGTTTCTGTTTTATGTTACTAACAAACTAAAGGAACTTTCATTAATTTGTATCCAATACATAACACAATAATGATTTTTGCTGTGAAAATGTGTTTTTGTACGTGCTTATTAGATTTGGTTGATTAAAATTGAAGAATATTTTTCCTAAAGGTTATGCTCAGATATTTTATAGTGATATACCTTTTCTTTTACCACTCATCATTTTTTTAAATGATAATGTCATTCTTAATTTTTATAATATTGCTCTTCACATAATTTTTTTATTGTATTTCATATAATTTGTTGAATAAAAGAGTAACATTATTAAACTAACAATTTTCTTTAATTTACATCATAAATATTGTATTTTTCATTAGTATTTATATTTAGAGTAAATTATGATTTTAATCTTTAATATTTAATTTTTTTTTAATATTTTTAATTTTTTTTTATAATATCATCTTCTGCAAAGTAACGGCAGTTGTAATGCTTGTAGTGATAATTTAATAATTTGAGAATAAGCAGCAGAAGAATAAGAGAAAAAATAAGATAATAATAAAAGGAAAATTGTATTTTCGGAAGAAAATATTTTAATTTTAATTAAATAACAAAAATAAGATAAAATAAAATATTTAAAACTAATATAAAATGTTTTAAACATTAAAAATAAAATTAAAACTTAACCAAAATGCACGAGATGATTTATATTATTAATATGGTCACAAGTTAAAAAATTGCCCTAGCAAACTGCAAGCCATGAAAATTTGTTGGCTATGAGTCTGTTATTTGCACTTTAGGGACTAGGCTAATTGAAGACGAAATACTCAATGTTTAGAATTTAGTTTCTCAATATCAATCAAACCTTTACACAAAATAGAAATGTTAATCATAATTTTTGGTATAAAGTAGAATATTAAATCAACCACCTTCAAAAGTTCATGAAAATGTTTAAAATTTAAAATTTTGTTAGTTTATTTTGTTTATATATATATATATATATATATATATATATATATATATATATATATATATATAGTTAGCTATTTTTTTCTATTTTTAATTGAATAAAAAATACACAAATTCTCTTTACGTACTCTTTTAATTTTATTATATACTCTCTCAATTTTATTATGGTATCAAACTTCCTAATAACTCTGAAAGGCTGAAAAATTGTTGAAAAAGGTCTTAACTGGGTTGTGGGTACCGGAGAGAATATCCGAATCTTTGAGGATCCTTGACTGTCTCTTCCGTATCCTTTAATGATTTCTGACATGCCAAGCAGACAGACTATTTCTGAGTTGGTTCCAAGAGTTAAAGACTTAATTACTGAAAACAGGAATTGGAATCAGAATTTTATTCAAGAATTATTTCCCCAAGATGTTGCAGACAAGATTTTGTCAATTAAAATTCAGCAGAATAGGGACAAATTGTAAGACTCGGTTAATTAAAGGCTAATTAACCCATAAATGAGAATTTATTCTAGAAAGCCAAAAATATTATTTTTATGGCTTAATATGATAGAGGAGATTGGGACGAGAATTTCGGTACCAATTTTATAGAAAACGGACCAAGATTGGACCGAACGGGCCAAACCGGTCCAACCGGACCCAAAATGGGCCCTTGGCCCAACTAAACTAAACGAAAACCCTAGTTTTCAGCACTCTCTCTCCTCACAACACTCTAATTCACGCTGAAATTGATATGGAGGGGGGAAGAACACTCTCTCAAGTTCTCTCCCTTGGTTGATCTTCAAACTACCATAACTTTTGATCTAGAGCTCCGATCGCCGCACCATTTACGGCCACGCGTTCACCGTGGAGAGCTCTACAAAACTCATACAATCAATCTTGAGGTAAGTCACATTTTGCTCTTTGAAATTTCAGCCCTTGTTTTCGAGTTTCATGGGTAAAATGTTGAGATTTTGGGTTCTTTGATGTTATAGGACCCAACTCTCTTGAAGGAGAAGGTTAATCTTGTCTCCTTGGACCTTGGGTGTGGTAAGATTCTCAACCCTAGTGTAATTTGTTGTTCTATGATGTTTTGGTATTGAGATATTGTGTATGGATATGATGATTGTGGCTTAGGTTGTGTATATGTGAATATTGGAGCTTGATTGGTGATTTTGGAAAGCTTGGAAAAGGGTTTTGTGTGATAAAATCTGTTCTTAGAGGTGTTGATACCTTGAGAGCTTGTGGACAAGTGGTTTGGAAGTGCTCCGGTTGAGCGTGGAAAATCGGCTAAGGTATGGTTTCGGTTTCCCGTATCTAATATGTAATGTGGTAGGAAATACTTAGGCTAGAGGCCCTAAGATAGGCATTGAATTGTTGATGTTATTGAATGGTTGAGATATATGATGTGATCATATATGTGATTATGAATATTGATGTCTTGATTGTGTGATATATGAAAAATACATGTTGTGATATATGCTTGATGGATGATTGAGGTTGAATTGATGGGTGATACCATGTTGATGGTGAGTATGATATTGATTATGTATAATGATGGTTGATTGGAAATGGTATTATTGGAAATTGGGATGAGGGAGGATGTATGACATGATATTGTGTTGTCCTTTAGCCATTTGATTGAGAAGTGTTAAAAGCGTTGGATGGTGATTGTGGAAAATTTGGTAAAATGTCAATGTGTGAGTTGAGGATGGTTTGATATTGATTTTGGTATATTTTGATTGATTTCAAAGAAAAGGGATGAAATTGACATGTTTTGATTGATTTTGAAAAGAGTTGAAAGTGGCTTGTTTTGAAAATGGCACTTTATGGTTTTGTATGAAAATATGGTTTTTAGGCATACTTTGACGGGACATAACCTGAACTACGGATCTCTAATTTGTGCTAAATCTATTTAGAAATGAAATTGGATCCGGGATGTCCATGCCGTTCGAAGAACGAGTGAAAAACGATTTAAAATGAGAAAGTTATGTCCGTCAGAAGATTGGGGGTTGAATCTGTGAATTCTGCAGCTTTTAACTTAGAAAATTTTTAGCAGAATGACCCCCGCGCGTAGGCGCACTTGGCGCGTACGCGCCGTTCTTTGAGAAAGCACCATCCACGCGTGCGCGTGGTGTGCGCGAGCGCGTCGATGCGCTGCACCAAATGCCCAGCCATTTTCCAGAGAGTTGTGCCAGAGTTGTGCCAGTTTTGTGCCTGGGGCGCAAGAGCACCCACGCGTACGCGTGGTTGACGCTCGCACGTCGTTTGGCTATTTTCAACCCGTGCATCCGCGCGTATGACGCTTGCGCGTCGATGAGATTTTGTGGCCATCCACGCGTGCGCGTGAAGTGCGCGTACGCATGGCCCTGTTTTCATCCCAAAGTTGATTTTTGAGTTTTAAAAGCCAAATTTCATACTTCTAAGCCTCCGATCTCACCACTTATGTTTTGAATCATTATAATATGCCTAACATGAGAAAAAGGGCTAGTGAATGTGGTAACTTACGAGTGAAGCAAGGGGAAAAATGAATGATCATTGAGGATCAAAGATGATTATGTGAGATGCGGAGGATGGCGGTGGAAGTGCTTGTTGTGCCATGGGCCGAAGGACCGTAATTGTTAATGAATTGGCTGGTTATGGATTTAACCGTGAGCCAGATGGCTAGATTATTGCCGTGTTACGGCGGAGCCATAATTATGGCTAAGTATCAATGCATATATGCTGTTGAATAAATTGTGAATGTTTGCACTTCCACCATCGGAGATGAGGGTTTCCCTGGGAGGAAGCAGTGGCTAGCCACCACGTGCTCCAGGTTGAGACTCGAAGCTCTTTTTGACCCTATGTCGTAAGTGTGGCCGGGCACTGTGAAAGGCCCGGATGAGCTCGCCCCCGTAAATATTCACCAGTGAGGGTGATGGATATGGATCATGATTATGATCAAGTTTATGATGAGTATAACTCGAGTTGGGGATGCGCGACAGAGGGACAGTCCAATGGTTAGCTACCAGGACTTGTCGGGTTGGCTCTATAACCGACAGATGATATCATCAGCCACTAAGGACAGGCATGCATCATAAGCATACTACATGAATTATTTGAGATTGCCTATTTGACTGCATATTACTTGCTAATTGTCTAAATGCCTGATTCATTCCTATTTGTAAATCTCTTGTCTGATATAACTATGTTTGCTATATTATACTCCTGCTGGTGGTTGGGAGGTCTGAAGGAATTGGAAAGGGAAGTATTAGTTAGACTGAAGGATCTTTAGTCAGTTGCCACGTACGGTTTAGTTTGTTTATAAGCTTTGATATTATCTGGAGGAAGTTCTAGGATTGCCTTCGGCTTTCCTCTATTATCATGTATTATATATGTGGAAGCTGTTACCGTGCTGGCTGCTGGGGACCTCTGGTTCTCACCCATGCGGATTTTGTGGTTTTCAGATGCAGGACGCGAGGCTTCTCGTTAAGGCATGCTGGAGACTTCTGGATTAGCGAAGATCCTTTGTTCTCGGGACTCCGTCTTGGTTTACATATCTTGTTTAGATACTTTTATCTCCATTAAATAATACAAACTGTGATGACTCCTTCTAGAGGGGATTTTGGAGAATAGATTTCTGTATTTGTGTCCTTTTGGGGTTTTCCTTATTTTATTATATGTATATATTGCTATGCTCGGACTGGTTATCTTCGCAGCCGGATTTTGAGTCTTAATATTCCTGTTTTTGACACTCTTTATATATATATGATCTCGCGTTAGCTTATCCCTGTTCGTTACGTTATCGATCGGAGTGTTGCGCTTTCGAGTTACGTTTTTTTGTTTACCCCTTTTTCTACAAAGGCTCCTAGTTATAATCAATTATTCATACTACTATACGTACTAAATTTTTGTTTTAGAGGTCGTAATACTTTGCCATCTCTGAATTATGACTTAAGCATAAGACTCTGTATGGTAGGGTGTTACACAAATTGCAACGGAATTTGAACAAATCCAAGTAATATAATACAGTTTCACGTTACAAAATTGGCTATTTATGTCACCATCCACCTCTGGAGCTTTGCCCTAATTATATGCAGCAGAAAAAGCCGTGGATTGATCTATGAAAGTTGAACTTGCCTCACAAAATTAAGCTATTTATCTAGAAAGCTCTCCATGGTCGGCTTCCGGTGCTTGCTCAGATTCACCACCGCATCCCATCTATATCGTCAATATGCCCCTGCTGTTATGAAGCAATAGAAACAATCACTCATTATTTGATCTATTGCTCTAGAATCAAAGAAGTATGGTCTCAGAGTTATCTTCGTGACTGTCTTCCCCATGAGAGCCCTAACGACTTTTGGACATGGTGGAATGCATCAATAGAGATGCTTAACCCATTGAAGAATGTTGACCGTAATCCTCAATTGCTTGCCATCATTTGCTGGAACTACTGGAAAGTTCACAACCAGTTAATTTTTGAAGGTTCTACTTCAATGCCGTCTGCCATTCTAGCAAGCTCTGTCAAGTTGCTCCACGAAATCCAAAGAACTCCTAGTTTAGATCATCATCTCCATGAGACAATCTCTTAGTTTCATTCAATTTGATTTATCATTTTTCTTCTTTAAGATTTTTCTTCGTTTTTCGATCATGCACCGTTGGATGAATACCTTCAGTGTATTATTTTAGAAAATCCCCACCTTTTATTATACTGTCCTGCTTTTGGACATCTTTGTATTTCATTTTTCAATAATTAATGAAATATAACCTACAATTTTTAGAAAAAAAAACCTCCTAATAACTCTACTGATGACCATACATGGTTAAAACAATCAATCCAAACAATTCACCTTCACCATTAGTCTCTTCCGGTGGTTCACCTTCACTTACCATAGATGATGCCAACCCCTCTCAAAATTCAACTAGTATTTTTTACATACATCCAAGTGAGAACCCTACCTCTATTCTTGTTTCTCTTGTACTCACTGGAAATAATTACCAATTTGGAGTCGCTATTTTTCCATGGCATTACCTCCAAAAATAAAAATGAATTTCTCACTAGCACAATTTCTCCTCCCTCTTCTGATGACCTTTTGTTCTTTGTTTGGGATAGATGCAACAATCTTGTTCTCTATTGACTCTTTCATTCTTTGCCACCATCCATAATCCAGAGTGTAATTTACCTCTCCATTGAATCTTCTGTTTGGTAGGACCTTTGTGAAAGATTTTCATAGACTGACCTTCTTCGCATTGCCGAACTCCAAGAGGAAATATATGGGTTGAAGCAAGGTTCCCTATCTATTATTTACTTCTACACAGCGCTCAAAACTTTATGGGAAGAGATGGAAAACTCTCGACCCTTCCTGTTTGTTCGTGTCCTGCCAAAACCCACCGTCTCCATGATTTTGTTATTCGATTTTTAAAAGGGCCCGATGAACGATTTGCAGTTGTACGATCCCAATTACTTTTGCTCGATCCTCTTCCGTCAGCAGCTAAGGTCTTTGCCATGGTGATCCAACATGAACGACAGTTGCTCGTCACCTCCAGCATTCTTGATGAATAGAAAATTCTGACCGCTGCCGTCGATAGCCGACGCCCTTCCTCAGGCCGTGGGCGTGGTTCCTCCCTTGCCAGCGCAGGATGCGGAGGTGCTCAGTAAAAAATCTGCACTCATTGTGGACGAATCGGCCACACCATTGACATCTGTTATGCGAAGCACGGCTATCTGCCGAGTCATCCGCATTTTTCTGGTTGAGCGCATCTCCCATATCACACCATGATCTCTGTCAATAGCATAGCTGCTGCACCTCCCTATTCATTCAGTACTCAGAATCAACGTGAGAAAGATGCTAAGGGTAATCCACTAGAAACGGTTCTTGGCTTGACATTAGCCCAGCATAACACTCTTATGACTTTTCTGAAGAAAGATGAGGCTCATGCATCAGCCACTAAAGATGAGACAACCCTTTCTTCCTCTCAACTTGGGCTTCTCCCAAGTCCAACTTTGGGTATCCATCATTTATGCTATTCTTCAACTTTCTCTATTTTAAATTATTCTTCATCTCAATCAATAGTTAATGATACTTGGATAATTGATTCAGGTGCTACGAACCATATTACTTCAAATTTGTCCAATTTTTTTTATCTTATTCTAACATCAAACCCATCATCATACACATGCCAAATGGATCCATTGCTATTTCTTCTTATTTTGGTGTAGTTAAATTTTCAAATTCTTTAACTCTCTCCAACATTCTTTATTTGCCTCAATCTCATTTTAATATAATTTCTGTATCTAAAATTACTTCTATGCTTTCCTATCAAATCACTTTTTCAAAATTTTTTTGTCTCTTTCAGGAATTGAACAGCTTGAGGATGATTAGTTTGGATAGCTTACGAGAAGGATTGTATGTTCTTACACAAACATGCATCTTCTATCAATAATTCATTGTAACCACATTCCATCATCTTCACCCATTCCACTCATCTCACGCCTTCCAAATTATGACATCTCCGTTTAGGATACATTTTTGGACAAAGACTTGACATATTACATAGACAATTTTTCTTTATTCCACTACACCATGATAAAGTTTGTGATGTATGTCATTTTTTCAAACAAAGAAAACTTTCTTTTCATATTAGTATAAATAAAGCAATAGCTAATTTTAAATTATTGTATTTAGATATTTGGGGGCTCTTTTGCCAAAACTCTATTCATAATGATAAATATTTTTTAACTATTGTGGATGATTTTAGCCAAATTACTTGGGTCATTTTACTAGATCAAAGAGTGAGGTGTCACAATAGATTAAGAATTTTATGGTTTTAGTAAAAACCTAATTTAATTTAATGGTTAAAATTATTCGTTCTGACAATGGGCCTGAATTTCTTTTACATGATTTTTATTCATCTCAAGGCTTCATTCATTGAAGTTGCGTTGAAACTCCCCAACACAATGGGAGGGTTGAACGTAAACATCAACACATTTTAAATGTTGCATGCGCTCTTATGTTTCAATCAAATTTACCTCTTAATTTTTGGTGCTATGCCGTTCATCATGTTGGTTATTTGATTAATAGAGTTCCATCCTCTATTCTCAAGTTTAAAACTCCTTTTGAGATTTTATTTGATAAGCAATCAAACTTTAATGATTTAAGAATTTTTTAAATGTTTATGTTTTGTTTCCACTAGCACTAATTAACGTTCTAAATTTGATCCTAGAGCACACAAGGCTATATTTATAGGCTTTCAAAATAGCTTTAAGGGTTATATTGTCTATATTTTGGATCATAAAAAAAATGTCGTGTCCAGAAATGTTATTTTTCATGAGCACATTTTTCCTTTAATAAAACATCTTTTCCAGTCTATTACCCACGGCCCAAACACTCTCTCACTTCCAATTGGACCTAATACACTATTCCATGACCTAACACCTATTTCATCTCCCTCATCTAACACATTCTCACCTTCATCTTCTCCAGACAGCATCCTTCCTCCTATCACTTTTCCATCGCCACCATCTCTCCCATCACCACCCTCATCTCCTGTCCTTCCCTTTCCCTCGTTTTCTGACCAAACTACCTCCCCAGCTACTTGTGCTTCTCCACCAACTCCGATCCCTCACTTTCGCCAGAGCCAATGCCAGTCTCGACCACCTTCTCATATCTCTGATTTTATTTGTAATTCTTCTCTTAATGCTAAAATCTCTCGCTCCTCAAGTTCTAGGTATCTTATTTCATCTTTTTTCTCTCTTGATTCCTTTCTCTTTCACATAATAAATATGTATCATCTTTGCATTCTGAGTATGAGTCCATGAGTTTTCAAGAAACACAAAAGGTCCCTCACTGGCAAAATACCATGAATGAGGAAATTGCTGCTCTGGTGTTGAACAGAACTTGGAAATTGGTGGATTGCCCTCCAAAAGTGTGACCCATTGGCTGCAAATGGGTTTACAAGATTAAACGCCGGCCAAATGGTTCTATTAAAAAATACAAGGCACGACTCGTAGCAAAGGGTTTCACACAAACATAAGGGGTTGATTTTCTTGAGACTTTCTCACCAATGGTAAAACCTACAACGATCAGAATTGTTCTTACCTTAGCATCAATGAAGAGATGGTTTATTCAGCAATTGAAGGTCAATAATGCATTTTTACACAGCAATTTGACAGAAATAGTTTATATGGCACTTCCTCTTGGAATTACTTCATCCCATCCCAATCAATGTTGCAAGCTCCTTAAGTCTCTTTATGGGTTGCGACATTCAAGCAGAATGTGGTATGAGAAACTTTCTTCGCTTCTTCTTTCTTGTGGTTATCAGCAGACAACTTTTAATTATAGTTTATTTGTCAAAATTCTAGACAATAAAATATGCATTCTGTTAGTTTATATCGATGACATCATCGTTACTAGAAATTATGCTGATGAAATTACTTCTATTAAGAAGATTTTAGACTGCAATTTTAAGATTAAGGATCTTGATACACTAAGTATTTTCTAGGCATTGAAGTTGCTCACTCTTCAAAGGGTATTTTTCTTTCTCAGCATAAATACTATCTTGATTTATTAGATGATTCTGAATTACTTGGTGCTAAACCTGCTGCTATCCCTATGGATAGTACTGTAAAGCTTTACCAAGATGATGGTCCTCTTTTTTTAGATTCTTCTGTTTATCGCTGTCTTGTTAGCCGGTAAATTTATTTGACCACTACTCGACCAGATATTATGTATGCCACCTAGCAACTTAGCCAGTTAATGGCCTCTCCTTCTCATGCTCATTACAAAGCTGCAATGCAGGTTCTTCGCTATCTCAAGAATAGTCCAGGCAAAGGGTTGTATTTTTTTTTAGAGACATTACTCTTCAGACTTGTGGATTTAGTGATTTCGATTAGGCCGGATGCCCTAATACCCGCCGTTCCTTAACTGGCTACTGCTTCTTTTTGGGGGATTGTGTAGTGTCTTGGAAAACTAAGAAGTAGACCACCGTTTCTCGTTCCTCTACGGAAGCTGAGTATCGTGCTTTGTCTACTAAAACTTGTGCGCTTTTATAGATCTTAAACCTGCTGTAATTCCTTCGCATTACTTGTGTAAGACCTTTGATTCTGTTTTGCGATAACTAGAGTGCATTACATATCGCTGCCAATCCGATTCTTCATGAATGATCAAACATCTGGAGGTTGATTGTCACCTTTGTTCGACAAAAAGCTCAAGCTGGTATCATGAAATTACTTTCCATTCCTTCCTCGCGGCAATTGGCAGATATTTTTACCAAATCTTTGCCTACTCAACCGTTTCAAGCTAATCTTTTCAAGCTGGGATCTTATATGGTTAAATATCTCAATAGATCTTATAATTGGTATTGACAAAAAAAAAGGATGTCTTTTGAAACAGAATTCATGAGTATTGTGCTGAAAGTAATCCTAGTTTGATTAAGAGAGGAGCAAACTACAATAAAGCAACGATGACATGGGATTAATGTTGAGATACAAAGATTTGGTGGTTGTCATGATTAAGCATGATGAAGAATAGGGAGTGATTCAAATAAAAATGATATAATGGAGTTAGCTTATCAACTCTTCGAAGCCATTGAAAAAAAAAGAAGTTTTGTAAGGCCAGGCAAGAGTTATGAATGGAATATAAATAGAGATCTCAATTTCTTATTAGCGAAAGTTCTAAAAGGATAAAAACAAATACTTTTGGACCATACTCTTCATCATCAAATCCAAAAGAAAAAAAAAAGAAAAAGCTAATGAAGTTAGCGTAGATTTTTTAGTTCGTCCAATAAACACTAAGGCGACAAAGAGAAAGGGCACGGAAAAATCAAAAGTGCAAATGAATAAACCCAATTTACTAGCAGAGCTTAGTGAAATTAAGTCTAATAATTCTAAGAAATTAGAAATTGTGGAGGACTTTAAAATTATTGAGTAAAAAGAAAATAGCGGCAAAGAAAAAATTGGTAACAATAAAGGAGATGGAAGCAGAGATACAAATCCTAAATGCGAATACATCTTCAATAACTAAAGAACGCCAAACCATTCATGCAAAGATGGTGAAAAAAATCATACAAAATACTTTTAGATTACTGTATTTATTAGCTTGTTTTTAACTTTCATGTAAGTTTTTTTTATACAAGTGTTATTTATCTTTTTATTTGAATATTATTGTAATTTTTAATTTATTTAATTATGTAAAACTCTTATATCAGTTTTTTATTAAGGTGTTATTTATTTTTTTTGTTTGAATATTTGTTGTGATTTTTAATTTATTTAATATTTTAATTATGTAATGTTTATTAAGTTATTTAGTTTTTTTTCTATTTAAAAATTATCTATTTAAAATAGCCGTTAAGTGCTGAAAATTAGCCGTTAAAATTTACTATTACAAACACCAATATAAATATGAGACAAGGTCTTAGTACATTTGCTCATACTTCTTTTTTTTACTCTTACCATTCTTTGGTCATATCTATTTCTGCTATCACCTTTCAAAATATTCTTTTATTTGCTATATTCATTCAAGTTTTAGTCTTTGACCACAGATGGAAACTATAATGATTTCAATAACAAGTTCTTGGATGACTTGGGTGAGAAAATTGTATTCAGTGACTTAAACAATTCTAATGGCATGAATTTGGGTGATTGGATTAAAGAATTTTTGTTTGATGACCTGATGAACGCCAACTTAAAATCTTTTTGCAATTGTATGAAGAAGATAGAGATCGTGAAGATGGATATCAATGAATGTTCAATGATTATTTTGCACCTAATCCAGTATACTCTGATGATATATTTCGACGGAAATTTTGAATGGCAAAACATTTTTTTTTTTGCATTGTGGAAGTCCTTTCTGAGGTAGATCAATATTTGTAGCAAAAAGTCGATGCCGTAGGTAATAATGGCTTATCTCCATTGCAAAAAATGCACGGCTACCATGCATATGATGGCATATAGAATCTCGGCTGACGTTGTTAACGACTACGGGAGAATAGGTGAAATCACTACAATTGAGTGCTTGAAAAAGTTTGTTGAAGATATAATTTTAGTTTGTGAGTGTAAATACTTACATACCGCAAATTCAAAATGATGTATAATACCTTCTAAAGATAGGAGAGGATCGTGGCTTTTCGAGTATGATGGGAAGCATTGACTGGATGCATTGGAAGTGGAAAAATTGTCCAAAAACTTGGAAATGTATGTTCTTAAGTGGTTATCGTGGGGTCCCACTATTATACTTGAAGCTGTTGCATCTTTTGACCTTTGGATATGTCATGCTTTTTTTGGAGTTGCAGGTTTCAATAATAATATCAATGTGTTAAATCGTTTACCGGTGTTTGACGAAGTTTTATAAGGTCGTGTTCCATAGATAAACTACACCATAAATAATAACTCATACAATATGAGATACTATTTATCAAATGTATATATCCTAAATGGATAATGTTTGTTAAAATAATATTTCGACTACAAGGAGATAAACAAAACTTGTTTGCACAATATCAAAAAGGACAATGAAAGGATGTAGAATGAGCATTTGGAGTATTGCAAGCTCGTTTCACAATAATTCATGGCCTAACATGTTTCTGGGATAAAGAAAAGCTTGGAAAATTAATGAAGGCTTGTATCATATTGTATAATATAATTGTTGAAGAGGAAATAAATGCATGTACTAGTAACTTTACTAAACTCCCTTTTCATGATAATGTCGACAATGGTATTTTTAGTTTTTTACAACTAGAGTTAGACGAAAAGCATGTTGCTCCTAAGAGGTACATTAAAAGAAATGTCAAACTTCGTGATAGATAAAAGCATCAACAATTACAAGCAGATTTTGTTGAGCATATATAGCAGTTTCACAATTTTAATGAATTAAGTTTAGAGTTTTATTAGGTTTAATATTATGTTGTCTTTGTTATTATTTAAGTTAGGTACGATTTTAGTCCCTAAGATAGGGACTGAAAATTTTTTTTCATCCCCAAACCTTTTTTACTTATAAAATTGTCCCTAGAGTTTAACTTAGTTTTAAAATTGTCATTTTTACCAACATTTTAATTTTTATTACCAAACTACCCCTAACTAAAAAATAGAAAATAAAAAAGAAAAAAAACAAAAAAAAGTTTAAAGGGAATCACGCTTGGGGGGGGGTGTCAGGGAAGAAGAGGGGGAAGGGAAGGTGGGGAAGGGAAGGGGAAGAGAATTCGCCGCCGCCGCCGCTCCTCTTCGTTCGGTCCTTGCCGTGGATCTCGCCGCCAGATCTCGTCGTTGCTCCTCTTCCTCGCTCGACGTCGATGCCAACAGATCCAAGAGGGTGGACGTCGCGTGCTGCTCGTCGTTTCTGCTCCTCCTCCTCGTTCGGTCACCGGCCGTCGTTGCTCCTCGTCGGCCGTTTCTTCTCCCCGGCCGTTTCTTCTCGTTGCCGTTTCTGTTAATTATATTGTTGAATTTGTTTGATTTGTGGAGTTGTTGATTTTGCTAATTACATTGTTTCTGATTATAATTCCATTATTGTTTTTTATTCTAATTTCATTCTGCTTTTGGTTCTGGTTCTGCTTCTGGTTGCTTGTGCTTTTGATTCTAGTTTTGCTTCTAATTCAATTTCATTCTACTTCTGCTTCTGGTTGCTTGTGCTTTTGGTTCTGGTTTTGCTTCTAATTCTATTGTTTCTACTTCTGCTTCTGGTTGCTTGTGCTTCTAGTTCTGGTTTTGCTTCTAATTCCATTGTTTTTGCTTCTGCTTCTGGTTGCTTGTGCTTTTGGTTCTGGTTTTGTTTCTAATTCTATTGTTTATGCTTCTGCTTCTAGTTATTTTTTTTTTTAAATATTTATTACATTGTTTCATTGTTGTTGCTGATGCTTCGATGAAAAAGAAGAAAAAAGAAGAAGAGATGATGTTGGGATGGAGAAGAAGAAAAAGAGGAATAGAAAATGAGGATTTTGGGGAAGAAGGGGAATGATATTTTGGTTCGAAGGACGATTTTAAACTAGGTTAAACCTTAGGAATGTTTTTGTAAGCAAAAAAAAGTTAGAGACGAAAAAAATTTTCAACCCATATCTTAGGGACTAAAATCGTACTTAACCCTTATTATGTTATTTATGTAATGTTTTAAATATGTCATGTGGTTTTTTTAACGATGTTATGTTTAATTAGGTTATTTTAAAATTTATTTTTATTAGTGTGTAATATTTTTATGGTATATAATTATTATTTTTGTAATTTTTACAATTTAATTAAAATTATTTAAAATAATTAAAAATAATTTTATGATATAATTTAAATTAAAATTTAAATTAAAATGAGACCCAACATTGGAGTAATAAATCTTATATTAAATTTTAAATCAATTTTTATAATATATAATTTTATAAATATTTATATGATATTTTATAAGATCTAAAATAAAATTAAACTAAAATTAAGCATCATAGATGCTAAGATATTTTTATTAAAGAGTTAAATATTTGGAGTTTTCAATATATTAGAGTTTATTCCGTGTGTTTTACAATTTTATCAATATTTGATTTAATTATTCATTTTATAAAAAATATAATTCTTAACATATAATTAAATATAATATATTCATTTTTCATATATATTTTTTCTAATTTTTATATTTTTATTCATTCATGACAGTTATATAAAAGCAATTTGTTTTTATATATAAAAGCAAATTAGTCACCAAAAAAATATATAAAAGCAAATTAAAAAAAATAAATTTATTAAGATGATAGAAATTAACATTTTCATAAATACCAAGATATACAAAAAATTAATTCGATGGTGACATTTTAAATTAGAATAGTAGGAAATTATAACTTATTAAGCAGCGTATATAAAATAAGAAATTTTTTAATAAAAAATAGAATTAAGTAAAAAATGACAATTTTTGATAAATTTATAAAAAATATATATTATACATGATAAAACGTTTTGGTAGCTTTTTTTCTTACCAAAAGAAATAATTTTTATGCCATCGAGTTATAACTTAAATGACATAATTTTTTCATACTCACTTATAAATTGCTGATTCGAATCTCACTCTTAAATTTAAAAAAAAAATTATTTTATTTGATATAATTTTACCATATAAAAGTATTGTATTTATTATTTAATTAAAAGAAAGAAAAAGAAGTTAAAAATAGTGGAGGGTCAAGTGGGAAGTATGAACGGAGATTAACAAATAATAAAGTGTTTGATGCAGAGTTCGGTCAGGCTGCCCGAAACCGCGGCGGGCTGGTCCAAAGTCCAAACCACGAGGCAACTCACAATATTACTACTCACTCATTCATCAAATCTACACCTTCCCTCTTCCCACCAAACTCAACTACCATCCCCCACCACCACCGTGCACGGCGGCGTGTGGTGGAACTTCGGGATCACCTCTCTGCTAGTTTACAAAGAGCTGATCATCAAGTTCCGGAGATCGAGGAGAGGTAAAGAGAGAGAGAGTGGGGGAAAATGGGTCAAAGCCATAGCTGCACCAATCATCACCACAACAGCCATGAGAAGGGTAGTGTTGCTGCACTGTTTGGTGCAGTTGCCGATGGTGAGTTGGAGATTGTTGAAGCTATGTTGAAGGAACACCCTTCTCTCTTAGAACACTCCAATGGCCGTGCAAAGTTGTCACTTCTTCATGTAGCTGCTGCCAATGGGAGAATCCAGGTTCATTTTTCTTTTTATTTTCTTGTCTTTTGTTTTGTTCATTGGTTCTCATTTATTTGTTTGTTACTTAACTTTATTTTTAATTTTGATTTAGGTTCTTTCTATGTTGCTGGAGCGAGATGTTAAAGCAGACATCTTGAACCGCTATAAACAGGTTTGTAAATTATAAGTTATTTTTTAATTTAATTTTTTTTATGATCCTCACATTGAGTAAACAAATAAGGTTTCTCGTCCTCCTTTAACTAAGTGTGGAGGAGTCAATTCTAGTCTTGGTCAAAAAACTTTGAATATCCCAGTCAGGGATCAAATAAAGTAAGCTCAATGCGGTGTTTAAGTCATAGAGTTCAGGATTGATGGTTTATGATGATTTTCTAGTTGGAATCTTTTTATGAATGTTGAAATTTCGAAGATTTTATTTTGATTCTGATTCTTTTTTGTTGCGTTTTGCTTGTAGACTCCATTAATGTTGGCTGCGATGAATGGAAGGACTGGTTGTGTAGAAAAGCTTATTCAAGCTGGAGCTAATGTATGTTATGCTTTATTACTTTATTAGTTTTTTTTTTTAAAGAAAAAAAAATTGAAATATAGTCTATGTTTGGATTAGTTTATATTAAAACGAATTAATTTTTCAGGCGAAAGATCTTTGTTGAGAATTTTGAGAGAAAAGAGAAGAAAAGGAGAGATTGGGACTAAATAAGTTAATACGAAATCCCTTGGAGTGGTGGTGATCTTTTTTATCATAGGATAGATTACACAATTGGATGAATGGTATTAATTGTGTGTATCGTTTCAGATATTGATGTTTGACTCTTCGCGACGACGAACATGCTTGCACTATGCTGCTTATTACGGTCATGCAGATTGCCTTAAGGCTATTCTTTCTGCTGCTCATTCCACACCTGTTGCTGATTCATGGTTAGATTCACTTCTCTCTCACTCTCCGTTTCATATCCCTCAAATTCGGGTGCAAAATAAGACAAACATGAATGTCACTAAATTTAGAATTGCTCAAATGTTGCATTGTCAGGGGATTCGCCAGATTCGTGAATATAAGAGATGGAAATGGTGCCACCCCGCTGCACCTTGCTGCTCGTCAAAGGCGGCCTGAGTGTCTCCACGCCCTTTTGGATACTGGGGCTCTTGTTTGTGCTTCAACTGGTGGATATGGGTAATTATATTGAAAGTTATATGATTAGTATATATCATAGGTAGATGTTGGCGATTTTATCATTTGTATTGTATCATTGATCAAGGTTTTCTGCAGTTACCCTGGGAGTATGCCGCTTCATATGGCTGCCCGTGGTGGCTCCATGGACTGTGTCCGGATGTTGCTTGCTTGGGGAGCAGATAGGCTGCAATTAGATTCTTCTGGGTAAGAAGTTTCCTGTTCCAATTCATAGTTACTTGCATATTGCAGACCATATTCTCCGACTAGCGAACTACGTACTGAATTATCTCTCAGGTAGCGTTGAAAGGGATATTCTTGGAGTTTATTTTGTCTCTGCCTCGTTCTCCAAAGACGTTTCTATCCCTAATGTCTTCATATATTTATGAGTTCTTGATATCTTTTGATATTTTTTTATTGCAAGTATTGTGTGATGGATTGTCCCTGCTTCTTTAGGCAGGTTGAGTTTCTGTGAACTACTTATAAACAAAAAACCAAAAAAAAAAAAAAACCAAAACACCTCCTAAAGAAATACTTGTAATTTAATCACAAAATGTAACAACTTGTGTATTGAAACAAACCATACTCATCCCCCTATTATCATTTTAGTAACTATGTTTTAGCTCTCAAAAACCAGGTAATTATCATTTCCATTTATGTTAATACCATTGAATACAGGGAAACACTAAATGATATGTGATTAATCACTATTATGTCAACTTGAAAGTAGTTGCGTGCAAAGTTTGAATGTTAATTTCACTCTATGCTTAATAAGGAATAAAGTAAACCAAGAAGCCTCACTTTTTGACTTAAAATTTAACTGTTTGACACTATGCAATTTGATTTATTGGTTAACAAATCACCTTCTAGAACATTTGGGATTTCATACTTTAAAGCTGAAATTGATTAGCTGAATAAACCAGCAACAAACACGCAAAACATGAGTATATGTATCGTTGATAGTACATTTGCCATAACTTGGTGCTTAAACTTATAATACCCTTTTTGTAACTCAAAGCTCTTAAACTTACAACTGGAGAAGTTAACACTATTTTTTGTCCGATACAGCAGTGCTCTTGGTTAAAGTAATAATAGGCCTTATATTAAAAGCTTCTTTGTTTCACTATTTACTTTTGTGTTCTATTCACTCTAATATGGTTATAAAATATTTGTTTAATAAGTAATACAGTATTTATTCGAATTTTCCTTGAGTTCTTACTCAATGAAAGCACTAACAACCACATTAAGATCTTATTTTGATCTTGTTACAAATGACTCGTTGCAGGAGAATACCATTCACAGTTGCTCTTAAGCACAAGCACAAGGCATGCGCTGCCCTTCTTGATCCTTCATCAGCAGCGCCGCTTGTTTGGCCGTCCCCGTTAAAGTTCATCAGCGAGCTCAATCAGGAAGCAAAGGCTTTACTGGAGAAGGCCTTGCTAGAAGCTAACAAGGAGAGAGAAAAGACTCTGTTAAAGGAGGCGGATAGACTGCCATCAATATTGCATTCAGAAAGCAAAGATGATGATGATATTGCTTCCGACTCTGAGGTACAACTTACCTATTCTAATATGTATCTAGTCCTAATAAATTTATCATTTAAGTCAGTTTATTTTGCTCCTTATAAAAATTTTTGTTTGGGTTTTGGTCCCTTATGTTTCCTTTTTATTGTTTTTAGTCCCTGCCGTTCTAAACGTTGGTTCTTATAAGTACTTTAGATTATGTGCATAAGCATTAAAACTATTGGACAATTTGTTTTTTTTTTGTCATTATAAATATATGCTGATATTTTTGTAGTCTATACTCTATATTAAGCATCACCATTCAATAATAGATCTAGGAGATAAGGACCAAATCCTAATGATGGAAACTGTGGCACCAAAACCAAAATGCCTTATATTTATAGAACATATATTTAAACCAATATTTTAATATGGTTGTGTCCCATAAGTTTCTTTGGCATACATGAAATTTATGCCATTGGCGTTGGTAAAATAATGCATTGGCAAATGCAATGTAGTTTTTTTTTTTTCTTTAATATCTACTTGTAGTTCTTTATGCTCATAGTACTTTTAATCATTCAGATCCAAGTGTGCTCCACTTGAACATAGGCAACTGACTTTCCACAGATCTTGTTATGATTTAAGATAACTTCTGCGTATCTCTTTAACATTTTGATAATTGATTCTACTTCCCAAGAATCTTGATCAGGTTAATCCGATTCCTTGTTGAAACAATAAAATGTTTTGTTAATGCTTGAACTCGAGCATAGTCAAATACTTTCTTGCTTTACATGTATTTAAGTTTTTTCCCCCGGAAAACAAGTAATAAGCAATGACTTACTTATTTCTCGTTATGTACTACTCATACAGGAAAGCAATCTGGAATTATGCTGTATATGTTTTGACCAAGCATGTACAATTGAGGTCAGACCTTGTGGCCATCAAATGTGTGCTCATTGCACCCTTGCACTTTGCTGCCACAAGAAGCCCGATCCAGCCACGACTTGTGCCCCCGGTCCTGCTTGTCCATTTTGCCGAGGCACCATTCTTCAATTAATTGTTGCTAAAATCAAGATTAGCAGTGAAACAGAAGCCGAGTCCAACCCTACAAAGCCAAGAAGGTCTAGAAAATCAAATTTCAGTGAAGGGAGCAGCAGCTTCAAGAGTTTGTCAGCCATGGGCTCCTTTGGAAAGATCGCTGGGCGCCAATTCAGGAAAGATTGAGGCCGAAAAGCAATGAGAGGGGATTGCTTAGCATCGATAAGGGTGTTATTTTTTGGGCCTCCATGACAGAAGGAAACTGTTATGAGTGATGGGTCTACACATGCTGGGGAATAGCTACATTAAGTATTAAATTCGAGTTCAATTTTTTCGCCTTGTCTGATGGATCATCGCTAAGATCATGCAAGACAATAGGTGAGCCGAATTCTTGAATGGTGTGTTTGAGTCTTTGTAGTCTAATATTCAGTTGGCTGCACTTGGGGCACCAGGAATTTCTGTTTTTTTCTTTTACTTTTTTTTTCACCAAATTATAAAGTATAGTATTCATGATATTAAGGTTATTAATATGCCCTGAAGTTGAAGCTCCATTGTGGTAAACCTCTATGGATTTGTAATAGTAAAAAACAGATTGTATTCATTCATCACCCTTGTGGGTGGAAGAAAAGTTTTCACCTGAATTAGAGTTGTTGATGTTTAAATGTTCACTTCAATTCCTTAAGGTTGCTTGCTAGATTGCAATATGGAAACTGGAAAGATCTTGACATATTTATCTTGACTGTTCATAAAATATAGTTTATTGCTTTGCAGAATACTCCAATTAATTTTATTGTCAATGAGTTCTATTTTAAGCTCTTAACAAATAACATTAGAGAATATAATATCTTTTGAGGGTTGACAACTGAAGCAAATTTTGGATTGAATTGAGTATAAAATGTAGGTCTCTAACTCCATTGGAAGTTTATGAACAAACATGTGAAGAAGTTCAGATTATGCTGTAACAACCAAAGAACTCCGGATCATTAAATTAAATCATATGCTTTTTAAAAAGAAAAAAGGTAAAAGAAGAGATCAAATAGATTAAATGGTTTATCCACATAAACAAGGGAAAATTATTGTTGCTCCAAATCTATTGTTGCTTTGTTCCCATTCTTTATTTGCCTCCTCTTCTTCATCCATTGAATCTGGTGACAGAACAGCAACTTGGTCTCCATGAAATAGTGAATTTGAATCTTGAATTGTGTCAAAATCATTAGGTACATACATTTCTTGACATTGGTTCCTTCTTTGATTATTACTTGTGGCGGTGGCGGCTGCTGCTCTTCTCTCTGCCTCGAGGTACTGACCGAGAGAAGGAGCATCAGCATCACTATGCAGAATCACTGCATCAGTATTTAGCTTTGAACAAAGTGAGAATAACCAGTATGGTTTCATCAGCTTGTGATGATTCTTTTTTTTATTATTTGATGATGAAGGCTCCTCCATTGTTGTTGTTGTTGATCTTCTCGAGAGTGTTAAGAAGCTAGAGATACCAATGAGGCTCCCTAGTGTGATGCTCCTGTCATGGAAGAATGTTCCTGTGGACTATAATAATCCATATGTTGAAGTTGGTCAGAGAAATTCTCTAGAATTACTATTAAAATCTGTCACTTCTGAATGTTAGGTATGTTCAACACTCAAATGTATTTGGATACAATTCATGTTTAGGTATATATTGAATTATTAATGTTAAAAAATGGAGGGAGTATAATTTGTTCTAGATTTTTAATTAAAATTATCATATTATTTCGATATATATGGGAAGCGAGCCTTGTCATAACGGTTGAAGAATGTGGGAACAAAATTTATTTGAAAAAAAAAATCATACATGTATATAAAAGAAGAAATGTTAGCGACTACTCTTTATACTTTAAGATAGTAAATTAATAATACCGTCTACTATTAGTATATTATTATCTCTTAAATTAGAGAAGAAGCTTTTTTTTTGTTTTATAAAAGATAAAATTAAAAAAAAAAGTAAAAGATTCTTACTTAAATTTGTGGAGAACATATATATTTTATATCTTTTTATTTTTTTTTATTATAAAAGGAATACTTTTTACTGTTCATGGAAAGGTATAATGTACCTTAGCATTGTACAACTAGAAAATACTTCTTTAAAATATCGTTGCATGGGTAAAAAATATTTACTATTCATATCTTATATCTGGACCCACTATATATAAGTCTAATCCATATTTTCTCTAATATTATTCTCTCTCTTTCGTACTATTCTCTTTTTTATATACTTTAATATTATTAAATATATTAATTATATCTATTATTTTGATATAGTAATTCTAGTGAATATTATTACTTGAGTTATCTAATTATATTTTCATATTTTATATTTGTTATTTTTTCCTTATTTATTTAATTATTTTACAACACGTTATCAGCACGAAGCTCTAACGAAGTTTTAGGAAGACTTCAGGTAACAAATTTTTATTATGTCGAAACTCTTTCATCTTGAATTTAATACTTTTGATATATCTAAAAATAATTATTTATCATAGATGCTATATACTAAAATCCATCTTGATTCAATGGATCTTGAAGATACTATTAAGGCTGAAAATAATACATCCCAGAAGGATAAAGCCAAAGCTATGATTTTCCTTTATCGTCATCTTAACGTATGATTGAAAAATGAATATCTCACATTAAAAGATTCTGGAGATATGTGGAAAGACCTTGAAGAAAGGTACAATCATGTGATACTTCCTCAAACCCGATATGTTAGGAAAAACTTTCTTGACCTTCCATGCCTCGAATGTGCTCCTGTAGTAGCAATCGAGAAAAAGGATTGAAAAAATTTTTTTGAGCTAATTTCTTGCCTTCTTGTTGCCGAGCGCAACAATGAGTTACTCTTAAAAGAATCATGAAGCGCGCCCAGCTGGCGCCGCCCCATTTCCTGAAGTAAATGCGGCAAACTACCCCAAAAGAGGTAAATGGCAAGGTTTTAGTAACAAGAAAAATTATGGAAGGAAAATAAATTATGTTCAACAGAGAGGATCTCACCAGAAGTGGGATAAAGAAAGAAATAATGGACAAAGTAAATCAATTGAGGATAAATGCTTCCATTGTGGTGGAAAGGACCATTGGTCACGTACCTGTCATACCCCAAGGCACCTAGTTGATCTTTATCAAGCATCCTTAAAAAAGGATGACAAAGGAAAGGAAACAAATTTTGTTTCAAATTATGAAAATTTCACCACACATTATGATGTATCTAATTTCTTTGAAGATCCTGAAGGAAATATTGGCTATTTGCTCAATGATGAAATAGTTTAATATGTGTGTTTGTTAAGTATTCATGTAAATAATTTTACCGTGCATGTACTTTTACTCATTTTATTTTTATTATTATTATTATTATTATTATTATTATTATTATTATTATTATTATTATTATTATTTATTTTTGAAGAAAAATGGCAAGGATATATTCTGAAGATACTTGTCTTGCGGATAGTGCAAGTTCGCACACTATTCTTAAAAGTAATATATATTTTACCCATCTTGTGCCAAAAGAAGAATGTGTTAATACTATTATTGGCTCGTGCAATGTGATAGAAGGTTCCGGAAGAGCTATAATTTTGTTTCCTGAAGGAACAAAATTCATAATAAATAATGCACTATTGTTTACCAAGTCTCGAAGAAACTTATTGAGTTTTAAAGATATTCGTCGAAATGGATATCATATTGAGACTATGAATGAGGGAAATCATGAGTACTTATGTATCACAACTCATGATTCAAATAAGAAAGTTATATTAGAAAAATTACCCTCACTTTCATCTGGGTTATATTATACCAAGATTAGTGCAATTGAATCACATGCCATTGTAAACCAGAAGTTTCCTAGTCCAAATGATTTCATAACTTGGCACGACCGATTGGGTCATCCGGGAACAACCATGATGAGGAAAATTATTGAAAACTCACATGGACATTCACTAAATAACCAGAAGATTCTGCTGCATGTTCTCAGGGAAAGATAATTTTAAGACCATCACCAGTAAAGGTTGGATTTGAGTCCCCTGAATTCCTAGAAAGGATTCAAGGTGATATATGTGGACCTATTCATCCACCATGTGGATCTTTTAGATATTTTATGGTTCTGATAGACGCATCTTCGAGATGGTCACATGCGTGCTTATTGTCCTCTCGCAACTTGGCGTTTGCGAGATTACTGGCTCAAATTATTCGATTAAAAGCACAATTTCCAGAAAATCCAATCAAAGCAATTCGTCTTGATAATGTTGGTGAATTTACTTTCCAAGCTTTTGATGCTTATTGTATGGCTAATGGAATAAGTGTTGAACATCCAGTAGCTTATGTTCACACACAAAATGGGTTAGCAGAATCACTTATTAAACGCCTCCAATTGATTGCTAGACCTTTGCTTATGAGAACAAATCTCCCAACCTCAGTTTGGGGGCATGCTGTTTTACATGCCGCAGCACTTATTCGTTTGAGGCCAACGAGTTACCATCAGTTCTCTCCTATGCAACTAGCTTTTGGCTAACAGCCAAATATTTCCCATTTAACAATATTCGGGTGTGCGATATATGTTCCCATTGCATCACCTAATCGCACCAAAATGGAACTCCAAAGAAAATTGGGGATATATGTTGGATATGATTCTCCTTGTATAGTAAGGTATCTTGAGATACAAACGAAAGATGTATTTAAAGCCCGGTTTGTAGATTGTCATTTTGATGAATCAAAATTTTCAATATTAGGGGGAGAGAATAAGCTTCCTGAAAATGAACTTAATTGGAATGCATCATCGTTGATGCATTTAGATCCTCAATAAGGGCAATGTAAACTAGAAGTTTAAAAGATTATACATTTGCAAAGAATAGTAAATGAATTGTCTGATACATTTTTCGATACAAAGAGGATAACCAAATCTTATATACCAGCGAAAAATGCCCCAATTCGAATTGATGTCCCAGTAGGACAAGTAGCCATTGAAGCAAATTCACGCCAGAAGTGTGGCAGGGCAGAAAATGTCCCAATTCAAATTGATGTCCCAGTAGGACAAATAACCACTGAAGCAAATACACGCCAGAAGCGTGGCAGCCCTGTCGGTTCCAAAGATAAAAATTCTCGAAAGAGAAAAGAGGTAAATACTATTCCTGTTGAAAAAGACACAGTAAAGACACCTGCAGTTGTCCAAAATTCTGATATAATTTTAACGCCAGAAGACGTTCAGGTACCTGAATATTGTGAAAATGATGAGATCTCGATAAATTATGTCTTTACAAGAGAGAAATGGGATCGAAATAAGACAATTGTGAATGAAATATTTGCATATAATGTGATATTAAATATCATGCATGAAAGTAAGGATCTTGAGCCAAGATCAGTCGAAGAATGTCGACAAATGAATGATTGACCAAAATGGGAAGAAGCCATGAAGGTTGATTTAGACTCACTTGCTAAACGTGAAGTCTTTGGACCTGTAGTCCGTACACCTGAAGATGTAAAACCTGTTGGATACCGATGGGTATTTGTGAGAAAACGAAATGAGAAAAATGAAGTTGTGTGCTATAAAGCCTGACTTGTGGCACAAGGTTTTTCACAAAGGCCCGGTATAGATTATGAAGAAACGTATTCCCCTATAGTGGATGCGATAATATTGCGTTATTTGGTCAGTTTATCTGCATATCATAAATTGCATATGCATTTAATGGATGTGGTAACAGCCTATTTATACGGCTCATTAGATCGGGATATCTATATGAAAGTTCCTGAAGGACTAAAGATATCTAAACCATCCAATGAATATTCGCAAGGGTTATACTCAGTCAAATTGCAAAGATCTTTATATGGTCTGAAGTAATCTGGACGAAGGTGGTATAATCATCTTACTGAGTATCTGGCCAAAAATGGATTTAAGAATAATGATATCTGTCCATATATTTTCATAAAAAAAATCTACATCTAGATTCATTATAATTGCTGTGTACGTTGATGATTTAAATATCATTGGGACTCCTGAAGAGATTCTAACAATTATAAAAACTCTAAAAGAAGAGTTTGAGATGAAAGATCTTGGAAGGACTAAATTTTGTCTTGGTTTGCAGATCGAGCATATAAAAAATGGGATCTTTATTCATCAAACAACATACACAGAGAAGATCTTGAAAAGATTTTATATGGATAAGTCACATCCCTTGAGTACCCCAATGATCGTAAGATCTTTGGATGTGGAAAATGATCAATTCCGTCCTAAAGAAGAGAATGAAGATATCCTTGGTCCTGAAGTACCATATCTTAGTGCCATTGGAGCGCTAATGTATCTTGCTAATAATACGCGACCTGACATATCATTCGCGGTGAATTTACTAGCAAGATATAATTCCTTTCCAACCAGAAGACATTGGAGTGGAATCAAACAAATTTTTCGATATCTGCATGGAACGGTTTATATGGAATTGTTTTATCCCTATGGATCCAAATCACAACTAGTTGGCTATGCAGATGCCGGATACTTGTTTGATCCACATAAAGGGAGATCTCAAACAGGATATCTGTTCACATATGGTGATACAGCTATATCATGGAGGTCCACGAAACAGATGATAGTAGCAACCTCCTCTAATCATGTTGAAATACTGGCGATTCATGAAGCTAGTCGCGAGTGTTTTTGGCTGAGGAGTCTGATTCAATATATTCTGTCATCATGTGGACTGATTGATCATAAGATAGCTCCAACTGTCCTGTTTGAAGATAATACAGCATGCATTGCTCAACTTAAAGGCGGACACATCAAAGGCGATAGAACAAAGTATATTTCTCCCAAATTCTTCTTCACTTCATGATCTTCAAAATCAAGGGACAATTGATGTCCAACAGATTCACTCAAGTGACAATCTGGCAAATTTGTTTACAAAGTCACTCCCAAAATCCTCATTTGAAAGATTGGTACATGAGATTGGGATGCGCCGATTTCGAGACATTAACTGATGTCGACAAGAGAGTGAGACTGTACTCCTTTTTTCTTGGTCAGATTTTTTTTTCCATTGGGTTTTTCTTGACAAGGTTTTTAATGAGGCAGTCCCCATCGCAAAGGATATTGTACTCTTTTTCCTTCACTAAGGTTTTTTTCCCACTGGATTTTTCTTTAGTAAGATTTTAACGAGGCAATAACCCTAAATGGTCATCCAAGGAGGAGTGTTGTGACATGGATGGATAAGGATGATGGATGCCCATTTATGAGTGGCACATTTTTCCTATGTTGAAAGAAATAAATTCTTAGAATGAAGAAGTTTGAAACGTAAACTTTATGTGCCTATAAATACATGTACTGAGGCAAAGGGAAGACACACACAAACAATAAAACAATATTCTCTCTCTTATACTATTCTCTCTCTTCCATACTATTCTCTTTCTTATATACTTTAATATTATTAAATATATTAATTATATCTACTCTTTTGATATAGTAATTCTAGTGAATATTACTACTTGAGTTATCTAATTATATTTTCATATTTTATATTTGTTACTTCTTCCTTATCTATTTAGTTATTTTACAACACTAACAGACCAAAAAAAAAAAAATCTAAAGATGGGCTATATGGCCTTATCCACATAGGTCGAACCGACTTAGATACGGGTCTTTGGGATCCGGATTCGATCTTACTTGAGGAGCAAGTTAAACGTTCTTTTATTATTTCAATTATCACCCTTCAAATGATAATCAACTTGAACATGGGATAATCAAATAATTTTTTACTCTAAAAAAAAATAATATCTTTAGATTTTTTAAAAAAAATTAAATCTTATATTCTTATTGTATAAATATTTCAACAGGTATTTTTTTCAATTCAATTTCACTTAAAATCTGTTAAAATCCTAGCTGAATTAATTTAGATTGTGGAATTATCACACTCATTTCTTTTGTTTTTCGTTTTTTTTTTTTTTTGAATAAAATTTAGGTAAATGTGGCACCAATATACTTTCCAATTGTCTACCAAAACAAGAGTCTTAAAATTGGAGCGTCGGTTTTCAATTTTTCATTGTTTCAATATGGTGGTTATGATGTAATGTAGGATATGGTTGCAAGTTTGCAACTTTATCAAGCTGCTAAATACTTTCAACATACATTAATTAGAAGGCCTAAACTTTCAACGAGAGCATAATTCAAATTGCGCTCCGCTTCAGTGACAGACTAAAGTGAAAAATCAATGCCACTTTCTTTTCACAAAACATAATGTGTGGACCACATGCGAACCAAAGAATCTACAGAAACAACATCAAAGATGGTAGATAGATAGATTAATAGATTTTTGTTTTTAAAAAAGAAAAGGAAAAAAGAAAAGGATAAAAAGAAGAAGATGATATTTTGCTTTATGGGCGTGTTGATTTACATCAAGTTTTCCTTTTTCCTGTTCAGTTCTTTGGATTTATTGAAGAGTTTAGGAGCTTCATCTTGTTGAAAGAAAATTAACAAATAGTACACAGCCAAATCCAAAACCATGCTTCAAATTTTAGGAAAGATTTTAAAGTATCTCAAATTAAAGATATATATATATATATATATATATATATATATATATATATATATATATACCTTTGGCTTTATTTTGATCATGGATAAATACGAAAAACAATTAAAAGGAACTAGCTAATTATCAATTAACAATATTTAGTTTCTAGCCATTAATAATGAATCAACAATGTTTATTTTTTAGCTTTTCGATGAATAGGCTTGAGGATACGCACATTTTTTGTTGACTATTTTTGTTGTCTCTCTAATGAAACAGTTTAATCATTAAATTTATATATACAAAGAAAATAGAAGGAAAGATTGGTGTCATTTTTTGAATACAATACACTTCATCCTATTTAAAGAAAATATTGAGATATTTTTTATCATTTTAATTAATTTCGTATTTATTATTGACATATTTTTATGGAAATTATATATAAAAGGACAAATTAATAATAGGTATTTTATATAATACTAATTCGAGAAAATTATTATTTGTAACTATATAAAAAAGATTGAAAACTTACAATGTTAACAATAAAAGATGTAAATTAATTTGATACTCATAAAAAATTGCATTAATTCAAGAAAATTACAAAAACTATCCAAAATAGATAGCTTGTTAGGTAATTTTGTAAAACAATTTGGTCAAACTAATCCAATCATTAATAAATATAAAATTAATTTCCATCTTTTAAAGTTAAAATTGTAGATGCTGAATTTTTTTTGTACATAGGATTAGATTAGTCATTAGTCATTACTGTATCATATGAAGTTAATAAAATGTACAAGGCATGCACTATTCCATATGGAATTTGATGTGACCAATAACAAGAAAAAAGTGAACAATGGTAAGAAGTGAAACACAGTATCAATGCAATTAGTAACCGCATGGCAGGTTGTATTGTAGAAATCACTGTTTTATACCAAAAAGGCCAAATCATGATACACATAATAAAGGATTAGACCAATTACTTCTGTGACTATCATCACTTGAAAGAATAATAAAAAGAACATAAAATGGAATCATCATTATTGTAAAAGCACATAAGGAATAAAAACAAAATATGAAAAAGCACAAGCTAAGGAGAGAAACAAATCAATTGCAACAAAATCACATCATTTTATTTATTTATTCATTGGAAGGAAATTTCTGACCTCCTGAGTATCAAGATCTGAGGAAGAATCAATTGAAGGGGTGGTGGAACTAGTGAGCATAGTGGTGAATGAGACTGATCCTGATAAATCGCCATTTCTCACCATTCCGATTCTTGCATTCAATAACCTCAGCCCCAATGGCCACCCTTCTTCCTACATCAATTAACCAAAAAAGATTTGAAAAAATAAATAAAAAATAAAAGATAACAGAAAAGAAATTAAACCCATGATGAACATTATTCTGCCATAACTAAAATTCTTCATGTCACTCCCAATTCTAAAGATATTACGAAATCTTATCAATTAAGTGTGACAACATTATCAAAATAGATGGGGCAATATCGGCTTTAGTTGTACATAACATAGCATCAACCTATATGCAGTTTAATTTGTGTATGCATTATGCATGTAAAAATATACAAGAGGAATTGAAGATGACATATACCTGTTGAGCCATTAGTGTGGTTTGAGTAGTTGAGAGAATTATTAGGATATGTTTGTTGAGTTAAAGAGATTACAATGATTTGAAACCCCTGAAAAGGAAGAAATACTAGGAACAATAATACAGAGAGAAGTTACTCTCACAGTTCTGATGAGAATGAAAATATAAAAGAAAAAGAAAAAGTACCCTGTGATGAAGGGGTAGTACTAACTAGCTAGAAGCAAGAGAAGGGAACAAAACAAAAGGAATCATTAGGAAAATGTGCAGAGACTAGAGACTAGAGAGTATGCATGTTGAGTGATGAGTGATGAGTGATGAGTGATGAGTGATGAGTGAAGGAAGAGAATAGAAGAGATGGGGATATGAGATTATGAGATATGGACGTAAGATATAAGAGGGATTTTTTTTTGTCTGTTTTTGGATTGCAAGGCATAAAAGGAAGAAGAATAAAGTGAATTGTCTCTGAAAGTCAAAAGAAGAAAGAGAGAGAAGGAAATAAGGATGAGAACCGTGATATGAGAGTGACTGCTTACCGTCTTTTTCTGCGAGTTTGGAGACACAACGGATTGTACGGTAAAGCCACTGCCAGCCAGCGGCAGGGGTATTTAAGACTATCTTTAATAAAAATCTCATTCTAATCTTTATTTATAATTCACTTATCATAAAAAAAACAAAAAAAATAATTTTACATTAATTTTTATATCATAAATAATAAATAAAAATTTAAAATATATTTTTTAATAAAAAAATTAAATTTAATTTTTATTGTAATTTTACGTAATTAATTAATTAAAATATTTAAAATAAATATAGTTATTATTTTTTTAAAATAATATTATTCCTATTAAATAATCTAATAATATAAACAAACCATAGGTTGGTAACGCAAGATTATCAAATTGTCACCATTATCAGTCTAATAACGATCATACCGGTTTAGAATTACAAGTTGTTAATATTTGGGCAAAAAACTAGAATAAACCAAGGGAAGTTGCTAATTACCTAAATGAGCCAAAGTGAAATTCGTTTCAGCAATGAGCCAAATCCTATATTTATATAATTCGAACCAGCATGGTTCAAACTCCATTCATTAATAATTCAAACCAAGCCAGTTCGAATTACATGGAGAGAAGTTGGTTCAAGTAAATCGAATCAAGCTGGTTCGAATTACAGAGGAAGAAACTGTAACATATAATTCGAACCAAACTGGTTCGAATTATAGGGAGAGACGCTGCATCAAGTAATTCGAACCAGTCTGGTTCGATTTAGTGGTAGACAGAGCAGTATATATATGGTTGTAAACGTGAGTTGCTCTTATTAGAGGGTGTAAGATGGCTAGTGAGGAGAGTTTTGTGGTTTTGGTTCACCACAGAGGATCCATTAAGAGGAAAACTCGCTCCGGTGTGAAGTTTACAGATAAGGATCCTCTCTGTATTGTCGTGAAACCAACGACGAGCTATGATGACCTTGTTAGATCTGTGCTGATGAAACTTGGTCTGGAAGGTGCGAAGCGAGTTAAGAAGTTTTTCTATCGCATTCCAATCACGGTCTTGCAAGATACCGTGAAGTATGATTGTTTCACGATTGGTAGTGATGAGGACCTGCAAGTCATGTTTCTATGTCGGAGGCAGTTTCCCGAGGTGAGGACACCAGAGTTGTTGGCAAAGCTGGTTGATGTGGTATCCAGCTCAGGGGGTTCGAACCGGAATACCACCACTGAAGCCGCGGCAGCCGGTTCCAGTTCCAGGCCTGCCGTTGCTTCTTCGTCCGTCCCTGTGTACGAGCCAGCGGTCTAACCAGTCGCCTCCTCGTCTTTTGCTGTTGATCTCAATGATGGAGTAGGCGACGTGGTAGGATCAGTTGATATTCTGCCGAACGCTTTACAAGGAGTTCCACCGGTTGGCGTCGGAGACGGAGTGTTGGGTGATGTAGAGGAGGACGACGTCGAGCCGGATATGATTGAGGATGACAGCGGCGACGAGGTTGGAGCGACTGAGCCTGCATTGGCGGTCGGTGGTTCTAGTTCTGGCACACAGCAGTATCTACCACATTTTTCCTCTTTGGACCTGGATGCCATGAGGCAAGAGGGTGTTTCAGGGTACTCTGTTGGATTCGGAGCTAGAGATGCTGAAGGGACTGCTGGTTTGACAGAGTTCCAGGTTGGTCAGCAATTTCAGGATAAAGATGAGGCCCTGTTAAGTGTGAAGACTTACAGCATCCGGCGAGGGGTACAGTACAAGGTTGTGGAGTCTGATCATCGCCTTTATGTGGGCAAGTGTTCTGAGTTTGGGAATAGGTGCACATGGTTGATTCGACTGAGTCTGCGGCAGCGCAAGGGCATTTGGGAGGTCAAACGGTACAATGGACCTCACACTTGTCTTGCGACCTCCATCTCGAGTGACCACACGAGCTTGGATTATCATGTGATTTCGGCGTTCATTATGCCAATGGTTAGGGCTGATGCATCCGTCAGCATCAAGGTGCTCCTAAATGCCACGGCAGCACACTTCGGGTTTAGGCCGACTTACAGGAGGGTCTGGATGGCGAAGCAGAAGGCTATTGCCCTCGTATACGGTGACTGGGATGAGTCATACAACGAGCTCCCCAGGTGGGTTTTGGGAGTCCAGTTGACGATTCCCGGTACTGTTGCAATCCTACGGACGAGCCCCGTTCGAGTTAGTGGACAAGTTGACGAGTCTCAAGCTTTTTTCCACAGACTTTTCTGGACGTTTCCACCGCTCATCCAGGCACATGTCTTACCGCTACTTAAATGTGTGCTTAGGGTATCCAATACATTATAAATGAACACGTAGTTATGTATAGTAAATTGAAATAGACAAGGCTTAGTACAGTACCTCGAGGCCAATGGCCAGCTGAACGTCTCAAACCCTGCAGGCCTAAACCGAGGAAATCACCAGAAAATCCATGACTGAAGTAGCTGAAGTGGGCCCGCTAGCTTGATAACATTTCTGTTCGCCACTCGGCACATGCACCGGTACAACCATGCCAGTGCTGTAGAACCCCAGCTGTAGGTCCCCATCTCCTCCAGCCTAGCTACAAACGGAAGCCATCTGATGTGAATGCGGTTGCCGGACTTGTCCGCAAACAGCTGCGTGCCCAACAACATCATGATGTACGCACGGGCATATCGATGCACAGTATCCTCATCAGCTCCCTCCGGGCACTCACCAAAAGTCTCCTGAAACCAGCTGCAGTTGACCGCATACTTCTGAACCTGGCTAGGAGGAGGTACCACTCCAAGCAACTCCTCGAACCAAACCCAGGCTGGACGGCCACCCTGGATGTATATCTGGAACTCTGATAGGCAGCCGCTGATGTAACACCCGTCCACTGGCAAACCCAGCTGGTATGCCACGTCCTGGAGTGTGATCGTGCACTCTCCGAACGGCATATGAAACGTGTGCGTCTCCGGACGCCATCGCTCAACGAACGCACTGACAAGGGCCTCGTCCAACCGGAACCATCTATCGTTCAGCCTTGCAAGATGGTAAAGACCTGCCATCTGCAGGTACGGAACGTATCTGTCATCGAGGAGCATGCCCTGCTGTTGCCGCATGCTCCTGATGCATCGCTGAGGCTGCGGAAGAAATGAACCGCATTATTAGAACCAACTTAATTACCAGTGACAAACATAATCAACACGATAATTGATAAACCAAAAAATCGTACTAAATATGACCGCTTAAAAATCCAAGAACGAGAACCACTTGCATAAACAACTAACATAAGAAACCAGCATAAACCACTTACATGAAAGATCTAACATAAAACAACCACAACTAAACCGCTAACATAAACCACTAACATAAACCACTAACATAAACCGTTAACGTAAACCACTTACATAAACCACATACATAAACCACTAAGATAAACCACCAACATAAACCACTAACATAAACCACTAACAGAAACCACTAACATAAACCACTAACATAAACCACCAACTAAACCACCATCTAACCCGCATGCAAAACCACTAACTCACATGTACCGGTAGCACAAAGTTATTTCCGTACTAACCTTCTCGTTGATGACCCTAGCTATATGGGCGACTCCGTCCAAGCGATATAACCGTGCCGGATCGTCCCCCATCAGCAGAGTATTCCGTTCAGGTCTTTGTCGGAGAGAATCTGTGTCGTTTTCTCTGAGATTTGGTGGGGTAGGGAAAGGTGAGAATGGTTCGAATGAGGCTGATTCGAACTCCTTATATAGCCCAATCACTAATAATTCGAACCAGGGTGGTTCGAATTACTAAGAACCCATCATAAGTGTAATTCGAACCAGGGTGGTTCGAATTACTTGAAGACCTAACTTACCTATAATTCGAACTTGCTTGGTTCGATTTACCTTCAAGTCTTTCTTGGTAATTCGAACTGCCCTGGTTCGATTTATTGCTAAATGCAGTTCGAACTAACCTGGTTCGAATTACATTAAAATACGATTTGGCTCATTGCTAAATCGATTTTCATTTTGGCTGATATAGGTAAATTTGAAGTGATGTTGGCTTATTATGGTGTTTTGCCCTTAATATTTAGAAGCATTATATATTCTTCTCAAATTCTATTATCCTTCGCCCCAACTCTGACTAGTTAAACTCTAAAATAGTCATTGAGATTGACGTTATGTATTAAAATTGTCTTTGAGATTCTAATTGCATCAATTACATCTCTAAAATTGACAAAAGTGTATTATGTTAGTCCCTAATTCATATTATCTACAATGATGACATAACTTAATAACATGGGCTGTTAGTGACACGTATCACTTCATGGTTTGGCCACGTGTAAAAGTATGATGATGTAGTGACCAGTGACACGTGGCATGCTAATGTGAATGGTTGTATCATGTGTCACAATGCTATTTGGCCACGTGTCCGTTTGTGCCACGTGTCGCAACAGTATTCGTCCACGTGTCGTCTATTATGTCATCATTGTAGATGCACCAAATTAGTTTATCACTTTACATTAACTGACTCATTTTAGTCTCTGAAATTGAATGTCGTACACCAAACTAATTTCTTCACTAGTTGTTTCTCTTTTTTTTTTTTCTATAAATTCAAAATTCTCAATATATTTGAATGCATTAATTTCAATTCTATTTTTTCACATGTTATTCAAATACAAGTATTTTTATAAAATATTTTTTTTGCGGATACTCTTAACCACCGTCTTGGACTTAAAGTGAAGTCATTTCAAGCGCCTTCACTACCATCTCCCACCTCTCCAGTCTAAAGAGGTCGGAGATGATAGTGAGAGCGCTTGAAGTGCTTTCAGTTTAGCCCATTTACACACAATGAAAACGTGTATTTCATAAAAACAAAAAAAATATTATTTTAATTATCGATTTCTTAGTAAAAACACATGTCTTTTTATGAAAAATTGTGTTTAATCAATCATATAATTCTTTTTTTTATAATAACATACTTCTATATTATAAAATTTACCAATATTAAATTATTATAGAAAAAATTATATAATTAAAACTAAAATCTTAAAAATTTTTATGAAAGCACTTGTATTTAAACAATATATGAAAAAATAGAATTGAAATTAGTGCATCCAAGATATTGAGAATTTTAAATTAAAAAAATGAGAAAACTGGTGAAATGACTAGTTTGATGCACAACATTCAATTTCAGGGACTAAAATGAGTCACTTAATACAAAGTGAGGGACTAATTTGGTGCATCTACAATGATGACATAATGGGTGACACGTGGACGAATACTGTTGCAACACGTGGCACAAACAGACACGTGGCCAAATAGCATTATGATACGTGGTACAACCATCCACATCAGCATGCCACGTGTCACTGGTCACCACATCATTATATTTTTACACATGGCCAAACTATGAAGTGACAAATGCCACTAACAGCCCACATCATCAAGCCATATCATCACGTCGTTAATGAAAAATGGGTCAGGAATTAACATGGTGCACTTTTATCAATCTCAGAGACATAATTGGTGCAATTAGATTCTCAGAGACGATTTTAGTGCACGACGTCAATCTCAGAGACTATTTTGGAGTTTAACTCCAACTCTGACACCCCACCATTTCCTTCTTCATGCTAATTTTTTTTCCTTGTCTTAATCCCTCTAATTTGTTGTCTTTTCATGAATTGATTAGCAACATGTTGAAAATTTCTTTATATCTTTTTATAGAATTTCAAACAGATAAGACTCTAGTAAAAAATTTTAAACAAATTTTAAACAAATACTATATCAAGTTATCCAGGTTAAATTTAGAAAAATTAACTAACAAATAAGAAAAACTTAAAAAGATTCTATACCTACCTGACTAGAACGGCGATAGTTGAGAGAGAAAGAGAGGATAAAAGAGGCATAACTCTGAGGGAAAGAGCAAAGTGGATAAGGCATGACGGAGGTGCTGGCGAGGCAGATGCAGAGGCCGCGAACGGCACCAAAAAACACCGTCCACGGGAGTACCTACCGGCATGATTGAGAAGCGTTGGAGACACTGTGGCGCACTTTGCTCCAGGGGATCATCTTCTATGCTGGCCTTGGCAGTGCTGCCGGTGGCGGGGGTTGACGAGAGGGTTCTGCTTTCTTCTCAAGCGCTTGAGGGTAGAGGAGAAAGGGGGTTGCTGGCTGAAAATTAAAATAGGAGGCGGTTATGATTTTATTTTAATGTTTAATTATACTTAGGGATATTTTAGTAACTTCACACATTTTAATCTCTACTTTTATCTCAAACTAAACGGGATATTGAGACATAACTCAATTCTATACACTTTACACCAAATACAATACTAAGACTTATTTCAATTTCTATCTTTCAATCTCAAGCTCTCAGTCTTTGTCTTTCCGTCTTAGTCTCTTAGAGCATCTCCAATGCATCAATTTTTTAAGGTTCCATTTCCTCTTTTTCTGACACAATGGAGTCGCAACTGTTGGAGAGAAAGAGAGTAGCGTACCTGCTCATGGATCGAGGAAGAAGAGTTCCTTCTCAGAGAGACTTGTGATTGCAAATGATAACTTGTCACTTTAAAATAAATAATTATATTAAATTATAATTATATTAAATCATAATTAATATTATTTAAATAATTATATTTTTATTTAATTAATAATTTATATTAAATTATTATTGAATATTATGTATATTTTTATATTAAATTATAATTAATTAAATTTGTTTACATAAAAAAATAAATTTAAACGTTTTCACATTATAAAATAATTTTTGTTTGAATTATTTATTTTTATTTATAAAATTTAAAAATACTAATCATATTACAAAATTAGCCATTGCAAAATTAATCGTTAAAAACTAGTCGTTATTATTAATAAATTAATATTAATATTTTTTAATAATAAATTATTTTTGGATTTATAAATTTAAATAATATTATTGTAAAAAAATAGTAATTATATTAATTTTAATTACTTTAAATTATTAATTAAATGAGACCATAACATGGATTAAAATTAGTTCCTCCTAATGAAGAAGAGAGATATTTTGAATTCTTATTTACTGTTTATGACGCAAAAATTGATGTGGAGTTATTTTTTATAATAAGTGAACCATAAATAGAAACTGGAATAAATTTCTTACTGAAGATAGTCTTAGTCTCAGTCTCTCTTCTAAATACTACTTTATTTACCATAATATTCCTTGTCTAGCTAAGTAACAGAAGTTCTTCTTACCTTTGTTTTTTTTTGGTGACTTCTTCTTACCTTTGTTTGAAATGAGTTGATGAGTTATACATCACTAGTCTTATCAACACAAGAACAAAAGTCAACAAAAAAAAAAAAACATTTTTATAAAAACTAAACTTATATTATATTATTCATAGCCTTTTTTTCAGGCAACATCTTTTTTTTTTTCTTCTTTATTTTCATTTTTTGGTTGCATATTACATATTTGTTGGACAAAGTGGGGACACAAATTTAGGAGTAATACACTCCAACATCTAATTTCAAAAAAGGAAAACATATTGCATTATATTCGTTAAATTAATCAGACGGCCAAGACTGATGATTAATTTTTTCAAAGAATTATTTACTTATATTCTTCTTATATTCACTAATATAACATCTTTTGAAAAAAAAATTATAATCTCAATATATGAAAAATTATATGTAATTTGTCTTTATATGAAATTGATAAATAAAATTCGTTAAATGATTTGATAAATTTGACTAAATTATTATTTACTATTTTTAACTAGCAACTTTACAAAAAATAATTACATACAATTTTCTACCAATCTCAATATTATTAACTATGATAAAATCCTTATTATAGTAAGAGTAAAGACATCATTAACAACAGTAAAACACCACTTCTTACAAAATAACAACAGTTACTAATTTAATTAATTTTCTTTTTTCTTCATTAAAAATGGGAATGAATTCCCATGACGGTTTTAGAAATTCACGGTATTACTCAATTTGATTTTGGAGGTTTCAATTTCACTATAGTTGAGCACCATAATAGTTCCTGAACATCTTTTTTATGATAACTCAGCTTTTTCAGTACTAATGTGACTACAATGCTATATTGGCACCTGCAATGACTAACTTAGCTGTTCAGATTGCAATTTGGATCCAATTTGGTTCCTACCTCTCTATTAACTCTAACCCTTTGTACTCCCTCCCAAAGCTTCTGAATGGTAACTTCTGGTGCTTCTCACTCTGTCACTGTCACATTCATCATAATTAATAAAAACTCTCAGCACTACGCTACACACTCTCTCTTTCTCTTTTTCATTGATTTATTGTTTCTACTTCCAAATCTCCATGAGAGTGAGACATTCCATTCCTCTTTGTCCTTTCTAATTCTATCCTAAATCGGCAATTCTCCATATCCAGGTCAGTTTCGCGGTGATTACTATCTCTGATTGGACACCGATCAGGTGTCGAGCTTCCACATGGCCAACACTACCTTCAGCGCCAACAAATGGGTCGATGATTTGGGAGGAGGAGGAAACGCACTGGCCAACAACTTCTTGAGAATGAGCATAGTCCAAATCATGATTATAACAAAGAATCATCACCTTATTGCAGTAATTTAAAAAAAAATACCTTCATTGTAAATGATAATGGCGAAATTCACACAGATGATCAAATTTAATCTTTTGATATAAGTGAGGTTGTCGCAAAAAAAAAAAAATCTCCAGAATCCTAAACCTAGAGTGGCGTCATTGATGAAGAAAAGTAGAAGAGGAAGAAGAGGAGTAGAAGTAATGAAGACGGATGAGTGATTGTGTTTGAATACAAACCGTTTTTGAGCCTATGTTTACCACCAGACGACGTCATTTTGCTCCCTAATAGGCGCCAAACCCAAACGGTATCGTTTTGGCAAATTCCAGCGTGGCACACGATAACCATATCAACACTGAAACAATTGAGTCATTACCTGAAAAATGTTCAGAGATCACTATGATGATCAAAACTCAATCTAAGAGACCATTATTATAGTCAAACTGAAACTTCAAAGATCAAATTAGATAATTTCATAAATCTTAAGAACTATACAGAAATTTACTCTTAAAAATAGTGCCCAAATATTCTCCCGTATAAATGAGAGTGATTTATCAAAAACCACACAAAATTTTATCTAACGCTGGCATAGCAAACACTGAAAGTTATATATATCTTTGGCAAATTCATCTTTTTCCAACAAACTTTTGACTAATAAATCACTTTTATGTGGCTTACTTATACAAGATATTCCATAATACATCATGTAACAATAATAATGCTATTTGAGGCTACAAATTAAAAAAATGACAGAGAAAATCAAAATGCTCAATGTAATATGCTAATCTTTCAGTTTCTTTTGTAACTGTTCTATAACTAACTATACAACAACATCATCAAGTCCTTGTCAAACAGAAGTATACATGTATCAAAACTGCTACAATATATTCCAATCTCACAATGAAGATTCTGATTCCCATAATTCTTGCAATTAGAACTTCCATTAGCCCTTTCCATAGCCATTAGAAACCCGTCATCATCAGAACGAGTATATGCTTCGTTTCGGTATGCAATTCGTTACAATTTTTGTTAGTAAATTAAAGGTTACCTTTCTACGGAGAATTCCGTCTTCTGTAGCTAAGATTTTGATTCTTTGTTTTATCATTTTGTATAATCCACCTTTTTGTGTTGAGCTCTTTCTTTCAAAAAAAAAAAAAAAAAAAAAAAAAACCTAAGGTAACTACAGAAGCTTCGCCATCAAAGGAACAACTATGCTTGGCATTACCATAAAGAGCCATAATTGTATTGCTTCAAATCCGGCTCATCTTGCGAGGTAGCCCGAAATTCTGATAACAACGGATTTCGCCTCCAATTCCAGCTGTCACGATCACCGACCCCCACGCCGAAGGATAAATTACAGAGGAATCATGGCTACCTTCAGAAAAAGATGATGACCCAAATGAAGCTGAAGAAAAACCATATATAGCTGAGGACGAACTTGAACTCGAACTAAACGAATCGCTAATCCCTGAATTCGATCGTGAGATGGCTTCAGGATTATCATCTTCTTCATGAGTAACGTGAAGACCATTAGTCTTCTTTGAAAAATGCCGCAACATTCTTCTAGAATCTGAATGCGAAAGTGCGGCATGGTCTTCGACCGAAGAATTCGAAGCACTATCTACTGCTGCTTGCTTGTTTTTCTTCTTGGGAAGTGGTGGAAGGAGGAATCTTCTAGCGTTAGTAGTATCATCTACTACATTATTAGACGAGGACACCGAAAAACGTTTCGAAATCCGTTTCGAAGTCTGCAATTTCACTGGTGGAGGATCACCCCTGATCATGCAAGGCCATGCTACTGCAATTAAAACATCTTTGCATTGGAAGTTCTCATGAGCCCTTGTAACCACTATGTTTCTACCTTTTCCGGTGCCTCCACTTTTCTGCTCTTCGTTCTTCCATATAAACACTTGTGAATCATCACTTGCACTTATGATGAATTTTCCATTTGCACTGAATGAAGCTGCGATTTGGCTGTCTGCATTTTTAAAACCTGTAAACCAATTCAACACTATCAAATTACATTACCTATCAAAGGACCATGATAAGATGAATAGAAATTACTTTTGAAATTCGCTTAAAATTATTCAGTACTATAAAGGTAAAAAGGATAAAATACCCAACGTTGGTTAAATGCTAATTTCTTATATAACCTTTAAAATGTCTTATTTTTATTCTAAACATTTTATTTGGTACTATTTCAATTTATTAGTCAAAATTAATTTTTTTTCTTCCGTAAGTACTTTTTTTCTTTTATTATTCTATTATTTTCGTTCTCAACTCACTATAACAACGCCTATAATTATAATTTTTGTTGTTATCTTAAAAAAAATTATAATAAAAAAATGATACTTTAAAGAAAATTAATTTTAACCAAAAAATCAAAATAAAATATTTGGTATAAAAATACAACATTTTAAATAATAAAAATAAAATGATGATTTAGTCCAAATATTAAGGACTAAAACAACAATTTACTCCTATAAAAAACATGCAATTGAATCCCATTTATATAATATTGAGATATTGAGAAATGTTATTTGTATACTAAAATCAGTCACTAAAATCAACCACCAATGTATTTGTGTATAAATACATGTGTGGTTTAATTTATTTTCAATGTGTATTTGTATTTTAACATATATTTTATACTGATTACTGATTTGATGACTGATTTTAGTATACACTTAACATAACCCTCGTATATTACTCCCTCACAAACACACGTATGTACACTAGGGAAAATATATGAAGTAATGCTTACCCTTAAACTTCTGAACAACCTCTGAACCTTCAACAATTCTTGCCCTGGCATCCGCTGAAGTAACAAGTACTTGTGATGGATTTCCTGGGGCAAACTATAAAGATACATACCCAGTAAATTTTCTTTACTTACACGAATAAACTACCATTTTGATTATTAAAAAATGTGTGTGTCAACGTAATAGTTCTTTTAAAGATGAATAATTATTACACTCTATTCAAAAGATTGGTTTCACTTAATAAAGTTTCCCAAAATGAGGATTATTTTGTTAACCAACTCAAAAACTGAAATAAAGTGTTAATATATTTCAAAACCACGGGGTAGTTATGAATTTTTAAAGGGTCTTTGTCAGAAAACTCACATTAATGTTTGAGAGTTGAAATGGTGATTTATTCTTTCTTACACCAAGCAACTTGGAATGGCATGGAAACTGAGGCAATTACCTGAAAACCCGTGACTTTTCTGAGATGAGATTTCTTCTTGCGTCGAATCTCCACCGTGCCTGTTTGACTTAATTTGCAATCTAATTCAGCAAATAGATATGGAAATTAGCAGCTTATTTCAAAGAGATTAAGTTACCCAAATTAGATAACAAGAAACCATTCTGGTTACATCAAAATATAATTCATTTGAGAAAAGAAGGAAAGACTTGGTGTACTACCTGCAACACTATAGGTACGACAACTCCCTTTCATTGTGCCCACTAAAACACCCTACAATAACAAATCATATATAGAATTGTGAATTGTTCATTCTAATAACATTTTGTCTTGATGACAATATGGAAGAGATAAGGTGTTGTAACCATATAAGCTAGGTGATTATTGGAGACTAGAGTCTTGGTATTGGGTGTTGAGTTAGCATTAGTTTTGAAAAGCTAAGTACAACTAGGTAAAAATATGAGGCTGTAACTTAAAATATCTCTCCCCTTTTTGGCCGAGACTTTGAAACAATTATTAAAAAAAAAAGGAAGAATACCTACTTGACCATCAGGTGTGTATGCAATTGCGGTAACCATTTCATGGATATCAGTCCAATCCACGACATGACGTTCCTGTATGTCCCATATTCTAACCTTCCCGTCGAGGCAGCCACTTATGAAATAATCCTCGTCTATAGGATTGAACTGTATGCACGTTACTGCAACATGCAATCACACATCAAAGGAAGAAAAGAATTAAATTAACCAAAATCATAGGCTGTAAATTATCTTAGGAGAGGTCAACAATCAACATTGAAATTACGTACCAAAGTTGAAATATCTTACCGTAGTCATTATGAGGAAACACCTTCAAGCAACTCTTAGTTTCCAGGTCCCATAACCTCACTGTTTTATCCATTGACGATGACAGAAGAAGCTGCAATAAAAAATGAAAATCCATAATGGAGAAAAAATATGTACACTAAAATGCTAGTAGTATTCAAAACAAAACGATACAAACCAAGACTGACTTATAACTAAACAAATTACAAATCAAACAAAATATAATCTAAACGAACTAATCAAACAACATGCTAGTAGTATTATGTAGATTAAAATTACAAAAGTAAACTATACACCTAACTTGAATGCTTGTTTTATTGTTTATTTGAAAGAAGATAGTCTTACCTCAGACTTAGACCATGCCAAATCCAAAACTTCATCCAAATGACCGTGAAAGGAGCAATACGGTTCCTCCAAAAGGGTGAAAACAGTTTCGGACATATGAACGTATTCCGGAACTTTATCCCTCTTGCTTCCAAACAAGCGCTTCTTCTTCTCACTAGACAGCGGCGCCGACGCAATCATAACGCTTCCTTCTTCAGACACCGAATTAGAATTAGAGAATCCCATACAGTCACGCTCAATGACTTCCCAAACATGAACCACCTTGTCCTCGCCAGCACTCGCCAAAAACCTCCCATCTAAATTAAACTTAATTTTCCAAATTAGTCCCTCATGAGCTTGAAACTCTTGGCACAAATGCAGAGCAGAAAACTCCTTGTAAGACTTACCACTCTGCTTCACCCGAACCCATCTACTCATGGTTGGTTTTGCTTCCCAAACCACTTCCTGGTGAAGGTGCGCAGGACAATCTCTTTCTCTTTCGCGAATGATCCCGCTGGCTACCCCTTTTATGTTCCTTAAGAATGATCCTCTCCTGCTCTTGCTCTTGCTCATGCTTATGCTCATCCTCATGCTCCTAGACATCGAAGGGCTCGAGTCGAGAGCCCCCGAGTATTCTTCATTGTTTTCCAATTTCGCTCGCCTCATTAGCTTATTAACCACCCTTGAGTGGCCCACAGTTTTCTCGAACTCTTCCATGGTTAGCTTCCTTCCTGTCTGCAAGTCACTCAACCTATTCCACGCGCCATTTTCACCACATTCATTCACGATAAATTCGTTCCCCGTGTCCAAATTCTTGATCAAGAAGAAAGGAGCTACATCCGAATTCACCTCGGGTGCAGAAACTTTCTGGTCGTGCGCCTCCGGATCCTCTGCCTCCTTGGCATCTTTCACCACCGCCCTAGCATGAGTAATAACATTGCCGCGTGGCACAGGTATCTCGGTCGCAGTCCTCGTGAGGCGCTGCTTCGAGACGTTCCCAATCATCTCCTCTTTTCTTTTATTCTCCATTGAAAACGATGCAATATCGCCTTCGGACCGTGACCGAACGAAAACAACGGAAACAGAGGATTGCTCTGTTTTTTGCTCTGCTAAAACAGAGGAACCAGAAGAACCGGTAGTAGTACGGATTCTAATACCTCTATCACCACCCTTGCCGCCGCCGCTGCCGCCGTGATCCAATGTCGTCCTCTCCGGTGAAATCGGCACACGATATTGATTGTTGCCTTTCTCAAACCTCCTGGAAACTCCATGGCCAAGCTTCGTGCTCTGTAGCTTCAAGAACTCCATGTTTTCGTCGAGTCCCATTCCGAGAAGCAACCGCTTCCGCCGCTCGCTAATTGAATCGGGAGAACCCATCCATATTCCATAATCGGCGAAGGAGTCGCTGGTAGAAACGGAAAGCCTCGGAGGAGTTCGCATGCTTGATGCTCTGTTTCTGAAGGCGGGAACAGAGGAAACCGCTGAGGAGAAGGAGATTCTTGCATCGTCGAAATCGCCGTCGTCGTCCTCGGAAGCGGAAACGAAGTCGAGAGGAACAGCGCAGGAAAGGCGGTCGGACGGATCAAAGAATCGGTCGTCGTCGTCCTCAACGTCCAAATCCATTATTGGCGATTTCCTCCGGCGGTCCATGGCGGCGCATCGGCGGTGAAAGGAGTCGTCGGTCCAAAGTTCAATTTCTTTTTTTTTTTTCAATTTTTTTCTGACTTGGTGCGTTTCAGATTTTGGGAAGTGGAAGGAGAAAAAAGAGGGGAAGTTAGTTACTTACCGTTATGAGTCTTTTGGAGGCAAAGAAATGGTCAACGCCTACGGGTTGTTAATTAATGTTGCTAATTACCATTTAGTACTTCCTTAATAACATTACATGTCTGCACGATTAGGAAACTTTAGATATTCCATGTTTCGCTTTGCGTGTGCTTATAATATGAATGCATTTGAGAGTGTTATTCTCTTATCATGCTTATCAGTTCTTGCCACGTTTGGGAACCTTTTCATTAGGAAATTATTTGTTTGTCAAGTGTCAACTTCTCTAATCTTCCACCGATTGTGTGGTTTTTTAGATAGTGTGTCTTTTCCTCTTTTCACCGCCAAGATGATAAATGGTTGATCACGAGAGTGATTAAAATGAACAACAATCGAATTCATTAGACCGAGATGGATAATAGGAGGTCCATGGTTACGAGGAAATCCTTTCTTTCATTTTATCTTTGCTTTATAGGATAGCTTCAGTTTTTTTATTTATTACATATGTATACAAAATACAAAAATTAAATTAATTAAAATAATAAGTAGTTTTTTTTTTTTTTTTTGAAATAAAGGGAGCTCAACACAACAGGGTGGAGCAAAGAAAGTGTCTACAAACAATAAGAAATTCAAAGAAACAACCCACCCCAGTCATCTTCGGCATAGCCATCAACAACTAAATGGCTCACCACCAATCCACTCCTCTGCAAAAGTAAATGATTTGTTGATAATTTCTACCACACTCAAGGTCGAAAGAGCCTGCCATTCCTTTCTAGCCAAATTGTCCAGATAACAACAAAGAACCCAACGAACCACCTCCTTCTGTCCACCTTTCTTACTGAAGAATTTGTCCAGCTTTTAAAGTGATGCCTTAGTGTACCTGGAAAGCTCCAACTCCTTCCAAGGGCAAGCAACCAAGCACACCACACTTGCCAAGTGATGTCACACCCAAGAAACAAATGAAGAGCAGTTTCCACAGACTTACAGCATAACACACACATATTGTCATCCGGATCAATAACCCGTAATCTACAGAGTCTATCCTTAGTATTCACCCTGCCGACCAACACAAACCAAGAAAGAAGCTCAATCCACGGAGGGACAAACCCTTTCCAAACAGCACTAGTGAAGCTATAGCTCGTGATTTCCTCCGGTAGAACTTCCATCTGTAGCACCTGCATAAAGGAGTTAGTTGTATAAACACCTGTTTTATCAAATTTCCATACCACTCTATCCTCTCTCTCAGTTGTGAGCTTGACTGATAGTAATATCTCATGAAGTTGGTTTACTAAATCCAACTCCCACTGGAACAACTCTCTCCTCCACTGAAAACTCCAAATCCACTCTAACCCATCCCAAAATCCACAATCCCCTATCACAGATCTGTTAAGGTTTGAAACCGAGAAGAGCCTAGGAGACAAATCTTTCAACACTCCATTAGGTAGCCATCTATCCTCCCAGAATCGGATTGTTCTGCCATTCCCAAGGTCCATAGACAACCCTCTGATCATCTTATCTCGCACCTGCGGCTTGCTTATTTGTAACTGACATATATCCTTCTAAGGACCCCCTTGTGGGTACAGGCTGGCCTTCCAGCAGCCCCGCAGTATCCATGTTATTACAGGAGCAAACCACTTTCTTCCATAGATGACAGTCTTCTTTTGAGAACCTCCACCACCACTTAAAAAATAATGCTATATTTCGAATAATTGCATCACCAACTCCCAATCCACCTGCCTTCTTGGGAGCCATTACTACTTCCCATTTCACGAGCGGTAACCCATGCCTCCCATCCTCTGTACTCCACAAGAATCATCGTTGAAGGGAGATCAACTTCTCTGTCACTGTCTTCGGCATCTTATATAAGCTAAGATAATAAATAGGCAGGCTATTAAGGACAGACTTGATGAGGACCAACTTGCCCGCTTTGTTGAGAGCCTTTGCTTTCCACAAACTAAGCTTGTCTTCCACTTTGTCAATTACTGGTTTCCAGGTCTTAACCTGCCTTGGATTCGCTCCCAAGGGAATGCCCAGATATCTGATTGGTAGTGACGCCTCCTTACAACCCAATAAAAGACATATTCGACGGACCCACGACCTATCACAGTTGACCGGAATGAAGCTGGACTTATCAAAATTGATGCTCAAGCCGGACATCAGTTCAAAGCATCGAAGCAGCTGCTTATAATTCCTAATTGTCTCCTCTTCAATCGGGCAGAAGAGTATAGTATCATCCGCAAACTGCAAGTGTGACAACTCAATGTTATCCCTTCCAACTAGTAGCGGAGAGATACGCCCATTCCTTACTGCCTCCCCAATCATCCTATGGAGAACATCAACAACTAATACAAACAGAAAGGGGGACAGAGGATCCCCTTGTCTCAAACCCCTTTCCATTTTGAAAGGCTGCGAAGGTGTTCCGTTGATCAGTACCGACATAGATGCAGAGCAGACACACTCCTTGATCCACCCTCTCCATCTCTGGCCGAAACCTATCTTCTGCAATACAATATCCACGAAGCTCCACTTGACCATATCATAGGCCTTTTGGAAATCCAGCTTTATTATCGCCGAGCTCTTTTTCCGTGACTTCAGCCAGTGCACAGTTTCACAGGCGATTAGAGCCCCATCATGTATTTTCCTGCCCTTAACGAAAGCGCTTTGCGTCTCCCCTACCAAACCTGGCATTACCTTTCGCATCCTCCGAACCAACACCTTAGATATGACCTTATAAACACAGCCCACCATACTAATTGGTCGAAGATCCTTTATTTCTCTGGCACCAGTAAACTTCGGCGCCAGTGCCACCCAAGTGACATTCGAGTCGCTAGGTAGCTTTGCTGACTAGAAGAATCCGAATCACCGCTCCAGTGAACTCCCTTCCCAATTCCCCCAGCACTTCTTTATAAAATTCATATTATACCCATCGCTGCCTGGTGCCTTTGTTGACTCACAGTCCCACACTGCATCCTTTATTTCGTCAGCTGTTGGCATCAACTCTAACACAGCTGCCTCTTCCTCATTAACTTGCTTTACCAGCCCATCCCTAAATCCAATATTAGGCGATGCCTCTTGGTGGTACAGCTCCTTATAGAAGTCTCGTATAGCAATCTTGATCCTGGCTTGATTCCTCACCAATCTCCCATTAACCATTAAGGCATCAATCCGATTGGACCTTCTCCGAGCTGAGGCTAAATTGTGGAAATAACGAGTGTTTTGATCCATCTCCTTTGCATGCCGAGATCTTGACATCTGCTTCCAATGTAGCTCCTTTCTGATGTACCATTTCTTACAGTAGCTTACCAGCACCTTTCGTCTTGCTTCCACCGTCCCATCTGCCACTCCGGTGCTCACCATGTCATCTACTTTCTGTATTTCTTCCTCACACTGTGTAATCCTTGTGTCCATATCCCCAAAATTCTTTCTATGCCATCTGCTCAGCGGAGTCGTCAAAGCCTTTAACTTGTCCGTGAACTGCCCATCTCCTAAACTCCTCCATTCCTCCTTTACCATCCTCAAGAACCCATCATGAGTAAACCATGAGTCCAAACTCCGAAAAGGTCTTGGCCCCCTCTAATCCGTGTGACCTCTATAATCATTGGACAATGGTCAGATAACCCTCTAGTTCCTCCTCGCAACCTCGTCTCCGGAAACTCTTCTAACCACTCCAAGCTAACCAGAACCCTATCAATACGACTGCATGATTGCCCTCTGAACCAAGTGAATAAGCGATCTGTGAGTGCCAAGTCTACTAGCTCCATATCCTGAATCCATGATCTAAACTCTGTTGCAGTCACCGTCAAAGAAGTAGCTCCCTTCCGTTCTTCCACATGAGTTATCTCGTTAAAGTCCCCCATGTAACAAAAAGGGACTTGACATAGCCCAGATAGAAAGTTCAGCTCTTCCCATGTAACAAGCTTTTCCTCCCTATCATGCGGACCATAAACCAGGCAGAAAGCACAGGAAAAATTATTTTTTAGTAACACACCCTCCACACACAGTCATCTAACTCCTTTATAACAGTTGTTCATCTGAAAAATCGTTTCATCCCACATCAATAACATGCCACCTGAAGCACCAATCGACCCAACAAACTCCCACTTAACTGCACCATTACCCCCACAGTTGCACTATATCAAAGTTAGTTATGATCCCTTTTTTAGTCTCTATCAAGCCTAACATATGCAATTTAAACTTCCTCCGAAAGTTTTTTACCATGCTCAGTTTACCAACTCCCGCCAACCCCCTAATATTCCATGAGCTAAAAATCATTTTAACGCCTTTATACACACCTTTTTTTTTATTTTTTGGCCGACTTCTTCGTGCTTTCTCCTTCTGCTTAGCCTGTTTTTTCTTCTTTGCAATTTCCTCGTTCTGTGCTTGTAGGATTACCATAATATCATCCTTCTCATCATACTACACTGCTCCAGATTTTACTGCGAGGTTCCATGCTTCCCGATTTTCTTGCATGTCTGCTGCCCATCTGTTCGCGGACGTTTCTGATTCAGCGTCGCTTCCAAAACCCCTAGTGGCATCTCGCATACTCTGCAAAGCTGCCCCCGTACCATCGGTATGTAACTCCTTTGGAACATCTACAATCTCCAAAGAGGCATTTAAGCCACTACCCGCCACAAGGTCCTCCCCTTCCAGAACATTACACTGCTCTTCAAGCCCACCCCCCTTCCACGGCGATGTCCCATATGGGGAGGCCAACATTTCTTCCTTCCCTTCCACCTGACAGCACCAGACTCCCTTATGGCTCTCATCAAAATTTTCATCGCAAGCCACCGCATATCCAAGTCCCCCGCCAGAGAAATCCGCCTCCAATCCACCGCATATAATAAGTAGTTTATAATTTAATTAAAATATTTTGGCTTAAATATTAGAAATAATTCTTTTATGAATTATATATAATAAAAGATTTTTTTAAAAAATCAGACACTAATTTTTTAATATTTCCATTATGTATAGTATAGAGTATAAATATGATAAGATATGAGAAAGTGAGAGATAAATTTTAAATTAAAAAAGAAACTTTTAAGAATTGGTAAAAAAATCAATAAGTAAATGAAAATTAAAGGATGTTATGAAATAGGAGTATTGATAGACTTTATAAATATAGAATATACTAGTATTAAATTCGTGTAATGCACGGGCTTATATTTAAATTTGACATGTTAAATCGAAAATAATATTTTACAATCATAAATTTTTTGAGTTTAGTATAACACTATCATCGTCATTATATAATAAACGTACTGAATATGCTATTTTATCTTTATTCAAAGTAAAATACAAATGGAAGAGGTTGAAGTCTGTAATATTCTTGAACCATAAGGAGAGAGACATGAAAAAATAAGAACATATATAACTATAATAATAGCACGTCAATTTTACACTAAACTTTATATCAAAAGGCTAATAAAAATTTATCCACAACCTAGTATCTTACTAACTTCATTAGAAAAGCAATTGGCATATGATGTTGTGCTCCCTGTTACACATTTTATCTCAAATCTGAAAACAGAGTTATAGATAAATTAGTTATATCTATAGTAAATATTTGTACACTTGTGTAAATCATAACATGCTATTAAAATGAAAATAATATTATTCTTACCTAAATATTATTAAAAACTTCTTTAAACACGACATTTGTTGTTGATGACTTTGGATTGTCGTCTTTATTTAGAATTAAAATTCTGAGGCCACTGCCATTCTTAACTGTTGACAAAGCAACATAAAGTTATCCATGGATGAACACTGATTTTGGCAAGTAAAGTCCAACATATGATAATGATCGACCCTGACTCTTGTTAATGGTCATTGCAAAGCATACTGTTAATGAAAATTATCTCCGTTGGAACTTAAATGACAATCTTGAATATGAAGGGACCAAGTTCATTCTTGGAATGTACACTCTATCTCCAATATTTCTACCGGTCACTACTGTTACTCCAATTACGTTGCTGCCAATTTCATTAACTATTAATCTTATCCCGTTGCATAAACCTAAAGTCTGGTCTATGTTTCACAGTAGCATTACAGCGACTCCTGACTTCAAAGTCAACTTGTGATTGGGTAGTTCCGAACATTTGATGTCATTTAGGAACTCTGGTGTGAACCACTCTTGTTGTACATCTTCATTCTCATCAACTTGACATGTTGTGTCAGAACTCAAATAGTCCTTTTCCATCCTTGGAAAGATTGTCAAGACGAAATCGTTTACCTTCTCGACACTCTCAAGCGTGAGTGCAAGAATTGCCCTACTCTGGAAAAACCTGTAATCTGACATATTTTGCAACAAATTTGGATATGCAAAGTCTACTAAATGAGAGAGAGGATCATTAGTAGTTGTAATCAATAGATCATCTGGAATTTCAACTTCTGATTCATCACCAACAACAGAACCAATATTTCCATTTCCAACATCAAGTATCCAATTATCAAATCTTTTCATTTCACCTTCATCTTGATCCGAAGAAGACATTAGAAGCCTCATGTTCATATGCAGTTTCAGAACCTTACAAAACGACCACAGATGGGATGAGTTAATAGCTGATGACAATATATTGTGTCTACTCCCTTTTGAAATCACCGGAAGTATCTGTCTAAAATCACCTCCTAGAATAATAATCTTACCATCAAATGATTGATGTATCTTATGTTGATCGGTAACTGATATAAGATCCCTGAGCGTCCGATTAAGTGCTTCAAAGCACATTTTATTGAGCATTGGAGTTTCATCCCAAATTATTAAGCTACTTTGAATGAGCATCTCAGCCTTCAAACTGCCATGCTTGATGGTGCAAGTAGATTCATCAGTAATTGTAATGGGTATTGAAAATCTAGAATGAGCCATTCTGCCACCAAGTAGGGGTAAAGATGCAATCCCAGTGGATGCGACATTTAAAACAATCTTTCCTCTAGACTGAATAGCAGAAGAAAGTCCATTCCAAATAAATGTCTTACCACACCCACCATGCCCATAAACAAAGTAAAAACCACCATAGTCTATAATAACAGCATTGAGTATCTCATTGAATACTAACTTTTGCTCATGAGTCATCTTTTGTTCCATATATAAGTTTGTATGAGTCAACTCATTTGTGTCATATGCTAACTCCTCCTCTATTAGCTTATTCTGAAAAAGGTGAACATCAGACATCTCAGGATATGACATTGATTGATAATCTCTTAAAAATCTCGCATTGCTGTTGATTATCTTCTCAATCTCAATAATGCAGAGATTTTTCAATTCGTCATCAGTCATGTTTAATCCTAGCAAAAGCACATGATGGTTTTATGAAGTATTTAATAAGTAATTCCAAAATAAAACTATTAATATTATTAATAAAAATAAAAATAATAAGAATAAGAGAATGTAATCTTGATATTAAAAAAAAGACATAATAAAATACCTTATTTTTCAAAGCTTTTTTCCTCTCATATAGTATTCCATAAGCTAATAATGTCCAAGTTGCATTCCTTGGTTTTTAGTTTTATTATAAATAGTATCAATCTTATTATTTGTCGATAAAAATAAATAAAATTAAATATAATCTAAAAATTAATAACCTTATAAATTACGTAAATTTAAAAAAAAATATTTAAATTTTTTCAAAATACTAAATTAATTCAATTTTGTCGGAACAATATTAGAAACAAAATTAAGTATAGAGGATTGTCAAATTAATTTTTTTTAAATAGTATAAATAATCTCACATTTTAATAAAATTGTTAATTTTATTTACTTTAATATAATCTTTTGTAATTAACATATTTGCTTATAGATTATATAAATTTTTAAAAAATATTCTCAAAGCCAATTGCTTACTTAAAAATAAAAAAAAGTATATTTGAATTTAAATTTAAAATTTTAAACATAATACTTTAATTAAAAATTAGAATTAGATTTTTTTAAAATAAATACACATTAAAAATTAATAACTAACTTAATTGTATCAACAATAATTCATACGAAAAATTTATAACTTTATGACATTAAATACTAAATCATAAATTAACAAAATATCAATGGTGTGAATCGAATTGAAAATAAAATCATAAATAATAATTAAATAACTTCAATTTATATCTAAAAAAATTCTAAATTCTAAACATAAAAATTGAAAAGAACTAAAAGAGAAATAACAACTCAAAAAAAGATAATGTTTTCACCAAAACAACAAACATATATTTGATATTATTCTATTAGATAGACTCTAAAAAGGATTCCAAAACATGTGCATCCAAATTCTCAATTTTCATTCTCAATCTTGATCTTCTTGCAAGTTGAGGTATCTCCTTCCATCTCCAAATCTTTCGACTCTGAGGATAGTTGCTTGGCTGGTGTAATAGCATTTTTCAACACTTCGGATTCATCATCGTCTGCAATTTCATTAGAGAATTCAAGCAACAAATTCTGTACAAAATACTAAGTTAAATTAAAGACTTCCTTCTTACCATTGATTTTATCTCAATAATATTTTTTTGAATAAAATTAAGATCTAACTTTGAGAAAACAAACAAATAAAAAATTTATTTTTTAACAAATACCTTAGCACCTTTTACTTCCTCTCCTTCAATGATTGAGGATGCCTTTGAAGTTGGAAGCAAACCACCGGTATAGTCAATATCCTAAAATTATAATTAGTTATTAATTAATTATTATTTATAAATTAGATACTACTAATGACCAAGAAAGAAAAATAAATTGATTTTTAATAGAAAGTACACTTATAACTGTACTCATAATTTGAATAGGGTGAGCTTTTTTGAATTTATTTATGAAGTTCATATTATCAGTCATCTTCTTAACTTTATAAGAAGGTGAAAAATGTGGATTATCAGATATTTGAACCTCAACGATGAAGAAAAAGATCTTATCAATTAGGTTGAGTAAAAGTGTAGGTGTATTTTTCCATTCTGCTGTATCGTAATTATCCTCTTTCTAACTCTCTGCTATTTTTTAGTGTGTGCACAAAAAAAAGCTTAATAAGTATGAATATTTAATAAGTAAGCTTAATGTTAGTTAAGATACATTTGTTACATATTAATAATATTAATAAAATTATTTATAATAAAATAAGTTAAAATAACAATTTTAAAATATGAAAATATCAAAATTTTTAGATTTATAAAAGTAAATATATGATTAATCATCAATCTCTAATTTAATAATAGTGTACTTAGTAGATTTGTCATTCTTTTCAAAGATACTTTCATTCTCAATTCTAACAAGATATTCAATAACATCTAAAATAAATTAAAATAAAAAAAAATTATTGTCAATAAGTTTGTTAAGAAAAAAATACAGCCAAAATTATCAACAAAATAAATAAATTTACAAATAAATTATACTTTTTCTAAAACAATAAACTTACTAACTAAATAGGTGTAATCGTACTCAGGAGTATTGAGAGTGTCAAAACTGACAAAATTAAATCCATATCATGGGATACTTGATGATTCTGGAAGTCTCTGCACATCGGTACGTTGGCTTAAATTAACTACATACTCATGATGTGTAGTCTTGAAGTTACCCTAGTTAAGTCCAACACCAAAATATCTTATTTGGTAAGATATTCTTTCTCTTAGCAAATTCATGAATTAAGGCACAAGAGCTCTCTTAACTGAAGTGTGTATTTTTCCTTCCTATAATTGATAAACAAAAATCAAAGAACAATTAAATGAGAATAAACAAACAAATTTAAAATATAAATAATATAAATTTAAATAATATAAAAAATATTAGTAGAAAACTCACGTCTTCATCAAGTCAGACCATCTCAATTGAAAAAGGACGTATGTAGCTGTAATTTAAAAAAAAAATCAACAACATTTTAAAAAACAGTATTAAAAAGAATCAACAAATTTTTAAAAAATAATGTTAAAATTTAAAAAATAACAACCTAAGTAAAATAATTTAAAATTAAAAAAATAATAACTTAAGTAAAACCATCTAAAAGTTAAAAAATAACAATCTAAATAAAATAATTTAAAATTTTAAAAAATAACAACCCAAGTAAAATAATCCAGATAAAGTAAATAAATATATTAATAATTTTTAAAATTCTAAATCAACGTAAATATATATAAATGACGTATGTAGCTGCAATTTTTTTAAAAAAAAATCAACAAATTTTATAAAATAGTGTTAAAATTTAAAAAATAACAACCTAAGTAAAACAATCTAAAATTTAAAAAATAACAATCTAAGTAAAACAATCTAAACAAATAATTTAAAATTTGAAAATAACAAACTAAAGTAAATAATAATTTATAATTTATAAATATAATTCTAAAAATTTTTAGTGACGACACGTAAGCAAATAAACTTCCACACTCAACATATGAGCGCCACGTCCCATTTGTATTACTACAAATATAAATATTAGTATATACATTCATAAATACATTTTAATATAAAATATTTTAAAAATAATAAGTATAATCTTTTATTTTAAAATAAATAAATATAAAACATATAAATACATACAAAATTATTTTTTATTTATTAAAATTAATTATTATACAGTGCTATTTTTAATTACATAATATAAATTATTTTATATTACTAAAAAAATAATTAGTTTATTCATAAAAAAATTAAAAAAACATGGTAATAGTTATTTTTTTTTACCAAAGATAAGAGACTTGAACCCGTGACCTCTTAATTGAGTATGGGGAGACTATGCCATTTGAGATATAACTTATTGGCATAATAGTTAATTTTGTTAAAAACGTATTATTGCATTGTATAATACAATTTTTTTATCCAAATATTTGTAAACATGCATTTTATTTAAAATAGTATATATTATATGAAAATGTTATCTTTTTATTTTTTTCATACTTTTAAGAAAATATTTTTGAATTTCTTTATTTACACTCTTAAAAAATAGAAATAGAAAATAAACATAATTTTTACTTTTTTAAATAAAGATAAAATTTATTTCTACACAACAAACAAAATCTATAGAATGACATAAAAATTATATAATAATAATTAACATTTGTATATAATTAAAAACATGTTCACCTATTTTTTTGTTTGTTATAAATATTATTTATTGTGACTCATTTGAGATTTAATAGATACATAAAATTATTATACACGAATCTATGAAAATCATAAATTAATATATATATATATATATATATATATATATATATATATATATATATATATATATAATTTCTAACAAAGTGGATTATATATGTAATTTTTAAAAATAAATTTTTATTTATATTTAAAAAAAATAATGTTTATTTTTTATTCTATTTTTTAAGAATATAAATAAAAAATTAAAAAATATTTATTTTAAAATTTGAAAAATAAAAAAATTATATTTTTATATATTATATATAATATTTTAAAACATATATTAATATCAAAGGATATAGATTTTTTTTTTCTAACAACGTCGTGGTAGATGTGGACTTGTGGTACCAATTATTACAAGAACATGGAGCAAAGAGAGTAGAGAGTAGAGAGTAGAGAGTAGAACAGACTATAGGCTTTGAAGGTGCTAATTGTTGAAGGAGGCAAATGCTATAATTTAGAGGTATATAAATTATAAAATTATGGTGTGGTGAAGCAATTTGGAATAGATTGTACAGAAAATAGTCTCTCTACCTTTTTTTTTTTTTGCTTTAAAACTATAAAGTAACATTAAAAAATATATAGCTATATAATAATTAATTTTGTTAAAATAATATTATATATATTATTTTTAATAAAATGTATGTTAACAAATATTTGAATAAAAAATTATTATAGAATAATATATTTTTAATAAAATTAACTATTAATAAATTTTTTTAATGAATAATCTAATTATTTTTAAATAATATAAAATAATTTAATTATTTTTCAGTAATATAAAATAATTTAATTTTTTATATTATTTAGTACTATATAATAATTAATATTAATAAATAAAAAATATTTTTGTATGTATTTATATGTTTAATATTTATTTATTTTGAAGTAAAATATTGTACTTACTATTTTTAAAATATTCTGTATTAAAATATATTTATGTATGTATATACTAATATATTCCATATTTATAAAGTCTATCAATATTCATTTTTCATAACATTCTTTGATTTTCATTTAATAAAATCTAATGGTCCATAAAAAATAGCGTATTTGATGCACACAAAATAGTTGGACTGATTTTAAACATATCCCAAAAAGACCTATTTTCTTTGGTCTCATCTTTTATTATTTGTGAATTTGGATTTATTTATTTTTGTTTTTTTTTAAATACACTTAAGAATAAGAAAATCAATTTTCTTATATATATATATGTTTAAGGTGGTGGAGTGTGATTGATGCACAAAGTAGATATAGGTTGTATTTGATTTTAAGAATTGAATAAGATACAAAAGTTAAAGATACAAAAATTAGTGTTATTATATTTTATTTAATAAAAAATTAAATATAAAAAATAATAAATTATAAAGTCTAACTTAATTTTTTTTATACAAAAAATTTAAAAAGAAAAAGTATAATAATAAAACAATAAGTTATATTTTTTATTAATGTTTGTATTTTTTCTTATTAAAAACCCACAATATCTATGTGGTAGGGAAAAAATATATTATTATTTAAGAAGAAAATATTTTATATAAAAAAATAATTATAGGTTGATATTTCTGTGCATTTAAGCTATGTTATTTATTTTAATTGAGGTAATTTAGGTTATTGGAGAATTCAATTATTTCTGAATTTTTCAATTGACTGTAGACAAAGAATGCAAAAACGATTGCAAATATAATTTGAATTTGTCAAAAATGACGCATCGGGATATAATTGTCAGTCGACATAAAAAAATTTATATAGTTTTAGGATAATATTATAGGAAGTTCAGTTGACATAGAAAAATTTATATAGTTTTAGGATAATATTATAGGAAGTTCAGTTCTTTTGAAAAACACTTAGAAATTCAAAACACTCTCAACTCCTTTGACATCACAGAGTGGAAATTAAAAATTTTAAGTAATTCTTCTAAACTCAAATACATATAATCTACTTTTCTAGTTTGTAACATAGTTCTTGGTTGGTTCTCTATGGTTCTTAGTTAGTTCTCCATAGTTCTTCCATAGTTCTTAGTTGGTTCTCCAAGAATTCAAGCCTTTCAAGTCCAATTCGTTGTTCTTTCTTGATTTTTCTTGTTCTTCCATACAAATTTCAGCAAAAATAACCATCACTTCACCCTTTCTTTTTTTTTTTTGTTTCTAACTTGAAATTAAGGAATTGTGTTGCTCTCTTCCATGTCTAAAAAATCACACTTAAAGGTCTCAAGGAGGCACGCCAAAAGCACTCCAAATTCAAGCTCAAAGTGAACGAAAATTCATCACTTTTTCTAACACCCAATTCGGCCAAGAGAACTTAATTTTCATTAATTGTCTTCTATCTTTTGTTTAGGTGATTTTTGGTGTTTAAATTGTTTAAGTACTTATTTGAATAAGAGGTAAGGGTTAAGATTAGTTAGAATATCTTCCTGCTTGATTTTGTGTTCATATGAGTTATTTTATGATGATTTTGTGCATAAAAATTAATTTTGGTAATTGTATGATGCACAGTTATTTTTGGTTTTATATATGTGAAATATGAATTTTTTTTATGCATAGATTTTTTGTACTTAAGGGCCGAAAAGTTATAGCACTTAGGGTTTAAGTTTCAAGTCTTAAAAGTCGTTAAAAAGTGAAGAAAAATATGTAAAAATGCCTGTAAAAATTTAGCCACAAAGTAGTGTAAAAATTGTTAAATAAAAATGTTAAAAGAGGCTAGAAATAAGATTTTAGTCCTATAGAATTAGTATGATGCAACACAAGAGGTAATTTGGTCATTAAGGAGAAACAGAAGGCTAAAAATATAATTAAAACAAGTTAGGTAAAAAATTGTGATCTTAGTAGTTCCAAGGATAAAATTGTAAATTACATAAAAGAGTTGGACTAAAATTATAATTAAAATAAAATTTTAGATTTAAATAAAAATTTTAGTAAAATTTGGGTTAAAAGTGAAAATATGATAATTACTAAGATAAGCATAAAAAATTAAGGATAAAATAGTCTTTTGTGTCATTAATTGTAAAATTGGCATTAATTGAAAGTCTTAGGGGTAAATTGGTAAATGATGAGTCATAAGGTTAATTCAATAATTTTGGCACTATATAAGATTAAAAAGTATTACTCAAAACATTTAGGATTATAATATTAATCTTGAAACAAAGTAAACACAAAAATGGTTAATTAATTTACTAAAGGGTAAAATAGTTTTTTTGGCAAAATATAAGGCTAAAGTAATAAAGTAGCAATTCTAGGAGTAAAAGTATCTCTATAAAACCTATGAAGGATAGCCAAAGAAGAATTAAGGTAAAAAGTGTAAGATGAGAATTTTATAAAATACTGAGGATAAAGTAGTAATTGTGACAAAAAAAAGGCTTAAGAAAGTCAAGAAAAAAAAATAAGGGCATGAAAGACATTAAGCAAAGGACTAAAGGCAAAAGGGTCCTTTATTGAAAATAAAGATATTTTGGTAATTATGTTGAAAGGTTAAGGGCAAAATGATCTCTTACCAAGGAACCATGGTATGTATATTGAAGGACCGAGGGCAAAAGGGCCCTTCAGGTAATCAATATATTGCGCCCCAAAACAAAACTGTAAACCTTAAGATTCTCTAAGAATGACTGCCTGAAAAGCGAAGGACAATTCTGCGCTTAATCAATGTCAGAAAGATGTCGGGACGCACTTTATGTTAGAATCTGTTTTTCCAACTGTTAGCATACTTTGGCATCAAGCTTTACGACAATTTTCAGTTGTTAGAATATACATGGCTTTGTCCATTAGACATGTATGCAGAACGTATGCAGTTGAAAAACCATATTCAGGCTTAGTCCCGAGTAATTTCGGGTTACGGATAGTCAACCGATGTGTGAGCTCATATTTTGCATAGAACTAGACATGCATCATACTTGGTTATTACATTTCTCTGTGTTTGCGATTGCTTACTTGTACATTGTTATTCTGCTATATACTTGTGCTTGTACTGGTTGTGTGACTTGCCAACGTAACTATGCGAATTCCTAGACTTAGGCTACGAATCCCTTAAGTTTTTTGTGTAGTACCTTGCTAGGAACCTTAAGTTCTCACCTCCTTATCTCCCACGTTTTGTGTTTTTTGTGTAGTACCTTACTAGGAACATTAAGTTCTCACCTCTTTATCTCCCACGTTTTGCAGATGGAGACATGTGTGATCTTCTCTGAGTACCCAGCTATTGGGTGTAACACCCTAACTACCAAAGCTCACACTTCCGGCTGCACGACTCTGATAGCTCGGACATTATGACGACACTTATGCTATTTAATACTAAAATATGAGCTTGTTTAAAACTTTAAACCGCAATACCGCTCCCAAAACTACTTCCATTCGATAATGATACATCCATAGATACCATACAACTTTCAAAACTCATAAAGAGTACATCCATATGTATATACATATATATATATATATAAATAATATTACAAGCATTACCCAATACAATTCCTATCCCTCTTACAGAACATATCAAGATAAAGGCGAGGGTACAAATACACTAAAGCAATACAGAGTTCTCAAAAACCAAATAAACTCTTCGTAACTTCTGCGCCCATATCCTGAAAGGGGAAAAATGTAGGGGGTGAGAAAATCATCCTCGAAAGGGTTCTCAGTAGAGGGTTTTTGGGAATTACTGTAATAGGATATGTAGAGATAAACCGTACCAGTGATTAATAACCGTCTTATGCCCGTTTTCAAAAACAACAGCTTACAATAAAAGTAAAGTCAGAAATCTTTTCTGAAAGAGGAACCATTCAATTCTCAAAAACTCAAAAGCCTTTCAAAACGGTTTATCTATGCGGAACCAAAATAGCCTTTCATAATTTTATTCCAAACCAGAAACACAAAACCGAAATCAACCATCAGTTCATCTCTTTCCAACCACGGCCCTAGGTCCAAACAATCCAACCAACAACCAATCACCACAATCCAACAGAGTCCCAGATGCAAACACAGATAGGAAGTTCAAGCACAAACAAACAGTTATTACAAGTAGAACAGTGAGCAATTAATCACATAGGCAAACCAAGTATAATATGCACACCGAACCAATGTCACACAAATGCATATGATGCATGCCTGTCCCTAGTGGCTGATGATATCATCTGTCGGTTACCAAGCCAACCCGACGTGTCCGGTAGCTAACCCGGACACAGTCTCTCTGTTGCGCTTTATTATCATTAGAGGGTATCTGCGCCCTGTCGCCATTAGAGGGTATCTGCGCCCTGTCGCCATTAGAGGGTATCGGTGCCCTGTCACCCTTACAACCAGAGAGAAAACACAAGCATACTCGCATACAACATTCATCTCAGCCATCCGGCTTAAATTCACAATTCATTCGATTGCATACATGCATTTATACTCAACCATGGATCACCATCCATCTCAGCCATCCGGCTCACGGTTCAATCCAGAACCAACCAATTTATCAATAAATACAGCCCTTCGGCTTAAGTTCATAATTCATAATCAGCCATACGGCTCACAACTCATTCAGTAATCAGCCATAAATCAATATCTTACACAGCCATTCCGGCTCACGGTTCAATCTAGAACCAATCAATATGTATAAACATACACAGCCATTCTGGCTCTCAACAAAATAGTACTTCCATATTCAAAATCATCAAATTCATGAAATCGGCATTTAAGCCATAAATCATTTTCTCAATTCATTTCACTTTGAAATCAAGTTTCAACTCTTTTCAGCCTTGGCTTTAAAGATCTCATTTCTCAAATTATCTCAGGCTCATAAGCCACTTTTACTCAAGGTAAATTCCCCTTTTAAAACAATGCCACTCTTAGCATCCTCTTTCCAAAACTTCCATAATCATGGCAAGTTAAAAGCCTCTTTGAGATATTCAAAATTACCCATCCAACAATGGAATTTTATAACAAAGGTTTCTCTGCAGAGTCCCAAGTCTTTAGGGGAGAATAACATAACTCACTTCACCAAATTCATTTAAAATCATTAAAACATTGGCTTTCCGATTTGAGTAGGAAAATAGGATCTAAGCCAAACCGAGTCACGTAATCATTTACTTCTTTCAAAGCCGTTTCCTTTACTTAAGCAAAACCAACTTCAATCCCCATGATAAATTCTAGAACGTTTCAACTGTTCAAGGTTTGTTTTAGTCTTGCAAGAATTCAGAATTCAAGGAGTACTTAAAACCTTTCTCAAAACATTTCAAAATGAAACTTGTCAATAGACAGTTAGGTCTTTTCAAAATCATTAAAACTCTTTAATTGAAACCCCCAAGTCAAATTCAAAGGCATAAACCCTTTTCACATTCAAATAGCTTTAAAACACAAGTTTCATCTAAATAACTTTCTCCTGAACGAGATACAATGCCTTTCTTAAGAAGCAAGACTAAATCACAATTTCCTCTTTAATAATTCATTTCAAAAGTATGAATCATCATTTTCTCGATAATTCAAATAAAATAGTAGAAGTCTTTAACTCATCATTTTTCCAGACAACATTCAATAGACTCGGATTTTATAGAAATTTCGGCAGCACCTCCCCTAAAACTTGGACTTTTGCCACCCGGTTCGGGTCCCAACTAAACCGTTTCTCATTCCTTTTCAACAGTTCAAAACCAGAAATCAATTCAAAAGCAAGCTAAATCCAACAGTCGCCTCAGTGGCATATCTCAAGGAAACCATTTCAGAAATCAACTCAATATCAACCGATTTAACTCATTTCTAAAGCTTTAAAGAATCGGTTCAGCAGTAAATCATTTATCAAAACCAAATCAGTTAAAGTAACCCAGGCTGAATTTCAAGAGTATTCTATCTTTCACATCATCAAAATAATTGACTCAATTCAAACCAATCCTCGACGGATTAAACTCATTTCAAATCTTTAAAGAATCAACTTCAAACATTACATTTCATAAGCCACACAACAATTCAGCCAAACCAACATCCATAGTCATTCGAGTCAATCAAATAATACATAAGGTAGATACAATCATCAAATACACAATATCTCACATCAGTACCCATATGTAATAATTCCAATAATAAACTCTAGTTTTCGGAAAGCGCCCCTACCTCAAAACGCAATTCCATAATCCAAGCGCCTCATAAGTTCTTTTTCACCTCAACTCAAAATCAAAGGCAGCTTCAAAGCACAGCCCCACACATTTTCGCAGCAGCATAAACAGCTCTAAATTACAACAAGCAACCTCAGTTACTAACTCTAGGAACATTAATACAATAAAGGCTTTAATACACGTACGGGACACTAACGTAAGGCTTTCGAAACATAATTTCTTACCGGAATAACAACACGAAGCAGCTGCGACTTCGAACCGGCCCCGGCAATAGCTCCGGCGGCGGCCAGAATCTCCGGTGAATCAACTATAAAAACCGCGCAGCATCAAAACCTTCTCGAAATTCAAAGTGACCGAAACCGCAAATAAAACCCTTATCGAGAAGTCGAAACTCGCAGAATTTACTGAACATAGCAGCCCCATCAACAGCGGCTTCATTAGCAACCACCATAGCATCCTGGCCCAAGCAGCGGCTTCCAAAGGCAATGGGGCGCGCTCACCTAGAACCCAAATGGAGCAACGGTAGGAGCGGCGGCCAAGGATTTCGGCGGCAGTGGCGGCAAACCAGAGCACCAGAAGCGGAGGGGATTCATCTTGCTTCCCTCTCTCACCTCCGTTCCACAGCAGTGACCTCCACTGGCGGCAGCGGTGGACTACACCCCAGGGCGACGGCGACTGTTCAGACGGAAGTGATGACACATGGCTGTGCGCGACGGCAGCGGCGAGTCCCTCTCCGCGCGACGCCGTCTCCACGCCTCACTCTCTCTCGATTTCGTGCTCCCCTCTGGTCACGATCCACGGCGGCGATGGTGGCGCTATTGGAAGACATGGAGGCAGTGGCGGTGACAAGGATGGAGCAACGAGCGGCGGCTCCGAGATCTCCAGCGACGGAATAGGGTGATGGGTGTCAGAACCGCGACTGGGCAAGGATGAACGGGGCGACTTCGATGGCGGCGCTCCTCGCGTGTGGCAGTCTGGCGGTCACGGCGGCAGTACCCAGCCGGTGGCGCTAAGTCCTTCTCCCTCTCTATTCTGTTTTCGTTCCTTCATGGAAGAGAAGCGCTGCTGCTGAGTTAGGAAAAGAAGGGTTTCGGCTGCAGCTGGGGCACGGGGAAGCAATGGGCTACCGGGTAGGATCTTAGGGTTTTATTTTGAAAATTAGGGTTAAGGGCATTATGGTAATTTCACTCAAAAATAGGGATAATATAGTAATTGAAACCCCAATTAAATCCAACATTATTTGTACATAGAAAATACTATTTGCTCATCAATTTCACAAATTATTTTCAATAAAATGCCCAAATCTAAAAATTAGAAATAGTATACTTAATTTCTTCATTTTCCAAAATAGCAGTAATAATATTTAAAATATTACTTATCTAATCCAATTCATATAAAATCCTTATTATTTCATAACTATCAACCTTATACTTTAAATACAGAAAATAATCCAATAATTATAAAATTGGATAATAACCATAATTTATCTCAAATCCAATAAATCAAAACTTGCCTTAATTATCTTTAATAAAATAATCTCTGAAATTAAGGCTATAAATAACTGTATGATTTGAGACTTGATCATAATAAGACTTTTCAAGGATTCCGGATCTTACATTCTACCCACCTTATAAAAATTTTCGCCCTCGAAAATTGATACAAAATGAAAGAAATTCCATAACAGTTCACCCTTGAACACATTTAAGGAAGAAGCAAAAATATCCCAAAATATAATCATATATACGACTTTCAAATACTTTGATTGTCATAAGAATAAGGATGTGAAGGTAGGAGTGTGATTGCAAAGCAAACGTTACAAGGTAGGCTCAATGCAAAAGATAACATGGGTCAATCATGTGGTAGAAGGGCAAGGCATCAAAGGCTATCAAACAGGATGGAGTTAAAACGACGTGCTCAATCTCCGCACACTAATTTCACATCAACCTCAAAGTTTCAACTTTCCAACTCCATCAAGCACTTTACAAACCCCAAATTTGATCACAAGCCTGACAACCACAAACCCGTTCGCAAGGAACAGAACGCCCACAACTCATACGTTGCACACCTACCGCTTCAACTTCCGTATACCCATCACGTCTTAAAGAACTAACGTATCGCGTTACTATGTCTACAAGTCGCACGTGATATCAAAACAATTCTCGAGTCTACTCAGAAGAATACAAGATCTTAGAAGGGAGAGACGAATGTCAAAGACAATACTCATAGATTTGAAAGAATATATCCAATCCCAGATAAACAAGGATGTTCAAGCAATGAAGTTTGCTAGACATAATTCAATTGACAACTTCAAAGATAACCCTTAGATCAAAGAAGTTCAATAGGATCAACAAGAAGACAACCAGCGCATCAGCTTGAAACAAACTCAAACTGAGTCGATGAAGTATGAGGTTTACAGAAGAGAATATTTCAAACCCAAGGCAAAGCTCACAGAACTCAAGAGCACAATTACAAATACTTTCGAATACATTGTTCATGAAAGAGTCGAAAACTTGCGAAAAACCACCTCGCAGTCTAAAAGAAAGGTTAAGTAACAAACATTCTCCAAGAGAATAACAAAAGCAATAACGTGGCTTTGCTGTAATACAATTTTATGTTGAAACAGATCATGTAGAATTTTAAAAAAAGGTGCTCACAAGTTTGGCTAAGAGCTAAAATATTTCCTCAAATATTTTAGAAAGATAATTAGATGCACAACTTAACCAAAAGCAGTTCATAAAAACTCGGAAGAGAAATCAAATGCTTGTCCAAAAATCTCCAAAGTCCATATTCAAACAAGCATGTATAACATTCATAGCAAGGGCGAAAGAGGAAGTTAAACTCTTTTTAGAAAAGAAACTCCAAGGTAAAAATTTGCACACAATCTGGTAAGGAAATAAGTGGTGCGTTACAAACAAACCGGTTTCCACTAAACAAGGAAGCTTTTCAAAACTTCATTTAAAATGGCGGATGCTAACTTTAAATTAATTTCGTCAAAATTGGACAATGGTTTTAATCTCAATCAAACAACAGAAAATAAATTCCGTTTAATATTTCTTCAAAGAGAATTCGAAACTTCTTTAAAAGGTTCAAAACAAGACTCCAAAAGGGTTCTTGAAATCACCATCTTAGAAGAACATTCAAGAAGTTTAAGATGTACTAAAAAGAAGTCAAGCCATGCAAGAAAGGATCTTAAATCAAGGTAGTTTAAACAAGATCCACTAGGCATGAGACACCAAATAAGCTTTTAATTGATTCAAAAGAATACAAAAGTCATAGGAAAATACAACCCAATCATTAGTAATTTCCCAAGGATAAATCTTTGACTAAAAACTCTTGTAAAGATAATGAGAGATTAAACGATGCACTGTTTTGAAACGAATCAAACTGACTCATATAAGAATGAGGTTCACCAGAGAAGAAAAACCAAGATCAATGGTAATGTTCACGAGATGTAAAAGATTAGTTAAAAACAAAGTCAAGCATGACATTCATGTAGATGGAAAGCTTAAAAGAGACTCTAGTCCGCTCATAAGAAGAAAGCCATGAGTCCAACATTTTCAAAAGAACAACAATGGCATAAGCCATATAGCATGCTAAATCAAACTCAATTCAAAATAAGTTAAGTAAAGATTATCAAACGAAACTCAACCGAGACAAAAGTGGAAAAATCCTTTCTTTTCAAAATTTTGAAAAATATTCCAAATACTTAATCAATTGAAGATGTGCATTGGAACTATAGTAAAATTACTAGAAAGTCAATTTACTTTTAAAGTAAGTGCAATTCCGTAAACCAGTAAAAATACAGGTGAGGTATTAAAATAGATAGTTGCTAAACGATATGAGTAATCTTCAAAATTTTATATATACAAATAAGTATATATCTAATCAACAGCAATTTTCATAAAATCTCAAAATTAGCTGTAATCACTGTCAAATAAAAGGAAAACTGAATCAACAAGTTCTCTAAGAATGAACTCGGAATCCGGAGTTAAAATGCACAATACAATAGGACAAGTTCAAGGCTATATCAAAGAATACACGAATCAAGAACTCAAACCAAGGAAGATAGATACAACAAGGATTTCAAACAAGCATATGCACTTAAGATCAAACAAGAATGCACATGGATAGAGGAATAGAGTTGAAAAATCAAACTACTTTTCAAAAGGACTAGCAAACAAGAGCTTCAAGTTAGGATATAAAAGAACAGGTCGACTCGAACAAAATTCAAGACACACAACTGAATAGCCTCGAGAAATAGTTTCTAACTTTCCCAAAACCCACGATTTGCTTTACTCAAAACTCGTATTTCATCTATGATAACCCATCAGTGCTTTCATATACATAATTCACTAGTATTAAGCCGGCCAAACTTAATATCAGGAATTATGCAATGCAAGACTAACAGCGTTAAATCAATAGATCGTCATGTGCATAAAGCTCTAATTCTCGTCATTCGACAAGACCTAATACATGACAAACACTCAGAGTATGCAACTAAAGCATAGTCGGTCCATTCCTCAGGCTCTACAGGAAGGACTGCTCTGATACCATAATGTAACACCCTAACTACCAAAGCTCACACTTCCGGCTGCGCGACTCTGATAGCTCGGACATTACGACGATACTTATGCTATTTAATACTAAAATATGAGCCTGTTTAAAACTTTAAACCGCAATACGGCTCCCAAGACTACTTCCATTCGATAATGATACATCCATAGATACCATACAACTTTCAAAACTCATAAAGAGTACATCCATATGTATATACATATATATATATATATATATATATATATATATATATATAAATAATATTACAAGCATTACCCAATACAATTCCTATCCTTCTTACAGAACATATCAAGATAAAGGCGAGGGTACAAATACACTAAAGCAATACAGAGTTCTCAAAAACCAAATAAACTCTTCGTAACTTCTGCGCCCATATCCTGAAAGGGAAAAAATGTAGGGGGTGAGAACATCATCCTCGAAAGGGTTCTCAGTAGAGGGTTTTTGGGAATTACTGTAATAGGATACGTAGAGATAAACCGTACCAGTGATTAATAACCGTCTTATGCCTCTTTTCAAAAACAACAGCTTACAATAAAAGTAAAGTCGGAAATCTTTTCTGAAAGAGGAACCATTCAATTCTCAAAAACTCAAAAGCCTTTCAAAACGGTTTATCTATGCGGAACCAAAATAGCCTTTCATAATTTTATTCCAAACCAGAAATACAAAACCGAAATCAACCATCAGTTCATCTCTTTCCAACCACGGCCCTAGGTCCAAACAATCCAACCAACAACCAATCACCACAATCCAACAGAGTCCCAGATGCAAACACAGATAGGAAGTTCAAGCACAAACAAACAGTTATTACAAGTAGAACAGATAGCAATTAATCACATAGGCAAACCAAGTATAATATGCACACCCAACCAATGTCACACAAATGCATATGATGCATGCCTGTCCCTAGTGGCTGATGATATCATCTGTCGGTTACCAAGCCAACCCGACGTGTCCGGTAGCTAACCCGGACACAGTCTCTCTGTTGCGCTTTATTATCATTAGAGGGTATCTGCGCCCTGTCGCCATTAGAGGGTATCGGTGCCCTGTCACCCTTACAACCAAAGAGAAAACACAAGCATACTCGCATACAACATTCATCTCAGCCATCCGGCTTAAATTCACAATTCATTCGATTGCATACATGCATTTATACTCAACCATGGATCACCATCCATCTCAGCCATCCGGCTCACGGTTCAATCCAGAACCAGCCAATTTATCAATAAATACAGCCCTTCGGCTTAAGTTCATAATTCATAATCAGCCATACGGCTCACAACTCATTCAGCAATCAGCCATAAATCAATATCTTACACAGCCATTCCGGCTCACGGTTCAATCTAGAACCAATCAATATGTATAAACATACACAGCCATTCCGGCTCTCAACAAAATAGTACTTCCATATTCAAAATCATCAAAATCATGAAATCGGCATTTAAGCCATAAATCATTTTCTCAATTCATTTCACTTTGAAATTAAGTTTCAACTCTTTTCAGCCTTGGCTTTAAAGATCTCATTTCTCAAATTATCTCAGGCTCATAAGCCACTTTTACTCAAGGTAAATTCCCCTTTTAAAACAATGTCACTCTCAGCATCCTCTTTTCAAAACTTCCATAATCATGGCAAGTTAAAAGCCTCTTTGAGATATTCAAAATTACCCATCCAACAATGGGATTTTATAACAAAGGTTTCTCGGCAGAGTCCCAAGTCTTTAGGGGAGAATAACATAACTCACTTCACCAAATTCATTTAAAATCATTAAAACATTGGCTTTCCGATTTGAGTAGGAAAATAGGATCTAAGCCAAACCAAGTCACGTAATCATTTACTTCTTTCAAAGCCGTTTCCTTTACTTAAGCAAAACCAACTTCAATCCCCATGATAAACTCTAGAACGTTTCAACTGTTCAAGGTTTGTTTTAGTCTTGCAAGAATTCAGAATTCAAGGAGTACTTAAAACCTTTCTCAAAACATTTCAAAATGAAACTTGTCAATAGAAACCGCGCAGCATCAAAACCTTCTCGAAATTCAAAGTGACCGAAACCACAAATAAAAGCCTTACCGAGAAGTCGAAACTCGCAGAATTTACTGAACATAGCAGCCCATCAACAGCGGCTTCATTAGCAACCACCATAGCATCCTGGCCCAAGCAGCGGCTTCCAAAGGCAATGGGGCGCGCTCACCCAGAACTCAAATGGAGCAACGGTAGGAGCGGCGGCCAAGGATTCCGGCGGCAGTGGCGGCAAACCAGAGCACCAGAAGCGGAGGGGATTCATCTTGCTTCCCTCTCTCACCTCCGTTCCACAGCAGTGACCTCCACTGGCGGCAGCGGCGGACTACACCCCAGGGCGACGGCGACTGTTCAGACGGCAGTGACGACACATGGCTGTGCACGACGAGACGCCATCTCCACGCCTCACTCTCTCTCGATTTCGTGCTCCCCTCTGGTCGCGATCCACGGCGGCGATGGTGGCGCTATTGGAAGACATGGAGGCAGTGGCGGTGACAAGGATGGAGCAATGAGCGGCGGCTCCGAGATCTCCAGCGACGGAATAGGGTGATGGTTGTCAGAACCGCGACTGGGCAGGGATGAACGGGGCGACTTCGATGGCGGCGCTCCTCGCGTGTGGCAGTCTGGCGGTCACGGCGGCAGTACCCAGCCGGCGGCGCTAAGTCCTTCTCCCTCTCTATTCTGTTTTCGTTCCTTCATGGAAGAGAAGCGCTGCTGCTGAGTTAGGAAAAGAAGGGTTTCGGCTGCAGCTGGGGCACGGGGAAGCAATGGGCTACCGGGTAGGATCTTAGGGTTTTATTTTGAAAATTAGGGTTAAGGGCATTATGGTAATTTCACTCAAAAATAGGGATAATATAGTAATTGAAACCCCAATTAAATCCAACATTATTTGTACATAGAAAATACTATTTGCTCATCAATTTCACAAATTATTTTCAATAAAATGCCCAAATCTAAAAATTAGAAATAGTATACTTAATTTCTTCATTTTCCAAAATAGCAGTAATAATATTTAAAATATTACTTATCTAATCCAATTCATATAAAATCCTTATTATTTCATAACTATCAACCTTATACTTTAAATACAGAAAATAATCCAATAATTATAAAATTGGATAATAACCATAACTTATCTCAAATCCAATAAATCAAAACTTGCCTTAATTATCTTTAATAAAATAATCTCTGAAATTAAGGCTATAAATAACTGTAGAATTTGAGACTTGATCATAATAAGACTTTTCAAGGATTCTGGGTCTTACATTGGGACCAAGTGTGGACCCAGTGACGGAAAGCAGCAGAGGAGGCCCATAACAGCGAACTCACATGCATGTCTCTGTGACTTTCTATATCAGTGGATGAGTTCTTCTAGTCAGCATCTATCAGTAGCTTAGTAGTATAGTGGTCTTTTGCCCTTTGCTTGTATAGAATTTTAGAAGGCTAGTATCTTTTGTATATAGTTATATAATCTAGACAGGTTCTATTGTAGGGTGGCTCTTGTGTGACTCAGACCCTGATAATATATGTCACAGAGTCTATATATGTATCTGTTATATATAAATAAGTCGTCGATGTATTCTTTAAACTATTTAGTATATTAAACTGAGCCTACAGGGAGTTATATGATACTTACATACTTTCTATTTATATTTATATGCTACATGTTTTGAATTGCTTAAGTATATATCTTATAAACTGGCTAACTCACGATCTCGGTAAGCGATACAGGCTCATAATAATATGCTTAACATATCTAGTCTAGGGTCCCTAAGGTAAGCTGAATAGTACGTAGCGACTAACATTGGTCATGACGTGTTAGAAGTTGAGTCATTACGTTGGGGCATCAACTATTCGAAACTCTCATTTTTTTAGACTTGAAAATTTCAAAATTGTTTCAACCTACTTTGGATATCAATTGAGTTTAGAATATTTTGTAATTTTTGTTAATCTTAGAAAAGTGTCTCTCCTTGTTTTGTTTGTCGCATACTCTCAGTGTTCTTCTTGTCCAGTTGAAAGTTTCTAGAATTAAGATTATCTTAGTTTGGTCTCTCTTTTTCTTAATTCTGATGTGCGACTTGCTTCAAAGCAATCTAAGAGTGGAAAAAGACAATAGTGGTTATCTTAACAAAGGAAAAAAGTCACAAATTAAGTGCAAATACGAGTGTCCCTCATTCAAGTGATACACGTGGAAAGAGTGTGAGGGATCTTTTTTTCTTGCAGGTTCTTCAATGGCATCAAACTCAAACAAAACCGTGATAGATGATGAAGAAGCGGTCCGAGATCCAAAACTGATGTTCCAACTCCAAGCTATGCTAGAAAACTTCGAAGGATTCAATAGCGTCTTGATAACATGGATTCGAAGATTGATTCATTACCTTTTTCTTGAAAACCTCATTCCTGAAAATCTATTCACAATGATAAGTCCAAGGGAAATACTTCATCCAACTCCAGATAGCAAAGACAATGGACAATGATGATAGTAACATCAATGCTATCAAAATGCGTATTCTGGAATTTAAAAGCAGAAGTGATCTTGAGGTTTACCTAGAATGGGAAAGGAAGGTGGAGCTAATTTTTTCATGTCATAACTATTTCGAGGTAAAAAAGGTGAGGCTACTAGGTGTAGAATTTTCTAATTATGCTCTTGTTTGGTGGGATGAGTTAGAGAAAAATAGAAGACGGATTGGAAAAGCACCAATTCAATTTTGGGAGAAGATGAAGAAGGTCATGCGGCAGCGGTTCGTACCATCTTACTCCTATCGGGAGCTACACCAGCAACTCCAATGGCTATATTAAGGCTCTAAGTCTGTAGAATATCATAAGGAGATGGAGATACTATTGATCAAATGCTATTAAACGTCATGTTTCTTGAGTGACTTGAACCATGACATTGCAAATGCTATTAAACGTCACTAGTATGTGCAAGTTGAATATTTAGTGAATATGGCTATAAAGGTGAAAAGGCAGCAAAGAAGAAAAGGCATGTGAATTTAGTCCAACTCTAATTCTAGGTGGGATTCTAAGGGAACTAAATTCAAAGAGAAGAATGGCTTCAAGATTCCAGATTCAAAAGAGAAGAGTGTAAACCAACAAAAGAAAAATATCTCATCTAATTCCACATCTAACTCTTTTTCAAGACATAGAGACATTGCATGCTTTAAGTGTCGAGACTAAGGCTATTATGCTTCAGATTGTCCAATAAAAGGATAATGGTTATAAAGGAGAATGATGTGTTCTTAGAATTTAATGACTCAGATGGATGTGATGACATGCCACAATTGGAAGATGTTATGGATGATAAAGATGTAGTTCAATATGCTGTTAGTGGGGAGGCTTTTATTACTAGGCTGATTTTAAATGTTTAAGCCAAAGATGATCATCTAGAACAATAAGACAATATCTTTCACACAAAGCAGATGTTAGGAGGGAAGGTTAGCCTTATGATTATTGATGCTAAAAGTCATACAAAAGTGATTATTGAAAAATTGCGGTTAAAATGCACCAAACACCCTAATCCTTACAAATTGGAGTGATTGAGTGATGTTAGCGAACTGGAGGTTGTGAAGCAAGCTCTTGTGCAATTTTTTATTAGGAGATACAATGATGAAGTACTATGTGATGTTGTACTTATACAAGCTTGTCACTTACTCTTAGGGCGTTCATGGCAGTATGATAGGCGTGTGGTTTATGATGATTTTACTAACAGATATTTCTTTACCTACCCTAACAACAAAATCACCCTTACACCCTTATCCCTTAAAGATGTGTACTTGGAATAGTTGAGAATGTCCGAGTCCACAAAGAATCTTTAGGATATGAGAAGTCTGAAACACAAAAGGGTAAAGAGAGGAGTCTGAGAAAATAAAAGAATGAGAAACAAAGTTATGGCTTGAGTGAAAAAGAGAGTTGTAAGGAAGAAAAGTCTATGAAAGAAAAAAAGAGTGGTAGTAATAAAAAAATGTATTTTTACGTAAAAAAGGAGGGATCTGAAGAGTGCTAGTTTAGGAAAAAGAGTATTAGTGTTAATGAGATGTAGATATGCATTATTATCTAACATTAAAACTCACTATGAACTACCTAGTGTCCTTAATTTGCTATTGCAAAAATTTGGAGATGTCTTTTCAAATAAGATGCCATCAGGTTTACCTTCATTAAGAGGTATTGAACATCATATTGACCTTGTCCTTAGAATGAACTCTTAGTTACAAAAAAACAAAGGAGTTACAAAGACAAGTAGATGAGCTCTTAGTTAAAGGTTTTGTGAGAGAAAGCACGAGTCTTTATGTTGTTCCAGTACTTTTAGTTCCCAAGAAGGATGGATCATGGAGGATGTGTGTTCACAGCTGTCAATAAGATTATGGCAAAGTATTACTATCCTATTTCTAGACTTGATTATATGCTTGATGAATTACATGGATCTAGTATTTTTACTAAGATAGACTTAAGAAGTGGTTATCATCAAATAAAAATGAAATTTGGTGATGAATGAAAAATAATTTTCAAAATTAAATATGGATTATATAAGTGGTTAGTAATGTCTTTTGGTTTAATTAATGTACATAGTACTTTCATGAGATTAATAAACCATGTATTGAGAGAATTTTTAGGAAAATTTGTAATTGTTTACTTTGATAATATACATATTTATAGCAAATATCTTGATGATCATGTTTTTTATGTTAGGACGGTATTAGAGGTACTTAGAACAAAAAAATTGTATGCTAACCTACAAAAGTACTTTTTTTATTTGAGTAGAGTAGTATTCTTAGGTTTCATCATAAGTTTTGAGGGAATTGAACTAGACAAAGAGAAGGTGAAGACAATTAAAGAATAGCTTATACTTAAGAGTATTTTTTATGCTAGAAATTTTTATGCCATCGCTGATTTTTATTAGTGGTTTGTAAAAGATTTTTTCACTATTGCTGCACCTTTAATTGAAATTATAAAAAAAGATGTAGGTTTTCATTGGAAAAAAGAACAAGAAATGACTTTTACCACTTTAAAAGATTTATTGTGTTCTATATCCATTGTTGTTTTACTAGATTTTTCTAAGACTTTTAAAATCGAATATGATACTTCTGAGATTGTTATAAGTGCTATTTTGATGCAGGAAAAATGAACAATAGCTTATTTCAGTGAGAAGTTGAATGAAAATCGTCTCAACTACTCAACTTATGATAAGAAACGGTATGCTTTGGTGCGAGCATTAGAAGTTTGACAATATTATCTGCTGCCTAAAGAATTTGTGGTGCATGCTGATCATGAATCCTTAAAATACTTGAAGGGTCAAGGAAAGTTGAACAAGAGACATGCAAAGTGGGTAGAATTCCTTGAACCTTTTCCTTACGTGATTGCCTACAAACAAGGTAAAGGGAATGTGATTGCTGATGCATTATCTAAGTGGTATTTTTTAATCACTACTCTTACTTTTAAATCTTTCATTGTTACATAATGATGAAATTAGACCTTATCTGTAATTTCTTTGTTTACTCCAATAAAAAATTGTCCCATAAGAACTTTAGGAGTCTTTTCAATATTAGCCTTGTTCATCAAATACAACAACACTTTGTGGTACTTTTTTTTTTTTACTCATTTTGAACCTTGTTTCAACTTATAAAGCTTTTTTAAATTCTTATAGATCTTCCTAACTTATTCCACCAAGTATGTGCATCGTCAGAAAATTTGACTTCTACCAATCTAACTTTCTTTTTCTCTAAAAGGTTGGAACACGTAAAAATCAACTTTACCTTCTGTTCTCATTCGAAATAAGCTTCAGCATCATTCCTTTCTTTAGAAGTAGGGATTTGTATTTTAAAAACCTTCCTCCTGTATGAGATTTCATCATTATCACTCTTACAATCTCAAGCCTTACTGATTCTGATTTTGAAACTTGAAAAACTTAATAAAACCTCATAATACTCTTCTCACGTATATCACTCAAATTAGGACACTCGTATTTGTACTCAATTTGTGTTTTTTTTTTTCTTTTGTGCTCATCACTCTTGCCTTTTGCCACTTTTAGATTGCGTTTAACAAGTTATACTTCAAAAATCAAGAAAAAAAGAGAGACTAAACTAAGATAAACTTAATGATAAAAACTTCCAATTTGATATGGAAAAAAATCAGATTATATGACAAAGGACACAAAACATGGATAGATACTTTTCTAGAGTTTTAAAGACACTAGAATAATTTTCAATCCCAATTGATATCCTACATTAATTTAAAACACATCCAAAATTTTGAATACTTAAAAATTGAAATCAACAACCTTGTTAATTGTATGATGTTTTCTTCCTTTTTTTATATTTTTAAAACACCACATCTTCCTTTTTTTTCTGCACTTCAAGAACATTAACATTTTTTTTTTAATTTTTTTTGTTGTTTTTTTTATTTTTTAATTTCCTTTTTTTTAATGTAACTATAAAGTAAATTTGCAAAAATAGAAGATAAAAAAAGAGACTAACCAAGAACCCTAAAATATATAGATAAATAAGAATTTACCTACGATCTGTAATTAATATCAAATGATAAGAAAAAAAATGAAGAATGAAAGACTAAGAAAATTTGAACGAATATGAAAGACAAAAGAAAAAGATAAGAAAACACACAATGGAAAAACAAAAAGATAGATAAAGGGATTTTTCTACTATAACTCTAAAAAATTTGTTCTTAGCAACTTAGGTCACCGAAAGAAATTTTTCTATTAGACCTTCAAAGAACTTGTCCTTGACAACCTCTATCAAAGGGCTAAAATTAAAAGAATTAACACTAAGAATTACCTTAGATTGGATCCTTTAAATTTCTTCATATAACAAGCAAAGCAAATCTCTCACCTCACTTGATCACATATAGAAAAATGTACATAAAGCAACTGAGAATTCTTTTCATCAAAAAATGTTGAAATTGTTTAACAAAAGTATTTAAATAGACCCTTAACAGATTAGTTTAAAAGTGGGCAAATCTCCCTAGATATGACTCTAAAATCGATCCTATTAAGTCAAATCAGACCTAATTTAAATTAAACATCCTAAAAGATATAACAACTAATTTGAATCAGATTTGATCTCATTGGATTGGATCAGATTTAATTTAAACTTAAAACACCTAAAAATACTACTAACAAATCAAAACCAAATCAAGTCTTTTGATAAATTTTAATTACAAATAAAACTAAAATACGGGCTAAATAATTTCGAAAATTAATACTAAATTTGTGACTCCCAATAAATTTATAGAACACTCTTGAATTTTTTGATGTCCTCTTTTAGTCCAATGAACTTTATGTGTACCTTTCAAAAATCTCCTCCATTTGAGGTTCCAGATGCATGTTGTTCCATTTCACATACCACATTCCTTTATAGTACTCTGCTTCTAATTTAATGCTAATCAACTTCGGAAATCTCCCTTTTAGTATTTTATTTTCCACCCATATATCTTTCTACACCCTTGTGTTCTTACCATCACTCTCATAGATCTTCCATCTTTCTTTGCACATTTCTTTATATACCTCATTTTTCTTCATGATTTTTACAATTTATTTTCAAAACCTATTTATTCTTTTGTAGTCATACTCCCATACTGGCTTTTCCAAATCTACATTGTAACACAATCCTACTATCCTTATGCACAATGGTTCACTCCCATGTGAGTACTTCCACCACTATTTAAAAAGTATCGTCGTGTTCTTTATATCTAAGTCACCCACTCTTAATCTCCATGCTCTTTTGGTTTTTGAATGATGTCTAACTGATAGTTGGCATCATTTTCTTATCATTTCTCCCCCCCTCCCCAAAATTTGTCTGCATTGAGATTACCTCTTTTGCTACTATTTTCAGCATTTTCAGCAACCTAAGGTAATATATAGGCAAACTTTTGATAACCGATTTTATGATAACTAATCTCGCTGCCTTAGAGAGTAAAGATGATTTCCACTCCACTTAACTTCTTTTTTATTTTATCCAGCTTTGTCCTTGATGTCACTACTCTTTTCGGACTCGCTCCCAATGGAATACCCAAATATGTAATTGGTAGAGATCTGATGAACGAAAAACTAATGTGCTCGGATATTGGCAAGTACACCAAATCATACAAGTAATACCATGGTAAGTTGATATCGTTTTCACGAGAATTAATGGATTGAGGCAGGAAACGTCTAATTGAATCTCTAATCAGATCAATCAAACATTAGTAAGAGAATTATGAATCTTGAAAAAAATAAAGAACAGATAAGAAGAAAATTGGGAGAAGGCTTAGAGAATTAAGAAGTAATGACTAAATGAGAAAGTTGAAAGCTTAAGAGATATTTGATTCTTAGGAAAAATAGTGCTTGTATTTTCTTACTTTAACTCATACAAAAATCTTTCCACATCAAATCTTTTATAATCAAATTCCAATTTTTTGGTAATTTAATTTCTCTTAACCCAATGAATCGCCAATTCCTTGGTCAACCAATCAAGAGAAGAGGTGAAGAACGGTCTTGATTTTAAGCCACATAATATTAAAGAACTATCTCTAGTTGAATTATGTGTCATGTATTCAAGACTAGTTCTAAATAATTGAAGATTATGGGATGAGTTTCAAGCTAATTCTGAAATTAAATTTTCTAAAATAATAACAGAATTTAAGACAGAATTAGAATATTTTTCAATAATTCTAACCATTAATGATGAAGAACAAAATTCAATCTTGAAAAAGTAGAAAAGCATGAATGAAAATAAAGAAAACACTCACATTATAAATCCATAAACCAAATAGAGCTCCTAACCTTCAACAGTGGAGGTTTAGTGACTCATGATAATGAAGAAAACTAAAGAGATGAGAGAGATATACTGATAAATCCATATTTTACGATGATTTTAGGTTGAAAAGAGTGGAATTTATCAACTTATCTTGCACTTATTCCTTGAAATTACATACTTTCGTGAATTTCTCCTAATTGTGCTTAATTATTAAAAACATAGCTTTTATGATTTAAATTGTCAAATTTAATTCACTTTTTCCATTCAATGACTTAATATATTTGATTGAGTGAATTAAGGTTTAGAAGAAAAAGATGGCTTGAAAAGACGGAGGAAAAGCATGCAAAAGTGGAGGATTCATAAAAAAAATGAAGTTTTGAAGATCTGCCAATCATGCGTACACATCACTCTCCATTCATGCGTACGCATCTCTCCAGTCTTGTGCCTCACTTAAAAAGGCACCTGACTCGCAATTTCAAGTTTATTTTTGGGCCTAATCCAACTCATTTATGAGGATTTGAACTAAGAGTCCAAAGGGGATTAACACACAGTCTAACATATCACATTTTCATAGTTTTTTAGTTTTTGTTCATAGTTTTTGAAACTCCAACTTTTCTCTAGGCTTTGCTAGGTTTAATTTAGTTTTGCTACTATTTTTTTATTTTACTCTTGTTTAATTGTAGTTTTGATACTTGATTTTGTGTCTTGCACCCTAATTCTCTTAGAATTTAGTAGTAGTTATCATGTTTTATTTTGCTATTTTATGAACCTATGAATTTCGGATTTCCATTAATAAAGTTGATATTTTAATTTTTATACATGCTTGTTTAAGTGTTCGATGAAATATTTACTTTAACTATGGAGTAGAATTTATATCTTTTTGCTTGAGGTTAAGGAATTAGGTAACCTTGAGTCATTAATGTCTAATATTGAGTGATAATTTAGAGTTGTTAGTTGTTTTTGTTTCCACTAACGCTAACCTTTTACTAAACTCAATTAGTAAGTTAGTTAGGACTTGTGGATTAAGATCAATTATGCCTACTTGACTTTTCTTAATATTTAGAGATTGACTAAGTGGGATTACCTCTTCACAATTTCCATGTTTGTAGTTAATGATAAGGATAGGAACCCTTGACTCTCAACCCTAGCCAAGACCCCTTTAAGCATTTGAATTTTACTTCTTTACTAGTTCAATTCCTTAATCATTTATAGTTTGAATTAATTGTTTTTTAGTATAGTTGTTAGCTTAATTGTTTCCCTTTATTCATGCTTGCTTAGTTTATCATTTACATGTTTATTGATTCTAGTTTCTTTCAATTTAATTGTTGTTTACTCCTTAGTTCACCTAGTCTCTTTAATTTTTGTAATTGCACTTGAAACCCCCAAATCCATAGCCAATGATTTGCACTCTATTGCAAGTCCAAGGAAGAACGACCAGGATTAAAACTCCCGATTAATTATTTTGAAACTTGTCACATTTTACTAAACTTTGATAGTGTTGGTATCCGGTTTAGGACTATATCTATGATGAATCTTGTGTTTTAACTTGTGAAATTCTAAACCGGTATCTAACCCTCATCATGTACGTATGGTGATTCTGGATTCCCTCCAGCTGTCTTTCCCTTGTGAACCTTTTTCACTTATTTATATTCTAAGTTCTATCCAAAATTCAAATTCAAAAACTAACTCTAATCTTGTCTTCAGGAATGATAAAATAACTACCTACTTAAAAATTCAAATCTATTCTAGAAATAAATCCATACAATCAAATCTTATCTTTTAGAAGGAATTAAATATTAACTAATCACTTGAATCTTGAATCTTCGGATGAGATTAAGGCTTACTAAGAGTGCATATTGGAATTAGGCCTTTGCAAGTATTGCATCCTGGGAGTTTGGAGTTTTGGAGCGCTGGGCATGCTTCCTTTAGTTTGGGTGTTGGCCCATTTGTGCCTCCAGGAGCCAAGGAACGTCGAGCATTGGTGAGGGGCCGATGGGCGCCGGTGAAGGGACGTCGGGTGTCGGTGAGGGGATGCCGGGTGTAACACCCTACCATATAGAGTTTTACGCTTAAGTCGTAAAATAGAGATGGCAAGATATTCCGACTTTTAAAATAAAATGGATTATGTATAATAAATGAACGAATAGAGTACTCTAGGAGCCTTGAAGAAAAGGTAAAGCGAAATCGCAAAATTAAAAGCGCAACGCTCAGAAATAAGGATTACTTGTGTGAGAAGAAAACTAAATTTCATAGAGTAATTAAACAGAAAGTAAAAACAGAGGATCATGAATACAAAATAACAAGCTCCTAACTCAGCCTGCGAAGCTAAGGCTGGCTGGAGAATATTTACATGCGTATATACATATCCCAAAAAGCCAAAATACATGTTTAAAATTCTAGTTCTCCATAAACCTCTATGAGGTGCAAAGGTAAAACAAATATACATAGGGAGAAACTGCGCGCGCACACACACACACACACACACACACACACACACACACACACATATATAAAACAAAAAGATAATCCCAACAAGCCCACTTTGCTGTAGAGAACTCCAGACGCCTAGCGAGGTGCCTCTCGACCTACATCTGAAAACAACAACATAGTATGGGATGAGAACCGGAGGTTCTCAGCATGGTAAAGGTGCCACGCACATAAGATATAAGGTCCTGGAAATGTCAGAGGCAATCCTAGAATGCTGATACACAGATTATACAGCTTAATATACTAAACAGAAACCATAAAAGGAGGAGGTGTCTAGGGAATTCTAAACTCAAATCTAAACTTAACCTTAACACTAAACATGCCCACCTTTCCTCCATTCCTCCACCTCTAGTGGGTTTGCAAAGACAAACAAACAGACAATTGCAAGCACAAGTAGGAAACAAGTAGTGCTGATGACAAGTCATCTTAAACTAGTTTCACTAGTCGTTTTCTTTGTTTTTATTAGGTTTTATGCACTTTCTTGCATTCTAAGTAAGTAATTTGGAATGAAAATGCATGGTTTCTTTGAATCAAACAACCACCATTTAATTGATGCTAAATCATGAGGTTTAAGCTAAATTTAATTGATTTTTAATGATTTATAAACCTTGTGAATTTGGTGATACTTTGATTGGTTGTTTTGATTAATTGTAGGTGAAGAAAAGAAGAAAATAAGAAAGCGTTGCCTAAGAAGTGTGACCCAAGGAAGAGAAGAGTGTGGCAAAGAAAAGTGGAAAGCGTGGCACATGAAAGGAGGGAAGCCACAAAGCTCTCCCCAAGAGCTCAGTGCTCTCCAAAGGAGCACAACAATGAACCAAGGAGGCAATGCTTCAATGCTCTGCTCCCCTTGTGAGCTGAGCACAATTTGAAGCCAAGAAACAAGAAAAGGAAAAGCAATGCTCAGCTCTCCAAGGGAGCATTATCGGGCTCTCACAAGAAATAAATCCAAGGAAATGTTTGCCAAATGTTCTCTCCAAGATTTGAACCCATGAGCAAAGGGAAGAGTGGGGAGCACTACTACAAAGCTTGGCAAAAGAAAATACACAAAATGCATCCCCCAAGGTTCGAACTCAACACCTCAAGGAGCAAGGCATGAGATATCTTGGTTTCCTTCACAAAGAAAAATTGCCAAATTGCATTCAGCAAGTTTCGAACCAAGGACCTCTCCTTGGAGGAGCCAATGCTCTGCTCACTTGGAGAGCAGAGCGCTACTCCTTGGCACACACAAGCAACATTGACACGGGCCAAGGGAGCATGAGGCGCGCAATTAACACGGTCCAGGGAAGCAAGGAGCGCGCAAGACAACCCCCACACCAAGCCAATGCTCAGCTCCCCTTGTGAGCAGAGCATTCCCCTGGTGCCTCTCCCAGCCTAGCACGCTACAAAGGATCTCCAACATAAGCTCCAATGCTCTGCTCCCCACTTGAGCTGAGCATCCTCCTAGGAGCAATTTTCACATGGGCTAAAAATTCAATCAAAAATCCAATTAAATTCAAATCTTCACCAAATTAAAAATCCCACCCAAATTCTAAAATTCAAGAATAGAAAGTGTATAAATAGGAGTTAGTTTGATTTAATTATGACATTTTTTTACCTCTAGACTTTACTTTGAATTTTTCTTTGAACTTTCATTTTCATTTTGAGCTTTTACTTTTGAATTTAGATCTTAGAGAATTGGGAAGGGGAATTGATCTCTCTTCTTCCTTGTTCTTGCTTGAGCACTCTTTTATTTTCTTGCCTTTGATCTTGGGTGAAGAATTGAAGAACTTCTGTTTCAATCTCACCTTGAGATCTCTTGTTTACTTCTTCTGCATAATTAAATTTCAATTTCTGTTTACTGCTTCATCTTCTCTGTACTTCTGCAACTTACTTTTCATTTCCTTTTGCAATTGCTCTTGTTGGATCAAGGAAGGATTTGAGATCTAGACTTGTTTTCTAGTCTCTTCCACTCCTGAGATCTTCAACATCTTTTTAATTGCTACAAATTAAGCATCACTTTCTATTTTAATTTCTCAAGCATTTTTACTTTCTGTTTAGATTTACTTTACTTCAATTCACCTTCTACTCTTCTGTTTAATTGCAATTCACTTGTTCTCGTTTAAATTCTGCAATCCCAATTCCCAATTCCTTTTATAATTCAAGCAATTTACATTTCTTGCACTTTAAGATTCAGCCATTTACATTTATTGCAATTTAAGTTTATGCAATTTACATTACTTGTTCTTTAAGATTCAGCACTTTTATTTTCTGTTCTCTTTGATTTACTGCAATTTTTCCCTCTCCCTTTACAATTCATGCAATTTAACTTCTGTCAATTATAAACCACTCAACCAATACTTGATTCGCTTGACTAAATCAACCACTAAACAAAAATTGCTCAATCCTTCAATCCCTGTGGGATCGACCTCACTCATGTGAGTTATTATTACTTGATGCGACCCGGTACACTTGCCGGTGAGTTTTGTGTTGGATCGTTTTCCACACATCAAGTGCAAGTAACAATTATCACAATTAACATAATACATTCAGTTAGGCATTCCCAAATAAGGCATAGCAAACAAACAAACAAAATGCACATGATGTATTCTTGTCCTATGGCTGATGAGGCTCATCTGTCAGTTATCAAGTCAACCCGACAAGTCCGAAAATCCTTGGACTGTCCCCTGTTGCACATCCCATGAGTCTATGCATAGCTTTTCTTTATTTCATTCATAATTCATACACTCATATATAACTTTACTCAATGGGGGTTATCCATTCCCGGGAATTTATACGTGCCCGGTCACCCTTACGACGTAGGATCAACAAAGTATCGAGTCTCAACCTGGAACACGTGGTGGCGAGTCACGGTTCTGTACCCAGAGAAACTCGTATCTCAAATAACATAAGAATTCATAAGCCACATACTGTTCATAATCATTTATATTCATTTCTCAATCATTCGTCATAGCCATGACACCTTATAGCTTTCATATTTACACATTCTCCTCATATAATTTATCACTTTTAACCATTTCTTCATTCCCAAGTTACCTCTATTTCCTAACTCCGTTTAATTACTAGGCTTACTACTCATGATTTAAGGCTGAGAGAACAAAAATAGAAGTTTAAAAATTTGAAAATTAGGTTTAAAATTCAAAAACCCATATTTGCTTAATTAGGGGCCACGCGTTAGGGATGAGCACGGGTCGGTTTGGTTCGGGTTTAAAATGAAATTAGAATCGAACCGATCAAAATGTAATTAGTTCGGTTTGGTTCAGATTTGCATTTTTTTATACATGTACCCGAACCAAACCAAACCAATTAAGAACGGATTGGTTCGGTTCGGGTAATTGGGTACCCGATGAACAAAAAATTCATAAAAAAACTAAATTTTTATCTTAAAAATTCAACAAGTACAATAAACATGTAACATTAATATAAATAATCTAAACATATTAAATACCAAATACATTAAAAACTAAACTCATTAAAATCCAAACATATTAATAGTGAATAATCTCACTAAAAGCCATATATATATATATTTAATTAATATATGATCGGGTTTACGGGTTGGTTCGGATTCCGCACCCCTAGAACCGATACCCGAACCAATCACTAACAAAGGCCATTGGTTTGGTTGGGTTGAACCCGATTACCCGTTGGTTCCAGAATCAATTTAATTGGTTCGGTTTGGGTTTGGACAGGTAATCGGGTACCCGCTACCCGTGCTCAACCCTACCACGCGTATGGGTGGGTCACGCGTACACGTGGGCGTACGAAAAGACCAGCTCCATGCACATCCCCTCATCATACGTACGCGTGCATATTCTCCTCGTGTCACATGTACGCGTAGGCCACGCGTATGCGTGGGCATACGTTTTTCCAAAAAATTCAGTGAAGTTAAAAAGATGCAGAATTACATATTTTCAACCCAAACTTCCGACGCGCTTAACTTATTCGTTTTAAATCATTTTTCATTCGTTCTTTGAACAGCATAAACTTCATGAACCCAACTTGCATTTAAAACAAGTTTGAAACCATTTGGTGGTTTGGAAGCCAAGTTATAGCTTGCCGAAATTCGGCTAAAAACCAATTTTTACAAAATTTCAAAAACCTCAATTTTTCATTAAAACCAAATTCAATATCCACTTCCCTTCATGTATTCACCACAAACACATACCATAACATTTCCATATAACTCTACTATCCACTTATCACAATCCATCAAACTCCAATTTTTACCAATCCACACCCTAAATTTCATACTTCCATCAACAAAAATCACCAACACCTTGCCATACATTCATATACAACCAATATCATCAATTTACCAACACATACATAACTTATATTACCAATCAATGTTACTAATTCTAAGCATCCAACATTCATAGTTATTCCACCCTATCCTATAAGTTTTCACAGAACATTATATATTAAATACGTGAAACCTAAACCATACCTTGGCCGATTCCCGCGTATTGTCCAAGGCAAACTCACCAAAACCAACACAACCCCAAGGTCCAAAAGTTCACCAAAACACTAGTACTCAACCTTCACTAAATTCCAACGTCCACAATTTCAAGCTCCAATTACTTATTCACAACCTATATTCATAACACATATACACTCAATTTACATATCCATATATATATAAATTCAGTATTCATACACTAATTCAATAAATTGACTAGGGTTAATAATCCTTACCATATCCACAGATCAAGAGAGCCAAGTTCAACGAATTCTGCAAGCTAATTCGAACCTAGAGAACCAAAATCAACAAATTCTTCAACTTGAGCTCTCACAATTTTCAAAAATTAAGGGGTAGAAGAACTGGAGTGATAGAGTGGCTTACCTATGAAATTGTTTTGGTAGAATCGTAGAGTTCGATGCGGTGGTCGCATGGCCGCAAATGGTGCGACGATTGGAGCTCGGATGGAGGAGATATGGTGGTTTGAAAGTAGCGTAAGGGTTGAGTTATCTTCTCCCCTTCCGTGGCTGTTTTCAGCGTTATGCTGAATGGGGAAGAAGAAGATGAGCTTCAGCTCATTTAAGTGCTGGACCGGTTGGACCCTCGGGCCCAGTTTGGACTCGGTTCAGCCGGTTTGGCCCGTTCGGCCCAATCTTGGGCCGAATTCTTTGAAATTAGTGTCAAAATTTTCGTTTTGATGAGCTCTACCCTAATTTAATATAATATTCATATTTCTAACTTTTTTATTAAAATTTAATTTATTGACTAATTATTTACTAATTTAACGGGGTTTACACCGGGTGGCGGTGGTTGGATGTTGGACACCCGTTGTGGTGTTTTTGGCGCCCAATTTTAATGTTTTGGGTCTGGTTGGGCCTCCTTTGGACTCTATTTGTGTTTTCTTGTTAAAAAAGTTTTAATTCTTGATTACTTTAGGAACAAAAACTTCTGAAAACACAATAATACTAAAAAAAAAAACTCCAAATTCTTAATTAGTTTTGAAATTCCACTAAAAAACATAAGAATTTTGATTAAAATCTAAGAAAACTAAACCTAAAAACTACTAAAGATGCCTAGGCATCAAGATATCAATTTACATCCCATTTCTCGTTTCATCATCACTATCCATTCATTATCAGAATTCACATGGATTATAATTGACTTTTGAAAATTGATTCCCAATCTTGCCATCATCTTGAAGCATTTCAAGATTCTTTTGTATCCTCTCAACACCTCTCGTTTTGACACACAAAAAAGTATGGTGTCGTTCGTAAATTATAGGTATGATAACACACAACCCCTTTTGCCCACACTCAGACCTTCTACCATGTTGGTATTTACTGCCCTTTCAAACAGCTTGTTAGGCACCTCCGCTGTAACCAAAAGGTCGATAATAGATTGTCTTGTCTAAGACTTCTCTCCATCCTAAATGACTTTGTGGGGAGCAATGGATCATTACTGACATAGATGTTGTCTGTAATATTTCTTTCACCCATCTCCTCTATGCGCCTCCAAACCCCATTCTCTAAAGCACGTGATCAATGGAGTTCTATCTCATCGAGTCATATGGCTTTTTAAAATCTAATTTCACCACCTTTTTATCCTTTTTACTTTTCTTAAGCGAAGCTATTGATTCACACGCTACTAATGCTCCATCCAAAATCTGTCTATTTTAAACGAAGGCCTTTGCGACTTGCCAACTAGTTTCTCCATCAATGGTCTTAACCTTTCAACCATTACTTTTGAGAATTGAGATTACTTTGTAGATACAATCAACCATGATAATTGGTCATAAATTCTTTATTTTCTTCCCCCCATTTAGCTTGATTGCCAATACCTTCCAGGTCAGATTTATCCCTCTTGGTATTTTTCTTTTAATGAAAAATCTCCTTATCATATCAGTGAATTCTTTTTCCACCATGTCCTACATCTTCTCGATGAAACCAAAGTTGTATCCATCCATCCCTAGTGCTTTGCTTGATTCACATGCCCATACAACTTCTTTTATTTCTTCTTCCCTGAAAATTGTTTCGATGTTTTCAGCTTGCTCCTTTGTAATCCTTGCCACTGCCATATCTTGAAAACTAAACCTTCGGCATTTTCTTTTAAGAGTATAGCTCCTTAAAGTATCTTCTTGCCAATTGCTTTATTCTATTTGTCTCTGTCACATTCCTCTCATCCTCTTATATTTCTTCAATCCTACTATCTCTTTCATTTTGATAGTAGATTTTAGTTGAAAGAACTTGGTGTTTTTGTCCATATACTTTATAAACCTATCCCTTGATTTTTGTTTCCAAAACTCTCCCTTCTTCTGGTACCACACTTCTACCTGCGACTTCAAAGCTGCTTTTCTGACTAGATTTTTTTTCTAATTTTTTTTTGGCTCTCTATCATCATTTCAACCTTCTCTATTTTTGACTAAAATAACTTTATTTTTTTGTCAATGTTGTCAAACTTCTCATTGTTCTATAACTTTTGGCTTGTTCTTCATGTGCTTCATTTTTTTAACTATGGATGTGGTGCGGAATTTTGAATAGCACAAACTAACTGGCAAGTGCACCGGATCGTACCAAGTAATACCTCACGTGAGTGAGGGTCGATCCTACGAGGATTGATGGACTGAGCAATAATAGTCGAATGACTCACTTAGTCAGGCAAGCAAAAAATGGTGTTTTGAGGTTCAAAAGCATTAAACAATAATTCAGAGAGTAAGAACACAAATAGTGAAATTGGTGTGAAAAGTATGTGAAAAGATAGTTAAGGTTTCGGAATTATTTGTTCTTCCGGATTAAGTTTTCTTACCAACTATTTTAATCATACAAGATTCATTTCATGGCAAACTGTAATTGACTAAACCCTAATTTCTTAGTGATTTAGTCTCCTCTAACCTAATTAACCACCAATTCCTTGCTCATTTAATATAGATTAGAAGGTTAGGTTCAATTCTAGTTTATTAGCCACAAAAATCCTAATTACACAAATATAAGAGGATTATATGTCACGTATCCCGTTAAGTCCAAGTAATTAGCAGTTTTGGAGGAATTTACTTTCAAGCTAGTATTCAAGTGAGATAACTTTTCGGGGTAAGTATTGTTTTGGTCCCTAATGTTTAGGGTCAAAATCAAATTCGTCCCCACTGTTATTTTTTTTTAAATCGTCTCAAACGTTTTATTTAGTATTAAAATTGTCCTTTTGACTTTTTACGGACAAAAATACCCTTCACCACTACCATCTTTACCACCACCACCACCTTCCTTACTCCCACTAAATACCAATAATCATATTCAAGAACAACAACAATTACACAATATTCAAATTCAGAAACTAACAACATCAAATTCAACAACAAAATTAACACACAACAACAATAAAATCAGAAAAATAACAAATCAAAATCAGAATCAAAAGTAGAATCAGAAGCAAAAGCAGAAATAAAGTAGAAGCAAAAGCAAACACAGACACAGAAGCAGATGCAGATGTAGATGCAGAAGCAGAATCGAAAGCAGAAGCAGAAGTTAAATCGGCGACATGCAGCGGCGAGGACGCGAAGTGGCGGCGAGGTCGGTAGCAGCGGCGGCAGTGGCAGAGCACGACTCCCTGGCTCGTGTTTCCTCTCTCCCTCTCGAGCTTTCTCTCCCTCTGGTTCTGATTCCCGACGGCGGCTCCAAGCTTCGCCGACGTCGTCCCCCTCTTCTTCTTTCCCCTCATCTTCTCCTCCCCTCCCCCCTTTCCCTTCCCCTTTTCCTTCCTCCCCCCCCCTCCGCATCCTTTCCCCTTTTCCTTTCTTCCCCCGCGTTATTTCTTTTTTTTTTAATTTTATATTTTTTTATTAGGGTAGGGGTAATTTAGTAATAAAATAAAAAATTATTAAAAATGACAATTTCAATACTAAATAAAACGTTTGGGACGATTTTAAATAAAAAATAACGTTGCGGACGAATTTAGAATAGGAGTTATTTTTCAATATACTCAAATTCATAAGATGAAAAACGAAAATAATCCTTGAAATTAAATCAATACATTAATTAAAATAGAGTGATAATAGTATTAATCCATGAAAATAAATAGAGCTCATAACCTTAACCAAGGAGGTTTAGTTTCTCATGACTCAGAGAGAAAACTAGGGTTCAAAAGTATGAAAGTGCAGAATGAGGTTCGAGAGAAGAGATCCCCTGATGGGCGAAATCTTGTCCCTTTTATATCTAACCTAATTTGATTTCAAAATAAAATAAACTAATAATAACTAAAGCCCAAAAGATTGTGTTTGGGAATAAAAATTCTTAAAATAAAATAAAATATAATAATTAAAAGTCAAATCCAACTAAAGATGCTCCTTCGAGTGAGTTAATCCGTGTTGTTGGCGCTAAACGCCAGATTCAACGTTTAGCGCCTCAAGTGGCAGAAACTTCACTTTCAATTCTGACTTCCTGGCGCTAAACACCGAAGGTTCAGCGTTTAGCGCCCCTGATGGCAGTGGCTCTTATTCGTTTCTGACTTGCTGGCGCTAAACGCCCAGGTCCACGTTTAGTGCTAGCTTGGTAGATTTAAGATTCTTCTCTTTTCTTACACACGAACTCTGCCAAACCGATCCAAACTTCACCTAAAATAATTAAAGCACTAAAGCTATTCAAAGTAGCATCCAAATAGACTTCAAACACTAAAATCTAATTAAAACTCTATAAATTTATATCTAAAATAAATAGAAAATAGAAAAAAGATACTCACACATTAGGATGCTCCCCTATTGTTCTTCATTTCTATTCCACCATCCTTGTGAATTGAGGATAAGAGAACCACACATCTAGTGTTTTGAATGACTTAGGATCCCAATCCTTCTTTTCTTCTTCCATAATCAGTCGCACATGATCTGACTTAGAGCATTTTAATGCCGTAACCTTCCAGTTCAAAAACTTTTGCACCCAGCTTATGTCCATGCAAAATCTAGCAATTTTACTTACGCAGTTCTCATTCTTCCATGTGAACTTTCTTCCCCCCAATAGCATATCTATCATCTTCATATCATGTATCCACTTTTTGAATTTTCTCATCCCCTGTGTTATTTATTCTCCCACTACTCATTTCATCTTAATGTAGAATTTTAATAAAATCTCCAAGCATAATTGCCGGCAAATTGGTTTGGCTTTTCACATTCCACAATTCATCCCATACCTTCTTTCTTCCATCAATAGAATTTGGGGCATAAACTGACTCCACCAAAATTTGTTCATTCACGTCTTTTAGTGTACCAACCACACAAAATCATCTATTCCCTCTAATTACAGTTTGAACATCTAAAAAAAGCCTTCTCCCACATCAATATAAGACCGCCACTATTTTGTACTGCATCGACAATAGCCCATTTATGTTCTATGTTTTCCCACATCCTTTTAATTTCAAAATCCTTCATGCTATAGCAATTTTTGTTTCCACTAGTCCAAATATTTTTACACAATTTTTTTTCACCATATCTCTTATCACTCTACAATTTCATAGCACAATCATAAAGATATATTTATTGACTCACCTTATTTATTGTTGCCTCTTTTTCCCTTTTACAGCTTCTAATTCTTTTTCCAGTTTCACCCATCTTGTCTCTTCTATCTTTAATTTCTTCTTTCTTTTGGTACTTCTTCACATTCTCCTCATTATATATGCATAGTCCCAATTTTATGCCCACGCTCCAAATCTTGTTTGCCTCTATCTCAAGATCGCTAGCTTCATCTTCACTAGAAAAGTTGTTCTCAATCATGTCGTTCTCTTCTTCTACTACTCTTGCTTTTTTCATTCCTCACTTACTTAATAATTTCCTTCTTCTCTCTTGTTTTGTGATGATCCCCACCTTTTTTCTGGTTTTTTTCTTCTTCGATTCTTTTTTTTTAGTTTTAGTGAATTCTTGTTCTTTCACACTATTCACCTATTTATCATGCTTGTTGCACATTTTCTCGAATCCTAGTGTCATCAATAGGCCTAAAAGAGATCCATCTTTAAATGATACTCCACTTTCTTTTATATCTTCTCTATTTTTTGTTTTGGTGCCTGCTACCCTTTGCTATTTTAGGTCCCCTTATGCAAATCCAAACATGATTCAATGACTACATCTATAACATCTCTTTCATCTTGTAATGCTTTGAGTTTTCGACCCATGATCTTCTAACCTCCACCCGTGGCCCTCATCATTCTCCAAGTGGTCCATCCTTGCATCATGACGTACGTCCCATCCATGAACTATACCAATTGGTTCCACATTCAAAGTCTCTTTCACTATCGAGCCCTCCTTGATCCTTGCAGTTACATCTTCTTCTTTATAAACTTTATCTTGCTTAGCTCCCATATTATTGTTCTTCCTTATTATGCTCACTATTCACGTCCTTTTGATCATGTTCTTTTTCCTCATGATCGACTCCCTCTACTTTTGGATGAGTGCATAGAGGCCCCAACTCTTTTACAAAGATTTAAAATTCTTCACCTTCAATCCTTGCATTCAACATTGGCTGGATCATTGGTGAGAAATTAGAATCCACTAACACTTTAAATGAGTTGTATTATTTCATCTCTCCCTCATCTATCTTGATTACTGCTCCCCATACTTTTTCCACTCTCAACGTGTTCTCTTCATACCAAGCATGCAACGGCAGCTCGAAGACTTCGATCCATTGCCTTCTCATTGTGTTTATCTCCCCCACCGACCACTTTCTCATCTCCACAAGATGGTTGAGAAGGAACAAAAAGTTGGCTACCATCTCCATGTTCTCTGTGGTATCAAAAGTCATTAGCATTTTTATGGATACCATCATATTCACCTCTACTATGTCGCTTCAATCTCTAATTATAGTCTTCATCATCTCTTTATAACCAATTAAGTTAATCGCCTCCTCTCACTAAACTTCTCTAATATCCCATTGTCACATCTCAAATTTATTGTTGACTTTCACAATGTGAACACCACATTTTCATCTCTTAAGTTATAGTTTCTTGCTTGTTTCTTCTCCCATCTTCAACACGTCCTTATATTACCTTCCATCCACATGTTTCCTTCCTCCTTGATGTAACTCTCTTACTTTTCTTGCATCTTCTTTTTCATGACTCCCCTTCCTCGTCTGGTACCTAATAACAAACACAAACATTAGCTCATTCCTCGTTCCCTTCTTCCTTAATAAGAACACATCCACAACTATTCTTTCTCTAGAAAACACCTTCCAGATCTATTTTAGAGTTGTATTTTTCGAAAGATTATCGATAAAAATCATCACCACTTGCTTTTCCATTCTTCCAATGTCTTCCCTACTCATTTTCCTGGTTTATAGTCTCATGTGATCATGGTTGAGGTGTGTTGAATGGTGGTTTGATCCTCCATGGATTTTAGTTTTACGTCTCCTCAGAAGTTGCCACTCTTCTCTCTCCGTCTCTCACCTTCTTTCTATTTTTCTCTTCACTCTCTTATCTCATATTTGTTGATCTTTCTCAAAGCATCTATTTTAATAAGTGTTTATTACTCCTGTTTCTGCTATTGGTGGGTATTATTATTGGAAAAATCTTGGGCATCAATTTTTTCAAATTCTGGTCAGGATATAATCAGCAAAAAAAAGTGAGCCATTGGATGAAATCTCACACCAATCTCATACCATTAAAATTATCATTGATAATTATCATTAATGACTATTTGATGACTACAAATACCAAAAGTTACTGGATCCCTAGCCTTCCTCTTTATTATTTTTTTGGAACTTTTTCTAGCTCAATCACCTCTTTAATTGGCTAGAAAACAAGGTGAAAGTGAAAGATAGGAGATTTGGGATGAGATAGAATTAGAGTTCCATGTTAGGTTAGATTTTGTAAGGTAATTTAGAAAATTTGAATAATTTTTTAGAATTTGAGTAGTTTAAAAATTTTGAATAAATTTATTGACATTCTAAACATTCATAAATAAAAATAATAATTTACTCTTAAAAATATCAAATATTATCATTTATATATAAAAAAGTTATTTTTTATATTGTTAAATCATAATAAGTATTTTTTTTAAACATTTGCTATATAATAAATAGATAATACCGTACTATTAAATTCTTCCCGCTGTATGGCTACTGTATAATAATTACTTGCATGCTATATAATAAAAATGATTAAATTAATTAAATCTGGATCCAATCCAAAAAAAGGAGAAAAATAAAGAAAGAAAGAAAAAAAATAAAAAAAAATATTAATTGGAGTTTGAAGAGAGAGATGGAAGTGTATGTGTCTGTCTATGCCGTTAGGAATAAATAGTATCATTACCATTCAATTAGTTATATGTCAAATAATTTATTATTAATATTATATATATTATTCATTTAAAGGATTAATATAATAATATTTTTGATTGAATTTAGAAATTTATTATTACGACGATGATCATAATAATAAGAGATAATTTTTTTTATAATTTAATTTAAATTATTTTTTGTCATAAAATTATTAAAAAAGACATTAATCTCTCTATATGCACCGTCTATATATATAATTTAATAAATAAAATTTATTAATTTTCATCCAATAAAGATCATTATAAATTAATCTTTTTGAATTATTACACTACAATAATATAGATTATTTTTTAGGGTTATAATGTGTAAAAGAAAATCAAAATTTGTCAAAAAAAACAAATTTTGACACTATTTTAACTATGAAAATATGTTAATAAAAATTTTGTCAAAAATAGTATTTTTAACATATAAGTAATTGTGAAAAAAATTTAAATCTTATTTTGATAAATATTGGCTGTCAAAAATAATTTGTTAGAAAATTTTGAGAACATATTTTCTTCTGTGATACTTATTAATTGTCAAAAATACTATTTATTTTGACACTTATTGACTTTAAAATATTTTCAACAAAAAATTTTAACAAAGAATGAAATGAGATCTTGGAACTAAAGAATAAATTGAGATTTTGAAGATAAAGAATGAGTAGTATAATCCTAAACTGAGAGCAGTGTGATGTCAAAATTAACAGAGCCCAAAGAAGAAGAAAAATAGTGGAGTAAATTGAAAACAAATGAGTATCAAAATTGAGGAGTAATTTTCTACGATCAAATTATTCATCAAGAAAACATAGAAAATTTGACATTTGTGATATTTGTCAAAAATATATATTAATTTTGATATTTAATTATGGTGTTAAAAAATAAAGTGTTAAAATAACTCTATTTTCTTGTAGTGAGATATGACCATTGGAATGACTCACTCTGAGATTTCCTAATGGTTATAATTGTCACATATTTGTCAATAGGATATTCTCAGGATGAACGTAGTACTAGAGTTCCTTTGACCTGCGACTATTATAATAATTAATAATGTATTTATTATACTTTGATTCCGGACACCTAATATTCTAGTGTGCTAGTTGAATAGATATTGGATATGATTTAAATACTTGTAGAATTAATGATTAGTTAAGAAAGAATCCATCAATTCTCGGTAAAGAATTTGAACTCTATGATTATAATGTCTGAGATGAATGAAATCTTGGCCAAAAAAATTGAATGAACGAAAAAATGAGTTTCTTAGGCCATTCACATTTCATAATAATAATGGTTACAAGTTAGAGTTTGACAATTAAACCATACTCTAAGAATTAATCAAGAGTTGGAAAGATGGAAGGAATTATACTTTGTTATTCTCGGATTCTTAGTAAAAATATATTACTTCATACTATTAGATCGTTGAGAAGTGTTGCTAGATGCTAACTTTAATTAGTAAATTGAGTATGACTAATTTATCACCTGCTTAATATTGGACCTATGAGTCACACACTAACAAATATTTTAATTTTTGTTAAAGAATTATTTAAATATTATTTTGGGCAAAAAACCATTATAAGCCAATGCCATCTAGAATTTACGTATATAAGCCAACGGAGTTCGAACTGCATTTGTTAGTAATTCGAACCAGTGCAGTTCGAATTACATGTTGACTGTTGTTAATAAATCAAACCAAGATGGTTCGAACTTCAAGTGCATATAATTCGAACCAGAGTGGTTCGAATTATAAAGAGAGAAAGCTGACAAAGTAATTCGAGCCAGGATGGATCGAATTAAACCAACCATAATTCGAGAAAAAATTAATAATTTATTAAAAAATTATTAAAAAATTTATTAAAAAAATTAATAATTTAAAAATTAAAAAAATATATATTTTATTTCATACGTTAAAAAAAAGCTAACAAAATATTTAATTACGAGACTTCTTTAAAATATTAATGAGCTATCAATTCGAATTCCATACAATACTTTTCTGTCCATTTTTAATAGTTCATGAATATTCTTTAATAAATTTTTTTAAATTATACTACAAAAAATATTTTATCCTATGCAAAACAATTTAAAAAAGAATAGCTTAAAAAAATGTTAGGAGTACTATAAAAATTTGTAATGTTATAACTTATAATAACTTAGGTAAATACATGCATGTACTCAAATTTTAAATAAAATACTCTACATAGTCAATAATAATTTAGAAGTGAAAGAAAATATTTTATTCCATACAAAATAATTAAAAAATATATTTTATTCTATACAAAATAATTTTAAAAAATGACTTAAAAGATGTTATGAGTACTATAAAAGTTTGTAATATTCCAGTGATTTAGGTAAATACATGATAATTTTTTAATAAAATTATTTAAATTATATGGTGAGATATTACATGATTCGAATTACGTATAGGGAAGTTCGAATTACTTTGATTCAAATTATATGGTGAGCAATTCGAATTCTATACAATACTCTTCTGCCCATTCTTGATAGCTCATGAATATTTTTTAATAAATTTATTTAAATTATACCACAAAAAAATATTTTATTCTATGCAAAATAATTTAAAAAATGGCTTAAAAGATGTTAGAAGTACTATAAAAATTTGTAATGTCCTAATGACTTAGGACATTAAAGAAATACTCCACATAGTCACTAATAATTTAGAAATTAAAGAAAAAATATTTTTATCATGTATTTACCTAAATCACTAGAATATTACAAACTTTTATAGTACTCATAACATCTTTTAAGCCATTTTTTAAAATTTTTTGTATAGAATAAAATATATTTTTTAATTATTTTGTATGGAATAAAATATTTTCTTTCATTTCTAAATTATTATTGACTATGGAGAGTATTTTATTTAAAATTTGAGTACATGCATGTATTTACCTAAGTTATTATAACATTACAAATTTTTATAGTACTCCTAACATTTTTTAAGCCATTTTTTTAAATTGTTTTGCTTAGGATAAAATATTTTTTGTAGTATAATTTAAAAAAAAATTATTAAAAAAATTTATTAAAAAATATTCATGAACTATTAAAAATGGACAGAAAAGTATTGTATGGAATTCGAATTGATAGCTCATTAATATTTTAAAGAAGTCTCGTAATTAAATATTTTGTTAGCTTTTTTTTAACGTATGAAATAAAAATATATCTTTTTTAATTTTTAAATTATTAATTTTTTTAATAAATTTTTTAATAATTTTTTTAATAAATTATTAATTTTTTCTCGAATTATGGTTGGTTTAATTCGATCCATCTTGGTTCGAATTACTTTGTCAGCTTTCTCTCTCTATAATTCGAACCACCCTGGTTCGAATTATATACACTTGAAATTCGAACCATCTTGGTTCGATTTATTAACAACAGTCAACATGTAATTCGAACTGCACTAGTTCGAATTACTAACAAATGCAGTTCGAACCACGTTGGTTCGATTTATATTAATATACGTTCTGGCGCATTACTGAAACCATTTTCGATTTGGCTTATATACGTAAATTCTAGATGGCATTGGCTTATAATGGTTTTTTGCCCTATATTTTAATTTGATCAAATAAATAATTATATTAATTCAAATAAAATATTATTATATTTTTTGCTAGTACTAATAAGAATATAAAAATAATATTATAATTGAGAATATTAAATGAGAGTTGAGGATAATTAGTTATTCTATTTCTAAATTTAATTTTTAAGTTTGGATGAGATCCTAATTGATTCTATTTCAAATTGAATTGTGATATGATATGATTCATAAAATTTCAATTTAAAGTAAGATAAGATAAGATTTAAATTTGAAATGAGATTCAAATTTGAAATCAATAATAAATCTTATACTATATATATGTATGTGATCAAAATCCTCTAAAATGAGGAAGGAAGTTAGTAAATTGGTAAAATGAGGAGTCAATCACTCTTAAATTAAAATAATAGGACAGACATTTCATAGAAATTATAAAATCAATGACTACAAGAAAAACACCCATTCAGCCACACTTTTTTTAAACTACATTTGAAAAGCGTAGCCTATTCCTAGAATAGGCTACGCTTTTTTGCAGGGTGCCCTTTTATAAGAGAATAGGAAACACTATTGAGGCATCACTCCAAAAGTGTCTCCTTAGATATTTTAAACATCACTTATAAAGTGTAGCCGTATCTGAATAGCTATGGAGACACTTTTTACACCAAAAGAAACGCTTTTAAAAAATAACCCATTTATTATGTTTTGGGTGCGCTTCTAAAACGCTGCCTAATCCACGTAAGACTACTAAATCCCTCAACACTTACTAATTTTTTTTTCATTTTCACCAACACAAAAGTAACTTCAGAATTATTTCACTCGAGAACCCCAACTCCTCAGTCCTCATCACCACCAACACTTCGTCACTATCTCATCAAACCCCAAATACGTTCTGCCGTCGCACCATCCACTCGAGAACCATCGGTGTCGGCACTCCTCTTCCACACTCACCGCTCCTCTGATCCCGTCGCTCACCGCTCCTCTGATCCCGTCGCTCACCATCAGTCGTCTTCGCGGCGTGCTCACATCGGTCGTCAGCTTTGTCCTCTGATCCCGTCGCTCACCATCGTGGTGGAGAAGGTATCTACTCACGCCCATTTTGTTCTAAAATTTCAGAGGGTTAGGATTCCGACTTTAGGGTTTTCAATTTGGGGGTTTGGTGACCATTTGCGGCGTGAGTGAATTCTCGTACCCTCATTTCTCCTTTTAAGAATTTTATTATAACTTCTATGATGATTGATACTCTTGGACTCTTGGTACCAAATGTTCAGAAACTGATGACAGGAGAGGACCATCATTAAGAGCTAAAATTGTAGGAAGTAATCACAAGAACAAGAACAAGAATAAAGCTAAGGTGGGGTTAGCAAAACGAAGCAATCACAAGAACAATTCTTTTGAAAAATGTTTCATCCATCTCAGGTAATGTTCCTGAAACCTAAACTAGAAGCTTAGTAAAAACAGAAACAAGCATTCCTTTAAAGCTTTCGTGCCTTGGTGTGATATAAGATTTTTTGATAAATGCTCATAAAGAAAACAATTCTTTAAAACATTATATTCTTCATAAATGAGGTTAAATAACCAGCAACAGTAAGAACTGAAATGTGCCGGCTGTACAGATAGGGAAGAAGATTCTAACAAGCAAAGAGATTAAGATAATAATGCATTCTGTAGTAAAAACACTAAAGATACAATCAATAAACTGAAATTGAAAATAGACTGAAAATCAGCTACTTGACTAGTAGATATGCATCAATGTGTTTCTCAAGATCAAATGTACTCTCCTTGTTTTCTCCTTTATCTTCACCATTTAGGACATCTCTTTTAATTAAGCTAGTTCTATGGCCACTGAATTGTTCTAAAATTTGAGAGAGTTCTGATTTTAGGGTTCCGATTTGATTCACTTTTTGCTTATCAGCTTGCATTGTTTGATTTGATAGGGGTGTTCTCAAGAATAGGGCTATTATAATGGCATGTGTGTACAACTATGCTACTCTGTGAATTTGCTTCAGCTTGCGTTTTGCTTACTCTGGTTTGTGCATGCCTTCAATTTTGGTTCTTATGATTTTGTGCGTGCGTGTTTGTTCAGCTGCTTGAAAATGAAATCATTAGTTGGTGTTTATTCAGTTCTGTTCTATTCTGATTAAGCTTTTGAATTCCATTATATTGTTTATTTGATGTTGTCGTGAATTGTGATAAGACAACTGGAAAAGCATACACAAAATTGTACTGATATTGGGTGTGTTGTAGTGTTGAGTTGAGAATCTTGATGCGTATTAGAAAGTAGTATTATGACACTGACTTCTGGTAGCTAAAGAAAGTATCTAGTTCCAGTTGTTGGCTGATTTGTTATGATAACTCTGGATTTGTTTGAAGAAAAACTTTGGATGATTTGTTCTTAAATTGGTTTATGACCAATTAACAGCTTCTGTAACTAATCTTTTTATGCATGCTCACTGACATATTAGAGATGCATACCTATGTAAGACACTTTTATGGCAAACCTTATGCATTTTTATTCATGTTCTTAACAAAATAAACTAAATATTTTGGTATAATAGCTCTAGTTGCTAGGCTGAGTATCCTATAAAGTATAAACTAGACTTGAAGATTATATAGTTGCAATAATGGAATCACTCTTGCTGAATGTGACATCTTAATGGTCATGTTCATGGAATGAAATTATATCTAAAGTTGCAACATAATAATTATATTGCAATAATTTAATGAATTGTGTTCTTTTTAACTCTCTTTTTACATATTTAATATAATTAGTGTCATTTCAAGTGATGAAGACACAAATTAAAAACATATATTCCATAGTGATATGATATATTTTGCTCGCGATGATTTGTATATGATTTTCAAATTGAGCAAAATTAGTTTTTATTTATTTCCATTGAGCAAAATTCAAGCAAAACATACTGTGATCACAGGCATCCATTTTCCATAACCTCCACCCCGGATCATAATTACCCAAGCGTTCATATTAAGATACTTGGTGATTGGACTGGAAATCTGAAAGCCAAATTCGTTAAGGTGAATTAATCTTTATTTGTTTACTTATGTTCCTAATTGACCCCTTTCCCGACGCCCAGAGTCACCCCTACCCTGTTGCTTCTATAGTTATAATTAACCCCTTCCCCTAATCTGCTTTTATAGGCAGAATTTTAATTCCACTTTACATTTTCTATTCTATCCTTTTCTTTTTTGGGTGCTCTCTCTATCATTTGGATTTGCTTCCTTTTTCTGCAATTCCTTTTGTATTTTATTTAATTTTTTCCCCTTAAAATTCTCCTTTTGTTCTTGTTGCTTTTGGACATAAAATTATTATGAAAAAAAATTGAGATGTGTGATGTAGCAGTATCTATGATTTTTAATATATATTGTTAATTAGGATTATTATTGTTTATATATTGTTAATTGTTAATTAGGATTCTGAATATCTACTGTTAAGTTTAAAATTTTTATTTGTTAGAACTTAGGAGGATGCCAAATCTTTTTAATTTGAACTGAAATTGAAGAAGATGAAAGCTGTGATTTGGGCTTTTTGGTTTTGTTTTTTCATTATGTAATTTTATTATTGTTGTTATCAGGGTGGAAGTTGTAATTTTTCTGGTTTTTCTGATTTTTCTGGTTTTGTTTTTTCATTATGTAATTTCATGCAAAGTTTGAGCTTCTTATAATGTTAAAATAAAAAAAAAAAGAAAAATGTTATTATGCACTGCTTGTCACTTGCACAATGCACTTGAGTTTCTGATTTTAGTTCCCATTTAGTATGAAGTCGTGTTACTCCGTTTTTTAGTTTGTTTTTTAGTTATGTCCTTTATGGTGATTTATAGTATTCCCTGAATATGATTGTTATTTTAAAGCAAAAGACTTTGGTTTATTTAATTATTTATTCAAACATAGTATGGTTTTGTTTCTTATTTTATGTTTTTGGTGAAATGAAAAGAAGAGTAGTTTCAATTATCCTATGCCGCTCGGATATTGTATATGTTATTAATATGTTAATTACTTTTTTCTTGTTGTACTTTTTCAAATTATAATTATTTTTCTATATAATTATGCAGGATAATTCTGAAGATGTGAGTGAAGATTGAGATGCTGATCATGATGGTTTATTGACAAAGATGGAAATTGAAAGATGTATGGTTGATGATGATATCTTTTATTAGAAGCTAAGATACATTTATATGATATAATATTTTGGTTTTTCCTAGTTTATTAGCAGTAAACTCTAAGTGCATTATATGAGTATACATTTTATTCTAGTTTGAGATGTATGAATACTCAAAATTATGATCATCCCAATATTTTTGGTTCATTGTATAATTATATTTTGTTTCAGTATAATTTTTATTATTTAAAGATTATTGTATGGTATTATTATATATGTATTCATTTTTATTTTATAATAATTAACTAATTTAATTAAAAATACAGGATTATATATATAATTATATTCTCAAATATTAGAGTTTAGATAAAAAAAATTGTTAGAAATTTCTGTTTATATATATATATATATATATATATATATATATATATAAACAGAAATTTAAAAAAAAAATGAGAGACAAAAGGCTACACTTATGTAGAGTAGCTATAGGTATACTATTTGCTACATTTATAAAGTGATGCAGTAGTCCTGAAAAGTGTAGCCTATTCTTTAGAATTACGGTAACTATTAGTGCTGAAAAGCGTAGCTTTAGGTCTTGAACAGCATCTCTTAAAAAGCGTACCCTATTCTCAAAGGCCAGAAGCGTAGCCTTTGATACAGAAAAGCGTAGCCTTTGAGAATAGGCAACACTAGTGTAGGCATCGCCTACAAAAGTGTCTCCGAAGCCTAAAAAACGTAGCCTTTTCCTAAGGCATTACTTTTTTTCGTTTTTGGCTACACTTTTCAAGTTTACCTGAATGGGTGTTTTTCTTGTAGTATGGTGATTACCCTTTCACTTTACCACTTTGTCAACTTCCTCACTTTAGTAGATCTAAATTCATATGTATGACAAGAGTAGAGAAAAACACATAAGAGTTTTATTCATTATCTCTATACACACAAATATATGTGAGCATAATTTTTGGAGAAGAATTTTATGATTATGCAAAGAGTTGTAACTAGGTTTTTCTCAATTTAAATCAGATATCTATTGGTCAAAGAATTGACAGCAAATGTTGATCTCAGTATGAATACGCACAAAATCATCATACAATCGAAGAATAATGTTTTTACTAAAACGTACTAAAGATATTTGTATTTTATCTATGTTATTCGAATAAAATTTACACAAAATAGATCTTTAAGATTATTGTAGAGCTAATACCCATTTTTGCCCTTGAAAATTTACATTTGGCCTCAATTTCGATCCCCAAATTTTAATTTACTCAATTAAGATCCTAAATATTGAATCATGACTCACGTTTGTCCATGGAATTATCTCCGTTAACGAAAATTTGATGTGGCACGTTACCTTGCCACGTAAGAATGTCTAAAACGACGTCGTTTTTGTTCCCGCCCAATATTCACTGAATGCGCCATCATTTAAAGGCTTGGATGGGTTAAAAAAATTAGGTCAACGAATTGATGCACAGACTTAACTTGACCCTTCTTCTTCCTTTTCTTCTTCTTCTATTTTTCTTTCCTATGTTTTTGTTTTTCTCGCATGCTTGATTGTGAGAAAAAAAAATCAGAAGTGCGAGTAATATTCATCGTCTCTTGGGCTGTTAGGCGAGGTTATTGAACAAGTAGTATTAGCGCCGAAAGAAAGGACAAAGATAAGGTTAGGAAGTGAAGTTTTTTTTTTCAATTTTTTGATATTCTGTTCTTGGCTTTTATTTTGGTTTGTGTTTTGCATTGTATTTTTCTTTGCCATTTGTTGTCTATGAGTAGAGTATTGTAAGTTATTGTATTTGAATGTTGCTAGGATTTGTTTTTTGTTTTGGTTGCTGAAAAAAAATAACATTTGTATATTTTTTTTGTCTTTGAATAAATATTATTATGTGTGTGTTATTGATTGTATTTAAAAAATTTGTAATTAAAAAATAATGTTGTGTTTGGTTGTTTGATGGTTGAACTGAATTGAGTCATTATGTTATATTTTTTGAACTTTGTCAATCCCTCAACAATTAAAAGAAAAAAAAAATTTCAGTATATTCATCAACAAAAATATTAGTAAGCAACACATTAAAGCAGACGTTGAACTTACATTATAATTTGGATATTCATAAAAGAGTTTTTCAAGATTGATATCCATCTCAAACTATCGAAATCCTGGATGTATTTTACAGTCACACACTCACACCAATAAAAAATGTTCTCCAATCTTTTACGATTCAGGTTCTCACAGAAGCACCGTGAAAATATGACCGTATAGAGCTTCTTAAAACTTGGTTTCCTAAACTCATTATACCAGCAGCAAAATATCGAACATTCTAGAAAAATAGAATTATAAATTTAAGATTTTAACATTTTTAAAAAGAGTTAAATTGAGTAGAATTAACTTTTGTCACATCACTTAATCGCTACATATTCACCATAACAAATTGAGCCCTATATGAATACAGTCTTTGACAAGTTAACGTGCTAATCTCTATTATTGGAGATAATCCTAAGAACATATGTGAGTCACGATTCAATATTTAAAGGTTTTAGTTGGGTAAATTAAAAGTTGAGGTCAAAATTGAGGCTGCGTGTAAATTTGAGGGGCCAAAGATGGGTTTCATTATTACTTTAAGTGCATGTTAACACAGGGTAATCAATCATACGCAACCTTTGTTTCTTGTTCTTCCTTCTAATCTCTCTCCTTTTGTTGGATTGGCCAAATTCAATATCTTCATCCATCTTCAAATGCTTCCATACCCATTCTTCTCCGCTTCTTCTCCCATGTGAGTTAACTTAACGCTCTCTCTTTCTCTCTCCTATTTCTGTCTAGAGATTCACTGTTACTACCCCATGTGAAAAAGATTTATCTTTTATAACCCCATGTTGATCATGATGATGCTTGTTTTGTTTTTATTGAAGAATCTATTATTTTTCTGTGTATCAAGTTTATCGATGATTGCCACATGATCTGGGTCCCCAGTTGGGTTTTTCAATTTTTTATTTTTATCCTATGATGATGGCCATGTTTGAATCTGCATTGTAGTTGGAAAATTTTGCACCTTGTTGATGTTGTTGCGGTTGTTCCATGGATGTGCTCACGTACTGTTTGCTTTTTTGCATCATCCAGAGTGTTCCATGATTTCGGTTTTGCTTGATTATGATGCCGGTGCTTGGTTCGTGGATATTGACTCGTGATGATCACTGAGGTGATGCTTTGAACTGTGATTATGATCTTTTATTGATGTGTGTGAGTTTGACAGCGAGCTAGAATTTTGATCTTTTCTTAAGTCATGATCTTGAGTGGAGGGAGAGTTTAATTAGGAACTTCCTTTAAGGAAGGATGGATTTTCAGGCTAATATGCAGCCTGAATTGGGAAAATTGGAACAAATAGTTCATCAGTTTCTTTTGAAGAGCTTACATGTCATTTTGGACTCGAGGGTACCTTCGTTGTGCCAACATGATCGGAGTGGGGACCTGCCGATGGGGTCTCGTGTGAGGAGGAGCGACAAATGGTTTAACTTAGCATTAGGCGATCGTCCTGCTGCTCTAGATAATCTGAGTTTCTGGCACAGGAATTTGATGGATCAGATGGTAATTGACATTATACTAGTTCATGAAGAGAATGGTTCTTCTGTTGAAACAGTATTAGAGAGGTGGGTTGTTCAGTATGAGCGTCCCCGGGTAATGGCTCCACAAACTGGTGACATTACTGGCTCTTATAAGAAGACATACAAGAAGTCAATAGTATTGTTTCGTGCTCTTTATTCTCATATGAGGCTTCTACCGGCTTATAAGATATTTAGGAAGCTTAGTTTGTCGAGTCATACATGTAATTTTGATATTATTTACAAGGTCTCTTCGTTTAGAGATCCATTCTCTCGGGTGGAGGATGTAGTGCTGGAAGAATACAGTTTCACTCCCATTGAGGCAATTCCAGGCCGCCTATCAATATCTGTGACCTACCGGACCAAGCTGTCTGACTTCAACCTTGAGTGTTCAACATCGTTACCAACGCAAATAATTACAGATTATGTTGGAAGTCCTCTTGCTGACCCTTTGAGGCCTTTCCCTGTCTCAGAAAAGGGTGTTCGTGCCACTTCATTTCCGCTGAGAGGGATAGCACCTCCATCTTCTGCACCACTCGAGCGGCCGCATAGTTGGACTAGTGGCTTCCATAAGGCAGCACCTATGGTACAGAACCAGCACTATGTTGGATCCCCACCAGTGAATTGTGCTCCTTCCAAGCCATATGATATCCCATCTTCACCTACTGATAGCCACGGTATCAGAATTCACAACTATAGAATGCACAATCGACACAGGTCAAGTTATGATGAGTATCAACTGTCTCCCCCGTTCTCACCTTCACTGTCTCCGTCACCACCAACATTTTTCAATAGTGGCATTCCAATTCAAACAAGTGTACGTTCTGAAACTGCCCCTGTAACTATACCTTACCCAATGATGGGCAAAAGCTCAAGAACACTTTCTCCTAATTTGTCAGATCATAGTAGAAATTCTTTGCCACCAATGTCCCCCAAAAGGAATTATGCTTCATCACAAGAATCTCCATCTGGAATCAGGTCATTTAGGAAACTAGAGTCTTCGAGGATTGGAGAGTTACATACAGGGGTCACAAATTATGCCGGTCAAAAGGTAACCTTGACCATACATACCTGCTCTTGAAGTTCAAATTAATTGTATTTCTGAAAATGTTTGATGAGTCTTTTATTGTTACATAGATTGCTAGAGATAACAAGGAAAATTCGGGGCGGTTCTCAGGGTTGTTATCTTCAAGTGACTCACCACGGATTGGATTTTCCAGAAGCTCTAGTAGACTATCTTTTCAGGATGACTTGGAGAATGGTGACTTTTCGTGTCCCTTCGATGTTGATGATGTTGATACACCTGATGTCCAACCCAGGTACCTTGATAGACTTATCCACAACTAAGTCATAAACATGTTAAGCTTACTGTCAAAGAGAAACGAACACGTTTTTGTTTTAGTGGAACTACAATGTTTTATAACTGCAAAGCCATCTAATCTTAATCAGATATAGGCATAATCAGTTGCAGGATATATATTTATTTTCTTCGCATCTATGCCTGAATTTTGTTGACTGGGGGAAAAGGATGTTCCTCTCTGAATTCTGAAGTATTTCCTAAGTTGGTTCAGAATAATGGTTAAGTTTCTTTCCTTTTTTAAAAAAAAAAAAGAAACTATCAAATATCTTTGGTTCCATTTCCCGATGTTTTTCTAGATCTCTTGGATGCCTTTACTTTTTCATATATTAGAACTAGGTCAAAGGCGAGTCTCCATGGCATCCATTACTTACGCTCGAAATCTTAGATGATGGAGAACGGGAAGGTTGATAATATAGATGCTTAGAGATTCTGTTTAGCATGTAATTTTGATATAATATTATGTTTTCCATCTTATTCTGATATTTATTTTTTCCTTTTTGTGGTTTTCTGGGTAAATAGTCAGAGTAAGGATGGACAGAATGTGTCAGAGATCGGTTCAACATCACTTCCAATGAGCAAAAAATCACAAGACGCCGCTGTTGGTGTTCTTGTGCACATGCTTAGAACTGCACCACCTTTGCGCCAAGACTCAAGTTGCTATTCATCCCATTTTGTGAAGCCTGAACCCGAGGGAGGAGTTACTACTGCTTCTGGATTCTTCATGCCCCGGAAGACTGCCGATGCACTTGAAGAGCTCTGGAATTACAAAGAGATGAGGGACCTCCTTTCCAAGAGCGGAACTCAGATCCTAAACAAAGAATGAATCTTAAGCAATGCTGATAAAGTGGTTCAAGACATAACACAACTTCTTTAGAGAAAGAAAAACGATGCAATAGATCTATGTACATATCCTGACTCAAACGTTGGCTAGAAACACCAAAAATTTTGTTTTGATTTTTTTTTTAGCTTTTATCATGACCAAGATATGTCTAATTTGCTATCAATGTTTGTAGACAGTTATAGTTCTGAAATTAGGATGGTATATTTTGGAATGGTGGTTGATGAATTTCATTGTAAAGGTGCAAACACTGAACTGAAAACATATTCTATGGTTGAAATGTACATTGTGTTTATTTTCTTTTATGATTGTAAGTCACACTGATTAAATGATTCTACTGATGGATTAACTTCTTGAACTATTGCTGTATGTTATAATCTTGAATTTAATGCTGGTTGACTTAGGCTAGTTTGGGTAAATAGTTTAATTAAGTTTCTTTTGAAAAAATACTTTAAACAATAAATTATTATATTAAAAGTAGCTTATAAATAAGTTATTTTGTGTGAGTTTTTAGTTCTAAAATGCTTATTTTAAAAGAAATGTAATAAAAAGTTTATTATAAGAGAAGTCATTTTTTTTTACTTCTCTATAAGTTCCTAAATAGTTTCTTAGAAAGCTGCAATTTAGTTTTAAAAATTGCACTGTTTATTTGGGAAACTCCAAAAGCTACTTTTTTAAACTTTTGACTTATAAAAAGTTACATTAAGGCCCAGTTTGGGTAAACAACTTAATTAAGTTACTTTTGAAGAAATAGCTTAAATAATAAATGCTTATATTAAAAGTAACTTATAAATAAGTTATTTTGTGTTTGGTTTTTTAGTTCTAAAAGTACTTATTTTAAGAGAAAAGTGATAAAAAGCTTTTTATTATAAGAGAAGTCATTTTTTTTAACTTCTCCATAAGCACTAAAATAGCTTTTTAGAAAGTTGCAATTTTGTTTTGAAAATTATACCAGACATTACTACTATACCTTTTCATAAGTTAAAAGTAAAAAAAAAAAAGTCACTTATGAACTTATCGAAACGAGCCCTAATAGTGTTTGGTATAATTTTTTAGATAAACTTTTAACTTTTTAAAAAGTTATTTAAGAGCTTTTGAAAAAGTTAAAAAATGTGATTTCTCCTATTTTCAAAAGCTATTTTATCACTCGTATTTAATGCACAACTTTAAAACAATGACTTCTATAATAACTTTCCAAACACAAAATAACTTATTTAAAAGTTGTTATTAATAAAAGTCCTTATATTTTAAGTTCTTTTTTCAAAAGAACTTATTTAAGAAGTTTAGGCAAACTGGCCTAAATATTAATGCTATTACTCTTCATAAGTCAAAAGCTCAAAAAAATCACCTTTAAAACTTTCTAAACATGCCTTAAAGGAGTCACTAGTAATATGGATTTTTTTTTTATTTTATTTTTTTTCAATACAATCTTTCTTTTTCTAAACAAATTTGAGGCATAGATTAGGAATGTTGCAGACCTAATTTTAGAAACAAGTTATCATGTAATTCTCTATGTTAACTATGAAAGCCACTCCAACCATCTATCCAAATGATTAAAAATTTGCAACCGAAATTTAATAAATATATCGATCTTCTATATAGCAAATTATATTATATTATATAAAGCAAACAGGTTCTTTCTTTCTGTTATAAAATAACTAAATAAATAAATAAGAAAGAGGTAACAAATAAAATAAAGAAATATAAAGAGAGATATTAATAATGTAAAAAGAAAGAAGAGAATGTTTATTGTTGCTGTGTATTTTTATTCAGATGCTTAAGCCTTTATATAAGCCTCTATTTATAGGTGCACATGATGACATTTTTCAAACTACAATAAATGGAGTCATCCTTGATAAACCAAGCTATATTAGAAATGAGCATCCACATAAGATCTTATCACAACACTCTCCCTTGGATAACCATTTAGAATTATTGCCTTGTTAAAACCTTACTAAAGAAAAACCCAGTGGAAAAAAACTTTAGTGAAGGAAAAATAGTACAATATCCTTTAGTGATAGAGACTGTCTCATTAAAAACTTATCAAGAAAAACCCAATGGGAAAAAACCTGACCAAGGAAAAAAGAGTACAGTCTCCCCCCTCTTGTCGACACCATTTAATGTCTTGAAATCGGCGCATCCCAATCTTATGTACCAATCTTTCAAAGGAGAATTTTGGGAGTGACTTTGTAAATAAATCTGCCAGATTGTCACTTGAGCGAAGATGTTGGATATCAATTGTCCCTTGATTTTGAAGATCATGAGTGAAGAAGAATTTGGGAGAAATATGCTTTGTTTTATCACCTTTGATGTATCCGCCTTTAAGTTGAGCAATGCATGCTGTATTATCTTCAAACAGGACAGTTGGAGCTATCTTATGATCAATCAGTCCACATGATGGCAGAATATATTGGATCAGACTTCTGAGCCAAAAACACTCGCGACTAGCTTCATGAATCACTAGTATTTCGGCATGATTAGAGGATGTTGCAGCAATCGTCTGTTTCGTAGATCTCCATGATATAGCTGTACCTCCATATGTGAACAGATATCCTATTTGAGATCTCCCTTTATGTGGATCAGACAAGTATCCAACATCTGCATAGCAACTAATTGTGACTTGGATTCATATGGATAAAACAATCCCATATCAACCATTCCATGAAAATATCGAAAGATTTGTTTGATTCCACTCCAATGTCTTCTGGTTGGAGAGGAACTATATCTTGCTAGTAAATTCACAACAAATGATATATCAGGTCGTGTATTATTAGCAAGATATATTAGCGCTCCAATGGCACTAAGATATGGTACTTCAGGACCAATGATATCTTCATTTTCTTATTTAGGACAAAATTGATCATTTTTCACATCCAAAGATCTTACGATCATTGGAATATTTAATGGATGTGACTTATACATATAAAATCTCTTCAAGATCTTCTCTGTGTATGTTGTTTGATGAATAAAGATCTAACGTTTTGTATGCTCGATTTGCAGGCCGAGACAAAATTTAGTTTTTCCAAGATCTTTCATCTCAAACTCTTCTTTTAGAGTTTTTATAATTGTTGGAATCTCTTCAGGAGTCTCAATGATATTTAAATCATCAACGTACACAGCAATTATAATGAATCTAGATGCGGATTTCTTTATGAAAACACATGGACAGATATCATCATTCTTGAATCTATTTTTGGCCAGATACTCAGTAAGACGATTATACCAGATTGCTTTAGACCATATAAAGATCTTTACAATTTAACTGAGTATAACCCTTGCGAATATTCATTAGATGGTTTAGATATCTTTAGTTCTTCAGGGACTTTCATATAGATATTCCGATCTAATGAGCCGTATAAATAAGCTGTTACCACATCCATTAAATGCATATGCAGTTTATGATATGCAGATAAACTGACCAAATAACGCAATGTTATCGCCTCCACTACAGGGGAATACGTTTTTTCATAATCTATACCGGGCCTTTGTGAAAAACCTTGTGCCACAAGTCGGGCTTTGTAGCGCACAACTTCATTTTTTTCATTTCGTTTTCTCACAAATACACATCGGTATCCAACAGGTTTTACATCTTCTGGTGTACGGACTACAGGTCCGAAGACTTCACGTTTTGCAAGTGAGTCTAATTCAGCCTTCATGGCTTCTTTCCATTTTGGCCAATCATTTCTTTGTTGACATTCTTCGACTGATCTTGACTCAAGATCCTTACTTTCATGCATGATATTTAATGCCACAATTTATGCAAATATTTCATTAATAATTGTCTTATTTCGGTCCCATTTCTCTCCTGTAAAGACATAATTTATCGAGATCTCGTCATTTTCACAATTTTCAAGTACCTAAACGTCTTCTGGCGTTAAAATTATATCAGAATTTTGAACAACTGCAGATGTCTCTACTATGTCTTTTTCAACAGGAATAGTATTTACCTCTTTTCGCTATCGAGGATTTTTGTCTTTGGAACCGACAGGCCTGCCACACTTCTGGCGTATATTTGCTTCGGTGGCAATTTGTCCAACTGGGACATCAATTCGAATTGGAGTATTTTTCGCTGGTATATAAGACTTAGTTATCCTCTTTGTATCAGAAAATGCATTAGGCAATTCATTTGCTATTCTTTGCAAATGTATAATCTTTTGAACTTCTAGTTCACATTGCCCTGATCGAGGATCTAAATGCATCAACGATGATGCATTCCAATTAAGTTCCTTTTCAGGAAGCTTATTCTCTCCCCCTAATGTTGAAAATTTTGATTCATCAAAATGACAATCCGCAAACCGGGCTTTAAATACATCTCCAGTTTGTATCTCAAGATACCTCACTATAAAGGGAGAATCATATCCAACATATATCCCCAATTTTCTTTGGGGTCCCATTTTGGTGCGATTAGGTGGTGCAATGGGAACATATATCGCACATCTAAATATTCTTTAATGGAAAATATTTGGCTGCTGGCCAAAAGCCAATTGTATAGGGGAGAATTGATGGTAACTCGTTGGCCTTAACCGAATAAGTGCTGCGGCATGTAAAATAGCATGCCCCCAAACCGAGGTTGGGAGATTTGTTCTCATAAGTAAGGGTCTAGCAATTAATTGGAGGCGTTTAATAAGTGATTCTGCTAACCCATTTTGTGTGTGAACATAAGCTACTGGATGTTCAACACTTATTCCATTAGCCATACAATAAGCATCAAAGGCTTGGGAAGTAAATTCACCAGCATTATCAAGACGAATTACTTTGATTGGATTTTCTGGAAATTGTGCTTTTAATCGAATAATTTGAGCCAGTAATCTCGCAAACGCCAGGTTGCGAGAAGATAATAAGCACACATGTGACCATCTTGAAGATGCGTTTATTAGGACCATAAAATATCTAAAAGATCCACATGGTGGATGAATAGGTCCACATATATCACCTTGAATCTTTTCTAGGAATTCAGGGGACTCAAATCCAATCTTTACTGGTGATGACTTTAAAATTAACTTCCTTTGAGAACATGCAGCACAACAAAATTCACTAGATTTAAGAATCTTCTGGTTCTTTAGTGAATGTCCATGGGAGTTTTCAATAATTCTCCGCATCATGGTTGTTCCCGGATGACCCAATCGGTCGTGTCAAGTTATGAATTCATTTGGACTAGTAAACTTCTGGTTTACAATGGCATGTGATTCAATTGTACTAATCTTGGTATAATACAACCCAGATGAAAGTGAGGATAACTTTTCTAATATAATCTTTTTATTTAAATCATTGTGATACATAAATACTCATGATTTTCCTCATTCATTGTCTCAACATGATATCCATTTCGGCGAATATCTTTGAAACTCAATAAGTTCCTCAGAGACTTAGTAGACAATAGTGTATTATTTATTATGAATTTTGTTCCTCCGGAAAACAAAATTATAGCTTTTCCGGAGCCTTCAATCACATTGTCTGAGCCAATAATAGTATTAACATACTCTTCTTTTGGCACAAGATGGGTAAAATATATATTACTTTTAAGAATAGTGTGCGAACTTGCACTATCCGCAAGGCAAATATCTTCACAATATGTCCTTGCCATTTTTCTTTAAAAACAAATAATAATAATAATAATAAAATGAGCAAAAGTACATGCACAGTAAAAATTATTCACATGAATACTTAACAAACACACATTAAACTCCATCATTGATCAAATGGCCAATATTTCCTTCAAGATCCTCAAAGAAATTAGATACATCATAATGAGTGGTGAAATTTTCATAATTTGAAACAAAATTTGTTTCCTTTTCTTTGTCATCCTTTTTCAAGGATGCTTAATAAAGATCAACAAGGTGCCTTGGTACGACAGGTACGTGACCAATGGCCCTTTCCACCACAACGGAAGCATTTATCCTCAATTGATTTACTTTGCCTAGTGTTTCTTTCTTTATCCCACTTCTGGTGAGATCCTTTCTTATGAACATAATTTCTTTTCCTTCCATAATTTTTCTTGTTATCAAAATCTTGCCATTTACCTCTTTTGGGGTTATAATTTGCCGCATTTGCTTCAGGAAATGGGGCGGCGCCAATTGGACGCGCTTCATGATTTCTCAAAAGTAGCTCATTGTTGCGTTCAGCAACAAGAGGGCAAGAAATTAACTCAAAATATTTTTAATTTCTTTTTCTCGATACTGTTGCTACAGGAGCACATTCAAGACATGGAAGATCGAGAAAGTTTTCTCTAACATATCGGGCTTGAGGAAGTATCACCGTCTTTTGATGATTATACCTTTCTTTAAAGTCTTTCCACAGATCTGCAAGATCTTTTAATGTGATATATTCATTTTTCAATCATACGTCAAGACGACGGCAAAGAAAAATCATGGCTTTGGCTATATCCTTCTGGGATGTATTATTTTCAGCCTTAATGGTATCTCCAAGATCCATTGAATCAAGATGGATTTTAGCATCTAACATCCATGATAAATAATTATTTTCAAATATATCAAAAGCATTATATTCAAGATGAGAGAGTTTCGACATAATAAAAATTTGTTACCTAGAATCTTGCTAAAATTTCGTTAGAGTTTCGTACTGATAACGTGTTATAAAATAACTAAATAAATAAATAAGGAAGAGGTAACAAATAAAATAAAGAAATATAAAGAGAGAGATATTAATAGTGTAGAAAGAAAGAAGAGAATGTTTATTGTTGCTGTGTGTTTTTATTCAGAGGTTTAAGCCTCTATATAAGCGTCTATTTATAGGTGTACATGATGACATTTTTCAAACTACAATAAATAAAGTCATCATTGATAAACTAAGCTATATTAAAAATGGACATCCACATAAAATCTTATCACAACACTTTTTTGTCTGTCTTTATTTAAAAAAAGTGGCTATTGCCACTTGCTCTTAATTACTTTACCAATTTAATTAGCTTGTCCAAAATGACCTTTTCTTTCTTTTTGTAATTGAAATGTTAATCAAATATTTAATATTAAAGTAAAGACTCGTGTTTTTCGCATTATCAAATGACAAAAATATCTTAAAAATATTTTAAAATTAGACAAAATTATTCCATTGTTAAATATATATTCTCAAAAATAATTTTAAAGATTCGATTTAATTTTTTTTTTTGCTAATATAATCAGAAAAAATAACATATTTTTATACTTAAAATTTAATAACTTTAAACCAAGTGGATTTTTTTGTTTTTTTTTTGTCAATGGCATAAAATAATTTTAAAAAATAAAAATAATAATAATAAATTAATAATGTTGTAATTACTACCGTCCAACAATCATAAATTCAAATTGAAAGGACAAACGGGTGGTCTTTCCGCCATTTGCATCTTTTCAGCTTCTCATAAACCAACAATGGATTCTTCATCCATTTGCCCTTTCTGCCATTCATTAGTTCCATCCTCCCAACTCCAATGGTATCAATTTTATAATCTATTATATATTACTAATCTTACAATTAAAATATATTACATGTCTCTTTCTCATTACAATTGAAATCAAATTTTTCTTTCTAAAATTAAAGAGTTCTCATCTCTCCTCCTTTCTTTTCATTTTTTCTATTTCTCTCATTCCTTCACTCACTTACTCTATCTCTTTTTTATATCATTATTAATAACTAATTATAAATTTAATAATTAAAATATATAATATAATATTCTCTAATTTTAATTAAAATTAAAATATAATTATATTATTATATTACTAATTATTTAACTTTCAAAATATATTCCATAATACTTTCATTAAAATTGAGATAAAATATTTTTTTTCAAAATTAATAAATTCTTTTTTCCATTCTCTTATCTACCTCTATTTCCTTCTCTATTTTTCTTTATCTTTTCCACTCTACATAAAACTTATATTTTATATTAGGCAAAAATTCAGGTACAGTTAACTTCATGTGAGGTTGATAGTTAAGAGTCATTAGATGATAATTTAGTCAAATCTGTCAAATTATTTAACGACTCTCAACTATCAATTTCACATGAAGTTAACTACACTCGAATTTCCACCTTTATATTATTAATTTGACAAACCAAAATGTGTCATAAAATATTCTTTCATTACAATTAAAATAAAATTTTTTCTTTAAAACTAAGAAATTCCCTCTCTCTTCTTTTTTATCTTTCTCTTTTTTCTTTTATTTTTTATTTCTTTCTGTGTTACAGAAAAATAAAATTAATAAAATAATATCATTCAAATAAATTTATAAAACTATAAAGAATACAATAAATTTATAATTAAATATAATTAAAAAATAATCACACAATATTATTCACATTAAAATATATATTATTATATATATTTTTTATTTAATTTTAAATTTTTACCATTTATCTTTCTAATTGAATTTTCACTTTTCTTCCTTTAAATATTTATTACATATAATTTATAGAGAATACTAATGTTGTGATTAATTAGAATCAAGATTCAAATGTTTCAAAAAAAAATTAATTTTGAGTTAATTTTATAATTATTAATATAAAATTTTTTATACTAATATCTAATTATATTTTTATATAAAAAATATTATTTTTAAATAACAAGTATTAAAATTAATTATTTTTATTTATGTAATATACTTAACACCTAATTAAATGTAAAAGTATATACATTAAATTTTTTCATAATAAGTGTTAAAATTAATTATTAATAAAAAAATAAACTCTTTCACATAAAAATAATAACTGAAAAATTTATTATTTAATTTTTTTGATCTACTGAAATCCTGTTCTTTTAAAATTTAGTCGACGAAAACTTTTATCTTTTATGACCTTTTTGTAAAAATAGTTCAATTTTATAAATTGTTTATAATTTATAATGTCATGACAAAAACGACATAATTTTAAAATTTTCTTATTCAGGTAAAAACACTAGTATCATACATAAATGAACAAACATTATTAATCGTAACATACTAACATTGCATTGATTTATTTATTTATTTATTTTGAATATTACATTCATTGGTACATTGCAAGTGCAGGCACGCCAACAATCACTTTTTAATGATATATATCGCTACTTTTTGGTACTCAATGACCAATTTCAATAATCAGTTCAACTGCTAACCGAAGGCTTGTCCGGTTTGAACAACTATCAAAATTATCAGAATTGAGAAACAGAATCAGACTGAAAAAGTAGTCCAAAACCCAATACTTATAAAAGCCATTCTATTACCTACTTCTAGCAGTAGAAACAAAGGCATGTATAAAAGCTTGGAACCAATATTTGATTTGCTTTGATTTGATTTGTATTATATCCATAATTTTACAGTGAATGATACTGTAAAAACTAAAGCGAAAAGTCAAGTACAAAGCAGGTACTTCCAATTGTAATATGGGACATGCAAGGTAGAATCCATGGACCATAGCCTTTTATAACTTAAATATTCCTACCAAGGTTGCACTTGTTCTTCATCGACCCCAGTTTGAATAGGAAAATGTCCTGCCGTCCAAAATTCACCATTCATATTTTGGGCAAGCAAACCACTATGGTCATCATGCTTAGCCTCAAAATCCAAGTCTTCAAATATTTCCTCAAAACCATCATCATAACCATCTTCAAAATTATCAATATCAAAATTGTCATCATAATCAACATCAATGTCGTCCTCACTATTTTCATCAGTATCACTGAAACCACCAAGAAACTTGTCAATCCTGCCCCTTCTTCGTTCTCGTCTCATTCTCTTTGATTCCCTAACTAAGTCCCTCCATTTATTGCGTAAGAACAATATCTCATCCTTCTCCAATAACTCACCCTTCTCACCAAACCCCTCTACCAAGAAAACGGAGTGCCGCTGCCCTTTCAAACTCACATAAAACAATTCCGGATGTCTTATAATCATTGCTCTCAACTTGTTTGGGAGACCGAATTCCTTTCTGAAATGGGTCAAGTGGTCTATTAAAGTACTCTTTTCAATCATCATCCCAAGAACCTCTCTTACTACAGAACAAGATCTCTTTTCTGCTTCCAATGATACCTTAGCTAAAGAATCAACAGGGTTCCTATAAGGGCACAATTCCGGAATTTCTTCAAATTTTAGCAAGAAACTCTGGTGACGTCTCTTTATGTTAAGCCCTTTTCTAAGTCTTAGTTGTTTGAACTTTAAAGGCCGATCAACTATTAAATCAGGAGAACGAAATGCAAGAGGTGGTAAAGGCTTTGCCAAGTTTGAGTCCCAAGATACAAGCTCAAGTGCACGGCCATAGGAAGTTTCAACAGTCTTGAATTTATCTGGAAAATCGTTGCACAAACGGGATCTAAAATTAGGAGGAAGACCAAGATCTGGAGCAAGGTGAACCAACTTTGATAGGAGTAACCGGTAGTGAGATGATAACATAAGAAGCTTCTGGAGTTTGGTTGCCAAAGTGGTGGAAATGGAGGATTGAAGAGTGAGTTCCTCAGCAGAAAGAGCAGCAGCAGCTGGAGTTAGACGCACACATAGTTGAGGATATAACTTTGTTGCATTGAGTGGCTTAGGTGGCCATGGTATAGTGAAGAGTTCAAATATAGAAGGGTACCGATGGATCATAGCAAGTATGGAGTGAGGCGTAGAAAGAGTAAGATAAGACCAGCATTTAGAGAGAATGTGAACAGGAAGATAATGTTTTGGTTTAGAAAGAAGTAAGGTTTTCAGCTTTTGAACAAACCGAGTTTTATTCTTCAAAAGAACACGCCTATCAAGACCAGTGTCACGTACATGTTTGACTGAGGAGCAATAAATCGAAATCGAGATGTTGCTGAGGTCATTATTATGTTCCTTTTGTTTTCTGAAGGTGGAACAGGACAAAGAAGATGTCCCGGAAAGAAAGCTGGAACCTAAGTCACTGACTAGTTTGTTATTACTGAATTGACAAGGAAGGCACAATGCCATTTTTATTGTTTCAACCACTCACACTTAACCTGAAAATGAGAAAAAAATCAAATAAGAACCAAGAAGAAAAAACTTCCTGAGATAAAATACCAAGGTCCAAGTGTTTGACTGAACTAATTTACACAAAACGACCCTTGGTTTCCTAAAATCTTTAACTTCTTGGAGGCTTCTTGACAATTTGGCACAGAATACTTAATTAGAATGAAATGTATTTCTACTTAACAAGGATTTGACAACAGAAATTAGAAATACATAAAGTAAGGACTTCACTCCTTAAATTCAGAGTTACAGTAACATGAAGGATCATAACATTGGCAAATCTTTGGTGAATAATCAATCAATCATATCCTAAAAGCACAACCTGTCAATTCTGCAGATTAAGAGTAAAGTTTTACATTTCAGGGCTCTTCTAAGTAGAAATCCTTATTAACATAGAGACTAGTTTCTTTCCAATGATATTATGCTTTTGCATAACTGCCTCAAGAAACTTGCTATTAGAAATTCTGACATTTGAAGTGGAAATCTTATGCAATAATCCTATGGCCATTCAACTTTTCTGGTAATCTTATAATTACCAAGAAGTTAAAAATCAATATATGCAATATACTAGTCAGGAATGCATCAAATAGAGAAGGACTCACATAAAACCAAGAATTCATCAATCCAAGCCAGCAAAAAGTACTGTGGTAGCACAGTGAAGAACAGGATAGCTACTATACCAAAATGAAAAGATAAAATGCAAATAACTTTACATCAAACACATAAGAATGATCGAACTCAAAATACTCGACAAAAAATGCTATGTGCACAATAAACATCAGTTACCAAATCGACCGCCATGTATTTGTGTATGAATACATGTGTTGTTTAACTCATTTTTTATGTGTATTTTGTATTTCATGTGTTCTCCACGGGTGGCTTTTTTTTAGTATGAACTTAGCACGGTTGGATACTCAAGACTTAGGGTTTCAAATTGCAGAGCTTCAATGTATCATTGCACTATCTTCTTAAACGGTCTGAAACTGCATCAGACAGCAGCTGCCGCATGAATGGAAATCACAGGAATGGAACATCAAAAGATTCTTTCGAATTAATATTTGAAGAGTTTAAAAGAATAAAATATGAAAAGTGTTTAGGAAAAAGAGAATCAAAGAGAACAGCAAAAAGAAACTCAGCTTTCCCCACAGGATTGGGTGCTGCAAGAAGATCCCCAATCTCCCGGTCAATGCGGAACTAGGGAAGGAGTGAAGCAAATGATAGTGGAAAATGATTCTCAGAGTGGCCTAATTTATGGTTTGGAATAAATTCATTAACGAATGAACTACCAGGAATGATTTCAAAGCAATCAAATTCATAATTGAGGAACTATCGACAAACAAGAGTGGATAATCATAAGCTACTTCATAACCGTACGGTGGCTATTATGGAGAATTAGAAACAGACAAGTTAATGACAAAGACAGAGACTTCAGAAGACCAAAGCATCATATGCAAAAGATAATAATGGAAGTGAACAAGAAAGAACCTTGCAAAGTTCCTTTGGGTATCACCACCGCGACATTTGCTTTCTCATCTCCCTCGCCATGCTTGTCTTCCTTCCTTTCTTCATGTGTTCCTTTTTGTCTGGGACTAATGACGAATAAAAATTACGTTAGCTAAAGCTTAAGGATAACATTAGTTAAGACTCTTAATTTCTAAAAATAACTAATTTGAAACTTGTTTTTAAAACTTTCCATAAAAGATAATTATAACTAGAACTTTCAAAAGCATAATATCATAAGTCCTTCATGCATAGAATATGAACTAATTTTGCCAAACTATTATTTGTCAAAGTCATGTGCTAGAAGTTGGGTCATTATAAATAGTATCATAGTAGTTCGTCTTTGATAGATCCTGAAATAAATTGACCATGTTTCACTGCATTCTCTATTTGTGTTTTTCTATGTTATTAGGATATCTCTGATAATACATTTTGCATGATAGTCTGTGAGTATTCATTTTTTAGAATACTAACACCTAAACTTAATTGTTTTATGCTAATAGGACCCTAATGGCTGCAAACAGACGTGACCATCGGCGAATAAGTCCGAATACCAAGCCGGCGTTAGATCCGGCTGCTCTGTTAGAAACCATGAATTCTATGGCTATGACCATGCATGACTCAATAGCCGAAACAAACCGGGCTGTAGAGCGTCTTGAATGTCAGAATGGAAATGGTACTGGCACTGGCAATAGTAATGATAATAGACATGGCACTGAAGCATCTGAAAAGATAGACCTATGACCCTGACTACTTTTTTAAAAGTCAATCCACCTCAATTCACTGGGACTACTAGTCCTACTAAAGCTGACGATTGGTTCTGAGACATGGAGATGTCTCTTCGGGAACAACAAGTTTCCGAAGGACAATATGTGGAGTTGCAACATACTTGTTGAAAGGAGACACGCAGTACTTGTGGCACAGAGCGCAACAATTACCAAGATAAGGAGATGCTGAGGTTACCTGGGCCTACTTTAGGACAGCATTCTATAAGAAATATTTTCCTCAATCGGCCCGTAGTGCAAACGAGCTTGAGCTGCTGCAGCTAAGACAGGGAATATATTGGTTGCTGAGTACACTCGCGAGTCTAAGGATCTGTGTCGCTTCTCTAAGGCCCGTCCGGGAGTCCCCACCGAACTTGAAGAATGGAAGTGTATTAAGTTTGAAGGGAGATTCAGAGAGGAGCTTCTGGCTTTTGTCGGTCCAATTGAGATCAGGAACTTCGCTAAACTAGTCAATAAGAGTCAGCTAGTAAATGAATCTTCGAAGAAGTTAACGGTGACATGAGCAAGTCGTCGAGAGGCTACACAACCAAGTTTCGATCGAGTTTATCTCCTCAAGGTAAGGACTTCAAAGCTAACGGTCAGCAACAGCACTGGAACCAACAAGGCGATGACTTTTCTGCTCATTTCAATGGCAGCAACAATAATCATGACTTGGGGCATGAACAAGGAGAACAACCTCACCAAAATCGGGATGGCCTCATCTGCCCAAAGTGTGGAAAAGATCATGGCGATAGGCCTTGCCGGTTTAGCCCAAATATCTGTTACTACTGCAGCAAGGAAGGACACCTAACAAAAGATTGCTATAAGAGAATTGTAGATAGGACCTCTAGGCCCAACAACAGCGAAAAGTTTTACCGCAACTACTGCCAATGTCTCTAAGACCGGATCTCAAGGTGAGTGTATAATAACTAAGAACCTTTAACTATACTGTATGGCCTAGATGTCCCTTTAACTCCTTAGATATAGCTGAAATTTTGATGGCAAAATTTTTTTTAACGATGGTAGAATGTAAAGACCCGACTTTTGGTAAATTAGAATTTTCGGCTATTTTGCGACTTATTCCACGAAACCCAAAACCATAGCTCATCATGATTTAGTGAGGCGGGTCCAGGTAAAAAAAAAAAACAAAAATAAATAAAATATGGTCATAAATGAGTCAAATTTGCTTTACTAGGACAATAAATCCCTCTGGTCAAATTTGATTTAGTAGAGACCTGTTCTTACTCATTTTTTGTCCGTTTTTTTCTCACTAGATAGTTTTTTAGCCGGGATTTGCTTTTAGTGACGGCTTTGCGCGCGTTGAAAAAAGTCAACGCCCCGAAGACCATGAAATCAGTAATAAATATAATTACCACCTTGGTAATTATATTCTAGGACTAAACTTAGGCACTCCTTGATTTATTCTTTCAAGAATAAATCTCAACTATTCATTATTTTACCACGTGATAAAATTTAATTCAAGGCGAACCCCAGCCTAGTATTCTGCAAACACTTCCTAGAGACTCCAAATTCTCTTTCTTCTTTTCCAAGTAACACGGTCCACTCTCTCCCTAGAGTGGCCAAATCCCTCTCTTTAACCTTGAGTAACTAACTGTGGATATATAAACTAAACACGCAAGTGCTGACTAAACTTCCTTATTTTCATTCCCCTTCTTCTCTCATTCTTCATCCCTTGACTATGAAATTTTCAGCACTCTTTTACCATCATAATTGCATGTTTACTTCAGCCTTTTATTTAAGCAAACTCACTAAGTAAAATTTGACAAGTTTAGTGAGAATTAAGAGAGAAGAAAGAGTGCATTTCAGCTAAGTTCATATATTTTCCAGCAAGCATTCAAGGTGTTCTTCCATAGTTCTTGGTTGGTTCTCTAAGGATTCAAGCCTTCTAAGTCCAATTCCTTGTTCTTTCTTGGTTTTTCTTGTTCTTACATACAAATACCAGCAAAGGTAACCATCACTCTTCACCTTTTTTTTAGGTTTTTAACTTGAATCTAAGGGATTATGTTGCTCTCTTCCATGTCTAGAAAATTACTCTTGAAGATATTAATGAGGCATGCTAAAAGCACTCCAAATTCAAGCTTAAAGTGGACAAAAATTCATCACTTTTTTCAGGACTCAATTTTATACCATGTGTCAAAACCTCCCAACAATATGATTATCTCCATCTAGCCTATACATGTTCTGCTCATAATCTCTTAGCAAGTTCTGCTTCATCCGTACAATCTATATAAAACTTTAGAAATATAAAAATAATCTTGTCAATGCATAATTTATTTATAACATATTCTAATATAATATGCCATAATTAATAATTTATTAATATACTTAATTTATAATCTATTATCATATTACATTAATAACAAAGATCACATACATAATAATAATGCTAATAATATGCAAATACTACTCTAAATACACTCTAAATTTAATTTAAAATCACAAATAATTTTATTATAAATGTCTATTTCTATATATTATAATCTACTCTAAAAATATCTATTTCTATAGTAATTAAAAATTACTATATATATTACTATTAACTCTAAAATTATAAAGTATTTTAAAATATTTATTTCTATAATAATTAATATTATAACACTAATCTAACGATTCACAAAACAATAATCTAACTATTCATATAATACTAATCTAACTAGTTCTAATATTTACTTTTATAATAATTAATAAACTAATCTAATTATTTAATTAATAATATTTTATAAACTGAATAAATAAATAAACATAACATAAATACTAAATAAAACTAAAAACAAAGAAGAATTACATGTTGATGAAATTGGAAGAGTTGAGAGATGGAGAGTGGAGAGACGTTGAATTGAGAGAGAAGTTAGACAAAGAATGATAAAAGTGAAATGGAAAAGGAGCGAAAGTGAAATGAAAAAGGGGAGCCTTTTATAATTGGGCGAATCCCCGTAGTTCGCCGCATCACTAGGGCTGCGTTTGTTTACAGACACGGAACACTGAGATATAAAATTATGTTTGGCAGAATAAAACATGAACAGAGATTTTGTGTCCAAAGATATTAAATTAGTGTATTTTATGTCTCTCCTGATAAGAAGGACACAGAGACAATAACAGGAAATACAACTTATTTTTTATTTTTCTTTTAGTTTGTTTCTGGTATGGATTTTGAAAATTTTTAGCGTGAAATATTATTAAAAAGCTTTCTAAAAAGATTATTTACATGGTACCATATGAAAATAAGGTTTATAACTTTATATATATTTTTTATTCTTTTAATATTTTTCTTCAAATTTAATTATTTTTGCTGATTAAGATAATTTAAACCGTGCAAAAGATTAGTTATGCACTAGTATATTAATCATGTATTGTATCTTTTTTTTTAGTTTTTCACAGTATTTTCCAACTCGACAAATCAAGGACTAATCCGTCGCGATACTAAACTTCATTTAAAGATTTGTCGCTGGTCAATAAGTTGGTGCATGCACAAGGCGAGATTGAAACCTCGGACCCTTGCTTATTTCTCTTTTGAGTCAAATGTATAGACCTAGCTTTCTTTTTTGTGATATGATGGAGGGCCTGAGGCCCAGAGGGAAAGACAACAAATCAAAAAATGAAAAACGAAAATTAACACCTAACCATACGAGGCATGGCTAATGAGCTTTAGCTCACATGGCATATCTCCCCCTCTCCACTTCAAAGGTCTAGGGTTCAAACCCTAGAGGTTGCAATTGAGGAAAAAAATATGGTAAAAGTGTGAGGAGTGTGTGGGTGTATTGTGTACCTAAGATTAAGAGTTGTCCAATCCACTGACCAAAAAAAAAACATACGGGGCGTGACTAATCCCCTCTTTTCTTGGAGGAACATCCCAGAGACGGAGACAGGTTCAGTTCCGATGCCTAATCCAGCCAAACAATCAAATCCTAAAGTCCTAAACGATAAAAAGTTTCTCCACAGAAGTCCAGTAAGCCAACTTGAGCCCAAGCCTTAATAAAAGTATAAAACAAGCCAACTTGAGCCCAAGCCTTAATAAAAGTATAAAACTAACACAGTAGAAGAATGCACCATATTGAGGAGTAATGCAAGGACCTCGCTGGAGATCTTATTCAACCTATGTCAACCCATCCCAAATATTATATAACCGTAGACAATTCAGTAGCAGATCTGGTTGTGTAAGGTATAAGTTATTTTACTAAAATAATAATGTGGTTCGTGTAATTAATAAAATTAATTTTTATTATAATGAGTTAAATACTATGGTTGTTACTCAATAAAAAATAGAATTAGTGAAATTTTTAAATAATATAATAAAAAGTGTCCTTCCCCTTTCTTTTCAGAACAAAAAAAATAGAAGTTATATATTTTTTTTGAAGAAAGACGTGACAAAAGAAGAAAAACATCTCTGCTCAACAACAATAATTTTTTTTGGTGCCATCAATAAAAAAGTGAAAAGGTAGAAAGAAAAGAGGAGAAAATACTCAGAAACAGAAACTTATTGGGAGATGGCAAAATAGTTCAATTTGTTATTAAGCGTGGTGTGTCCATAATACAAAAGTCAACCGTGGAAGCGTGGTGTGTCCATAACCTACGGGTCCCTGAATCAGAACCACATCAAAGAACAATAAACCAAGAACAATATCTGAAAACTCTAACATGGATTCAAGTATGTTTTGAGTTATGCTCTTATGTTGTAATAATTATAAATTTCAAAATCTTCTATTACTGTTTTAAATTGTTATGAAATTTATGATTATTCATAAATTAATTTATTCAAGTTTGTATAAATCAAATAAATATTGTCTGACTATTCTAGCGGTGCAATTCGTTTTCGTGTATTTAGAGTAGATTTATTAACCAACAAAAAAGTCAAATCCGATAATGTAAAAATATAGTGTTTGTTTCTGTAAGAAATTTAAGAATCACATCCAAAGATGGATTAATTGTTCTTATATTAAATTAGCAAGATTGTTAGTGTATATATAGTATTTAAAATATTTAAATATCCAAAGATAATAAATATTTTAGTTAGTGCATATCTGATAAGCAAATTAGAGGACAGAATTTAAGACAAATGGTGGCCAAATATATGAATTAAACAAAAAAACTCACTCAGACATTTTATTGAACACGTGGCGTGCACAATATGCAAACAGAGAAATTGAGCTCAGCCTAAGCAGCCAATACCCAGAAAAATCAGAAAGCAGACAATTGCAATCCAATTAACTAACAATTGATCAATCTAAACCTATCCTAATTGCTAAAATTAAAATTAAGATGCAATTAAAATGCAATTAAAGAAAGAACGGGTTGCAGGGGAGAGAAACTGGAACCTGCGTTGAAGGGTTGGGATAGGGGAAGGTGGGTGAGGTTGTGGCGGCGCTGTGTTGCCGGAGCAGTTAAGAACGCGAGCTGGGGCCGGGCGCAGAGTAGAGGCACGAAGACGCGGTAATGGAAGAAAGGGAAGGAGAAAGGAGAAATGGTGGGTGGTGCGGTGGTCGCCGGCGGCAGCAGGGTTGCCGGGCGGGACTGGATGGAGGGTGGTGTTGTGGTCGTTATGATAGACGAAGAAGCCAAAAAGAGTGATAAGGGCTGAACGCGCGTTAGGCTCTGTTTCAAAATCCACGCTCAGTACGAACTCTGTGCGTACGCACAATAGGAGGATAATTTGAAATGTATGCATGCGCACAGAGCTATGTGCGTGTTGTTACGGTCTAGGACACACTCTGATGTTACTGTGTCGGCACTCGAACATTTTGAGTTAAAACTAAGTCATTATAACTCTCAATACTTAGCAAGAAAGTTAAAAATATAAGAGAACACACAGAAAAAAGGAAGTTTTGGTGAAAAGAACCCCTTTATTACTCAAGTGTTTGTTACAAATGATTCACACATACTCACACTAACTCTCACCTCCTATTTATAGTCATTCACCTCCTTAATAGATGGTTAGGATTAAATCTATTCAACGGTCTAGATTAATTATCTAGAACCTTCATTACAAATATCTATTCTACTACAACTTTCTAAATACTTCTAGATTCTTCTATACTACTCTTCATACTCCTATATACATCCACACTCTTCTAGAATACTCTATGACCTTTCAGAGTCTTCTAAAACCTTCTAAAGTATTTCGAGACCTTCTAGGACATTCTAGAACGTTCCAGAATCATCTAGAACATTCTCAAAAACTCCAGAAAATTATACAAACACTGTTAAATCTAACCTTCTAAAATTCACCGTGACATTCTCCCCCACCTAATGCGCAAACGTCCTCGTTGTGTTATGTTCATGATAGCGCTCTAGGTGTTCTTGAAATTGTCACAGATCTTCACGAGCTTCCCAACTAGATTCAGTTATCGGGAGCCCTTTCCACTTGATCAAGTATTGGATACTTGGTGGTACCCCTCTTCGTCGCACGACGCGATTAGCTAAGATCTTTTCGATTTCTTTATCAAAGGATCTAATCACAACAGGCGGAGCATGACTCGAGTCACCTCTACTCGGTTCATCTTGGTCTTCATGATATGGTTTAAGCATACTCACATGGAAGACCGGGTGGATCTTCATAGAGGGAGGGAGTTGTACTTTGTAAGCAACCTCCCCAACACGTCCAATGATCTCAAATGGCCCTTCGTATTTGCGGATTAAGCCCTTATGAACCTTGCGAAAAGCTTTGAATTGTTGTGAAAGAAGTTTAATCATTACCTTGTCTCCCACTTGATAGCTTGCATGCCTCCTCTTCTTATCTGCCCATTTCTTCATCCTCTTTTCAGCTTTGTCAAGGTAAGAACGAGTGACATCTGCTTGTTCTTCCCAAGACTTAATCATATGATAAGCTCCAGGGCTCTTCCCTGAGTAAGAGGAAGAAAGAGAGTGAGGTGTAAGTGGCTGTTGTCCAATCACAATCTCGAATGGACTCTTCTCCGTGGACTCGCTCCTTTGCAAATTGTATGAGAACTGAGCAATGTCGAGAATTTTTGTCCAGTCCTTCTCATTAGCGCTTACAAAATGCCTCAAGTAACACTAGAGTAAGGCATTCACTCTCTCAGTCTGCCCATCGGTTTGAGGATGGAAGCTTGTTGAAAAATGAAGCTCTGACCCAAGGAGTTTGAACATCTCTATCCATAGTCGTCCTGTGAAGCGTGGATCTCGATCACTAATGAGGCTCTTAGGCAATCCCCAGTACTTCACCACATTCTTGAAGAATAGTCGTGTTGCTTCCTCTGCAGTGCAGTCAGTAGGGGCATGTATAAAAGTAGCATACTGTGAAAATCGATTCACTACCACGAGAATAGATCCAAACCCCTCGGACTTCGGTAAGGCAGAGATGAAATCTAGAGAGACACTTTCCCACGGTCGCTCTGATGGAGGCAGAGGTTCCAACAACCCACTTGGTGTCTTGTTTTCAATCTTATCTTGTTGGCACACAAGACAAGTCTTCACATAGCTCTCCACTTCATCTCTCATTTGAGGCCAATAATAAGAAGACTCAATGAGTGCCAAGGTCCTTCGCTGACCTTAATGACCAGCCCACTTGGTGTTGTGGCATTCTCTTACTAATTTTCTTCTTAGATGTTTCCATTTAGGGACATATAATTTTCTCCCTTTAGTGTAAAGAAGGTCGTCTTCTAGCCAAAATCTTTTGGTCTTACCTTCTCTAGCCAACTCCACCAACTTCTTGGCTAATGGATCATGATGCAACCCTTTCTTGATGGTATGCACAATATCTCCTTCGACCATGGAAATGCCTACCAACTCAGCCTTGCGGCTCAGCGCATCTGCTACCACATTTGTCTTGCCAGCCTTGTATTCAAATTCGAAATCAAACTCAGCTAAGAAATCTTGCCACCTAGCTTGTTTGGGGCTTAAATTCTTTTGAGTTTGGAAGTAGCTTGTAGCCACATTGTCTGTCTTGACGATGAAGTGTGAACTAAGCAAGTAGTGACGCCAAGTTCTCAGACAATGTACCATTGCGGTCATCTCTTTCTCTTGGACAGTGTATCGCCTCTCTGTATCATTCAACTTGCGACTCTCAAAGGCAATAGGATGTCCTTCTTGCATCAAAACTCCTCCAATAGCGTAGTCAGAAGCATTAGTGTGGACTTCAAACACCTTTGAGTAGTCGGGTAGTGCTAGTACTGGTCCTTCTGTGATAGCAGCCTTCAACTCATCAAAAGCCTTTTGACACTCCTTTGACCATTCCCAAGAGTGATTTTTCTTGAGAAGATCAGTTAATGGTGTAGCCTTGGCGGAGTATCCCTTGTTAAGTGCTCGATATTCGATGCATAGTCTCAACGAACAATCATGCTTCTTTTGGAACAAGACTGGTGCGCCATAAGGTGTCTTCGATGGACGGATGAACCCAGCATCTAGCAAATCCTTGAGTTGCTTCTTTAACTCCTCAAGTTCTGGCGGTGCCATCTATAAGGTGTTGAGGCAGGTGACTTTGCTCCTGACTCCAACTCAATCTTGTGGTCTACCTTCCTCCTAGGTGGTAGTTATTTTGGCAACTTGGGAGGTATCACATCCTTATTTTCTTCAAGGACTTCCTTGATTTCGGGAGGAACGTCTTCTCTTCCAGATGTTGACTCCTCTTGTAATAGAGTCAAATATGTAATCTCTCCTTTCTTAAACCCTTTCTTGAGTTGCATAGCAGAAAGCATCGGTGGTCCTTCAGCTTTAGAGACTGTAGGGACCATGCATGGAAACCCTTTCTCCATGACGCATACTATGTCATAGTATGACATATGTATTATATTTTCCTTCCTTTGCACATCAAGCCCAATGACTATTTTGAAATCGTCCATGGGTGCTACTGAGAAATCTACAAGACCCTTCCAAGAACCAATAGTCATCTCAACCCCTTTCGCTACTCCCTTAAGGGGTTCACCCTTAGTATTCACGGGTTTGAACCAACCATTCTTTTCGGTGATCTTCAACCCAAACCTCTTTGCTTGATCAGGCGTGATGAAGTTGTATGTAGCACCAATGTCGATCATAGCCATGATGGGTTTTTCATTGATAAAGGCCTTGACATACATCAAGCCTTTCTTTTCTGTGGTGCTTGCCTCTTTGCCCTTCACAACATTCATGAGTTGGATAGATCCAACACACTCATTTACTTGAGTTTGGGCCTCTCGTTCATCGGCGATAGATGCCAGAGTCCCTAGCTTGGGACAGTCCTTCATTTGGTGTGGTCCCTTGCACACGAAGCATCCTCCTTTGGGCACAAAAGCCTTCTTCTTTTCCTCGTACTCTTTTTTTGAAGAGTATTTTCCTTCCTTCTTGGTTGAGAAACTCTTCCCCTTGTCTCTGCCACCTTTAGTAGAACTAGGCTTAGAGGAAGACTTGGGTTTAGAGTCTCTCTTATGATACTCAGTGAGTGATTCGGCCACCACGATGGCCTCATCGACATCCTTAACATTTCTTCTTTGTAGTTCTTGCTTTGCCCATGGTTGGAGTCCATCAATGAAGAAGAACAATGCATCCTCTGATGCTAAGTTGGGGATTTGAAGCGTGAGAGTAGTGAACTCCTTTACGTATTCGCTAATTGTACTCTTATGCTTCAACTCCCTCAACTTCTTCCTTGCTTCATAAACCACATTCTCAGGGAAGAATTGTCTTTTCAATTCCCTTTTGAAATCTTCCCATGTGGCTATGTTGCAAGTACCCTTCTCTATA